>NC_090811.1:7991464-8638964 GCF_036512215.1 Solanum lycopersicum
GAAGAATTATTTTTAATATGTGTCTAGAAAATCTTACTGATTCCAATAAACTTTGCAGAAACACAAAGTTACCAAGTTTAATGAACCAGTGAAGAACAAAAGAATAGAAGAACTGAAATTAATGCACAAATTTAAAATTTGTAAAAAACGTACCAGAATCTGGAAAATTTTTAATAGGAAAAAGATCAAGTCCACTGAACTCACAATGTCCCCTTAAGGAAATTATTCTCTTCTAGTATCTGAGGTTTGATTTGGAATATGACCTCCCAGGGTAAAATGATCTCAATCACCAGAGTATAGATACCAAAAACTCTGATGTCAACGAACCACTCAACGGCAGTAAAGTACACTTAGAATACTAGATTTAGTAGTTGAAGAATAAGCCATGAATTCTTTTTTTAAAAATTAGAGGAAATCCTTCAATTTATAGAAAACAAAGGGTGGTGCGAAAAGATTCTTATTGTGCCTTACCGGAAAGGTCACAAACCTATGGAAAAATCACAATCTTTCAGAAAGGTCGTCACCTTTCATAAAAGTCACAACTTTCCATAAAAGTCACAACTTTTCATAAAAGTCACAACTTTTCATAAAAGTCGCAACATTTCATAAAAGTCACAACTCTTTATAAAAGTCACAACTCTTCATTTTCGATTTACATCTTTTTAAAACCCAACAGAAAGAGCAGCATAAGACATTTGTACGCGTTAGTCTTGCAAATCTTCAAATTTATGCATGCTTGCTGTTAGCCATGGGTCTTTTGAGAAACTATCTATAGTAATGTTCATAATTTGTGAGTCGAATTTCTTTAATTTGAGTTTCTTGTTATTTCATTGATATGGAGTTTAATATGGAACTAAATGAGAGATAAGCATCCTTCTTTTAAAGATAAACAGTTCGATTAACCATTACTTAGTTAAAGATAAACAGTGAGTGCACTAACAATTATAAAATAGAAAAGAAATACCTCCATTGAGCATCACTTATCTGTAGTACAATTAATTAAGCGAAACAATTTGATTTTCTTGTTTTGTAATGTAAAGTATATTGGATTGTGCTCTCATACAACATCTCTTTTAATTAAACAAATGATAAAAGGTAAGTACACTACACCTTTGTTCCCCATTTAGAAAAAGCAAATCATTTGGACAAAAACCACTTAGCCTAATAATAAATCTGCAAGGTTCTATAATCTATCTTTAATTATTCCAGCAAACAAAGAGAAATGGCTTATGCTGCTCTTTCTTCACTTATCTATACATTGAAACAACTCTTCAAACCTAATGAATCTTTGGTTTGTCAATGTTGTACACAACAACATGTCGAATCTCTCTGTAAAAGTCTTTCTGCTCTGCAAGATTTCCTTGACGATACTACAAAGGATATTGAAACTCTTAAGGTATGTAATTAATCACTAGTATAGTTATCTAAATCTTACTGGTGTTATATGTTTTTTTTTATAACAATAACTAATTTATCGAGCGTCAATTCCAAGGTTGTAGAAAAAAGAATCAGGAATGTAATATACAAAGCAGAAGATAGAATTGATTCAAGTCTAAGAAACATCCCTCTAGCAGATCACGAGGACAAGCGGAAAAAGGCTTGTAGATCCTTTTATGAAGAATTGTTGAAAGTTGAAGAAAAAGTTTATTTTCTCAACAAAGAGGTGATGGTGATCAATGTTAACAAGCATGGAAGAAAATCTGTAGAATTAGCAACAACTTCCTCCTCACCAGACAAAAGTACAACTGAGGAAAATACTATTGTTGGGATGGAGGACGACTTCAACACCATACTTGATCGCCTCATTTCACAAACAAATGAGTTAACTGTCATACCAATTTTTGGTATGGGCGGTATAGGTAAGACAACTCTTGCCAGGAAACTTTATGATGATTATTCTATTCGTTGTCGATTTGATAAACACGCATGGGTCACTATCTCTGAAGAATACAATGAGAGACAAATGCTTCTTAAAATTATCTCTTCGATTACTGGAAATGATCGAGAAATGAGTAATGATCAACTAATGGAGACTGTGTATAGAGGTCTTAAGGGTAGGAGATTTCTAATTGTCATAGATGATATTTGGAGTGCCAAGGCATGGGACCAAATGCAAAGAATATTTCCAAATGATGACAATAGAAGCCGAATTCTGTTAACCACTCGCCTTAAGTATGTTGCTGATTATGTCAGTTACCTGATTTTCCGCCTCATAGTAAGTCTTTTCTAAGTCTAGAAGATAGTTGGTGTCTATTCACCGAAAAATTATTCAAAAAACATGCATGTCCTCCACCGTTAAAAGAAACAGGGAAACACATTGTAAAACAATGTCAAGGATTACCTCTCTCGGTCGTTGTTGTTGCTGGACTTCTTGGGAAAATGGACCCAACGCATGACAATTGGAAGAGGGTTGAGGAAAATCTGAACTCATTCTTTGGTACGGTATCTGAATGGTGCCAATCAATTCTTTCTTTCAGCTACAGTTACTTGCCCCAATATTTGAGGTCTTGTTTTCTGTATGTTGGAGGCTTTCCAGAAGACAAGGAGATTAACGTTTCCAAGTTAATCAGGTTATGGATTGCTGAGCAATTCGTCAAGGCAAGAAGCAATAAAAGGTTAGAAGTTGTGGCAGAGGGGTATCTCGAAGAGTTGATTGATAGAAGTCTAATTTTGGCTGGTGAACAAAGGGCTAATGGAAGGATGAGAACATGCAAAATTCACGATCTTCTTCGCCAACTATGCCTAAAAGAAGCTCATACTGAAAATGTTGTGCATTTCATGAATGAGAATGCTCCCATGGCCTTAGAAGTCATACATGATCAACGGAGAGTGATCAGTCCATCAAAACTTCAACATCCGCAAGTTTATCCAACAAGTCCTAGCAGTGGTATTACAAGTATAATCCGCACCTTTATTACAACAAAAGATAATTATTTCCGATGGCATAGCATTAGTATTACAAGTTCCACTGTTTCACAGTTCAAGTTGCTTAAGGTGTTGGACGTATTATCAGTCTGGAAAGATTTCGGTTGTGTAATACCTCAGCTAGTACATTTGAGATATGTTGCTGCAAATATTGAGAAAGCTCTTTCACTAGCCAAATTGAGAAATCTAGAGACCATAATTCTTGTAAGTCTTGAACCGGCAAGGCTGAAGCACTCACTGGATATCTGGAGAATGACAGAGATAAGACATTTGGATATTAGTTATCCACTATACATATGTAATCCTCTTCTAGTAGAAAATCATATGACATTATATATATCTGATCCTCTTGAATTAGAACAGCCTTTGTTTCTCAATAACTTACAAACACTTCGTCTCCATAACTCTTCTTTTGTTTCTGAAATCATTAGAAGAACCCCCAATCTAAAAAAGCTAAAGATTTTAGATAGTTCTGACCATCCTTACTGGCATGATATTCTTTATTCTCTCATTCTTCTAGAGGAGCTGGAGACGCTACACATAAAGTTCGATTTCCTATTCACAGAGGAGCTGGATACTATTGACCTGATGATTTCCTCTGCATATAATTTCCCTCCTAATCTCAAGAAGTTGACATTATCATCTACTGAATTACCATGGGATGTTATGAATTTGTTGGCATATTTGCCCAAACTTGAAGTGCTCAAAGCGAATTATGCATTCAATGGAACAGATTGGAAACTAGACGAAGATGTTGTGTTTCACAAATTAAAATATCTACAAATTAAGTCCGATTGTCTGGTAAGGTGGGAAGCGGGGAGTGATAGTTTTCCATTGCTTGAGAAACTATTACTGTATGACTTGAATGAATTGGAGGAGATTCCTGAGAGTATTGGAGAAATAATGACACTAAAATTGATCCAAATACACCGTTACGGAGGGAAGAATGGCTCTGGTGTAGAGATTAGTGCAAAAAAAATTCAAGAAGAGCAAGAAAACTTGGGAAATTATGAGCTTCAAGTTCAAATTATTTAGGTATGTTAAAATTTCCATTTTTGTGTATTATCCGAAATACATAAACTTCATATCCTGATTCATTTCTATTAAAATTAATTTTGAGTCATAATGAAACGAAGTGCTAATATAGAATTCTTTCATATGATTTTAATGCAGTAACAGGAGAGTTAACTTACGTTTCCAGATAGCATTTTGAATCTTTGATCCTAAAAGATGTTCTTGAGAGTTTATGTTTGATTTTTTTATTCTTCTTCGTAATCAGATTTGTATTGGAGCTTGTAATAGTTAGATTTCCAGAATGTTTGAAGATTTTGGTTGACTCAATTGTATGGATATGTAAAATACAGAATTTTCAATCCTAGCAAGAATTGATTGAGAGGGCCATCACTATTTTTATGTATGATATATAAACTATATATCAATATTCTAGTTCTAGCTGCTAGAACTAGAATATTGATATTTTACATGAAGGTATTTAAATGGTTCAAGGTGAGTGGTTGTGGGTTCGTTCACGCCTAAAGTAAATGACAGTTTGAGTGAGCCGTCAATATAAGTTGTTTGTCAGAGGAAGTCCACTGGTTCGGAGCCAAAAGAGTCATTAAAATTAAAGTTCCATCTTAAAGTATTATCCGAAATACATAAACTTCATGTCCTGATTCCATTTCTATTAAAATTAAAGTTGAGTCATTATGGATTAATGAAGTGCTAATGTAGAATTCTTTCATTTGATTTTAATGCAACAACATGAGAGTTTATACAAAAAACTTACGCTTCCAGATAGCATTTTAAATCTTCAGAAAAGGGCCTAAAATACCTCGAAGTATAGGAAATGGTACAAAACTATCCTCCATCCACCTATTGGCTCCAAAATACCTTTTTCACCTACCTATTGGCTCCAAAATACTCTTGTCATCCATCTTTGGGTTCAAAACTGACCACTTATTTAACGATTTCAAATTTAAACTATTTAAATATATATATTTTTTAAAATACTTGGCGCTCAACTATTGAATATAATTTAATTTATTAATATCATTTATAAATTAATCCACTACCCACCCATTAGTAATTAAACCTCACCCAATTAATAGATCAATCCTAATATCTAAATCTCCCTAAACTTTACTAAAACACGATGAAATTATAGATTCCTGAAAATGACATTCAAAATTATTCGAGTCCGAATTGAAGCCCCAACTAAATTTATGTTGAGTTGCTTATTTAGGATGACACTTTCAATGAGATTCTCTTACACACTTGAATTCGAAAGTTATGATTAAAAGGTAAAGAAGTAGTACATCCCGAATTAATTCATGCACATTTTTAAATATAATTTATAAATATTTATTATTTGTTTTAAATATTAAAACATTAATATATTCTTTTAAAAAAAAAGTTAAAGTAACACCAGATAATTGAGACGAATGAATAATCAAGATGAACATAGTCACACTTTCGAGTTTATCGGTAATTTTTTAGACACTTGAGTTATAAATGTGTTTTGATCAGAACTTGAATGCATGATAATGTACTTATATATACATTTCCAACGCAGTGAGTTAACCCTTTGAACCTTGAAATAGAACCACATTGAACCGGAATTTGATTTATGCTACAACCTTGGGATATCTTTCCAACTTGTGAAGTTTCTTTATTGAAATCATTTACTTATAGTAGCTAATTCTTGTTAATATTAAATTAGTAGTTCAAACAGAATTTCTCAATCTAATAGATACTTGAGTGAATTTAGATAGTCATCGCAAATTGTTATTCGTTGATTTGAAGTTCCTTGGGTACGAACATTAGGATCGAAAGAGTGTCCTTACTACTTGAGTGACAACGTGCACTTGCATGCGATTTTGGACGGAACAGACATCACCTTCCAAGTTTTGTTATCCTCTAAAGCTTGAACTTCTAGCTTCATAGCTTCTACCCACCTTGTATCTTAAATTGCCTCACTGAAACATTTTAGTTCTACCAATGTAGAAAAATTAGCCAAATAGGCTTTGTATTTAGGAGATGTTGCATCATAGCTCAAGTAGTTTGAAAAAGAGTAAAGATTGGCTTTCTTTGTGGTCACATAATCTTTCAACCAAACTGGTTCTTGAGCACTCCTAGTGGATGTGTAAGTTGGAGCAGTACCTTCTATATTTGAATAATCAGTAGGAGAAGCACAACCTGCATCTACAACAAGAGGAGTGCTATCATGAACTCCACAGGTGGATGCATCTGCAGTCCCAGCAGGATAATCATCAGGAACAAGAACATGGACATCTGATTGTTAGCAGTACTTACTGTACTTTCAAGATTGCCTTTTAGAAAAGGGAATTCAGCTTCCCTGAAAGAAACATCTTGACTCACGAAGAACTGACTGGTCTTTATGTTCGTGAGTATATATCCCTTATGAGTTTCAGAAAAGCCCCATCAAAACTGAAGTTGTGGCTCTTTCACCAAATTTTTCAGGTTTTGGTATTGCAGTGGCAAACACAAACATCCTAGAACTCTAATGTGTTCTAGACTTGCCTTCTTTTACTACAGAAGCTCAAATGGAGTGTGTCCATTTAATGCATCAGATGACATTCTATTGATCAAATAGTCTGCAGCCTTCACACAAACACCCCAATATTTCAAAGGAAACCCACCCTGAAACCTGAGTGCCCTGGCTGTATCTAAAATGTGTATGTGTTTCCTTTCAACAACACCATTTTGTTGAGGGGTATAGATACAACTACTTTAGTGAACAATACCAAGCTGTTGTAGGAGATTGGTGCACTGAGAGTTGAAAAACTCAGTGCCATTATCTGACCTTAATATTTTAAGCATGACTCCAAACTGATTTTTAACCATGTTGAAGAATTGTTGCAATATCACAATCACATCAAACTTTAACTGTAACAAATATACCCAAGTAAATCTGGTATAATCATCAACATTAGTCAGGAAATAATGTTTCTTATTGAGAGTAGGAATGTTATAAGAACCCCAAAGATCCATGTGTACAAGTTTAAAAGGAAATGCACTTCTTGAACTACTAGTAGGAAACTTCAATCTAGTTTGCTTAGCGATAGGACAAATGGAACATTTATCATGCATAGAACTACTATTATGGTACTTTACAGGTGATATTGCCTTCATGATAGCTTGTGATGGATGACCCAATCTAATGTCCACAACTTGTGTGCTTCTTTATTTCCAAAAGTAGCTGCTGCACTTATTGCTTCCTTTTCCTTTGAACTGACTTTATATACCTTCAACGCATCCAACCCATCTTCCTCTCTACCAATCCCCTTCACCCTTCCACTGTGAAGGTCTTGAAATATACAAAAATCAGAGAAAATTGACAAAGCAAGATAGTTCCTTGGTTAATTTCGACAGTGCCAAAAGATTGAACTTAAATTCTGCCACATAAAGAACATAAGTAACTGTTCCTTCCTTCAATGTAGTTGTTTTACCAACATGTGTCACATTTGCTTTGTCTCCTTTAGGTAAGTATACTTTGTTCCTACTAGAATTATATATCTGCCTACCTTGTTGTATTAAGCTTAAACTTGATGAAATATGATGTGTTGCTCCAGAGTCAACAATCCACTCTCTAAAAGGAACTCCTGACTTAGACAAGTAATTTTACCTGTCATGTTAGCTTGTCGCTCCTCTGCATCTTTGTTAAGTAGGTTAACAAGCCGCTTGTATTGTTCTTCAATGAAATATAGTCCTTTGCTATCAGCTGCATCACAAGGACCATTGGACATCTGTCCTCCTTGCTGAAACTGCATCTGGCAACCAAGACATGTTCCTATATTCATGGCAGTAAGATCCAACAATATTGTTGGCATTAGCAAAGGTTGGCCTTTAAAACCACGTTGTTTCTTCTTCCCTTTATCTCCCGGATAGACAATGATTTTATAGTACTGACTCTTGGTATTACCCTTCATATGATAATGATCACACACTAGTGGTGACTAGTGGTGTGGAGGACCACGTGCACAACCAGCTTGCATAGACAATGGCTCACGACCTCCATTGCCATCAATGACATTATGAACACTAATGGATCTCTCACCTTCGTCCTCAATTATCATAGCATACACTTGATTATTTATAGGAACAGAAGATTTTAGAAGAATCTGCCTTCTAGTCTGATCATATGATTCATTAAGGTCATTGAGAAATTTCAGTATTCCTTGGTCTAGCGAATGCTGCACATAGTCCTTAGATTTGGGACATCCACAACTAGGACTTGGTACAAGCATGTCATATCCATCCCATAATTCCTTCAACTTTGAAAAATAAACAGATGCAGAACTTGTACCTTGGGATAAAGTTGCTATTTCCCTGTGCGACTGGAAGATTCTGACTCAATTCACCTTGGTGAATATCTCTTGCTAATCGTCCCAAACTACATGTCCACTGGAGCCATACATAATGCTCAAAGAAACAACTTGAAGATTTTGGTGTCCTTACTTACACAATTCCTCTAATGTTTTGTAATGTAAAGTATATTGGATTGTGCTCTCATACAACATCTCTTCTAATTAAACAAATGATAAAAGGTAAGTATACTACACCATTGTTCCCCATTTAGAAAAAGCAAATCATTTGGACGAAAACCACTTAGCCTAATAATAAATCTGCAAGGTTCTATAATCTATCTTTAATTATTCCAGCAAACAAAGAGAAATGGCTTATGCTGCTCTTTCTTCACTTATCTATACATTGAAACAACTCTTCAAACCTAATGAATCTTTGTTTTGTCAATGTTGTACACAACAACATGTCGATCTCTTTGTCAAAGTCTTTCTGCTCTGCAAGATTTCCTTGACGATACTACAAAGGATATTGAAACTCTTAAGGTATGTAATTAATCACTAGTATAATTATCTAAATCTTACTGGTGTTATATGTTTTTTTTATAACAATAATTAACTTATCGAGTTTAAATTCCAAGGTTGTAGAAAAAAGAATCAGGAATGTAAAACCGGAAGATAGAATTAATTCAAGTCTAAGAAACATCCTTCTCGCAGATCACGAGGACAAGCAGAAAAAGGCTTGTGGATCCTTTTATGAAGATTTGTTGAAAGTTAAAGAACAAGTTTATTTTCTCAACAAAGAGGTGATGGTGATCGATGTTAACAAGCATGGAAGAAATCTGTAGAATTAGCAACAACTTCCTCCTCACCAGACAAAAGTACAACTGAGGAAAATACTATTGTTGGGATGGAGGACGACTTCAACACCATACTTGATCGCCTCATTTCACAAACAGATGAGTTAATAATGTCATACCAATTTTTGGTATTGACAGTATAGGTAAGACAACTCTTGCCAGAAAACTTTATGATGATTCATCTATTCGTTCTCGATTTATAAGCATGCATGGGTCACTATCTCTAAAGAATACAATGAGAGACAAATGCTTCTTAAATCGTCTCTTCAATTACTGGAGACAATCGAGAAATGAGTACTGATCAACCAATGGAGACTGTATATAGAGGTCTTAAAGGGTAGGAGATTTCTAATTGTCATAGAAGATATTTTGAGTACTGAGGCATGGGACCAAATGCAAAGAATATTTCCAAATGATGATAATAGGAGTCGAATTCTATAAACCACTCGCCTTAAGTATGTCGCTAATTGTTGGGTATGTAGCAAGAATTGATGGAAAATAGAAGGAAGGAGAGGAATTTGAAAAGTTTAGAATTTGAAAGGTTAGGAACTTGAAAAGTCCTCTAATGCTTTAATGAAAAAGACAATAGTCCCTCATCGGTAATGGAAATGAAAATAGGAGAGTTTAAATAAATAAATACTCTTATTATTTGTTAAAAGGGTTGGAAAGAGGGACCCCCCTCGCGCCGCCGTCGTCGTCGCTCGCTCCGGCTTCGGCTTTGGCAAATAAATTATTTTCAATTCATTAATTGATAATAGAAGTGAACCGAAATGTTTTCAACTTTTCAGCTAACCCGACCCGACTCGGATCCGCGCGCGTGACCCATTTTAAATTTCGTTATATTTGAAAATTCCCGCCATGACTGTTCTGAAAGGTTGCAACTTTAAGGAACAGTCAATACCATTTGAAAGTTTGCAACCTTTCATCTATGGTCGTGTCAATTCTGAAAGGGTTGCAACCTTTCAGAATATATTCTTCTTGCCTATAAATACCATTCAGTCTTCAGAATATTTCCCTACAAGTTTTCTGATCTTTCTTCTTCTTAAAAAAAAACACATATTTCTTCGTGTACTTTCCTTTTGTGGATTGATTCGCAAACAGTAGAGTTTTTGGTATCTATACTCTACTGATTAAAATTATTTTACCCTGGGAGGTTATATTCCAAATCAAACCTCAGATACTAGAGGGGAATAATTTCCTTAAGGAGACACTGTGAATTCAGTAGACTTGATTTTCTTCCTAAATTATTAAAAAGAGTATTCCAGATTCTGGTAAGTTTTTACAGATTCAATTATTTTTTTACAAATAAATTTTTGTTCATCTTACTTACTGGTTCTAAAAATCTCAGTTACTTCGTGTTTCTGAATGATTTATTACAACCAGTAATTTTTTATTTTCATAACACAGATTGGTAACAATCTTAAGGAAATTATTAAATCTGTGTTTTTGGTGAGACAAAAATCTTTGTGATTTTATACTCCTTTAATTTTGCAATTATAGTTTATTGCTTACTTATATTGTATCAATTTTATTTATCAGAAATGGAAAACTCTAGTGTTACAGTGGCTGTTGCTGCACCAACCCGAACTCTTGTATCACAAGCAGAGAAACTGGGTAAATTCACAGGTGTGAATTTCAAAGGATGGCAGCAACGAGTATTTTTTTGGCTTACCACTCTTGGTCTGCAGAAATTTTACAAGTGAAGATACTCCAATTCCTGCAGATGATATGCCAGACAGGAAAAAATATTATGATTGTTGAAGCATGGAAACAGTCAGACTTCTTATGTAAAGGTTACATTTTGAGTGCTTTAAAGGATGACTTATATAATGTCTATAGTGCAATAACAACTTCAAAAGAGTTGTGGAATGCACTTGAGAAGAAATATAAGACAGAAGATGCATGCATGAAAAAGTTTGTGGTCGCAAAGTTTTTAGACTATAAAATGCTAGATAGTAAAACTGTTGGATCACAAGTGCAGGAACTTCAACTTATTCTCCATGATCTGATTGCTAAAGATATGGTAGTAAATGAAGCTTTTCAAGTGGCTGCAATGATCGAGAAGTTGCCTCCTTCGTGGAACGATTTCAAAAATTATCTAAAGCACAAGCGTAAAGAAATGAAGCTTGAAGATCTTGTGATTCGGCTCAAGATTGAGAAAGATAACAGATTTGCCGAAAAGAAGTCGCGTAAGAGTTCAACAATCATTAGAGTTAATATTGTTGAAGAAGCTCCTACCAAAGACAAAAAGAGAAAGAAATCCAACGGGCAGAAGTCAGAACAGGCCAAGAAGAAATTCAAAGGTAACTGTTATAATTGTGGCAAGACTGGTCATAGATCTTCTGATTGTCATGCTCCAAGAAAGGACAAAAACAAAGACAAAGGCAAAAGTCAAGCAAACATCGTGGAAGAGATGGAAGATGCAAATGACTTTTGTGCAATGATATCGGAGTGTAACTTAGTTGTAAATCCCAAGGAGTGGTTTCTCGACTCAGGTGCCACTAGACATATTTGCTCTGCAAAAGAAGCCTTTGCAACGTACACTCCTGCTGAGTACAATGAAGATTTATTCATGGGAAACACAGCAACAACAAGGATTGCAGGAACTGAGAAAGTAATGTTGAAAATGACATCCGGCAAGGTGTTGACTTTGAACAATGTTCTACATGTCCTTACTATTAGGAAGAATTTAGTTTCTGCTTCACTACTCGTTAAGAACGGGTTTAAGTGTGTCCTAGTTAGTGATAAAGCTTTACTAAGTAAGAATGACATGTTCATAGGAAAGGGCTACCTCAATGAGGGTCTTTTCAAACTAAATGTAATGGTTGTTGACAGTATTAATAAAAATTCTGCTTCTGTTTACTTATTGGAGTTAAGTGATTTATGGCATGCCCGTTTGGCACATGTAAATTACAAAGCCTTGCGAAAATTGATTAATCTAGAAGTATTGCCTGATTTTAAATGCGATAAGTCGAAATGTGAAATTTGTATGGAAAGTAAGTTTGTTAAACATCCTTACAAGTCTGTTGAAAGAAATTCTAAAACTTTAGACTTAATTCACACAGATATATGCGATATGAAGTCAACACCATCTCGTGGTGGAAAAAAGTATTTTATAACTTTTATTGATGACTGCACTCAATTTTGTTATGTATATTTGCTTAATAGTAAGGATGAAGCAATTGATGCATTTAAGCAATACAAAAATGAAGTGGAAAACCAATTGAATCTAAAGATAAAAATGATTCGGAGTGATAGGGGTGGAGAATATGAATCTCCTTTTGCAGAGATATGTTTGGAATATGGTATTATTAATCAAAGGTTTAAGTCATCTACGGCCCCCTAAAGTTGTCCGCATAATTCACTTAGACACCTCAACTATGGCTTGTACCTATTGAACACTCTAATATTAATGGATAGGTACTTATTGAACACAAAATGATAATAAAGCTTTTAAAATATTGTGTATGCAATTCACGCACATTGTCCTGAAAAATAACCACTAATACTCCAACACGTGTCACATGGACCCAATTTATTGAATTTTCATTTTTGTTAATTCCAATCTTTAATTTTTTTAAAAAAAATGATTAAAAAGAAAAGAAAAAGTCATTCCTTCCCCACAGAAACTACCCATCTTTCTTCTTCATCCCTTAATGTCCATGGACACCTTATGCGACAATGAAAAAAAAGGAAAGAAACAAATCACTCCCCAGCCATTTAGTTATATGTGCTTTCTTCTTCTTCTTCTTCATTAGTTGTTACCCATTATTATAAATTAATGGAGTGAATATTGTAATTTTTGTGAAAAATAAATTAACTTTGATAAATTATTTTAAAATTAATTACCAAGAGAAATCGTGAGGATTTTAAAGAATTATATCAAATTTTCTGATATTATGTTACAACTTAATGTGTTGATGTTTGTTGATCGAAGTCGGAAATAGAAATGAACGGGAGTTGCCTTTAAAACTCTGATGTCCGATTATTTTTTTCATTCTTGCAAGTTCGATTTAACACTAAGAAAATTCAGTTTTTCTTTTTATGAAGATCAAAGAGAAAAAATCAACACGTAGTTTACAACAACGAAAATGGGTAAAGAAGAAGACAACTGTTGATATAGCTTACAGGGAAGGGGGTGGGGGGATTTGTTTTCTTTTTGGATATTATAATACAAAATACTTTTTTTTAGTTATTTTTATTAATGCAATGCCAAGTGTCATTATAAGAAAAAAAAGGTAGAAGATTATTATTAATAAAAAATAAAAAATAAAAATTTAGACTTGTTCATGCGCTTCCATGCAGTGAGATGCACTTATTTTGCCATATCAGCATTTTATGCTTAATAGACCGTGTTTTGAATAATTTAGGTGTTCAATAGGTACAAGCCATAGTTGAGGTGTCTAAGTGAATTATGCGGACAACTTTAGGGGGCCGTAGGTGACTTAAGCCTTAATCAAACTATTGCACCTTATACACCACAGTCAAATGGTTTGGCAGAACGGAAGAATAGAATATTAAAGGAAATGATGAATGCCTTAATAATCAATTCTGGTTCACCGCGAAATCTTTGGGGGAAACCATCCTTACAGCTAATAAAATACTCAATAAAGTGCCCCATCGAAAAACACAATCAATTCCATTTGAGTTGTGGAAAGGAAGAACCTAACTTGAAATATTTCAAAGTGTGGGGGTGTTTAGCCAAGGTAGAGGTTCCTTTACCGAAGAGGGTTAAAATTGGCCCAAAATAATAGATTGTGTCTTTATTGGGTATGTTGTGAATAGTAAAGCCTGTCGATTTTTGGTTCACAAATCTGATAATCCTGAGATTCATGTTAATACGATAATTGAATCAGATAATGCAGAGTTTTTTGAAAATATTTATCCGTATAAAACTGAAAGTGAGTCAACAAGTGAAAGACCTAAACGACCACAAGAAGAATCAATGGAAAATATTCTAACTAGTGAGGAACCTAGGCGAAGTACTCGAGAACAAAAATTTGTTTCTTTCGGACCAGATTTTGTAGCACTATTGCTTGAAAATGAGCCTCAAACATTTAAAGCAGCTATATCTTCATCAGAGTCAACTTATTAAGAAGAAGTAGTCAATAGTGAGATTGAATCAATTTTAAGCAATCGCACTTGGGAATTGACTGATCTTCTTCCAGGAAATAAACCTTTAGGATCAAAGTGGATCTTTAAAAGGAAAATGAAACCTGATGGGACTATTGACAAATATAAGGCTAGACTTGTAGTCAAAGGGTACAGACAAAAGGAAGGTCTGGACTACTTTGACACTTACTCTCCAGTAACAAGGATAACATCAATTAGGATGTTAATAGCACTAGCAGCAGTGCATGATCTTAAAATCCACCAAATGGATGTAAAGACAGCCTTCTTAAATGGAGAGTTAAAGGAAGAAATTTACATGGAACAATCTGAAGGGTTCATAGTTCCTGGTAAGAAAAGAAAGTGTGCAGACTTGTGAAGTCACTTTATGGACTCAAGCAAGCACCCAAACAATGGCATGCTAAATTTGATCAAATAATGTTGGCAAATGGATTCAAGATTAACGAATGTGATAAATGTTTTTATATTAAAAACGTTATGAATCATGAAGTCATTGTTTGTTTGTATGTTGATGACATGTTAATAATGAGTAAAGAAATTGACGATATAAATGCTACTAAGCACATGTTGTCCAGCAAGTTCGATATGAAAGACTTAGGAGTTGCTGATTTGATCTTAGGGGTCAGGATCATCAAAACTCACCAGGGACTAGCATTATCTCAATCTCATTACATTGAAAAAGTATTGGATAAGTTCAATTACTTGAATTTCAATGTATTCAAAACTTCAATTGATTTAAGTTGTACATTTAAAAAGAATGAAGGTCAAAGTGACTCTCAATTGGAATATGCCAGAGTGTTGAGAAGTTTGATGTATATTATGAATTGCACGCGACCAGATATAGCATGTGCTATTAGTAAACTGAATCGGTACACTAGTAATCCGAATCAAACTCACTGGATGGCTATGAAACGTGTGTTGGATTATCTAAAATGGACACAACATTATACTTTGCATTATAATAAATATCCTGCTGTAATTGAAGGATATAGTGATGCAAATTGGATCACCGGGTCAAATGATGTAAAATCCACGAGTGGTTATGTATTCATACTTGGTGGAGGAGTTGTCTCTTGGAAATCTTCTAAACAGACATGTATTGCTCGCTCCACAATGGAATCTAAATTCATTGCTTTGGATAAGGCTGGTGAAGAAGCGGAATGGCTCCGGAATTTCCTAGAGGATATTCCATTCTGGCCCAAACCTGTTGGACCAATTTGCATACATTGTGATAGTCAAGCAGCAATAGGTAGGGCAGGGAGCGTTATGTACAACGGAAAGTCTCGTCATACACGACGTAGACATAACACCGTAAGACAACTACTCTCTAGTGGAATTATCACAATTGACTATGTAAAGTCAAGCGATAATGTGTCAGATCCACTAACGAAAGGCCTAGTGAGAGAGGCAGTTGAAAGATCATCTAAGGGAATGGGTTTATGGCTTAGGACAAGTCAGCATGACAGTAACTCTATCTAGCAAACTGGAGATCCCAAGAGCTAGATTCAAGGAGAAAAACAAAGTTGTGGCTGACGGTTCAACATTGTCAATTAACTCAATCCATTCTCATAATGAAGACAATGTTCAGGAAAAGGTTAAGACTTAAAGGCTTGTTAATGAGGTAATAAAGCTTAAAGTTTTTAATGATTTGCTAAGTTTGGTAGAGTTGACCAAATAGTGTATCTACGAGATGACACGATTAGAAATCACCTATGTGAGTGTGAAGTGAAAGCCGCTTCAAAGAGAATTTTATGTCAAAAGCCTATTTTCTATACACTCATGAAAACCAGAAGGTGTTCATGGCTGAAACGAACACAACCATAAGAATCATAAACAGTAAATGGTTAATTGTGTGACATATGGTTGTCTAGGTATACACCAAAGTTCGACGGTTCAAAGATATCACATCTACCGATTGACCGAGTATATCCGACATATGTTCACTACGGAAAGTCCAAGGGGAAACCTACTTATCCAGATGCAATTAATCCTTGCTTGTAAAGTACACAATTGTTGTGCATTCCTATGTTATAACTATTCCCCATCAATGTGGGGGATTGTTGGGTATGTAGCAAGAATTGATGGGAAATAGAGGGAAGGATAGAAATTTGAAAAGTTTAGAACTTGAAAGGTTGGGAACTTGAAAAGTCCTCCTATGCTTTAATGAAAAAGGAAATAGTCCCTCATCGGTAATGGAAATGAAAATAGGAGAGTTTTAATAAATAAACACTCCTATTAATTGTTAAAAGGGTTGGAAAGAGGGACCCCCCTCGCATCGTCGTCGTCGTCGCTCGCTCCGGCTTTGGCTTCGGCTTCGACTTTGGCTTTGGCTTTGGCAAATAAATTATTTTCAATTAATTAGTTGATAACAGAAGTTAACCGAAATGTTTTCAACTTTTCAGTTAACCCGACCTGACTCGGATCCGCGCGCGTGACCCGTTTTAATTTCCGTTATATTTAAAAATTCCCGCCATGACTAATCTGAAAGGTTGCAACATTCAGGAACAGTCAATACCATTTGAAAGTTTGCAACCTTTCATTAATTGTCGTGTCAGTTCTGAAAGGATTGCAACCTTTCAGAATATATTCTTCTTGTCTATTAATACCATTCAGTCTTTAGAATATTTCCCTACGAAATTTCTGATCTTCCTTCTTCTTAAAAAAAACACATATTTCTTCGTGTACTTTCCTGTTGTGGATTGATTCGCTGACAGTAATGTTTTTGTTATCTATACTCTACTGATTAAGATCATTTTACCCTGGGAGTGTATTTTCCAAATCAAACGTCAGATACTAGAGGGGAATAATTTCCTTAAAGGGACACTGTGAACTCAGTGGACTTGATTTTCTTCCTAAACTATTAAAAAGAGTATTCCAGATTCTGGTAAGTTTTTACACATTCAATTATTTTTTTACAAATAAATTTTTGTTCATCTTACTTACTGGTTCTAAAAATCTCAGTTACTTCGTGTTTCTCAATGATTTATTACAACCAGTAATTTCTGATTTTCATAACACAAATTAGTAACACTAATCATGTCAGTTGTCCTGATTTTCCGCCTCATAGTAAGTCTTTTTTCTAAGTTTAGAAGATAGTTGGAGTCTATTCACCAAAAAATTATTCAAAAAAGATGCATGTTCTCCTATGTTAAAAGAAATAGGGAAGCATATTGTAAAACAATGTCGAGGATTACCTCTCTTGGTCGTTGTTGTTGCTCGACACCTTGGGAAAATGGACCCAACGCATGATAATTGGAAGAAGGTTGAGGAAAATCTGAACTCATTCCTTGGTACGGTATCTGAACGGTGCCAGTCAATTCTTTCTTCCAGTTAGAGTTACTTGCCCCAATATTTGAGGTCTTGTTTTCTGTATGTTGGAGGCTTTCCGGAAGACATGGAGATTAGCATTTCCAAGTTGATTAGGTTATGGATTGCTGAGCAATTCGTAAAGGAGAGAAGCAATAAAAGGTTAGAAGTTGTGGCAGAGGAGTATCTTGAAGAGTTAATTGATAAAAGTCTAATTTTGGCTGGTAAACAAAGGGCTAATGGAAGGATGAGAAGTTGCAAAATTCACGATCTTCTTCGCCAACTATGCCTAAGAGAAGCTCATACAGAAACTGTTGTGCATTTCATGAATGAGAATGTTCCAATGTCCTCAGAAGCCATATATGATCAACGACGAGTGATCGTTCCATCTAAACTTCAACATGTGAGATTTTATCCTACAAGGCATAGCAGTGGTATCACAAGTATGACCCGCACCTTTGCTACAACAAAAGATAATTATATTAAAATGCAAACAAGTTCCATTGTTTCACAGTTCAAGTTGCTTAAGGTGTTAGACGTATTATTAGTCTGGAAAGATTTCAGTTGTATAATACCTCAGCTTGTACATTTGAGATATGTTGCTGCGAATATTGAGAAAGCTTTTTCACTAGACAAATTGAGAAATCTAGAGACCATAATTCTTGTAAAAACCTGAACGGGCGACTCTGAAGCATCCACTTGATATCTGGAGAATGACAGAGATAAGACATTTGGATATTAGATATCCACTATATATATTTAATCCTCTTCTGGTAAAAAATCATATGACACTATATATATCTGATCCTCTTGAATTAGAACAACCTTTGTTTCTCAATAACTTGCAAACACTTCATCTCGATAACTCTTCTTTTGTTTCCGAAATCAGAAGAACTCTCAATCTAAAAAAGCTAAAGATTTTAGATACTTTTGGCCATCCTTACTGGCATGATTTCTTTATTCTCTCATTCTTCTAGAGGATCTGGAGACGTACACATAACATTAACTAGATTACCATGGGATTTCCCAAGGGACAGAGCTGAGACCTTTGACGTGATGATTTTGTTGGGTTTTAGCAAGTGTGAATGGGAAAAGAAAAGAGAGAATATGAAAAGTAAGGGAACTACTTTGGATTTGGATTTGACAAATGATGTGATTGATTGATAAATTTTTTGGACAAAATTTATTTAATCAATTTTTGTTAAATCAAATAAATCCTGTTAATATTATCTCTTATAAATTTGCGGGTAACGCTAACATTTCGAAAAGTTGTTACTTTTCCGAAAAGTAGTTATTTTCCTAACGGACACATTTTTTTGAAAAGTTGTTATTTTTTCCAAAAGACACAACTTTCTGGATAAAATGGGTCTGAACAGATTTCACTGAACAGACATGTTCCTTGCTGAAAATGGCTATAAAAGGAAGTCAATTTTTTATTTTTCAAACAATGAAAATTTTTTCTTTCTCTGCATTTATTTTTCTCTCAAATAAAATCAAAGTGTCGATCGACTGAGTCTGTGTGACTTGTTGCTGTTCTTAAGTTCGTTGAAGTTAAAGAAGTTTGAGGTACCGCTATTTCTTTAACAGGTTTAATCAGTTTTATCTTGGGAGAAATTAATCCATAACCTTGGGTACAGTGATGGGATTAAATTTCTTAAGGACACACAGTAGTTTCTGTGGACTCGGATTAATTCTTGTATTTATATTTTTTCTGCTTCATCTTATTTCTGTTTCTGTTTATTAACCTTATAAATACAGGTTATTGTAAGAAAATAACAATCTTAAGAAATTTTACAGTTTCTGTATTTGAGGTTTCTGGAGATTAAAACCTTTATGGTTTTCTACTCTGCTTAAATTTTTAAAAATTCATTCGATTAACGATTAAAAGAACATAAAAACTTTATCGTTAAATCAGAAACAGTTTGTGTAAAGATTGTTATTTACTGTTAGTATTCTAAATACTTAATTTATCTGTCATTTGTGACAGAAAAAAATGACTAATTCAAGTCAAACAAATGCTAGAACAGTAAGTGCTGCAACAACAACGGTTGCACATAATCGTTCAAATGCTGCCTTAGCACCGGCTGAGAAACCTGCAAGTTTTCTGGAGTCGACTTTAAGAGATGGCAGCAAAAGATGTTCTTCTATCTCACTACGTTGAGTCTGCAGAAGTTCATCAATGAGAATGTTCCGGTTATGTCAGATGAAACTCCGGCTGATGAACGATTCTTGGTAACAGAAGCATGGACACACTCAGATTTTTTATGTAAAAATTATATTTTGAGTGGTCTGCAAGATGATCTGTACAATGTGTACAACAATGCCAAAACCTCAAAAGAACTCTGGGATGCTTTAGAAAAGAAGTACAAAACAGAAGATGCCGGAATGAAGAAATTCATTGTGGCAAAATTTCTGGACTATAAGATGATAGACTGTAAGACTGTCGTCTCCCAAGTTCAAGAATTGCAGGTCATAATCCATGATCTCCTTGCTGAAGGTATAAATTTATTTAATGCCTATGTTAGAAATATTAAGTTTTTCCTTAATACTCACATAACCTTTAATGTAGGATTGATTGTGAATGATGCTTGCAAGTGGCTGCAATTCTTGAAAAGTTACCTCTATTGTGGAAGGACTTTAAAAACTACTTGAAACACAAATGCAAGGAGATGACTGTTGAAGATCTCATAGTAAGGTTGAGAATCGAAGAGGATAATAAGGCTGCAGAAAAGAGGTCACGTTGTAATTCAGCAATATCTGGAGTAAATTTTGTTGAAGAAGATTCCACAAAATTAAAGAAAAGAAAGAAAGCATCTGGTCCAAAAAGCAATCCTCCTAAGAAGAAATTCAATGGAAACTGCTTTAATTGTGGTAAACATGGTCATAGGGATAATGAATGACGGGGTCCTAAGAAGGACAAGAAAAAGAAAGATCAAGCAAACTTGGTTGAATCCAAAGGAGAAATGGACGATCTCTGTGCAATGCTTTCAGAATGTAAATTGGTTGGAAATCCAAGAGAATGGTGGATAGATTCTGGTGCCTCATGCCATGTTTTGTGCCAACAAAGAATTATTTTCATCATATACTCCAGCACTTACAGATGAAAAAGTTTTTATGGCAAACTCTATTGTTGCAAAGGTGGAAGGAACTGGCAAAGTCCTATTAAAGATGACATCAGGCAAGGTGGTGACTTTGAATAGGGTCTCATATGTTCCACAATTGAGAAAGAATTTAGTTTCAATTCCAGTTCTGACAAAGAATGGATTTAAATGTGTATTTGTTTCTGATAAAGTAGTAGTAAGCAAAAATGATATGTATGTAGGAAAAGGCTACCTTAGTGATGGCCTTTTCAAACTCAATGTAATTGCCGTTGATATGAATAAAGATTTTGCTTCTTCTTACTTGTTTGAGTCTAAATGTTTATGGCATGAACGTTTGGTACACGTTAATAACAAAACCTTGCGAAAACTGATTAACTTAAATATTTTGCCAAAATTTGAGTGCAATAAATCAAAATGTCAAATTTGTGTTGAATCTAAGTATGCTAAGCATTCTTATAAATCTGTTGAAAGGAATTCAAATCCTTTAGAATTGATTCACACTGATATTTGTGACATAAAGTCAACACCATCACGTGGTGGGAAAAAGTATTTCATAACTTTTATTGACGATTGCACTAGATATTGTTATGTATATTTGCTAAATAGTAAGGATGAAGCAATAGATGCATTTAGGCAATATAAAACTGAAGTTGAAAATCAGTTAGATAAAAAGATCAAAATGATCAGAAGTGATAGAGGTGGAGAATATGAATCTCCATTTGCAGAAATATGTTTAGAAAATGGAATAATCCATCAAACTACTGCTCCCTACACTCCTCAGTCTAATGGAATTGCAGAAAGAAAAAATCAAACTTTAAAAGAAATGATGAATGCATTACTTATAAGTTCAGGTTTACCATAGAACTTGTGGGGGGAAGCTATCCTTACAGCAAATCAGATATTTAACAGAGTGCCTCACTCAAAGACAAATGTAATTCCATATGAGAAATGAAAAGGTAGAAAACCCAATTTGAAATATTTCGAAGTGTGGGGGTGTCTAGCCAAAGTCCAAGTTCCTATACCTAAGAGGGTAAAAATAGGACCTAAGACTGTGGATTGTGTATTCATTGGATATGCCACAAACAGTAACGCATGTCGATTTTTGGTTCATAAGTCCGAACATCCGGATATTCATGATAATACGGTAATGGAATCAGATAGTGCTGAATTTTTTGAACATATCTATCCGTATAAAACTAGACTTGAGTCATCTAGTGGGGGATCTAAGCAACTCATAGAAGAACCAAAAGAGAATGAACAAAATGAAGAAATTCCAAGACGCAGTAAACGTCAAAAGACATCTACATCATTTGGATCAGATTTTGTAACATTTCTTCTTGAAAGTGAGCCTCAAACATTCAAGGAAGCAATGTTGTCTAGCGACTCAACCTCTTGGAAGGAGGCTGTTAATAGTGAAATCGAATCAATCTTAAGCAATCACACTTGGGATTTGGTTGATCTTCCTCCAGGGAACAAACCCTTGGTTTCAAAATGGATCTTTAAAAGGAAGATGAAAGATGATGGAACTATTGACAAATATAAAGCAAGACTTGTTGTCAAAGGTTTTAGACAAAAAGAAGGTCTTGATTATTTTGACACATACTCGCCAGTGACTAGGATTACATCAATTCGGATGTTAATTGCACTAGCTGCAGTATACGGTCTTGAAATTCATCAAATGGATGTGAAAACAACCATCTTAAATGGAGAGCTTGAAGAGGAAATTTACATAGAACAGCCTGAGGGCTTTGTAGTTCCTGGTAAAGAAAAGAAAATGTGCAAACTCATTAAGTCACTTTATGGGCTAAAACAAGCACCAAAACAATGACATGCAAAGTTTGATCAAACCATGTTGTCAAATGGATTTAAGATCAATGAATGTGATAAATGTGTTTACATTAAAGATACTCCAAATCAGGAAGTTATTTTATGCCTATATGTAGATGATATGCTTATAATGAGCAAAGACATTGCTAATATAAAAGCTACAAAGTGTATGCTTGCTAGTAAGTTTGATATGAAATATTTAGGAGTTGCTGATGTGATATTAGGAATTAAAATTCTTAAAACTCCTAACGGTCTAGCATTGTCTCAAACTCATTATATTCAAAAGATACTTGAAAAATTCAAATTTTTGAATTTTAAAAGGGCAAAGACTCCAATTGATGTAAATCTTCATCTTGCAAAGAATAAAGGTGAAAGTCAGTCTCAATTGGACTATGCTAGCGTATTGAGAAGCTTAATGTATGTCATGAATTGTACACGACCAGACATAGCTTGCGCTATCAGTAAACTGAGTCGATACACAAGTAATCCTAATCATAATCATTGGTTGGCAATGAAGAGAGTTTTGGGATACTTAGATGACACTCAAAACTATGCTTTACATTACAACAGATATCCAGCCGTTCTTGAAGGATATAGTGATGCAAATTGGATTACTAGATCAACTGAAACAAAATCCACAAGTGGATACGTTTTTACTATTGGTGGAGGAGCAATATCTTGGAAATCATCCAAACAAACATGTATAGCTCGCTCTACAATGGAGTCTGAATTCATTGCTTTAGACAAGGCAGGTGAAGAAGCTGAATGGCTCCGGAATTTCTTAGAAGATATTCCATTTTGGCCCAAACCAATGGTCCCTATATGCATACATTGTGATAGTCAAGCTGCAATAGGAAGGGCTGGAAGCATTATGTATAACGGCAAGTCTCGTCACATAAGACGAAGACATAACTCTGTGAGACAACTACTCTCTAGTGGAATTATCACAATTGACTATGTGAAGTCAAAAGATAATGTGTCGTATCCACTTACAAAAGGCCTAAATAGAGAGGGAGTTGAGAAATCATCGACGGGAATGAGACTATGGCCGAGAACAAGTCATCGTGGCGGTAACTCTACCTAGAAGACTGGAGATCCCAAGATTTAGGTTCAAGGAGATAAAACAAAGTCATTGATGACGGTTCAACATTGTCAAAGAAAAAAAATAAAATAAAATTATTATTATTATTTTATGGTCCATTCTCATGATGAGACAATGTTTAGTAACCAGGATAAAGACATAAGGACTTTCTAATGGTTTCTAAGTTTGATACAGGGAATATCAAATGGTGTATTTATGGGATAACACATTTAGAAATCACCTATGTAAGTGTGAAGTGTAAGCCGCTTCAAGGAGAATCCAGTAAGGCCAGTTCTTTAAGCACTTACTATCCAAGATGTGTTCATGGCTGAAACAAACAAAACAATGAGAACTAAGAACAGTTCAAGGGTTGATTGTGTGACATATGTTGTCTAGGTATACACCAAAGCTCGACGGTTCAAAGATATCAAATCTACCGATTGACCGAGTATATCCGATATATGTTCACTACGGAAAGTTTAAAGGGAAACCTACTTATCCAGATGTGATTAACCTTTACCTACAAGACACACAAGTTTTTTCATGCATATGTTTTAACAATAGCCTTCCCCATTCATGTGGGGGATTGTTGGGTTTTAGCAAGTGTGAATGGGAAAAGAAAAGAGAGAATATGAAAAGTAAGAGAACTACTTTGGCTTTAGATTTGGCAAATGATGTGATTGATTGATAAATTTTTTGGACAAAATTTATTTAATCATTTTTTGTTAAATCAAATAAATTCTGTTAATATTATCTCTTATAAATTTGCGGGTAACGGTAACATTTCAAAAAGTTGTTACTTTTCCGAAAAGTCGTTACTTTCCAAAAAGTAGTTATTTTCCTAACAGACACATTTTTTCGAAAAGATTTTATTTTTTCCAAAAGACACAACTTTCTGGATAAAATGGGTCTGAACAAATTTCACTGAACAGACATGTTCCTTGCTGAAAATGGCTATAAAAGGAAGTCAATTTTGATTTTTCAAACACTGAAAATTTTTTCTTTCTCTGCATTTATTTTTCTCTCAAATAAAATCAAAGTGTCGATCGACTGAGTCTGTGTGACTTGTTGTTGTCTTAAGTTCTTTGAAGTTAAAGAAGTTTGAGGTACCGCTATTTCTTTAACAGGTTTAATCCGTTTTATCTTGGGAGAAATTAATTCATAACCTTGGGTACAGTGAGGGGATTAAATTTCTTAAGGACACACAGTAGTTTCTGTGGACTCAGATTAATTCTTGTATTTTATATTTTTTCTGCTTCATCTTATTTCTATTTCTGTTTATTAACCTTATAAATACAGGTTATTGTAAGAAAATAACAGATTTTCTCTGGGGATAAATTCCCTCCTAATCTCAAGAAGTAGACACTAACATTAACTGGATTACCATGGGATGTTATGAATTTGTTCGCATATTTACCCAAACTTGAAGTGCTCAAAGCGAATTATGCATTCAATGGAAGAGATTGGAAACTAGACGAAGATGTTGTGTTTCACAAATTAAAATGTCTATAAATCAAGTCTGATTGTCTGGTAAGGTGGGAAGCAGGTAGTGATAAATTTCCAATGCTTGAGAAACTATTACTGTATCGGTTGGATAAATGGGAGGAGAGACCTGAGAGTATCGGAGAAATAATGACACAAATTGATCTAAATACACCGTTACGGAATACAAAATGGCTCGGTGTAGAGAATAGTGCCAAAAAAATCCAGGAAGAGCAAGAAAGCTTGGGAAATTATGAGCTTCAAGTTCAAATTATTTAGGTATGTTAAAATTTCCATCTTTGAGTATTATCCGAAATGCATAAACTTCATATGTTGATTCATTTCTATTCTTTCATTTGATTTTAATGCAGAAACTTACGCTTTCAGAGAGCATTTTGAATCTTTAATCCTACTAAAAGGTGTTCTTGAGAGTTTATGCTTGACTTTTTTCTTCTTCTTATTCGTAATAAGATTTGTATTGAAGCTTGTAATAGTTCGATTCACAGAATGTTTGAACATTTTGGATACTTGATTTGCACTATTTTGGTGAGAGGTTATGGCTGACTCAATTGTATGGATATACAGGATTTTCAATCCTAGAAGAGCTAGAACTAGAATATTGATTTATTACATGAAGGTATTTAAATGGTTCAAAGTGAGTGGTGGTGGATTCATTCACGACTAAAGTAAATGACAGTTTGAGTGAGTCGTCAATGCAAGTTATTTGTCATAGGAAGTCTAGCGGTTTGGAGCCAAAAGAGTCATTTTGAAGCTAAAATGCTATAAGGGACAACAAATTTGGCGATTAACCAACATAGACAAATCACTGGACTTTCAACGACAAACAACTTACCTTGACAGTTCACTCAAACTATTATTTACTTTAGTTGTGAACGAATTCACAACTCTGTCAATTCTTTTAAGAAAAATTTCTTCGTAGTCATACTATGTTACACGACTTTTAATTATTATTCTCATCATTCATAGCACAATTCGGTGAACACCCTCACTTCCTTCTAGATTCTTGTGGTCCCCTACTTTTTAACAATATAGCCAAAAATTGTAACTACCATATAGTAGTACAGTACAGTATATTATAAAATAACGGATAACAATAATCCAAATAGAGTGTTAGCGGTATGAAAATAAAAAAGAGTAGATAACAACTGTATAATCTTCCCTTCTATTCATGCTTTTTTGGCAGATCCAATATTAGTGGGTCTGGACAGAACCATTTTTGTTGTTATTTTCTACTTCCGCTTTGGAACAATTAAATAAACTAGTTTTGGCATACTTACTTATTAATAAATCAAAACTTACAGAAAATAAATAAATAATGTGAAATTCAATATATGGACAAGATATTGAGTATCAAGCTAAAATAAAATCTAGAATAAAGATAAAGTCAAAAGATAAATAAAATAATATATTTTTGGGAAAAGGGTATGATATACTCTTAACTTTGACATTTGGAGTTGATTTATCCCTTATTATGAAAGTGACTCAAATATGTCCTTACCGTTATACAAACGACTCACCTATACTCTTGCCGTTACAAAATGAGCTCATATATACCCTTCATTTAATGGAAGAAATAAATTTTAAATTTATATTTTTTTACTTTTAATCTTTTTTAAAAATTATTTAGGGGTATATATGATTATTCTATCAAAGTTCAAGGTATATTTTAATTTTTTTCATACATAAATTATTTTTTGACTTTTTTATTATAATTATTTGAGTTTATTAATCTTTTTTTTCTTCTTTCATTCCTTAGTTTAAAGAAAAAAAATTTAAACTATTTTTTGTCTATATTGTAATTTAATTTTTGTATTCGAAAAAAAATATTTGGTCATCTACGATAAATTTTACAAGAATATTAGTGAAACATTAATAAATTTGATGACCAAAATAATAATTCTAAATTAGTCATTGAAACAAAAAAAAGTTTAAAAAAAATGTTTGACGAGATTAAATTTACTCATATGGGATTATATTTTTTAGAAAAAAATAATAAAAAAATTAGATTAAAATTAAATTTTTTTCATTTCCGTTAGAGGAAAAGGGTATATGTGAGTCATTTGTTTATAAGTAGGAGTATATATGAGTTACTTTCATAACAAGGGGTATATTAGTTCTAAATGACAAAGTTGATGGGTATATGACACTATTTTCCCTGTATTATTTTACCTTTTCTACTTGCTAAGGATAATATGATTTATTTAGGTCGCTTCATCCTTGCAAATTTCAAATAATATTCAACTCAATTAGTTCTTATATTTGTTCCTTTCTTTGGATATTTAATTTTGTATTCCCTCTATTTCATTTTATGTGACATTATTTGACTTGACACATAGACACAGTACTTAAGAAAAATAAAGATTTTTGAAACTTATGATCTAAAACAATTCTTACATATTTGTGTGGTTGAAAATAATTTCATTAAGGATAAAACGTGTATGTTAAAGTAATATTGTTTCTACTAATAGTAAAGTGACACTTTTTTTTTTACGGAAGAGGAAAAAAGTCTCACATAAAATGAGATAGATGGAGTATTAAATATTAGGACTTCATTATAAAATATTTCAATTGAGGGTAAAAAAAATTAATCAACAATATTTCTAATGATGATTTTAGTATAATATAGAATATAGATAACATAGGCCTATGGCCAAAAAAATGAAATTTTATTCATGCTTTTCATGACGTTATTTTAGCGTTCAATGCATGACTCCACTGAATAAGCTCCTTTTTGTATGGAGAAATGAAATTTAATCAAACAACTTTTAACAAAATAAAAATTTCAATTGTTGTTCTTACTTATTTGAAATCATGTTTAGGGAAAGAGTCAGACGAGTGATACAACCACCAGCTCAAGAGGTAAAACTTAACGATTAACTTTACTTATTTGACTTTTAATTCTCTGATTTTGATTTCGATAATCGCAGAATATTGATAAGTTAGAGAAGGTTGTGAAAGAGGGGAATTATTATGGAGCTCAACAAATGTATAAATCTACTAGTGCTAGGTAACCCGATCATCATCATTTAATTGAATTTGATTGCGCGCTCACTATAATAATAATAATGTTTATATTTGTTTTCAGATATGCGTCTGCTGAGAGATACTCTGATGCCTTGAATGTTCTTCAGTCTGGTGCTTGTTTGCAATTAGACAAGGCCCAGGTTAATATTATGTTATGTTTTTCTTTTTCTCTTGTATGGTAAATTCAGAGGTGAAGTTATAATTTCAGTCTTGTGGTTCTGAATTTTATATGAAGGATAATAAATAAGTTCTAAATTTGTATATATTTGATAAATTTTTTAAATATAAATATACTATTGAGCAAAAGTTATTGGGTTTGATCGAACCTGTACGTGGGCTTCTAGCTCCGCTTGGACTACAATCACTAGGATTCTTCTATTAATTATTCAACCTCTATTGTTGATCCTCTTTAAGTCAGGGTAAGGTCTGCATACATTTTTTCCGCTCTAGACGAGACTTGTGGGATTTACTTTGGTGTGTTGTTGTAATCTCTATTTTGATCTAGACTCTTCTTGCCATTTTCCAGATTACCTGTGGGGCAGAGCTTTCTTTGCTCTTTGCTGAAACACTTGCAAAATCAAAAGTTCCATATGACGAAGACACACTTGGTTAGTCTTTCCTTATTCGGTTAGTTCTTTTGTATAATGCATATATGTTTGTACCAGAACAACAACATACCCAGTGAAATTCCACTGAATGGGGAATGCATTTATTTTTGTATCGTACAACATTCTTCCTAATTTTGTCATTATGCAATGTAAGAAAAATACAATATAATGAAAGCAAAAATTATCCATGTAGATGATACCAATGAGTTTCGATTAAGATTTCGTTATGTTAAACATATAATTGCTAAGTACAACCCTAGCTATTGAATACAGGAACGACATGGGTACAAATTAAGCAAAATGATTGTGTAGATTCATATAGTTGTCCCTGACTAGCTTGAGATTGAGGTGCAGTAACAGTCGTAGTAGTTGCAACCTAAGAACATAATCTATCAGATAAAACACAAAATTAACAAGAATTCTAACATATAGCTGCATTAGTTCTCCTAATTTTCAACAAAAAACATCTATTACTTCTTTGCTCGATAACTTAAAGACTTAATGGTGCATAGTGTAGAAATATCTTCGAAATTGAACTGGTGCCAAGAAATTTTTGTGATCTGCTGCTAAGGTGGAAATGTATAAGAGGAAGACTCAAAGATGAGGGCATGGAGTTTCATTTAGAATTTATGTGGACAATTTGATATGGAAGGAATAGAAAAGCATTGAAGGGGTAGATAACTCCCTTATACATATTAGTAGAGCTTTGTTTTTTGTTACTTTTTTGCCTTTTGTCCTCTGTATTTTGGAGTAAATTTGATAGACTAGTTAGTACCGATGAACAGATGCTCATTGTAGAGTATCATACTTCTATGTAAATCTATAATCTTGAATGCATCTTGACCTGCTGAGTATCCCCTTTCACATCAATAAAATAAATTATGACAAAAATGTTATATGAAAGCTAAATAGGCTGGTGCTTCTCTGTGTTTGTTATTGTTTTTTTTCTCGTATTCCTTTTTTTCTTTAAATTGAGGATTCATATAGTTGTTCCTGTCTTATTTGGGACTAATTAAGGCATTGTAATTGTTATTGTTGCTAATTCAATAAGGGGTTTAAGTGTTGACATGGTTTATAATGCATTTTCCCTAGATCGTGTCAGGAAAATCTTCAGGAAGTTTCCTCGGCATTCTGTGCCACAACATTTGGAGCTTGCAGATGATGATGACTTGCAAAAACTTTCTGAAGCCATTGCGGCAGCCAAAACACGAGTAGAAGGCTGTTCATCCTTTCTGAAAGCCGCTATCAAGTTAGATACCTTTCTTTTATTGCAGCCGATCCACATATATATATCCATGTTTATCCTCTTCTTTGAAAACACGTCTGTTTCAGTTCCTGAAGGACTAGTTTAGTAACTGTATTTTACCGTGTAAAATGACATATTGATACCATACTATAAAATTCCTAGAAAATAACACTGTCGTTAACTAGTTGCATAATTTTCATTTAGACCCTTGATGAAAAAACTTATCCTTGTGCTTCTAGGATATTCCCTTTTGACTCACTAGTCATGGTTCTTTTCCTCCAGAATACATATCCAAATTGATAGTGGCTCATGATTGTATTGTTTCTGTTGGATGAGATTGTTTGCTTGAGCCTTATTATTTTTGTTTAACTCTTAGATAGAGTAGGATAACATCGTTGATGCATGTGCTTGTCCTTCTGCAAGACTTCTTTATCTTGTTGGAAGTACTTATTCCTTTCGGCATACAGGAAGGTAAAAAACTAACTATGCTTTGTTTGTAGGTGGTCAGCAGAATTTGGCGCTCATCGATATGGATCTCCAGAGCTGCATGACATGCTGGCAGATTATATGTACTCAGAGTCTCCTGAAGTGGTACATTATATACGCCGATGCTCTCTAGTTCTTGGTACCCGAAAGAAAAAGTTCCGATTCTGTTCCATAAGTTATTACTTTGTTGATTTTTAAGGGGAGAACTTAGGGCCTAAGACAACTTGTAAAACTAGTAGTAATAGTAAAAACGATTATATTGTTTGACAGCTTCATTTGGTATATTTAAGAAAATCTATTACATACTTGTGAAGAAATGTGAGTTTTTCTTTTGTTAAGAACCTGAACTTGATGGGATTTTCTTGCAGTTAACGTCGTCATGTCCCTGCTTTGCAGGACATCGGTAAAGTATCTTTTCATTTTGTGAGAGGAAAGAACCCAAAGAAATTTGCTTCAGCTCTTGTAAACTTCATGGGCAAGGTAAGCTTTGGCTGCCGTTACTATCTGATATCGACGTTACTGGACACATTGGGAAAACAGTATTATGATTTAATTTCAAATTTTGTATTAACTCACAACATGTAACATGCAGTGCTATCCAGGAGAAGATGATTTGGCTATCGTGCGGGCTGTTCTGATGTGAGTAAATTAGGAGTATAGTTTAGTTCCTTACATTTGGTGGTCCTAACTAAGTTATCGGATTTCTGTGGGTGGATATTCTGAACATTAAACTTCAAAAAACTACTTTTCAGTCTCCAAAGTCAGTGTGTTCTCCATAATATTTCTGGGCATTTTCAACAATCTGGGACAGGTTGATTATTGAAGCTAATATGCTGAAGTACATAAATCCCTACTCGAAACACATTTGAAGTTCAAACTAGGCTTTCCTATTCTTCTCCACTTTTTCTTCCTTTTCATCTTTATATATGGTTTCTATTTCTCCTTTAAACAAAGTTCTCCACTCCTTTGAACCAAGTTCTCCTACTTCTTGAAAAAACCGAGTATTACTTCATAGCTGTCACATTTATGTTGGTAAAGCAATAGCGATAAAAGTTACTGTCACTTCTTAGTTGTAGCATATGTTTGTTGCTATAAAAAATAAACAGTTCAAAAGAAAAATAGAAGCAATGTCTAAGGTTTAGGTTCGTATCTCTATATTTCTCTCTATTACACGAAGGGCCGGAATATATATTCTTTTAGAGATTTTCTTGGTCTATTTGGTGTCTCAAATCATGACATCATGTGTCCTGTCCGTGCTTGTGTGAAAGAAATATCCCGCTCAAATAGGTCCCGCTAAATTTGATGTCTGTGCTTCGTGGGCAGCTGCAAGTTTAATTTCCTCCGTGCTAATGAGAAACCTTTGGGTTGCCTAATAATGCAGTCACCTGCAATATGCTCTCTTCGTCTTAGAGGAACTATTAGCTCTGTTAATCCTTACATTCTCCATGAAAATCATTTGGGTTGAAATGACATATAAATTCGCCTAGGTGATAAGATTGTACTCCACACCATATTTATTGCCAAAATGGGACAAATAAAGGTACTAGTGACTAATTTTAATCTTTACCATGTTTGTTTATCTTGTTGAGCCTTTGGTTTCGATTATTACTTCTTTGCTTTTGCAGGTACTTGTCTTTGGGAAACCTAAGAGATGCTAACAAGCTCATGGATGAGGTGAAAATGGAAGTCGAATTGAAACATCTTCACTTTCCTAGCTCAGAATTAACACAGTATGTGAACTACCTCCTCCTGACGTAAGTTCCAATTGTGCTTTGAACATTAATCAAATTTTCATGTGGCAAAAAAAAAAGAATAATCTTTGTGCATTCTTTTGTACATGATTAAACTGTCATTCACACTTCACAACTCAATTTATTATGCAGGTTGCAGAGGGATGCTTTACCTTTGTTTAACATGCTGAGACAAACCTACAAGTCTAGTATAGATAGAGAATCTATGTTTAATGAAGTGAGTTGCTATCTCTAAAGGAGGCATTTCCATGCATACACTGGGATACTTAGTTATATATCTTTTCACTTTCATATATCTGTCTGTTTTCCTCCTAATTTTTACTGTATTTGTGGTTTAGTTGCTAGATGATATTGCAGAGAAGTTCTATGGCGTTCGACGTAGAAATCCTCTTGAGGGGATTGGAGATTTCTTTAAGGTAATGGTATTGTCACATTATGCAGTTAGGTGTGTTAGAGTAGAGTGGGTAAAAGTCAAATGGACTGGTGGTCTCCTTATATGGACTTGAGCAAACCTCCCCTCAGTAGCTAGCTTTTGGGGTTTAGTTAGGTCCAGGTATCATATTTTTACATGGTATCAGAGTCAGGTCCATCCCCGTTTGAGCTTCCAGTCTACGCTCCAGTAGACCCTGGGCATGAAGGGGTATCCTTATATGGACTTAGGTAAACCTTCCCTTATTAGCTTGCTTTTGGGGTTTAGTTAGGTCCAGGCGTCATATCTTGAGGTTTAGTTAGGTCCAGGCGTCATATCTTTACATGGTAATAGAGTCAGGTCCATTTCCATTTGGGCTCCCACTCCACGCTCTAGTGGACCCTGGGCGTGAAGGGGTATGAATTTGGGCAAACCTTCCATATATTTAGAGGCATTGCTTTGCTACAAAAACACAAGTATGACTAGTCTGATGGGAAAATACTATTCATGTATATATAAAGTTTTAAGCTTTTCGATGTCTGAGTTTCTGAAATAGAACTTTTAATGTTGCAGATGATGGGAGGCGATTAATGTGAAGTGATGAAATACATTTACATTGTGACATTCTCCCTTGACTTAGCAAGTACCAATGCAGCAAATGTTTCTTTTTTTTAATCTAAATTATGTTATCCATGCATCAATGAATTGTGTTAGAACTTAGAAATTTTTTTGTTTTGGTTATACAATTTGAGAGAGAAAGAGATCGATGGCACGTTGCATTCCAATAGGTTTAAGATATTGTTTCAGAATGTGAGATTACAAGATGCACTATCTGAAAATTAGTATATGAAACAACAATATACCCCGTGTAGACGAACTACAAAATAAGAAGTTAGTTTTGTATCTATCTCCTTGAGAGATTTTGTGGCTTTATGAAAAAACTAACACGATACTAAGTCATCTGCAATATAGATTATAAGTATTCATATCTCAATTTAAAATTATTTTTGGATGGCGATACTATAATTACTAGCAGTTGACATGAGAGATTAGGGGTGGTAGAAAATTTCAGTTTGATAATTTCAATTTTTCATTTAAAAATATTATGTCATTATCATAACAAATTAATTTGGTATGAGTGTGCGGTAGATCCATAACCATAGTTTGGTCGATCTCATCTTACATATGTTAAAATGTTATAATAATAATAATAATTATAATATATATATATATATATATATATATATATATATATAAGCAATTCTTTTTGTTAATCAATCACTTAAAAAGAACATTTCAATCAAGATAGAATAGTCAATTTTCCAACGTTTAAAAATATAATTGTTTTTGTATTGATATTATTTTGTACATTTGCTAGTATTACAATATATTAAATAAATAATATCAAATTATCCTTATTTGAAATCTTTAAAACTATATGGATTTATGATCTATATGCCATTTTCTTTTCATAAACCTGAAAGCTTTTCATACTTTAATTTGTACATAACATGACAAATTTCACTTGAATGTTAGAAGGTTAATCAAAATGATTCCAATAAAAAACATTGTATATGTTATTCGTTAATTTAACATACACATATATATCTATTTTGATTAATTTTACAAGAAAATGATTCATATCTGTTATAAATAATTTGTATTATAGTGAATGTTTATTATGTGGAGTCCTTGTAGGATATGGTTACGAATTATACTTGGGGACCAAGTAAGGGGGACCAAGTAAGGTTTTCTCTATAAAAAAAGGATTTTCCTTCATTGTAAATAAGATTTGTGAAAAATCTATGAATCTTGAATATACTATGAGTAAGAGATCTTTTCTCTTCTCTCTACTTTCTTATTCTAATTTTATATAGTTTCATAACACATTATCAGCACAGTTGTTCTATTCTTAAAGAATTATGAAGAAAGACGGAAAAAGTGCAAAAGATATCTTGCATACTTATACAATAAGGTTCTTATATCTTCAAGATATGATTTATCTTTATGTTATAATTATTTATGTAACAGTTTTGGAGGTATCATCTAAAGTAAGTATTTAAAGAGACTTGTCGACTTTCTATATGTTTAATTTTAACCGACTGGGAAGAGAATTTCTTAATTTATTTTAATAATTAAATAAGCATAATTTAGTGAGATGTGTTTTCAATCTCTACATGAGATACGTCATCTATTAAATTATATCTATTAACTGCTAGTGTTCATTATAAGAAATCATTAGTCTCAGTTTTGTGTGTAATTATAGTATATAAGCATATTAATGATCATCAAAAGTGATAAAATTGCAATTATTTTCAAAGGCTTGAGGTTGAGCTTCATTGTGGATAAGACAATGAATTTAAGTTATATCGCACCAAAAGAATAAGATGATGGATTTATGTCTTATTGCACCAAGAGGGTAAGACATCAGAAGTCTTGATGCTTTGTGATGAAAGATGTTGGATTCAATTCCCTCAATGATTTATGGCATAAGACATTGGGTTTGAGTCTCAATGCACCATATTGATGATATTATGATGACTAAGGGAAATAATGAGTTTTTGATAAAATTAGTCATGAAATATATCTCGTTGAAGCAGATCCATTCCTCAAAGTGAATGTAGCAGTGCATAAATGTCTAAAAGAAGACAATTGATTAAATGATGCACATGAATATGGAATGAGGTACTAGTTTATCAAAATTTGATGTACTTAGATGATTGTGTTCCATTCATGAAGAATGAGAGCCTTTGATAAATGGTAAAAATACAGATTCATTCTTTAGAGTAAATGAGGTGATAAGCCATCATGCTAGACGTGAATTTTCTTGTACTGCTTGTTAACAAGGCAAGTTAATTGTGAGACCATCATAAACGAAAGTTGAGATTGAATTCTCTGCGTTCTAGGAATGTATACAAATATTTGTAGACCTAGTCATCCACTTAGTGGATTGTTTAGATATTAAACGGTCCTAATAAATGTTTCTTCTATATGGTCTCATGTGTGCCTATTATTATCTCGCAACTTGATGTTTGCAAAAATGTTGGCACAAATAATATGTTACATGCACAATTTTCTTCAGATTAGTTCATTCAATGATGGAATCACGACTCACCTAAAGGGTAAAATAATTGAGAAGAAATAAATCTGAAAATTACTCTTGGAGTAATAAAATTGAAATTTACACATATAATAATAAATTAGAAATTTACTAAAGTTGAAGACACATGGCGTAGTAAACTTGGAGTTTACGAGTACTAATAATTATATTAGTTGGCATGAATAATTTGGTCATCCCAAAGATATGCATACTGAGTAGTGGACATACAATGAAAAACTAAAAGATTCTTCAAGAATTCTTTTGTTGTTTGTTCTAATAACAAGTTGATTGGATCAACTAATGTTGAGATTAAATCTCTAAATTCTAAAAAGAATAAAAGGTGAATATGGTCGTTCGCCTATCATGTGACAAGATAAAAAGATGCATCTATAAGATAATCACATGTGCATTTGTTGTCAACCAGTAGTTTGACATTCACAAATTGTTTGTGCAAAAATAATTGAGTTAAGAGCACAGTTTCAGAATATGTAATCAAGACAATTTATCTAAATAATATTGATAAATACTCAAGATGATGTGACACTAAATGTCTCAAATAGTAAAATCATTGTTTATGAAAATAAAGTTTCATATGCTGATATGACATACGATATTGCATACAAAAGTAATTGTACGCATCAAACCGATAAATTATGATCAAATTTTCTTTCAATTGATTTATGATCGGGGACCAAATATTTTTCATCTGATTATTTTGATATATGGTATATAATTAATGAATATACATTGATGCACAAGGATAGATTCTCCAAAGATTGAGATATATGTTAGTTTGTCTAACATAAGGGGGAGATAGAAGCAACACAAAAGTTGTAATAAACCTATTGAATGTCCCTTAAACATAGAGTCTACGACATGCATGAAGCATGATAGACTAATCAATTCTAAATAAAATAATCTTTGAAAAGGGAGAGGATCAAAGAATTAAAATAATCATAATAAGGAGACAATGTGCTCTTGGAGAGCCCATGACATAATATTTTAGTGAAAACTTCATGAGAGGGGTAGCTACCTAAAATAATGAAGTGATGATATCTCAATAAGTTCTGTCATATTGTGAATCGATACAAAATGGTATATTGTTGACGATATCTTTGATACAATGGCGCGCAATATTGTAAAAGATTATTGGGATATGAATTCTACATCTTATAAAGCATGCTTGTGTAGAAATAATTATCAAGTGAAAAGTGGAATGATGCATCTTGGTAAGTGTAAAGCTTATTTGACTTGCATTCTAGGCACTCAAAGATGTCATACATCTAATATTGAATGTTGTTACTTGACAAAATTGATATGAAAATATCCAATGGGTTCAAAATCTAAAGCATATACAAGTTTTTGAAAAACTTGTTTATCATCCTCATAAGGATTAAATAGATTCAAAATGCATAGAGCATATACAAGTATTATTATGCAAGTTGATGACTAGAATTGAAACTCTTGGCAATAGATTATTTGCTTAAAGAAGTTGAAGTAAGGAACTTGCAGAAATCTTTGACCCTGAAGGGAAGATTTATAAAAGCAGATAGAAGAAGGCATATTTCGTCAAAGTTTTTCTACACCCATAAGCTCCCAAGAATGGTGATATCAACATGCAAGAGGTCTGTTCAAGTAATATTATTGTTGATTTATTCACCAAGTCTCTACCAACTACAACTTTCAAGAAGATGGTGCACAAGCTTGGAAAATGAAGATTCTAGTCTCTGAATTGATGTTCTCATAAGGGGGAGTTAATACGCGATGTACTCTTTTTCCCTCACAAGGTTTTGTCCCACTGGGTTTTCTTGTAAGGTTTTTAATGAGGCATCCATAATGCGTATTATTAGATATGTGTACTTTTTTCCTTCACTAGATTTTATCTAGTAATGTTTTAACGAGGCACATAATCTAACGACATTTAAGGGGGAACGTTATAAACAATTTGTATTATAATAAATGTCAAATTATGTGGGATCCTTGAAGGATATGGTTATGTATCCTACTTGGGGACCAAGTAAGGTTTTCCCTATAAATAAAGGGTTTTCTTTTATTGTAAATAAGATTTGTGAAAAATCTATTAATCCTGAATATACTATGAATAAGAGATCTTTTCTCTTCTCTCTACTTTTTTCTTCTAATTCTATATAGTTTCATAACAATATCCTATTTTTTACAAGAAAATACTTTTATGATTGTGCGAATTGATTATGTCCACTAATTTAATATTTAATACTAACAATAAAAGTCTCTCCTATCCAACATCCCGTCTATCAAACTTAAAAATGAAAACTTATATAAATATATTATGATTAAAAAATATTTATCAATTATAGTAATAATAATTTTTTCATTTAATCACTTTTAATATATGTATAATATACTTTTAACACATATTACAAAAAAATTATTATTCACATATAATACAAGTTTTATTGATGGATAATACATTTATCGCACATTTTATTGCTTATAATACAATGTGTCAATTTCTTATCAAACAAGCATAATATATGACATATATAATTCAATTTTAATGCATATACAGATTTAACATAGTATTGCTATAAATAATAACAAATGAAAACTATCGCTAAAATCAGTAATTATTTATTTAAAAGTACCATATGTTTTTTCTTACTTTAAAAATTTGTGCTCTATCTTTTCTTGGACTCTCAAATTTTCTTTATAATTCTATCACTCAAATATATGAAATGAAAAATAATAATGATAATAATAAGAAAAAACACAAAATGTGTAAAATTATGCAAAACCACATAAATTAAATGTTGAGAAGTGAAAAATAATTTAAAAAGAATAGAAGTATGGTATGGACAAAGTCAAGGCTGGATATGTTAGCGATACTGAAAATCTTACAAGGTCAAAGAGTGGCTACACAACACCAGCAGAAGGTGGACTGATTAATATATAATAATTAGGTTTTTATTGTGTTGAAGTTACGTTAATTAGTATTTTGTATTATTACTTCTCCTTCCAACACAATCTTACTAAGTAATTATTAATTTGAAAAATATTTTTTGTCAAGAAATGTATTTCAATGTTAATTTTTGTCTCCAAGTATATAATTTGATTTACAGTAACTTGTGTTATAAATTATTTTTTTATAAGTATGATTTACACAGATATTGCTGATACAATATAGCAATTGTACACAAAATATATGATAATATATTTTATACACATGTCAAACAAACTGATTATTAATTTAAATAGTACACATTAACATGTGGTAGTCTTGAAGTATACCACAACGTCTGAGACTATATTATCATCAAATATATAATATCCATAAAATTATTAAGTATTTAATACACATCCTATTATCAAAAAATAAATTTGTGTATATGTGACAATTTATACAAAATAATTTACTTAATATATTTAGTATCGTTTACCACGTTGAATCATATAACTTTGATTAAAGTCATAATTACCAACAAAAGTTTGTTGTCAGATACATAATATATTTGACGTTTAATGTAAATGAGACTAAATAACTTATCAATATAGCTTAGTATACTTACACGTGATATAAAATAATGAAATTCGATATATTAAGTATCATTCTACATTTTGATACAAAAATAAATGTATCACATTATGATACTTTATTGTATACAATAATAACAAATTTAACTTAATCACAATTTGAAAATTAAATTTGCCCAAATCAATTAGAGGTTTATGCAGACTGGATGCTAAATTTGTTAAACGTCCGCATAATTTGTGGAGTTAATTTAATCCCTTTTTTTACTCTGTAACTAATAACAACAAATAAAAAATTAAAGTATCCACCCGCTTTAATTTAAATATCGTTTTGTAATATTATGTATCCGAAATACTATAAAAGGGGATTTTTGATAAATAATGAAAGAGTAGGGATAGAAAGTAATTTTTCCCTTAGACTATGTGATTTGCCTAATTTTTACATAAAAATACTACAATAACGTTTTTTTGTAAGTTTCATTGCTATTATAGTGAAATACTCTTGTATATTGACATTGAATCACATTAAAAGAGTGTTTGGATTGATTTAAAAGCTAGTTAAACGTATTTTAAAGTCAAATAACTTAAAATAAGTTTAATACGACTTAAAATAAGTTAGGAACTGTTTGACCAGATTAAAAATAACTTAAAAAGGTTTAAAATGACTTCAAATAAGTTAAAAATCAAAAGAAGATCTCCTCTACTTTTTATTTTTTAACATAAAAATTATTTAAATTTGACTTTTTATTTCTAATTTAAAAATAACTTTTTTTAAGTTAATCCAAAAAACTCTTAACTATGACAGATAAAATATATAAAAATTAGAATAATAATTTTGCTCATAAAAAAACAGATTGTTAATCAATTTAACTAATAAAAACTGAAAAAAGATGCATTAAGAAAAAACATCACTAGATTTTTCTCGTCAATAATCTATTTCTGAATATTTAATAATTTAAATGTTTTTGAGGGGGTATAATCTCACGATAAATTGATAATAATATTTTTATCCAAAGAAATTATTTTTTAATTTTAAAACGAAAAAGATTTGACTCTAAGTGTTTATGAATTTTTTTATTAATTCTTCATTTTATTGTAGTTGTTCATCAATAAAGTCTTAAAAAAAGATATATAATTGTTTCATTGTTTATATTTGTATTTTAAAAAAGCGGTACAAACATTGCGAGTTTTTCTCCTATTCAAGGACTTTACATCCAGAATCTAAATATTATACATCTTATATAATTAGTTGTGTACTCGATAAGTTAATTAAAATATTAAAACACGTTCCTTGAAGTTCAATGAAATAACATGTTGCTCAAATAATTTGGATTAAATGATGTCTTGTTATGTCACTTATTCAAAATCACACGTACTCGATGAAACTTATTTTTTTGTTGTTTATGTTTCGATCAATATTGTTAAAACTTTTTTTTTTGGGATTTTCAATCTAAAATTTATAAGAAGATAATTATTTCTTTTATATTGATTAATAGAGATACATCCTACATCGAGGGATAACTCATTGACTCCAACCCAATACTTGAACCCCAAATGTTTGATTAAGGTTGAGTACAATACTTACCATCCCACTACATTCCTTTATTTTTTTTTGGATGTCATTAAATGATTGAATGCGTCCATAAGATAGAAAGTTGAAAAATAAAACACAAGGGTAGTGTGGAACTATCATATCTTTTGAACACTCAAAGTCCCTTTTGAGACATCACATGAATGTTTTAGCTACTGAAAACTCTATAAATATCAAACTTATTTATTTTATAAGTTAAAAATTCTAATTTACATGACACCAATAGTCTAATGATTACATCAAACTCTTGATTAACATATCTTTACTTCAACATAATGATCAAAAGTAAAAACATAAACAATCATGTACTCAAAACAAAAATTTATAGCATACGCATAAATGAAAAGACCGTAAAAAACATACCAGGATCTGTAATAATAAAATGAAACATAAAGAAAAAATTCGAGCCCACTGAATGGACATTTTCCTCTTAAGGAAAATTTTCCATTCTAGTACCGAGGATTAAATAAATAGATCAACTCAGAACAAAATGATTCTATTCACAAATATGTTGATATAAAAATAATTTTGTCAGTGAGTCACTCAATAGGAACAATGTACATAAATATTAAATTGTGCAGAAGAACAAGAAGTTTAGAATTTTTCGTTATTTCAAAATGAGAAGAAATTCCTCCATTAATAGACTACAAAGGGTAGCTGAAATAAATGTTTATTGTGCCTTATCGGAAATGTCACAACTCTTTAGACAAATCACAATCTTTCATAAAAGTCATAATTTTTCATTAAAGTTGCAATTCTTCGTAAAAGTTGCAATGTTTCATAAAAAATCTCAATTTGTTTTAAAAGTCACAACTTTTCATAAAAATCACAATTTTTAATAAAAGTCACAACTTTTCATGACAGGAAGACTAGTTTTGAAAATAAATAAGTTAAAAGGAAATCCTGATTTATGATGGCGCCACATAGACGGGTCTAAGGTCTCTTATATATATATATATATATATATATATATTTTTTTTTTTTTTTTAGAAATATTTATACTTCTTAAAAAATAAAATTTACTAATATGAGGATTATCAAGTTCTTGGTGAAAAAACTTACAAAAGAAGAAAGGAAGGATCAGTCTATAAATCAAAGAGAGTAAAATACACGGAATCTGTGTTCTTTTTTCTCACTTTTGTTAATTTATAAACAGATCCGGAGGTGGTAGCACTCTGAAGTCTGAACCCACCTTCCCGTCGTCTTTCTTCCATTTTCAGATCTCTGAGTTTTCTCAACAAGATCTCAACAATTCTTCTTTCTACAGTGTTACAGGGATTGCATTGATGCTTTCAAATCGACCCTTTTGATTAAAGATCGAAAACACAAACAAAAATGGCTGGCGGTGCTGCGGGAGGTTTCATCACTCGAGCATTGGAATCAATGCTCAAAGAGTGTTCTAATAAGAAGTATTCTGCTCTTCAGATAGCTATCCAATCCTATATTGGTTCGTACCTTCATTTGCTTTGCTTTACTTGATTTCATTTCAGATCTTAGTTTTTTTTTAAATTCATGTTTCAATTTGGAAGTAGATTCAAGCCTTTGAGTGATTAAATGGAAAATGGAGAGGAACAATTTAGTATTTTTAGAACATGGGTGGTGGGAAAAATATTTATTAAGTGAGAATTGTTACTTAGTCATTTAGGTGAACACTATTTATACTTCTTGTAGCATGGGTGCCAACAGACATAAATCTATACATGAAATATCTTGTTTTGCGGATCATGGGTTCACTTGTCTCATATTTTACCTCTAAATTCTCCCCTGCCTGCAATCACTACTATTTAGAAAGGTTTTCCCCCCTGAAAGTGAAATGCTTCTCTTGGTTGGTTCTGTTTACTACAAGTGTATCATGGGAAGAGCTGAAGAGCAATATGAGGACAACAATTATCTGATTATTCGTAGCTCAATCTACTTTGTTGTCATGGTTTAATCATGATCAAGTCACAAATGTGATTGTCAAAAGCGATTGGGAGTAAAAATATAGAAGAATTTAGTATCTCAATATGGTTAGAAGTTCTCGAGTAAAAAACTTAAGGTCCAAAAGTGGAAGTTCGAAAATCACAAGCAACATGATTATTGTTTGAGCGATTGATGAAAATGACTAGTTAAGCTCCTTTTATTAAAAAAACTCATCATCATCTACTCTGGTAAGACATCATACTGCCGCTTTAATTATGAAGTCTCATGTGCTTGGAACCAGAAATTCCAAATCTAACCAACATGTTTTAGATTGAAGAAAGTATCAATTTTGAAAATGATATTCTGAAGAATTGAAGTAATATATAAAAAGATATACAGAAAATTATCAGAGCTTTCCCTTCACTTCACCTTTAGGTTTCTTCTTCCTAGTTTCTCTAAAGATATGACAAGTGAAATACATGCCCTTCATCTGTGGGCTCAGATAGGCTACCACTGACCAAACTCTTGGGAGGCTCTTTCGCTATGCAGCACAATACTCTAATCAAAGATAGTCATTGACTAGGATACTGGTAGACATGGGGAATTCAGTTTTCTTATCTTCAAGGATAAGCAATCCACTAGAAGATACTATCAAGGGGATGAATGCGCCAAAACACCTTGACGGTCGTAACATACGGTGAAAGGAACTCAATCCTGTGAAGCAACAAATATAGTGTTTATCGCGGGGAAGGAATGGTGGAGGATATGGAGGTGGCAGTCATGAAGGTAGATATGGCGGTGACTGTTATAATGACTGTATCTCGCTAGAAAGGTGGTGTTGGTGCCTCAAATGGGAACTGGATGAGTTAGATTTTCCGCTCCTTTTTGAAGTATGTGGGAACTGAGTTTGGTTGAAGTTCCATTCTGGTTTATTAGTTCCTGTTACTGTCCTAGTGTTTGATTGGGATTGTTACTATATGAATCTGTAAGTCAATGTTCTCTGGAATCAACTAAATGAAGATTTACAATTTTTAAAAAAACATGAGAACAATTGTTGAGAATTGATTGAAGACATGGCAGGATCCGTAGTCGAACTTGCTGGAAGGATTACCAAAAAGTTACTGGAAATATAAACCTAGAAAGTTTTTGATGCTAGAAATTGTTGGAAGTGGCTAGAAATAGAATAATTACTAGGATTTTTGCTGGTGGAGTAGTTATGGAAATACCAGATAGGCTACCACTGACCAAACACTTGGGAGTCTCTTTCGCCATGCAGCACAGTACTCATTGACTAGGATACTGGTAGACATAGAGAATTCGACTTTTTTATCTTTAAGGATAAGCAATCCATTGGGGATACTATCGAGGAGATGAATGGGCCAAAACCTTGACGGTTGTAACATCACAGTGAATGGAACTCAATCCTGCAAAGCAACAAATATAGTGGTTACCGCGAGGAAGGCATGGTGGAGGATATGGAGGTGGCAGTCACGAAGGTGGATATGTCGGTGCCTCTTATAATAACTGTATCTCGCTAGAAAGGTGGTGGTGGTGCCTCAAATGGGAACTGGATGAGTTAGATTTTCCGCTCCTTTTTGATTGTTTTAAAGTATGTGGGAACTGGGTTTGGTTGAAGTTCAATTAGGTTTATTAATTCCTTTTACTGTCCTAGTGTTTGATCGGGATAGTTACCATATGAATGTGTAATTCAATGTTCTCTGGAATCAACTAAATGAAGATTTACAACTTTCAAAAAAACATGAGAACAATTGTTGAGAATTGATTGAAGACATGCCAGGATGCTGAATCGAACTTGCGGGAAGGATTACCAAAAAGTTACTAGAAATATAAACCTAAATTTTTTTTGATGCTAAAAATTGTTGGAAGTGGCTGGAAAATAGAATGGTTACTAGGATTTTTGCTGGTGGAATAGTTGTGGAATACTAGATAGGCTACCATTGACCAAAAACTCGGGAGTCTCTTTCGCCATGCAGCACAATACTCTAATCAAAGATAATCATTGACTAGGATACTGGTAGACATAGAGAATTCAGCTTTCTTATCTTCAAGGAAGGATAATCAATCCATTGGGGGATACTATCGAGGTAAAGAATGGGCTAAAACCTTGACAGTCGTAACATCACGGTGAACAGGAACTCAATCCGCGAAACAACGAATATAGTGGTTACCGCGGGGAAGGCATGGTGGAGGATATGGATGTGGCAGTAATGAAGGTGGATATGGCTGTGACTGTTATAATGACTGTATCTTGCTACAAAGGTGGTGGTGGTGCCTCAAATGGAAACTTGATGAGTCAGATTTTCCACTGCTTTTAGATTATTTTGATGTAAGTGGTAACTGGGTTTAGTTAGATTTCCATCATGGTTAATTAGTTCCTGTTACTGTCCTAGTGTTTGATCGGTATTGTTACCGTTTGAATCTGTTATTCAATGTTCTCTGGTATCAACTAAATGAAGATTTACTATTTCCCCCCAAAAAAATGAGAGCAGTTGTTGAGAATTGATTGAAGACATGCCAGGATGCTGAGTTGAACTTGATGGAAGGATTACCAAAAAATTACTAGAAATATAAACCTAAAATGTTTTTGATGCTAGCAATTGTTAGAAGTGGCTCGAAATAGAATGGTTACTAGGAGTTCTGCTGGTGGAATCCCCCCCCCCAAAAAAAAAAAACAGAAGATATTTTTTAAATTCGGGTTTTTCTATGGTTACTTTTCATAAAGTATACACAATCAATCCATACTACCAGTATTGGCCACACTACATATTTACACTTGTCACTAACACCAACCCTGTTTTGACATAACTACCTATTCTAACAGCTCCTTTGAATGGATTGTGAATGAGGCTATCTAGAGTACTAGGGAAACTATTCTGATTTATTCCCCATTAAATTATGATTTACATCTTGCTTCTGTTTTTCTATGAAAAGGAAGGAATGCAAAATTTTAAGACATGCTGCTTCTTTGGCTCGACGTTGGATTATATGGCTAGAAAGAACTCTAAAACCTCAAAACTAGTATATGCCGGTAGATTTGACTTGTAGAAAGTAGTACTGTTTTACTTCCTTTGTGGTTCAACGGTATGGGTGTGTTTGGGGGTATAGCCTGTTAGATTTTCAATGAAGGTGGAGGAAATTGTAGAGCGGAATGTCATTGTTGCTAATCTTACTGGTACTTTTGGGAGATATGTACTGTTTGATGCGCGATGTAACTAGAGGGATTTGTAGAACATAATGCTATTGCTAGTCTTACTTATCAATTTTTTGTTGCTAATCTTATTGTTGGCTTTTTTTACAGTACCACATATTTTTTCCTATGTTCTTTTAACATATATTTTTTTTTCCAGTTTAAAACGTCATCATCATTATCATCAAGAGCATCATAATGTATATGTTCTATATAACCATGAATAACCTGTGTATAACTATGTATAAACAATGTATCCACGTTGTTATATAGAAAATCAAAGGTTAAACAAGTCGTCTTCTTCATCAGTTTTTCAGCTGCTTGAATCGATTCAAATGAGTTTCAGTCGCTACAAATCTATATTTCCCAAGCTAGATTTCCAGATCTTGGATGAGTGGTGAATGATTACGTAAAATTGGCAAGGTTTTCCATTCTACAAAATAATTATTAATTGGATTTATTTTATTGTTACAGACGGAAACCAGAAAGGAGAAAAGAACAAGTTAATGACTAAAGATATGGATTAACAATCATTTGTGGAAAAGAAACAAAGATGTGTGTTTTTTTCTAAGTATAGCGGCTGCAGGTTTCCCTATTCATAAAAAAAAAATAAAAAATTCCAAGATGTTTTCCAATATTAAAGAGAAAACGCCTTAGCAAATAGAAGATCTGAACGCAACAATTGATTCTGGCTAGCAACAGTGATTGATGAACGTAGAGAGACTTGGTTTTCTTGTCATTAAATGAAGGTAGGTGTGTGTGTGTGTGTGTATATATATAAAGAGAGAGAGGGAGAGAGAGACAGATTGGGTTTGAAACTTGAATGAAAAGAATTTCAAGATATAGATACATAAATTGGCCTAACAGCGGGTAGTAAAATAACAACTGGCCAAAATTTGTTAACTAGATGCCCATAGGCATCTGACCGTAATTTTTTCTTTCGTCTTCCGTAGGCTTGACATGACATGGATTTGAAGTGTCTTGAGAAAAATTTAGGATCACGTCAATATTAAGAGTTATATGAGAACTGTAAAAAAAGTTTGCGAGATCCTCTTAGTAAGGAACTTTGGTAACATAAACTGGTCAAACAAAAAATGCGGGTATTTCATGGAGAGCCTTCATCAACCTTCTCAAAGCTCTTGCATAAGTAGGAAAGTTGTACTGTTGTTGACAAACGCGGAGGAATTTTACCCCGTCTAAGATGTAGATGTACAACAACAAGAAAAGAAGGATATGCTTTAAACATGATACATGTTGACTTTAATTTGTAGTGTCTTCGGATATTTTATGATTACATGAATATTAATTGTCATATGATCCATGTGAAATTTGTTTGCGATACTAATAACTTTCAGAAAGACAATACTTTATATTAGATTTGTCGGCTGACGCTACCAATGTTCCTTTCGACTTAGTCTACTGTATAGAGGAAGTGATAGTTTGATTATGTATCTGGATGCTGGGAGTGTTTGTTACAAATGATATATAATTTTGAGCAGGTAGTCTATTGACTCGAGTGAGGTTCAATGTCTCGAAAGCTAGTTTATGGGGGGATAAAATTTTCCAAATGGATGGCGTTGAATCACCCTAGGCTCTTATAAGATCATAAATAGACCATATATTGAAATTCAATATTGTTTTTGTTTCATTTGTCTTGTGTATTTCTATGCTTGTGTGGATCTGATTCTATTGCGTCTCTTAGTGTTAAATGTGTCATTGAACTTCCCTCTGTAAATTTGCTGAACAGTTTCTGGATTTTGTTAGCATTGCCTCCCATTTTTTTTCTTCAGCCATTGTCCCTTATGGACACTGTTAGCTCCTTTTCTAGCATAGACAAATGTATTGTAGCTAACAATACTTCTTTTGTAACCATTACTTCTTCATGCTAGTAGAACAATTTTTGAAAAAAAGTTATTGAACTGCTTCTTGTTTTGGAACATCTTTTTTGCTTCTGTCCCTTGTTAAATGAAGTGATTCTTCTGATTTACTGTGTATTCCGGTTTTGTCTGCTCTACAGACAATTCAAAAGCATCTAGTCAGCAAAGCTTATCCACTGAGAGTGATGCTGCAACATCTTCAGCTGTAGATCAGAGGTAGGCACTATCACATTGTTTGCTCTTATATACTTTATCTTCCAATCTTCAACTTTATTGTTTCTTGACTTTCTTCAGTTTCCTCCTATTATTAGCTCAGGGCATATATCTTTTGTTCTGTTCAAATTTCATGCCATTGAAAATTATAGCTTCGACCAGATTTTATTGGCTACACTCTGAGCTATGGGTACTCTACTGATCAGAATGCTATATGATTTTTTGGTAGAAATGAGATTACAGTCAAAAGTAGTTCGATTTTGGATATTGTTTCTAATCCATTAGTTGACTGGGCTGAACCTCTAGTTCTATTTTTTTTCCGTTGACTTTTCCTACTCTATATGTCATATTAATTTACTCAGGGAATCACCTCTCATGCAGTTCTACTGACACTGGAGTCTCGGGAAATGAAGCAGCACCAGTTGACTCAACTACTGCTTTGCCTAGTGGTGAGGGTGCAGAACAGATAAGCAGGCCATCAAACCAAAGTGGAACTATAGTGACAGCTTTAGCTCAAGCAGGCAATACTTTAAGCCAAGCACAGGCAGAACTCGTGCTAAATCCACTTCGGCTGGCTTTTGAGACGAAGAATGGAAAGATCATGGAGCTTGCTTTGGATTGTCTTCATGTAGGTTCTTGCTGCTGTACTTTAGCATTCTTTTGGGGCTGGACACTTGAAAATTTATTTTTCTTTGTTATTTATGTTAGGCATCATTAGTTTCTTCCTTCTTTAGAAATTCCTCGCCATCATCCAGGTTATAAACCTGGGTAGGTGCAATGGAGCTTAACAAGGGGGAGGGGACTGATTACTATTGAATTACAGCTATTTAATTTCATTTATACATGCATCATGAACCTCATTTGCTCTATTTATTTGTTGCTATCCTCAAAGCTGAGTCATTTATACCAGTCTTTCTGGTACCTGTTTTTTTACATCATTCACTCAAGTGAATATGCCAACTGTTTCATATTGATAAAACAGGTATCTTCGTATATTTCATAGATTGAATATCTAAGAACATTCTTTCGGGTGCTCAGAGATTCTCAAAAAGCGTATCCAAAAATCAGTGATAACTTTCTCTGTATATCTGCAGAAACTGATTGCCTACGACCATCTAGAGGGAGATCTTGGCTTAGATGGTGGGGAAAATGTGACGCTGTTTACAGACATCCTGAACAGGGTCTGTGGCTGTGTGGATAATTTGTCTACCGATAGGTAGAAACCTCCCTTTTTTGACTTTTTCTTATGTATATTTCCTTTTAAGTTATCAACAAATCGTTTGCTCCTGTTAACTATGTGCCTCTTTTATTTAATATATATTTTAACTTAATATTTCTTGAATGATAAATCTCTTGAGGATTTCTATGCAGTACGACTCTTCAGGTTCTGAAGGTACTTCTTACCGCTGTAGCATCCGCCAAGTTTAGAGGTATGCAACTTTTGAAAGAGATTCATTTCTTCACCTTTTGTTACTCTTGAGACTTGTCCCAAGTTACTTTATGTCTTTACCCTCTTTCTATCTTGACTTTGTTCCAGATTCCTCAACTGGTTCATTTTATATATGTAGATGTCCAACTTTTGAAAACTAGGACTACCTTAGTCCCATTATCTTTGAAATTTGCACTGTCCCATATTTTTTTATGACACCATTCACTACTAATAGTTTCACTTCAATTTTCACAACTTTTGATAATTTAGCTTTATTTAGTAAGTAAAATCTAGCTTGGATGTGATGTGCTTATTCAATTTTTGTTTTAAAATTTTCTTTCACCGTTACGTATAAAATATATGTAGGTCAAATTAACATCTTAAACTCTGTCAAAATTCGTCATATGAAATAAGATGGAGGAGTATTATTTTACACTCCTTTGTATCCTAATGACATCATTTTTGTCGGTGGTAAACTTAGAAAGGGTTATAATCATAGTGATCCTCCTATTGAACTACTTAGACCTTTTTCAAGCACCTTATCTTTTTTGGAGCGTCCAATGATTTGATCTTTTAATATGATTTTTCTTGCACTACTCTTTCCAATGTTTTTCGACTATAAAAATCCTTCATTGATTAGCCCATAAACTGACCTAGGTAAATCCATGAATTCCATTGGATCATTCCTTCTGACTAAGCATATGAATCATGAACTGTCCTAATGACGATCAATCAATACTTTGTATTGAAAAAACTCTTCAAGGATCAAGCAATTTCCTTCACATAAAAACTAGAAGCTGCGATGGTGTTTGAGGAGGTACATAGGTGGAGAGGCCGGACAGATGGCATGACAACTCTGGTTGTGTAAAGAGAAGGGCTGGAGAGGGGTATGATGCGATCAAAACTGTTAGGAGTTCTGATTCACATATGGTGTGTGAACTTTTTGAAGAAGGCGGAAGATTTTTGGCCGCAGTTCCGTGGATGTGAGGTGTTGTATGAGTAATATGTCAAGAGCTAAGGTGTATGTTAAAAATGAGGGAAAAATTCCAATTTCAATCATCTCTGAGGATGGATGTAGGAGTTTTAGGGTCCGGCTATACCCATGATTCTTCCTTAAAAGTGTTGGAGAATTTTGGGCAGAGGAGGGGAAACGAAGAAGGGAGAGGGGGAAGGAATAGGAAGGAGGAGGGGGGAAGATAGAAGGGAGGGAGATTTGATGAGGAGAGTCTGGCCTAGTAAAAAATAGGTCCTTTGCCATTTATGGAATGACGGAGCTGGGAAATGAAGGAGATTTCAAATTGGTGACCGACAAAAATAGAAATAAGAGGGCAAAAGGATTACTTTACCCTTGGTTAACTGAGAAAGGGTAGAAAAAAGAATCAGTACCAGTTCAATAGCAGAGAAACGGCTAAATGGACTGGGTCAAACCGAAGAAACCCTAACAAAGCATTCAACTCATACTCGCAACCAGCCAGCAAAAGGGAAGAATTCGATGGGTGTGATTTCATATCAAGGGGCTTGGAATACCTCTACCATTGTAATACCTCTAAGAATGAGCCTTGTTTGAAAGATAGAAGGGTTCGAGGGCAGTGTTCACCTTCCCTATGGAATGACGGAGCTGGGAAGATGAAGGATATTTCAAATTGGTGACCGACAAAAATAGAAATAAGAGGGCAGAAGGATTACTTTACCCTTGGTTAACTGAGAAAGGGTAGAAAAATGAATCAGGACCAGTTCAATATAGAGAAACGGCTAAATGGACTGGGTCAAACCGAAGAAACCCTAACAAAGCATTCAACTCATACTCGCAACCAGCCAGCAAAAGGGAAGAATTTGATGGGTGTGATTTCACCTCTAAGAATGAGCCTTGTTTGAAAGATAGAAGGGTTCGAGGGCAGTGTTCACCTTCCCTATGTGATTCTGGCAAGGTCAATGACTCGATGGCCAGAAAAGTGATTTTGGTGACCTTGAAAATGGTAAGAAAAGGATGGGGTCTGGTCGGAATAGTTTTGTATGGACTGGTGGGGGATTGGTTTTCACTGAAAAAGACATATGAAGGGTACTGTACTTGCAAACAGCAGGGTCAGTTTTCTGCTTGCCAGATTTTGACCTCTCGCTTGGGACTTGCTTGGATGGCACAGACATCTTTGGACCAAATTATGGATGGAGGGCATTTTTGTTCATTTCACATAGTTTAAGGGTACTTTTGACCCGTTTCAGTTCAAAAATTTTAGAGTTCATTAATAGCCTCATATATTCTCCTAACAAATACTTAACTAACATTTCACTCTTTTCTTATTCCCTGCGCTAGATCAAACTATAGGACTATTAAGTTTGGATGAATGGAGCATAATTTCAATTGTCTTGTTTTTTGATGACAAAATTTCAAGTGTATTGTTAACTATCACTCATTTAAACTGTGTATAGTTAACACATAATTTCAAGTGTATTGCCAACATCACTCAATTATCCATCTATAGTTAAATTCGTTTAGCTTACATAGTCAAGCAGGTCCAACACAATGTAGTCAATTGAGAGATAACATTGAAACACTCAAGTGTCTGCTTGGACATTAAGCACAAACAAAATTGAAATGTGCAGTTTACTGTACATAAGTGCATAGTAAAATAAGCTAAGTTGCTCGAACTTGGGTGGGTATTTGATATCTGTGCTGATTTAAATGTCGAATTCTTCAGTCACTTATGTTTTAGGATTTGGGGTTATGGGTCCGAGTGCAGGTACTGGTGCTAGTATACAACCAACAAGTGCATATTCCAACATATGAAGTATACATCACAATTAATTAAAATATTGAACTAAACCTAGTAAAGTTTAATTCTTTATAAACACATAATGTGTTATTCACAAGATATATGTAATAGCAAAATATCCTCATACTTTTGTATAACTATATATATATATATACATACATGACATTAACTTTTGGTTTTGGTACCTTCTTGGTACTTTGTCAATAAACCTTTACCTTATCAAAAAATAAATAAATATATATACATGACATAAATAAAAAAATCAGTCTAAACACTCGGACAATCTATACTTCTCGGTTATAGATGTAGTCAAAGCAACCAAGGTAAGTTGAACAAATCTGATGTGGATCCCACACCCACACGCACATCGAGTCGACATGGTTGCAACAATATTGTCAAAGATGCGCTTAAAGTGTCCATAAGTCCTGAGGCGAGGCTCAAAACGCTCAACGCGTTTTGTCTCGCTTTATATGTGTGCTTCAGTGTTGTTATCAAGGTTCTAGGCATTTTTTTCCTTACCAATGAGCCTCTTCTAAATAGGTGTCCCTAAATACTTGATATTTCACTTTATCTTAATCTTTGTTTTCAATTTCTTTGTTCATATACTTCCCATTCATGTTTATAGTTACGGTTACCAGTTTAAAAAAAAATAAATTCATGTTTATAGTTATTGTAATCCTTTTTTTTTGTGAGAAAGGTAACATTTATAGTTATTATTATTATTATTATTAGTCTTATTACAATTATGTTTCTTTCTCAAAAAAAGTTATTATTAGTCTTGGACTAAACATATATATTTGTATTTTTTCTCCCTTTGCACCTCTTTTCATTAAAGTTCATGCTTCATTTGTGCTTAAAGCCCCAACAAACCTTAGAGCTTTTTTGCCTTTGATAACACCGGGGTGCGGCAAGAATTTTGAAGAGTTTGAACAATATAGAAAAAATTACTATGTAATGCAAAAAAATTAGCAATATACACTAACAACAATTATATAGACCAAAAAAATGAAAAAAAATCAAGTGAATATATGAAGTAAAAATCATTTCAATTGAATTTAACCATTTTGAATTTCTGGTTCAAATGAAAAAACACTGTTTTAAGTTCAGACTTCAGATCAGTGCCTAATTTCCTTTTCCCCTCTCAAAGACACACTCCGTGAGCATTGAATTCTATGCCTAAGTGCCTTGGTAATTGTACTTAAGTGCTGCCTAAGCAAACAAAGATCCCGATCTGTGCTAAGTAGTTTTATGGCTTAAGTCTCGAACAGGCATTTTGGCAACATTGTCCAATGTAAATGACGAAGTACAACATCTTGGGGTACCTTAATGTGTCCACCTTTTTAAAGATATTGCATGTAACATTGAACATTTATTGCTTATTTGAATTAAAGTTGGTATGAATAGGATTTTCTGCAAGTGGCAAACAGGAGTCCTTAAACAATTTTTCTGTATGGTTTGTCCAAAATGCAGTTCATGGGGAATCGTTGCTCGGAGTTATCAGGGTCTGTTACAATATTGCTCTTAACAGGTATTGGTGTAATCCTTTGTTTGAAGATGATTATTTTATATATCAAATGAAGCTAATAGCAATTTGTTTGGATGTTTAGCAAAAGTCCTATAAACCAAGCAACATCAAAGGCCATGTTGACACAAATGCTTAGTATTATATTCAGACGGATGGAAAATGATCTGGTATGTGAATAATAGTGGATGAACAAAGTTTTTCGTTTCTTCGTTGAGATGGTAGAGGGGGGAATAGTGGATTCTACTTTATAGACCCTTAATAGCTTCTTGCAAATCAGGGTTCTAGATCACATGGATCTGTTGCACACCAAGAAACTACTGATACTAATGGACCAAACGTAAAGGTTGAGGAAGTTTCACATAATGATCCGGAATATAAAGAAATAACAGAAGGGGGAGATGCACCTAACGTTGTTCAGGCTAAAGATGCATCTGTTGCATCAGTTGAGGAACTTCAGAGTTTTGTTGGTGGGGCTGATATCAAGGTGTACATACCTGAAATTTACTATTACTAACATGATTATGGTATTGTCATGTAAAAGCTTATGATATGTACCTATTATGACCATTCCTTGGAATACAGGGTTTAGAAGCTGCTCTTGAGAAGGCTGTGCATCTTGGAGATGGTGAAAAGGTCACAAAGTATGGTTTCACAGTTGAGGAAATGATTCTCGTAAAGAGAACTTGTTTTATTGTGATGTTTACCTACAATTTTCAAATCTCGTGACAATTTGTAACTTTAACCAGAGGAATTGAGCTTGAAAGCATGAGTCCTGGAGAGCATGATGCCTTACTTCTTTTCCGAACCCTTTGCAAGGTATGCATGACTGGTCATAGATGTAAGGTTTAGGAAATCTGTGAATTTTATGTTAATAGAAGTGCGTTTGCAGATGGGCATAAAGGAAGACAACGATGAAGTTACTGTTAAGACACGTATTTTGTCCCTGGAGCTACTTCAGGTGAGCTTTCTTCTACATGCTGTTGAGTCATTATTTCCGATGGTTTCTTAATGTATTACTCCTTCTGTCCCTAATTACTTGTCCACTTTGCCTTTTTTAGTTGTCCCTAATTACTTATCTATTTTGACAAATTAAGAAAGGGCAATATTTTTACCTATTATACCCTCAATTAATTACTCCCTACGTCCCCATTTTATGTGACACCATTTCCTTTTTGGTCAGTCCCAAAAATAATGTCACATTTCCTTATGTGGTAAGTATTTAAAGGTATAATTTCTTTTTTACCCTTGTTGGTCCCGCTTAATTTTAAAAATAATACTCAAATACATTCATGATGTGAGAGGAAAGTGAGTCTACTTTTGAAGGGCAATTTGGTAAACATTTCTAAGTCTTCATTTATTTCTTAAACTCCATGCCCGGTCAAATGTTGCCACATAAATGAGACGGAGGGAGTATTGAAAATGGTAGAACTTTTTGTAAAGCTTAAATTTTTAATTCACCCACTTCATCATAATTAATAGGGGTAAAATGGTAAAGTCACTGTGTCAATTATTATTTTTTAATAGATGTGCCATTTCAAAAGTGGACTAGTAATTAGGGACAGGGAGTATTTTATAATGCATCATATTATATTGTATTGTGTTGTTAAAATAATGTTTGGATAGGTTGTATTTTCTGTTGTCATTTCATAACATTTTTCTTGTTTGGTTTGACTATATTGTACTTGTACAATAGCTGCTAAGTTTATTAAAATGCCTTCATCACTTTAAATACTGTATTTATGAACAATTCAAAACTGAAAAAAAAGAAGGATAATCATTAACAAGAATTTGGAAAGGAGTACCTATATCGTAGCAAGGAGGAGTGCTGATGAAAAAGGTGGGGAGAAATATGAGGAAGACAAAATATGGTAAATGATATTATAAAGTAATGTAAGGGATAAGATGAGATTTTTTATATAATAGTAAGCGCCAAATGTGACATAGAACTATTGCAGGAATCTAATGACACCAAATTAGTTGTTACGTAAAATGAGTCTTCTGATTGTTAAATAACAGTAGATTTAACAATACAATACGGTATGAACTCACAATCCAAGCATTAAGCAAGCATATAGTGTTTCTAGCTTAAGTGCCCGTTTGGATAATATTTGGTCAACAACAACATACCAAGTGAAATCCCACCAGTGTGGGGTCTAGGGAGGGACCATACCCCTACCTCGTGGAGGTAAAGAAGAGTTTGTTTTCTTAGGGCCATTAGCTCAAGTATAACATATCAAAATTGGTATGAAAAAGGAAAACAGTAGTGAAAAAACAAATCAACTAACCAGGAACGATAACAACGCCAAAATAATGTAATAACCAAAACATAATCAACAAAAGCGATGGTGGGAGCAAAAGGAAGACACCATAAGAATATGGCTACCCCTCAAAACACTCCTTACCTATTAATCTTCTACCCTAATATGTGGCCTCCACACCCTCCTTTCTAGGTCATGGCATCAGTAATTTGGAGCTGCACCATATCCTGTCCAATCACTTCTTCCCATTACTTTTTTGGCCTAACCCTACCTCTACGTCTCCTGGTACCCAATATATTCAACCTCTTGCACCTCCTCACCGGGGCATATGTACATCTTCTCTTTACATGTCCAAACTATTGTAGTCATGAAAAATATTTTTGGTTGAAGTTGAAAAAATGAGTATGTAAATTTGAAGTTGCATTATATTTGGGCTTGAATTTTACTTGGGAAAACATAGTTAATCCCTCGCGAGTGAAAACCAATATATACTAGCATCTCTCTCGTATTTTGTTGGTGTAGGATTTTCTTGGACTGTTACACCTTTTTTTAAGCGATTCTGCATCATAGTTGAGGTTTGCCCCCACTAAGTCCTCAATGATGTAGGATTTGCCTAGGCTCAATTAATACTCTGAGGTTTGCTCCACTGTTCACCATCCATTGCCCAAGATTGGATACGAAGTGACTTTGATGCCATATGCAATAACCCAACTCACTAATGAATATTGATATAGTTTGTTTTTGGACTAGGGTCACAGTTTTAAATGCTTCATTGGGTCTTAAGGAAAACTTCCTTATACCAACTATATATCTCCCGTGTTTTGCCGATGTGGCATCTGGCTAGGGTGTTACAGAGGCATATACTCAGATATAATCACCAACATTGCCTCTTCATCTTTTTCATTTTTAACCTTTTCCACCAATATCTATTGGTAGTCATTTCTATTCTCTCTTCAGTTTCGATGGTGGGCTATCATGATTTCTGATCACATCTCACGTTGAGTTTACTAGTTTTAAATTAACGTGCTATTTTGTTTATAAGAATTGAAGAAGGGAGTTTCAGGACAAACGCTACCTGGGAAACTTGTAGAAACCGCATTTGCAATCTGAAGCTCACTGGAGATAGAGCAGATATAACTTTTCCATTCCCCAGAACTAATTTTAGACTAGTAAATCCAAGTTCCTAATAGAATATCAAAGAAAGCTGAAGCTGTCTGGCTCTGAAGTTTATCCAGAGCAGTAAGGAGGTGATATTTCAAACTGAATAGTGGGAAGTGAAAGCTTGAAGTTGTATAGTGAAAGAGGCTTAATGCTATTGCTGGGGTTGATTTCTTGTTTGAAAATGGACATTTTCTTTATATTATATCAGTTTGTAGTCCAAAAAACAAAAAAACTAGAAAAGAGAAACTCATGTATTAAGTTCTTTGATCTACATAAGAAACTTGGAGATGCTGGTTGACTTACTTTAAAAAATATAATGAGTGAATAGAGCTAGGAAGGGCTGTAAATTTTCAAAGATCAGTTAGTTTTTTGTTATTTTGAAATCAAGTATCATAGGAAGGGCTGTTGTCAACAGATGATATGGGCGACCTTCATAATGCTTTTTTTGGCCTTAGTTAATTACTTTTGCTGGATATATTCTCTTAAGCATTTTTTTTCTATAACAGTTGTCATATTTTCTTCCTTGTTGCTCGTCTCTTTCCTTATCAGGGGGATTCTTTTGAGCGTAAATCCTTACGGTTATACTCTTGACCTCTTAGGTGAAATTGACCGGAATCCCCGTCTTCTACTAAATTACTTTTTGCATCATACTTTTGCTATCGACTATTGTTTTGGTGCAAGATGGCAATTGTAAATGATGTTGAAGGCACGTACTTCATTTTATCAGCTTACTGCTATTCATGTAAAACCTTAGCAGTGTTTTACACCAGCATTTGCTTAGCGCTGGTCTCAATCAATGAAACTTTGCTTACTTACTAAAAAAAATATTTTTCTCAATCAAACCGCAGGGTCTTTTGGAGGGAGTTAGTGATTCGTTCACGAAAAACTTTCAGTTTATGGACTCCGTCAAGGCTTATCTTTCATATGTTTTACTAAAAGCATCAGTTTCACAGTCACCTGCCATATTTCAGGTTAGTAATTTTGCTTTCTGAAACTATACACTCATGTTATTGATATTCTTTTGGAATTCTTCAGATTCTTAACTCGCTAACAACTGTCCACATAATTTGGCAGTATGCTACAGGAATTTTCTCAGTCCTATTATTGCGATTTAGGGAATGTCTCAAGGTACACAGTGTTTACACTTCTATTGAGATTTAGCTATCTATTTCAAAATTTGAGAGGTTGCAAATTAAAATTTGATTTTCAGGGTGAAATTGGTATCTTCTTCCCCTTAATTGTTCTACGTCCACTGGATGGCACAGACCTGAATGCAAAAACAAGTGTTCCACGGTATTGTTTTTGCTTAAAATGTACATAGTTCATTATATAGCTTTGTGCTTGTTAACTCCACCGTGCCTTTTGCTTTTTCCAAGTAATAGAGTCCCATGGAACTACATGAAATACTCAATATTCTCAATCTTTATGTAGTTCATGAACTTTATTGATACATTTGAAGGATGTTACGTTGCATCCTACGGACTATCAGGGTGATGTTGCAAAAATTGACCGACCTCACTAATTTTAAAGAAAAGTAAAAAAGATATTCGGGGATGTACTTGTTCAACTTACCAACTAATCTGCTATAGCATCTTGGTTAAACTAAGATTCTTGTCCTGAAAATAGCTTGTCATTAGGGTGAATCAATTGATATACTCAGTCATGCTTTTTTCATTCACAATATTGGGACATATTCCTTGATGAGATGATCACACCTGATGTATGAGTGATATATATGTCCAAAAGGTACTTGCGTTATTTTTACCATATCAAAAAAAGTACTTAAGTTGTTCTTAGGTCCCTCTCTGGAGTGAGTGAAGTGCCTTAGGCCTCATTATTTTGCATTGAGATTAAGACATCTGAATGTACATTTGAATGATTAAGATATTGTTTCTAAATCTGAACACTGAATGATTAAGACAGTTGGTTTTTCAAATGTGCATACTTTGTTGATTTTTAAACATGGTAAATATACAATTCAAATAAAAGCAATTATATATATATATATATATATATATATATATATATATATATATATATATATATATATAATAAAATCATTATTTGATCAACCCATGAAATGTTTATGTTTGCTACTGATGGTAGAGATGGTTTGTGGTGGTGGTGGTGATAATTGTCAGGGTGGGGGTGGTTGGTGTTATAGTTACTAATGCTATGGTGGCGGTTGATAGTGGTGATGGTGGTTGATGTTAGAAGTTGGTGGTGATGGTGATGGTTGAAGAATGTGTGGTGGTTAACAGTGGTGTTGGTGGTAGTTGGTTGCGGTGCTAGTTATAATGATGGAGATGTTGGTAGTAAGGATTGACCCGAATGGTTGTAGTGGTTGATAATGGCGGCGGTGGCGGTGGCGGTGGCAGTGGATATAATTAAAATGATGGTGGTAGTAAGTGTCTTAGCGATTGAGTGTAGTGGTTGGCAGCAGTGTTGGTTTGCGGTACTAGTTGTGATGATGGAGCTGGTTGGTAGTGAGGATTGACCCCAATGGTTGTAGTGGTTTTCAATGGCGGTGATGGCGGTGGTGGCAGTGGATATAATTATAATGATGGAGGTGGTAAGTGTCTTAGCGACTGAGAGAAGTGGTTGTTAGCGGTGTTGGTTGCTACTGGTGGTTGTGATGGCAGAGGTGGTTGGGGGTTGATGAAGGTGGTTGTGGTTGTGAGGGTAGATGTTGGTAGTGGTGGTGGTTGGTGATTGTGAATAGAGTGGTGGTGAAAATTATCTGCACAAAAATGCCTCTTCATGATATTAAGATTTTGTGCAAGATCTTTATGATCTTGACCTATTCAGACCAAAATAAGTGCATAACAAATGAGACCTAGTGTCTGAATGCTTTGTTGGTCATCTTCTATAATAGCTCTCATCCACAAAGCGCACCCCTGATAATTGTGTCTTTCCAACAGGTAGATCCCCTGGTAATTGTCTTAGAGCGAAGAGTGCATAAGGAGAAGAGCCAAGGTTTTTCGTAGATAAGAGTTGTATACGATAAGTTTGAGTTTTGAATGACATATGGCTATCCTATCATCCGCCTTCCTCAGATGAGAACTCCTTCCTAATGTGCCAGATAGCTACTTTTGCATGTCTGGTACAGCATGGTTCCACTCTGTAAGAACCCCGAATCAGTCTCTTGAAGCTCATCCTTTTCATCATAATGGATCCGCTTAGAGACCAACCTTGTGTAGAGCATTGGTATAGAACAAAATGTCATGACTTAATATCGACCAATCCAAAATGCTGACCTACAGAATTGAAACATCCAACCTAAGCTAGTGGAGACATTTTCAGATCATAAAGTGACAGTCTGTGTTGACATACTATACCATACTCTGCTTGGGTACAAAATTAGATGGTTGCTCCATATTGACCCCTTCCTTAATGTTATTTTGGAGAAATTCATTCTTGACTGGCTTCACATGCTACCTCATGGATAGTTTGAGGGAGAAGGACGGGAGCCTTAGGCAAAGTGGAGAACTCCTTGCACCTTCATGATATTTGTTTTATGTATGTTGGTGCTAACAGGAGATATCTGGCTATGTATATGAGCTGATCTTGTATATGGATAAACTGAATTCTGGTTGTCTGGCAATAATTGATACATCTTTATTTGGAAATCTATTCTGTTTTCCTCTCTTTCTATAAATTAAGCTTATAAAAAACTAACAAGCTGCCAATCATTATAAATAAGAAATATGTGATGAATTTTTGCATGATTGAGGAATAACCTCTTATCCTTTATTTCTTCTTGGTGCATCCAAGTGGTTCCTTTATGTATAGATGATTGGGTGTCATCCGTAAAAAACTTTATCTTTTTTGTAGTTCTTTTTTTTTTTTTTTGAAACTGTTAAATTTTTTTGAAAACTAATGGTCAATGAAGCGGGAGAATAACCATGAGCTCTCAGGTTCGAAGCTCCACTGAAGGCAAAGCAAACCCTTGGTGATTTCTTTGCATCTGCCTAATCTTTGGTGGCATAGTAACCCGACACTGTGCAGTGCGGGTGGGAGATAGCAAGTATTCAGTGGAATAGTCGTGATGTACTCAGGCTGACTAGTACACACCATCATAAAGGAAGTGATGACACCACACTAGCATTAAATTGTTTAGAGCTATCAAATTAAGCTCTTTTTTTTAAGAACCCAGATAAAAATTAAGAGAATCTCATGGTATTATCAAACAAAGTTGCGTAGATGGTTACCCTGGACTTGTGTCAATCACTGCATTCATGCAAGCTAGAACAGAAACGTTACAATCTTTGTTATTACTGTCTTTGCAGGATGCTAGAGAAAGTTTGCAAGAATTCCCAGATGCTTGTTGACCTTTATGTGAACTATGATTGTGATCTTCAAGCACCTAACTTATTTGAGCGAATGGTCTCTCTCTCTCTCTCTCTCTCTCTCTGCAGTGGGTTGGCCTTGCAATATCTTGGTTATTGTATGACCTAAATGTCCCCTCTCTATTTGTTTTACTTATAGGTTACCACATTATCCAAAATTGCACAAGGAATGCAAAGTGCTGAGCCAAATTCAGTTGCGACATCCCAGATAGCGTCAATCAAAGCGTCCTCTCTTCAGGCATCTCTTTAAAATACCCTCTTCTTGAGATTTTGTTGGAATTTCTATATTATACTTCACCCTTACAGTTTCTTTTGTGCTGCTCTTGACCTTTATAGTGTCTTGTAAATGTGCTAAAATCTCTTGTCGAATGGGAGAAGCGCTGGTCAGAGTTGGAAAGGCTGAGCAACAGGAATCAGTCTTCTGAAGATGAAACTTTTAAGGGAGACTCTGATAAGATGAGAGACGTGGATGATTCAGCCAGTAATTTTGAGAAACTGAAAGCCCACAAATCTACTGTTGAAGCAGCTATTTCTGAAGTATGTCTTTTTGACCCATTCTCATAGAAAATGAGGAAATTATCAGTCTTTGATTCTTCTGTTTTATTATCTATTTGGATAAAGTATCTGGTTGGTGCTGCCTTTATTTACTGTATGTGCCTGGGATGTATTATTAATGTTTGGTTTCTTCGAAATAATGCAGTTCAATCGAAAACCTACAAAGGGAATTGAACATCTAATATCAAATGGGCTGGTTGAGAACTCACCAACTTCGGTTGCTCAATTTCTCAAAAGTTCTCCTAGTTTGGACAAGGTGAAATATCATTTATGCCCGTTTTGTTCCTCTTTTGCCTCTCTAAATTGACTTGTATAAAAATTCTGACTGTACTGGAGTTTCAGGCTATGATTGGTGACTACTTGGGTCAGCACGAGGAGTTTCCTGTGGCTGTCATGCATGCTTATGTTGACTCTATGAATTTTTCTGGAATGAAATTTGATTTGGCAATTCGTGAATTTCTTAAAGGGTTCCGGCTTCCCGGGGAAGCTCAGAAGATAGATCGTATTATGGAAAAGTTTGCAGAGCGGTAGGTACTCATTTAATGTTCCCAAAATCATTGACATGTCGTCCTTCTGTCTATGCCTTATGCACACATTTGCCGACCAGTGGAAATTTGTCCCCGTTTTTTAATCTTTGAGATATTGTCCTTTTGTCATAATACATATGAAAATATTATGAACCAGATAGAAGGTGCCGAGGATAAACAAAAAGCTGAGTAATTGAGAGTCTTTGAACATGATTAATCTCTGTCACTCATGCTCTTTGGCTTAATAACAGTGAATCTCCTTCTGCATCATGTCTGAGTCCTCAAATAGACTGATCCATGGGGTCCTGTATAGTGCACCAGACAAATAGTATAAGGACAAGCACTAAATCATTCAGCAGTATTTTAATGCTGTTATTGTGGAGCATCCACTGAATAGTGATGAAATATATAGTGCTGCATATCTTTGGGCTTAGGGTATGCACAATAACAGACAGATTAGATTGATTATAACCCTCAGACAAATAATCATTGTGAATGATGATAGTATGGTTGGGAAATAGTGTAGATTGACTTTAGCAAGTGGAAATCTGCCCCTTTTTAACTTCAAATGTTACACGAATTTCATTTGGGCGGAGTTGTACCTTTGTCTACTTGTGGGATCTCATTTGCCTTAGTAACAAACTTATTCTTGTATCAAAAGAAAAAAAGCTTGCTGCTGGAAAACGTATATGTTGAAGTTGTCCTTTGTGAAATAAGGGCCAACAATTAGAACTATTTTTGTAGACAAGCATATATCTTAATTTTATGTCATGTTGAATAGCAAAAAATCGGAGAGATGTAAGTGCCAATGATCAAATCTATTCAATGTAGACGAGGATTAGAAACTGTTATATCATTAGCTACTTGATTTCTGTATTAGGTGTTTTGAAATAAATGATGTTTGAATCACTTGCATTGGTAATCCAAATCCATCATTCATAACAATGTCTATTGCTTGGGCTGAACACTATTCTTTTAACAGTTACTGTGCGGACAATCCCGGCTTATTCAAGAATGCAGACATAGCATATATTCTAGCATATGCAGTTATAATGCTGAATACAGATGCTCACAACCCATTGGTCTGGCCAAAAATGTCGAAGGATGATTTTATACGTATAAATGCAACTGATGAAGCAGAAGATTGTGCTCCAAAGGAATTGCTGGGGGAGATCTATGATTCAATTGTTCAAGAGGAGATAAAGATGAAAGATGATCCTGTTGGCCTAGCAAAAAGTAGCAAGCAGAAGCCTGAAGCTGAGGAGAGAGGACGTCTTGTCAATATCCTCAACCTTGCACAGCCTAGAAGGAGATCTTCAGTTGACCCAAAATCCGAGAGTGAAGCTATCATCAAGCAGACACAGGCTATTTTCCGAAATCAAGGAGGAAAAAGAGGAGTCTTTTATACTTCACACAATACCAAACTTGTACGTCCAATGATTGAAGCTCTAGGATGGCCACTGCTTGCCACTTTAGCTGTTCTTATGGAGGAAGGAGATAACAAAGCACGGGTTAGCGTGTGCATGGAAGGATTTAAAGCTGGAATACACATCACACATGTTCTCGGGATGGACACCATGCGATATGCATTTTTGACAACTCTTCTTAGGTAATCTTTTGGGCATATCTGTTAATTTCACTCTTTCAGTGCAATAAACTGTTCTGATAATTGAAGCGATTTGGACCATTTTAGTATTTACTTCCCGAAAAGTTAGCTCTTTTGTCTTTTTTATTCTGGAGCAGGGGTTTGGTGATGGATGAGGATAAATTTATGCTTTCCCGATTAGAGATTGATACAACCTTACCAATTTCTTTGCAGACTTAATCTTTTACATGTACCAAGGGATATGAAAAGTAAAAATGTGGAAGCACTACGGACCCTTCTGGCTATATGTGATTCAGATGCTGAAGCTTTGCAAGACACATGGATCGCGGTGCTTGAGTGCATTTCCCGGCTTGAGTTTATAGTAACTAATCCTTCAATGGCTTCAACAGTTATGCAAGGATCTAACCAAATTTCCAGAGATGCTCTGCTTCAATCTCTTAGAGAGTTGACTGGAAAACCTACCGAGCAAGTATTCGTGAATAGTGTTAAATTGCCCAGTGAATCAGTGGTTGAATTTTTCAGTGGTTTGTGTAAAGTCTCAGCTGAGGAATTAAGACAATATCCTGCACGTGTTTTCAGCTTGCAAAAACTTGTTGAGATCAGCTATTACAACATGGCCCGCATTCGAATGGTAATTGCTCCACCCATTCAAATGATATTAGTGTTGGGTAAATTCTTAACGTTGACCTGATAAGTGATTTGGTTATATTATTTAGTTATCCATCTCTTTACCTCTTGTTGCCTAGTGCTACACAACACTTATGACAACTAGTGCTAGTGTAGTTCTAATTGTGGCTCGAGGGATAGTCATACTCACTGCAAACTTAATGTATTTCAAATATGAAATTTACTGTGCTTGTGGAATTATTTTTCGTACTTGATTTACTAAGAGGGAGAACTAACAAAGTCAGCCTTTTTATAAACTCATAAATGCAAAGTTCTTATCTATTCTTTACTTGTCTATTACTCTTCTTAGTTTTAGAAGATTTAAATTCAATGTCTCTTGTGATGTTCGTTTTCATGTCTACTGTTCTTTTTTATTTTTACTGTAGATCTACTCTGGTGCCTACTGGATATTTTATTTAAAAATGAATATATATTTGACTGTTTTATGATGTTTGGATGTGTCTTGGGAGGTTTTATCCTGCAGGTGATTTATGTTAGTGCCAAAGTGGAGCTCACTCGAATATATGCCATCATGAAATTTCAATCGTATTTCTTATTTATTCTAATTCAGTGGTTTACTTTAAAAACTTTTTTATTTTTTTGATGAAGTAGAAATGTAAATGTCATCAAGAAGATGCATATGGCAGAATAGTTACAAAAGAGTGAGATTGTCATCTCTGTTACAATGAGAGCCATGCTAAGGATAACAGAGCTAATAAGTTCCAAATTTTTTTAATGAGAACCTACAGGTGATAGACTATCCCAACTACATAAATCTGAAAGACATCTAGCCTTACGGGAGTGGTTTGGAGTTGATATTGCATCAAAAAATATTCTATTCCTCTCATTCCAAACACACCAAAAAAGTACTAACAGGAATCGTATCTCAAACTTGTCTGGTGAATTTATCAACTTTCCAAGCAATCCAACTAATGCAGTCATCCTTGATACTGTCAGGCATGACTCATCTGAAGCCAAAAATTGTAATGAAATGTTTAGCTAGGAATCCACTTGAAATGGAAGCAATTCTTTTGATTAATGGAACAAAGAAGTAAACTAAAAATGATGTGGAGAAACACTTTTTAATAAGCGTGAAGTTATCTGAAATAATAGTTTTTATTGAATCTTGAGGGAGGCATGCTCTTCCCACTTATAGTTGTTTAATTTTGGCTAATATTGATATCATTGGTATATTAACAATTAGTATTTTGATAGAACAATTTTTTGAGAAAGATTTAGGTAGAACAATTTGTTCTGTGTATTGTGATAGACGTTTCTATGGATTTATCTGATACTTGTGTTTCTCAATATTATTGATTTGTTTGCTCACATACAATGTTATGAAAGGTGCGCTTAAGCCCTGAACCAAGGCTCTAAACGTGTTGATCGCTTCAACTTGCTTAATAGGCGCTTCAGTGTCGTCATCAAGGTTCTAAGGCATATTTTTCCTTGCCAATGAGCCTTTCTGAAGATATGACACTGAACAATTGATATTTAACTTTATCCTGCCTTTTTTTAAATTTATTTGTTCACATATTTGTCATCATGCTTATAATTATTAGTCTTGGACTAAACATATATATTTATAATTTTTTTCTTGCTTTGCGCCTTTTTTCATTGAAGCCCATACTTTGCTTGCGCTTAAAGCCCCAACAAGCTTTAGAGCGTTTTTGCGCTTTTGCTTTTGACAACACTGATCACATAAAGAATGTCATCACCTAATGGGTGCTTTTCCACCTCAAACTGCTACATGGATGACTAGTCTTACTGATTAATTTATTATTTGTAGCGTGACAATTTTCTCTATGGATTTCTCTGATGCTTTCTTTTCTCAATGTTATTGATTTGCTGGATCACATTAAGAACCTTTGCACCCAAGTGAGTGCGTTTCCACCTCCAATAGCTAATTGGATGACTAGAATTACTAATTCGTTGAACTTCATTTGGCTATGGAGCTGCATCTCTTGTGGTACAATAGGAATCAGCTTAGCATCAATAACTAGTATGAGGTGGTGCATAATTTTGTTAGTGGCAGTGAGTTAATTTATTGATGATAACCACCTTGCATTTCCCTAAGATGTTTGTCTGAAATGACATTCCAGGTTTGGGCAAGAATATGGTCTGTTCTGGCTACTCATTTTATTTTTGCTGGGAGCCATCCTGAAGAGAAAGTTGCTATGTATGCCATAGATTCTCTTCGGCAACTTGGTATGAAGTATTTGGAGCGTGCTGAACTTGCCAATTTTACCTTCCAGAATGATATCTTAAAACCATTTGTCGTTCTTATGCGAAGCAGTCGAAGTGAAACTATAAGGAGACTTATTGTGGATTGCATTGTGCAAGTACGTATGCGTCTTACCTTTTCTTGAGTTACTTTTTTTTTTGTGTGGGGGAAATATACTGATTCCTGCATGGTAGCAGATGATAAAGTCGAAGGTGGGAAGTATTAAGTCTGGCTGGCGAAGTGTGTTCATGATATTCACAGCTGCCGCAGATGATGAACTAGAGTCGATTGTTGAGAGTGCTTTTGAGAATGTTGAGCAGGGTATGGAGAGCTCTTTTCATTTTAAAAATTGCTTCTGCATGTTTCTCACTTTTCAGATTCCACTGCAGAAGGCATAGTGATTGTATTAATGTTGAAATAATGTTGTAGTTATATTGGAGCACTTTGATCAAGTAGTTGGAGATTGCTTCATGGACTGTGTCAATTGCTTAATCAGATTTGCTAATAACAAGACCTCCCACAGAATCAGCTTGAAGGCAATTGCACTACTCCGTATATGCGAGGATCGTCTTGCAGAGGTTTGTTGGCTGGGTCTCACTTAGTTGAGGAGGCTTCCCCTCCTTGTCAATTCCATCTTCATTCATTACTTTATTTTCAATTAGTATCCCTAGTATGCCATGTATGGTTTATGGTTTATGTCTTCATGACAGTTGCTTTTCGAAGTAGGGGGTGGGGGGTGGGGTGGGGGTGGGAACCCAAGCAAATGTGTAAACTAAGCTTAAATTTGAAAACTTTGCGAGAATCACTATAATGGAATGCCCCAGATAATCTAGCAATTTTATATAAACAGGGTATATCTAACTCTGACAAATGGGATATATGCGATATATAGGTGACTATTTTAGGTGTCATATGTAGAGATCTTCTCTTACTTCCGATTACCATCCTTATGCTGGCTATCTGGCATTCAGTTACATAGTTAAGGCTCTGTTATCCCCTAAAGGAATTGCAGAAGATTTTGCTGATCTATTCAGTGTAAAAATGAATTTCAGGGTCTTATACCTGGTGGTGCTCTGAAGCCAGTTGACACTACTGAAGATGAGACGTGTGACGTCACAGAGCATTTTTGGTTCCCAATGCTGGCCGGTCTCTCTGATCTGACCTCTGATCCTAGACCAGAGGTTAGAAACTGTGCACTTGAGGTTCTGTTCGATTTGCTGAACGAACGAGGTGGCAAATTTTCATCCACATTTTGGGAGAACATTTTTCACCGCGTTCTATTTCCGATTTTTGATCATGTCAGACATGCTGGAAAAGAGAACCTGAGCTCTACTGATGAATGGCCACGTGAAAGTAGCATTCATTCACTCCAATTGCTGTGCAACCTGTTCAACACTTTTTACAAGGTATGGGAAGTGGTTGATAAGGAATGTGTTAATTAGCTTCTACTTTTGAAAGCTAGATTTTCCTTATTTGATCCATACTATCTGTTTTAAATTCAAATAATTAAAAAATGATGAGTTTAAGTCCAATTCCCGACCTGCTGTAGAGTAATTATTTGCCTAATGACTTGCGTATGTGTGATAGTATGGGGCTATGGGCGTGCTTTTAGTGTGATCTTCTGACTTGTTTCTCATCTCCTCAGATCTTACTATGTGGGGGTGTTTCCCCTGTTCTGTCTGTGTTATTTTATTACTTCCCAGTATGCTTTGGCAACTGTACTAGGCTAAACCAATGTGCCCATTGGTCTACAAAACCAAGCTAGTGTGTGAATCAAAGTACTTTGTAATCAATTATTTGACTATTATAACCATGCACTTGCATCATATTCTTTGTCTAGCATTCTCCAATTTGGATGTTTGCTCTATGGTGTAATCAATTATCTGAATTGCTTGATAAGCTGTTGCCTAACACCAGCATCGGGGGTAGTTACATTTGGAACTGCTAGACTAAACCAGTGTGCCAATTGGTCTAAAAAACTAAGCTAATGTGTCAATTCATGTACATTGTACCCATCTGGTGGACCTCCTCCACTCGTGCGAACATAGATTGCTTGATACTCGTCCTTTTTACGCCCCTCACCTGGGAAAATGTTGTTTTTTAAGCGATTTCACTTACTGTTGAAGTGTTGGTTAATCTAAGGTTTCTGATGAAAGGAAACAACTTAAAGTAATTTAATACATCTGCTGCAATTCCCTTCCATCCAAATAGTAGAATATCGTGGATTGCTTTGGCAAAGTGGTAGAAAAATTGTTGAAGATGAATTTGAATAAGAAGGTTTAACTTTTCTCTTTTGTTGATGATGGTATGAGTGTCATGGAGCTGTAACTATTGGTTCTTACGGTTTAGAAAGAATTGTTTATTTTTATCAAAATCAAGTTTTCTATCTTGATAAGAACTTCTCAAGACTTAATCTACGGTTTGTGATAATGCTTATGGTCATTATATTTGTTAAACTTCACGTGTCCATAGGTATTTGCTACCTCTCAACCAATTAGACATGTTTCTTTGGATTTGGCACTGAATGTTAATAGATCAGGTAAAAGCAAATTCCAGCTTTTGTGTGAGGCCCATCATAGGTAAATATCACACTCAAGTTCCTTCCGCTTCTGGTGCTGTAATCTTATTGCTGATTATTTCATGAAAAGAGAGATGCTCTCTTTTCTCACTTGTTCTCTGTTTAAAGCAGGGGAGGGATATGGGCCATATTAAGTTGATGTATCTAGGTATAAGTGGAAAGTAGGGTACTTATTTTTGGTTACGTGGGCAAAATTTTGGACAACCCAAAAAATAGACAAAATAGTTAATTTAGAATAAAAGGATTATCTTTTCCCACTCATGCCACTGCAATATCCGTCTTTTCTGATACGCGCTCTGTCCCATTTTATGTCGCACCATTTGACTTGGCACGGTATTTAACAATAAAAAGGAAGAGTTTGGGAACTTGTGGTCTAAAACAATTCTTAGATATTTGTGTGGTTGTAAATCATTTCATTAAGGGTGAAAGGAGAATTTTAAAGTTACATTGTTTCTAATTATAGTAAGGTTACATTCTTTTTGGGACGGACTGAAAAGGAAAGGGTGTCACATAAACTGGGACAGAGGGAGTAAGTAAGATTTTCTAATACTAGCCGGATTTTAAACTCCTTTATTCATACTTGAGCTCCCTCTAATAGTCTTCGAAGGCTTTTTCATCTACTGCTTTTGGTAACTCCCTATAGCACACAACTCATATTCAAAATTTAGAAATTTTAATCTCTATGTAGAACCTGATGAGAAAGATAACTTCATCAGTAGCGTGGTGTTGTGGTGTTGGTCCATGCTTGGTGATTGCAAGAGCAACAGTCCCGGGCTGAAGAATGAGGCCAAGTCCTAGATCACTTTGAGCTCATGGTTTACTTGTATTATGTATGTTGTGTCACCTAAAATTCCAGTTTGTTGAACTTCTGAAGTGTAACTCACAAATATTGCCCCCTGATTTTGCTGTATTTTGCTGTTCATACCCAATAATGGAATTTGATAAGGAGTCTCATGTTGAAAGTACAGCTTTACATGTATCGCGCATACGAATCCTCTGTTATGCAGTTCATCCCCAATAGTGAAATTTGTTTTAGAGACTTACTTAGAAGGTGCACCACTATCACTGTGTGTATTGTGTATGCAGGCCATCTGTAATTTTTAATCAACCTGTGGTTTTATTAGGATTTATAAGATTGTAAATTTGTAAATAACAATTTTATTTACGAGAAGCCTACTGCAGCAGATTATGTCTTATATTTGGCAGTTGGAAGCAGATTGTCATGCCCTTGTTTCTTGAGGAATTGTGGAATTGATTATGTGATTCTTTAAAAAGTATTGCAATCTCTATTTTCTGAGGTTTTGAAAATTTCTAATTCATGAGTATTTTGGTTGTAGAATGTGTGTTTCATGCTACCCCCACTGCTGGGTTTGCTTTTAGATTGTGCCCAAAAATCTGATCAGTCTGTAGTTGCAATCTCTCTCGGTGCGTTGGTGCATCTTATTGAAGTTGGTGGACACCAATTTAGTTACAATGATTGGGATACCTTGCTGGAAAGCATAAGGTGCAATTCTAATTTTATTAAGTTGTCTGTTCTTTCGATCATTCTGGTAGACTATTTTATTCTCATTGTATGGTTGATCTATTTTGTGTCTCAGAAATGCTTCATATGCAACCCAACCCCTTGAGCTTCTGAATGATTTGGGTTTTGAGAACTCAAAGCATCAAACCGCACTGGTAAGAAATAAGAATTGAGATCATTTGCTGATAATGAATTTTTAATTTTTGCTAATCTTGAGTTTTGCTGGATATAATCAGCATAATGTTACTGAAAATGGAAATGATGGTGGCCATTCATCAGACGTGCTGGAGGATACTCATGGATCAGAGCGTCCTGCTGATTTGGAGGAAACTGGAGGTTTCTGCTGAGGAAATTCAATCATTTTATTCTTTCTCTATCGAGTATTGCTTGCAAATAATTAAAGAAAATAATCTTTGTAGGTATGCCCTCACCATCTGGGAGATCTGAGAAACCTACTGTTCCAGAAGGTCTTGACCGTAGTCAAACAATAGGTCAGAAAATTATGGGAAATATGATGGACAACCGCTTCATCAGAAGTTTCACCTCTAAACCAAAGATTCAGGCTTCTGATATTTTACCAACTTCACCGTCAAAGGTATTGCAGGATTTTTTGTTGATTTGCTGTCCTAACTGTTGTACGTAAGTTGGAAATGTCCCAGAAAAAAAATGCATTTGCCAGAAATTTGGGAACGCTGTTGCCTACGATTTCATAGAATTCTCAAATAAAGACTCCTTCTCTTATAAACTAAAGAACGTATTAGGTACATAATTCATTTTTTGGTTGGTTGCTATGTTAATTCGCATGTGAATATATCTCTGTTAAATGCGAAGTCATATGCTATTGCTATACCAAGATGACGCGTTATCAGATAATTAATTATGCAGTTTTGTGTAAGTTGGCAAATTAGTCATCATTTATTCACTAATATACTCTTATAATACAAAAGAGCTGGTTCATTTACTGCGTTAATTAAGATTCTTTTTCTAGTCAAACTATGATATTCATTTGAAACAAGAGAATTCTTAAGAGTGCATATTATAGTGATATCCTTACCTAAAATAGGATGATGCTAATGTTTCAAAAACTATCCAGCAAAAGGCGATTTTTTTTCTTTTCTCACATTATCTAAAGAGAATACTTCCAATAATGGATGTCTTGTTGATATTCTTTCTTGTATCATCAATGTTTTAAGAAAGTAATTGGTGAATATCTTTGTTGCATTTGTTATTGAGCTACAATATTAAGGTTGCATTACCTATTTTAGTACATCATTTTATATTATTTTGATGTGTTTCTTTTGTTTGATCTTTTATCTAATGTATAGCTATTAGCTGATGATGCGGAGCCTGAAGCAAAAGACGAGGATGAAAGTTCAATGTTGGCTACTATTAGGAGCAAATGCATCACACAGTTGTTACTTCTCAGTGCAATTGATAGCATTCAGGTATTGCTCGTCCTTTTCAACTGCAGTGCTAAATTTCTCTATCTAATGCTCCAAAGAAATCATTGGAGCTATTGCAATAGCTTTTGATATTGGTAAGGCCTATGTTTTGATGGTTAGTTGACTATAATGTGGTAAAGGATCCTACTTTTACCAGTCGTCTGCTACTATTATTTTTTCCCCTATCAACATTTATGTGGCTCAGAGAACTTTAAGGGGTCGTTTGGTAGGGAGTATAAGAATAATGCTAAATAGAGTGTATTAGTAATGCTTGTATTAGTTTTGTTTGGTGTATTAAAAAATAGTATGCATTGCATAATTTTAAAAAAGATTTGACGCAACTTCAGCTTACTGGGGACATGACCTTAGTCAGGAAGGTATGGAGGACACGTATTAGGATAGATGATTAGTAGGTAGTGTAGTGTTGTCTTGCTTTGGGTAGTTGGTGTTTGCCATTGCACTGGTTGTGTTAATGTAGTTCTTGTTTTGATATTCTTTATAAATTTCAATAATCTATCCTAGTAAGTTGTTCATTGTGTTTCGGTTGTTGTACCTTTTTTTTGTTGATTGTTGCTCCATTCCGGTAGACTTTATAGTTTGCACTTTTGTGACTTGCTATATTTTCTACTTTGTATCTGGGATTGTTGCATTTGAGCCGAGGGTCTTTCGGAAACAACCTCTCTATCTCCACGAGGTAGTGTAAGGCCTGCCTACATTCTACCCACACTAGACCCCACTTGTGGGATTTCATTGGGTTTGTTGTTGCATAATATTTTTTTTAAAATATTTATTACAAAGATACCCTCCACAAATATGTGGAGAAAATATATATTTTTTTTAGGTGCAATTGGGTCTTTAACCATGCTAATGCATGCATTAAAGTCCCTTGCATTATAATACCATGGGTTTTCATAGGCTGTGTAAGTGTACCAAACAAGGTGCTATTAATATACAAAACTAATGCATGCATTATTTCTTCTAATATACTTATACCCAACGACTCCTTATAGATGACAAAGGGGCCTTACATGATTCAAAATGGTAGCTTCTGTATTCAAAGTGACCCTCAATATATAAAAGGACCTCATTTGTAACAGTTAGCTGTTTTAGTTATTTTTATGAGCACAGATATGTTGATATGCTGTTTTACTATTTTTTTTGGGATGGACATCTGACCGCTTGTGAATAGCTAAGGATAATTTTTTCATATTTTACTAGGGAAGTCAATAAAGAAACGGATGGAAATATTATGTTGAAGAATAATGACGTTGTTTTCTAATTTTTCCCTTAATGAGTAAATGTGATAGAATTGATTTTTCTTATCCAATATGTGACACCATAAGAGGGTTGTGTTCAATTGGAAACTATTGAAGAAATCAGAGAATAAGTCATAAGTATCTCTGAATTGAACTGAAAGTGGCAATACCTAAATGGAAAAATGATATATTACTAACTAACATGGTTCCTTCACTTGGCTTGAAGTGCCTATATTAAATGGGTGTGGGCATTTGTGCAGAATCTTCAAATTATGCCGAAAGTTAGCAAAAAGTTGCATGCACCTATAAATTTATAATTCATGAAATATAACTTATTCCTTTTTTTCATAAAAAATAACCGAACACATATGGATAGCTATATTTCCGTCATTTATTATTTTGGGGATATACCCTATAATGCTGTTAGAGTATTACTCCATTTGTTTATGTGAATAACCATGGTATTTGGGCTAGCTTGTGCGCACTGAGTATTACCCAATTTTACATGGCTATAGTTGACTGAATGGAGGTGGACTACTGTGTTTTCATTGTACAAACAAGGGTGATATCCAAAATTGTAATAATTATAGGGGTATCAAATTGCTAAGCCATACTATGAATGTTTTAGAGAATCAATTTGGATTCATGCTGGGTGTTCGACTACTGAAGCCATTTACCTTGTGCAGATAATGGTGAAGTATAGGGAAAGGAAGAAGGACCTTTATACGGTGTTCATTGACCTTGAAAAGGCCTATGACAAAGTCTTGAAAGATGTTCTCTTTGAGGTATTTGGAGGCTAAGGTGTTATGATGGTGTATATTATTAGGGCGATAATAGACATGTAGGATGGAGCTAAGACTTAGGTTAGAACGGTCAACGGTGGGAGAACACTTGGAGCACTTCCTAGTTGAGATAGGGCTACATCGGGGATCAGTTTTCGGTCCTTTTCTATTAGTCTTAGTGATGGATGAGTTGACACAGTCTATTTAGGAGGAGGTTCCTTGGTGTATGTTATTTGCGGATTACATAGTATTTGATTGATGAGACACTAGACTGAGTTGATGCTAGGCTGGTGGTTTGGAGTCGAGACTATGGAGTTCAAAGGGTTCAGGTTGAGCAAGACTAAAATAGATTATTTAAAGTGCTAATTCATTGTTGAGTTGGATGATGCAAATGTGGAAGTGAGGCTTGCCACACAGGCTATCCCAAGAGAGAGTGTTAAGTATCTTGGATCCCTACTCCAGGGTAGTATGGACATCAACGATGATGTTTCTTATCGCATTGGGGCGACATGGATGTAATGGAAGCTTGCCTCTAGAGTCTTTGTGTAATAAGAAGGGTACCACCTAAACTTAAAAAGGTAAGTCTTATAGCATGGTGGTTAGACTGCTTGTTGTATGGGGTGAAATGTTGGCCAGTCAAGAACTCACATGTCCAGAAGATGTTTGTTGCGAAGATGAGGATGTTGAGATGGATCTGTGGCATACTAGGAGCGACAATATTAGGAATGAAGTTATTCGGGATAATGTAGGAGACAAGATGAGGGAAGCTAGGTTGAGATGGTTTGGGCATGTGCAAAGGAGGTGATTAACACCCAGTAAAGAGGTGCGAGAGGTTGGTTGTAGGGGGTACTCAGAGGGGTAGAGGTAGGCCGAAGAAGTGTTGGGAATAGGTGATTACACAGGACATGACACAACTTCATATTGCCGAGGACATGGCTCTAGATAGGAAGAAAAGGAGGTTGCATATTAGGATAGAAAGTTAGTTGGGGTGAGTGTTGCCTTGATGTGCGTAGGGTTAGGCTTGTTAGTGTAGTACCTTTGTAGTTCTTGCCATATTTTGTGTTGTGTTTTCGACCACACTATTTTGTTGTTATTATTGTTTCTTTATTTCTTTCTTTTTGACTGTACCCTACTTTTCTTATTAGCGGTTATACTTTCTTCATTATTTTCTTCTTCTTTTACTTTTGGATTTGATGTCTTGAGCCGAGGGTCTTTTGAAAACAACCTCTCTACCTCTTCGAGGTAGTGGTAAGATCTGCGTACACTCTACCCTTCCCAGGCTCCACTTACTGGGATTTCAGTGGGTATGTTGTTGTTACTGTAATAGTTGATTTTGTATGGAATTGTGAAGGTTTTCTACTTGGATTATTTTTCAGATTATTTTTTTCCCTGAGGAATGATGAAAGTACAAGTCCTTAGTTTTAGGGTGAAATTGAGATTACATGTCTGGATGGGGAAAATTGTTATGGTTTGGTAAACTAATCTAGATAAGCCATATTACATTCAAACAATCTGGTAAATCATTAAAGTTGACATTGTCATTACAAATTAAAAGCAACATATGTCTTCTGCTAGTAGTAATTAAAATAATGGACGGAACAAGAAACTTAAAAGCATTTCACTTTGAAGAGCTTTGAACAGAGTGACTGCCCAAGAGTTTTGACAACAAAAAAATAGGAAGAGCAATTGTAAGCCTTCTCTGATCTTGGTAATATATAATGTGAAAACTGTGAATGTACTGCATCCTGAACTTGGTGGAGTGTCCCATGGGCAGCTATAGCTGTTGCCTAAAAGTTTCTTTTGGAGCGAGTCTCTATATTTAAGATCTTTGCTCCATTTGCCATTCTATTCATCGTACTAACATTATAGTGCAACTTTGTAAATATTTTTCTGCTCTTCCTATTTCTCCTTTTTGATGTGCTTCAAAAATGCAGAAGAAATACTGGAACAAGTTAAAACCAACACACAAGATAACTATAATGGACATCTTGTTCTCTGTGTTAGAGTTTGCTGCATCATATAATTCGTATTCCAATCTGAGATTGCGGATGCGCCAAATACCTGCTGAAAGGTTGGCATCATTTGCTATGTTATTTCCACAGATTCAATTTTCTCCACTTTTTAAAACCAATATTTTTCAAATTGCTTCCAAGTTGTGTTTGATTTACCTTATTGTTGCACAGGCCACCATTTAATCTTCTCCGCCAGGAATTAGCAGGAACTTCCATCTATCTTGATATCTTACAGAAGACGACAGCTGGGATCAATTCTGTAAGGGAAGAATCAACTGAAACTACCGTTGCTCAGAGTGGAAATAGTTTCATAAATAATGATGCAACTTCTAGTGATAAGTTTCAAGAGCAGGGATCAATTAAAGAAGATAAGTTTCAACAAATTGCAGAAGAGAAACTGGTGACATTTTGTGGACAGGTTCTGAGGGAGGCATCTGAGTTCCAGTCCTGCACGACAGAGAGTGCTAATATGGATGTTCATCAAGTTCTGGAATTGCGTTCTCCAATCATTGTTAAGGTTGGGAGTGCATGATTTGTTAAAGTTTCTAGCTTTGTCTAGCTTTGTCTTTATTGCCTTTTACTGCCTTTAACTAACTAATGTGTCATCAAGGCTTTGGTCTAGTGGTAAGAGCTGTGATGAGTGTTCTAGGTGCCTGTCACGGGTTCGAACCCTGTCACGGACAAAAGCATGGTACTTTAGTGGAGAGGGTAGGGTGTGTGCTCATTATACATTGCGTTTCAAACTTTGCACCACTAACCCTCGGGGATTTCTTGGTTATAAAAAACTTATTTCAGTTAATCATCAAAATATTTTTTTGGTAGCTCACTTCTAGTAAGCCTTTTCTTTTTTTCCCCTTTGGAACTTGTAGAGGGTACATATTGTTAAATTGAACAGATAAAAGTGTCTCCTTTACAATAGTTTTAAATTTTAGATGAGGTGGTCACATAATTCAACGTGGTATCAGTTCAGATATAGGTTTTAGGCTCAAAATCTTACTGCCACCATTAACAACAGCATTTCTTCACACTATTTTGGCTTTCATGTGAGGTATGTTGAGAAATATTAAATAAGAAGAGTGTCTCCTACTAATAGTTTAAGCTTTTAGATGAGGAGGTCACACTATTGAACAAGAAAACATGTGTTACGATTGTAGCATATGGCTTCATTGCTAGTTTCACATTCAATATAGAAATTTGGCATTTATTATTTCAGCCAACAAGGTATAGTTTATGCTGTACAAATCTGTGATGGTTGCTAGGGGATCGACTCCATCAATCAACACAAACTTGGAAGATGCTGGTTCTCATACCAAAGCTGAATGCTTTGCTCATGACTATGTTATACCCAATTGACCATCAGTCTCTGTTAGCATCATTCCCTTTAATATATTTTAGCCTTAGAAATCTCACAAATCTCTCTTGGTTATTGTTTCCTTCTAGACAAATTTCTCATTTTTCAATAACAGAAAAGTGTTCTATTGTTAAGACAGAGACCACTTTGGGTTGAATCACCCTGTTCCTGACTTACTATTCAAAATCATATTGAAGTTTCAGTATGCTACTTGAAACTCTCACTTCTTGTTTCAATCTGTTTTTCTCCTTATTACCCTCTCCAACACCTGCTCTACCACATCATTATTACTATAAACTCAGGAGGTACTGGTGCGTTGATGGTACTTTTTGCTTTGAATTGGGTTTGTGTCACATTTCTGAGTTCTGTACATTCATTTTCTGTTAATTTCTATTAGATTTAGGAATTGCAGTGGTGGTTTTCTCATGCATTCTTTTATTTGAATTGTCTTTCAGGTGCTGAGGGGTATGTGCTCTATGAACAGCCAAATATTCAGGAGTCATCTTAGAGAGTTCTATCCTTTGATTACTAAACTTGTGTGTTGTGACCAGGTAATCTTTTCCCTAAAATGTTAATATACAAAAGAAGTCTTAATTAATTTCTTAATAGTAGCTCTTTGTATGAAGTGTATTTTTGCAATGGTAATGACATACTAGTTGGGACTATAATCATCGTGGATAATGGGTACCAGTTGCATGTGAAATCATTCTCCACATCGCAAGTAATGGGACCCTTTCTGTTTTAGTTTATTGGAAAGATCAGCTAACCTAAACTGTTTGTAGTCTTAGTTATACCCCTGAAACTTTTTGTAGTTTTAGTTATCCCCCCTGGACTTGACTATTGATAGGATTTACCGTCTTCCTTCCTTTCCCCTTGGACAATGCCCAAGATGTGAGAGACCCTGCCAGGTGAATTTGTTTGAACGCCTTTATGTAGGCTAAGTTTTTTTAATTAGCAAAACAAAAAATTTTGCTTGAGAAAGAAATAAACAGTTGAAACAACTAGTCATTGCATATCGAGAAGAAATACACAGCTGAAAGTCTATTATTAGGCTTAAATGATTTTTTATTCAGCTAAAGATAATGGAGTTTTGGCCATTATTTTTAACAAATATGCAGTTAGAAATTGCTATTAATCGTTTTTTTCCTGTCATTCCAAATTGCTAACTGTCTTGTTCTACTTCAGATGGATGTACGTGGATCCCTTGCAGATCTTTTTAATATGCAGTTGAATCCGCTGTTGGCTTAAGATGTGTTGAGAGTCAAGTGAGGCATGATTTTCTATAAAAAAGCTCAGGAGGCTGAATCGATAATTGACGTACTAGTCCTCTCTACTGTTTTCCTCAGCATATCGATATTTTAATAGTTTCTTCAGGTTAGATTTGAAGGCTTGTAGAACAAACTCCCTCCTCTTGCATTAGATGGAGAGATAAGATTCACACATATGTATGTATACCGTTATGATAGTGACAATTTTGTTGAAGTTGCAGAAAATAACTGCCTTGATTGTGCAAATTAGGCATCGATTTTATCAGTCTTTGTTCCTAATTTTTTCTGAAACAGTTGCAGGCTTATGTATGTTAGAGGCCTAAACATAAGTATAGAGTGATATTCCGCTACTGAGAGTCATTGTAATGTACTATTTGAGTTAGTTTACTAAGATAAACGAAGGTCTTGCCTGTGTTTCCTAAACAGGTTATATTGATGTAGTGAGTTTGTAGTGTTCTGTCTGAAGTCTCACCATTGTAGAATAATGTTATTTTTATTCTTTCTTGTATTAAAACTGTTAAAATTTCGTAAAATGCTTCATCACTTTTGAAAGGCTTACCTAACATATAGTCCGAAAATCTAACATATATGTCTTCAAAGGTGTATCAAGGAAAAAGAACTCTTGTGTTTAGTCGTTTTTCGACATTTCTTGCTTGAGTTTTTTGACCAGCACCCGAGATGGGAGACGTAGTCGGTTTTGGGACTCCCATCTAAGGCTTAGTCATAGTTAGAGCTGTTAATATTAGATTAAGGCTTAGTCATAGTTAGAGCAGTTAATATTAGATTTGTTGAGCTAACCCAGTCTTAATCGACGTAATCGACGTAGAGTGTGTTTGGTACGAATGAAAACATTTTATGGAAAATGTTTTTCAATTTTCTCATGTTTGGTTGGGACAAAAGTTTCGGAAAATGTTTTCCAAATCAACTCATTTTCCTTAAAATTAAGGAAAATGACTTTCCTTCAAAAATTAAGGAAAACATTTTCCATAACTCTCCTCTAATTTCAAATTACATTTTTTTTTTGGGAAAACATAAATTTAAATGAATATTTTCAATTTCAAAATTTTATTTTTTTCGCCTGATCCTTGACCCTCCCCCACCGGCCAGCCCCCCCAACCCCAACCCGTCCCTAAAAAATTAATTTTGCTTTTTAAAAATATTTTCAACTTCAAATTTTTATTTTTAAACTCCTACCCCTCCCCTCCCGGCCAGCCCCCCTACCAGCCCCCAGCAAACCCAATCCCCAAAAAAATTATTTTGTTTTTTAACAATACTATCAACTTCAAATTTTTATTTTTTCACTCCTATCCCCCCCCCTCCCCCCCCCCCCCGCCCCCTCCCCCCACCCCCACCACCCTCCAAAAAATAAAAATTTTGATTTTAAAAAATATTTTCATGTCATAAATTATTTTTTACTCTAGTAAAATTAAAAGATGTCTCTCAAAAATATTTTTCATTCATAAATCAAACACTAAATCATTTCCAGAAAATATTTTCTACTCACCAACCAAACATGAGAAAATAAGTCAAAAATTCACTTGTTTTCCAGGAAAACATTTTTTAGGAAAACATTTTCCTCCATACCAAACATACCCGTAGTCGTTTTTTGCCATATCAATAGTGATGAATAAGCATGGAGGTTAGCTCTGTTAATATTAGATTTGCTAAGCTAACCTAATAGTTTCTTCAGGTTATATAATTGATGTAGTCGATTTTTAGCCATATTGATAGTGATGATAAGCATGGAGGTTAGTTCTGTTAATATTAGATTTGCTGAGCTAACCTAATAGTTTCTTTAGGTTAGATAATTGAACTGTTTTTTTTTATCAATTTTCGTGTGCTATAGTCCATGAGATTTTTATGATCTAAAATTGCGACATGATTTTTGTCAAAAAACTACATAGACGTCCATTATAATTCTATCTATGGAGTTAGTTGGTTACCACAATAAAACAATCCATTTTCAAGGTCAAATGATAGCTGGTAAACCTTTCATTTTGCTTATTTTCATGTGCTAATACACCATCGTTTCTGGTGATCTCGAATTCGATATGATTTTTGCCAAAAATTTGCATGGATATCCGTTAAAACCTTATCTATTGAGTCAGTTGGTCATCACGGTCAAAACGAACCATTTTAGAGGTCAAACGAGTCCTAGAGTAGGTAAACTCAATTTTTTGTGCTACTCCACCATCTTTTTTGATCTTGAATTTCGACGTCTTTTTTGCTGAATATTTACATGTACGTCCATTAAGACCTTAGCTATAAAGCCGATTGATCACCACAGTCAAAACGATCCATTTTCAAGATCAAACGAGACAGAGCAGGTAAACCCCCCATTTATCGATTTTCATGTGCTATTGTGATTTTTAGTTGTCTTGAATTTCGATGTAATTTTGGTTGAAAATTTACATGTACGTCCATTAATACCTTACCTGTTAGTCACCACGACAAAAATAACCCATTTTTAAGGTCAAACGTCCCCAAAACAGGTAAAACCCTCACCATGTGCTATAGTCCATCATCTTTTTTGGTAATTTGAAATTCTGACGTGATTTCTGAAGAAAATTTACATGGACGTCTGTTAAGACCTTATCTATGCAGTCGATTGGTCACTACGACCAAAATGATCATTTTCAAAGTCAAACACGCCCAAAGCAAGTAAACCATATTTTGCCAATTTTCCTGTGCTATAGTTCATCATGTTTTTTGGTGACACCAAAAATTCGACGCCTATTTTATAAAAGTTTACCATTATGTCTGTTAAGACCTTAGATATGAAGTCGAATGGTCAGCACGGGCAAAACGACTAATTTTTGAGGCCAAACGAGTCCAGAGCAGGTAAACCTCCATTTTGCTAATTTTCATGTGCTATAATCCCCCATATTTTTTTGTGATCTAAATTTTCGACGTCATTTTTGCTGAAAAATTACCTTTACGTTCGTTAAGACCTTAGCTATGAAATTTGTTGGACAACATGGCCATAATGATCCATTTTCAACGTCAAACGAGCCCTAGAGCAATAAACTCCTTATTTTGCTATTTTCGTGTGCTATAGTCCATGAGATTTTTGTTGATCCAAAATTTCGACGTAATTTTTGCCAAAAATTTAAATAGACGTCAGTTAAGACCTGATCAATGGAGCAAGTTGGTCACCACGGCCAAAACAACCCATTTTAAAGGTCAAACAAGCTCAAGAGCAGGTAAACCCCTCATTTATCGATTTTCGAGTGCTATAGTCCACCATCTTTTTTAGTGATTTGGAATTCCGATGTGTTTTTGCCGAAAAATTACATGAATTTCCGTTTAGACCTTATCTATAGAGCTAGTTGGTCACCACGACAACACTGACTCATTTTCAAGGTCAAACGAGTCCTAGAGTAGGCAGATCCCTAATTTTGCCAATTTTCATGTGCTATAAGCCCACAATTTTTTTTGGTGATCTAGAATTTGATGTTTTTTTTTGCCGAAAATTTACATGTACGTCAGTTAAGACCTTACCTATGCAGTCGGTTGGTCACCACAGCCAAAACGACTCATTTTCAGGGTCAAACGACCCCACAATAGGTAAACCCCCTAATTTCGCTAATTTTCGTACATTATAGTCCACCATTTTTTTGGTGATCTAGAATTTTGATGTCTCTTTGGCCAAAAAATCACCTTTATTTCTGTTCAAACCTTAGATATGAAGTCGGTTGGTCAAAACGACTCAGTTCAAAGGCCTAACGAGCTCAGAGCAGGTAAACCCCCATTTTGCTAATTTTCGTGTGCTATAGTCCACCATTTTTTTTGGTAATCTGAAACTTCGACGATTTTTTGTCAAAAATTTGCCTCTACATTTGTTAAGACCATAACTATGGAGCCGGTTGGACACCACGACCAAAAAGACCCATTTTAAACGTCAAACAAACCCTAGAGGAAGTAAAGCCCCTATTTTGCTATTTTTCACGTGCTATAATCCATTGAATTTTCGTTGATCTCGAATTTCGACGTATTTTTTGCCTAAAATTTATATAGGACGTTAGTTAAGATCTTATCCATGGAGCATGTTGGTCACCACAGCCAAAACAATCCATTTTAGAGGTCAAACGAGTCCTAGAGTAGGTAAACCCGAATTTACTGATTTTCGAGTGTTATAGTCCGCCTTTTTTGGTGATCCGAATCTCCAATGTTATTTTTATCAAAAAATACATGGACGTTGTTTATACCTTAGCTTTGGAGCCGGTTGATTTCCACGGCAAAAACGACCCTTTTTCAAGGTCAATCGAGTCCAGAGTAGGTAAATGCCCCATTTGGTCGATTTTCTTGTGCTATAGTCCATGAGACTTATAAAGATCTGAAATTCCGACGTGATTTTTGCTGAAATATTTACATGGACGTTTGTTAAGACCTTATCTATGAAGCAAGTTGGTCACCACATCCAAAACGGTCCATTAAAGATGTCAAACAAGCCTTAGAGCCGGTAAACCTCCAATTTTGGTAATTTTTGTGTGCTATAGTACACCATTTTTTTTGGTGATCCTAAATTCCGATGTTATTTTTATCAAAAATTTACCTGGACTTTCGTTACGACCTTATCTATGGTGCAAGTTGGTCACCATGACCTAAACGACTCATTTTAGAGGTCAAACGAACCTAAAGCATGTAAACCCCCAATTTTGTCAATTTTTGTAATCTATAGTCTACCATCTTTTTTGGTGATTCAGAATTCTGATGTGATTTTTGTTGAAAAATGTGCTTGAACGTCTGTTCAGACCTTATCTATGAAACTAGTTGTTTAGCATGACTCAAACAACCCATTTTAGAGGTCAAACAAGCCCAGAGCAGATAAACTCTCAATTTCACAAATTTTCGCGTAGTAGTCCACCATCTTTTTTAGTGATACGAAATTCCGGCATGATTTTTGCCAAAATTTTTTTTGAACGTCCGTTAAAATATTATCTTCGAAGTCAGTTGGTCACCATGGCCTAAGCGGCCCATTTTAACGGTCAAACGAGCCCAGAGAAGGTAAACCCCCCATTCTATCAATTTTCGTGTGCATAGTTCACCATCTTTTTTGGTGATCTAAAATTTCGACGTGATATTTGCCAAAAATTTGCATAGACGCCCGTTAAGACCTTATCTATAGAGCCAGTTGGTCGCCACCATCAAAACGACCCATTTTAGAGGTCAAACGAGGCCAGAGTAGGCAAACTCCCAATTTCGCCTATTTTCTTGTGTTATAGTCCACTATCTTTTTTGGTAATCCAAAATTCCGACGATTTTTTTGCCAAAAATTTGCCTGTACGTCCGTTAATTCCTTATTGATGGAGCTGGTTGGTCTTTACGGCCAAAAAGGTCCATTTTCAAGCTCAAACGAGCCCAGAGCAGGTAAATCTCCTATTTTATTGATTTTCGTGTGCTATGATCGAAGAAATTCTTGGTCATCACGAATTTCGACGTGATTTTTGCAGAAAATTTACATGGACTTTCGTTAATACCTTATCTATGGAGCCAGTTGGTCACCATAACAAAAAGATTCATTTTCAAGGTCAAACGATCCTAGATAGGTAAATCCCCCTATTTTTATCAATTTTCGTGTGCTGTAGTCCATTATCTTTTTTGGTGATCCAAAATTCTGATCGTGATTTTTGCCAAAAATTTTCATGGACGTGCGATAAGACCTTATATATGAAGCCACGGTAAAAACAACCCAATTTACAGGTCAAACGAGCCCAGAGCAGGTAAACCCCCAAATCATGCCAATTTTCATGTGATATAGTCGACCATCTTTTTGGTGATCATGAATTACAATGTCTTTTGTAAAACAATTTACCTGTACGTACGTCAATACCTTAGCTATGGATCCGGTTTGTCACCTTGGACAAAACAACTAATTTTCACGGTCTACGAGCCCATAATAGGTAAATCCCCCATTTTGTTATTTTTCGTATGATAGTCAATGAGTTTTTTGGTGATAAAAAATTCTAATGTAATTTTTATCAAAAATTTACATAGACGTCCGTTAAGACTTTATCTATGGAGTCAATTAGTCACCATGACAAAAACAACCTATTTTAAGGTCAAACGAGCCCTAGAATAGGTAAGCCCCCATTATACCAATTTTTGTGTGCTATAGTTCACCATCTTTTTTGGTGATCTGGAATCTTGACGTGAGTTTTGCCAAAAATTTACATGGACGTCCGTTAAGACCTTATCTGTGAAGCTGGTTGGTCATCACGGCCAAAACGGCCCACTTTCAAGGTCAAACGAGCCCTAGATCAAGTAAACCCCCAATTTTGCCAATTTTCTTGTTTTATAGTCCACGTTTTTTGGTGATATGGAATTCTAAAGCTTTTTGCCAAAAATTTACATGTACGGATGTTAAGATCTTAGCTATCCGGTTAGTTACCACGGCTAAAACGACCCATTTTAGAGGTCAAACGAGCCCTAAAGCAGGTAAAGCCCCTATTTTGCTCATTTTCGTGTGTTAGTCCAAAGTCTTTTTTGGTGATCCGAAATTCTGAAGTCATTTTTACCAGTAATTTTCCTATACGTCCGTTAAGACCTTAGTTGTGAAGTCGGATAGTAACCATGCCAAAACGACCCATTTTCAAGGTCCAACAAGCCCCAAAGTAGGTAAACTCCCCATTTGGCTAATTTTCGTCTGCTATAGTCCACCATTCTTTTTCATAATATGGAATTTCGACATATCTTTTGCCAAAAATTTACCTGTATGTCCGGTAAGAACTTAGCTATGGAGCTAGTTGGCTCTACGAACAAAATGACCCATTTTCAAGTTCAAACGAGCCCAGAGAAGGTGAACCCCCCATTTTGCCGATTTTCATGTATTATAGTCCATGTGATTTTCGGTTATCCAAAATTCTGATGTGATTCTTACCAAAAAAATTAAATTGACATCCATGAAGACCTTATCTATGGAGCCAATTAGTCACCATATTAAAAACGACCCATTTTCAAGGTCAAACGAGCTCTAGAGCAGGTAAACCCCCCATTTTACCGATATTTTATGTGCTATAAGACATTGAATTTTTGGTGATCCATAATTCCAACTTGATTTTTGAAATTTACATGGACGTCTGTTAAGACCTTATCTGTGGAGCCAGTTAGTCACGATGATGAAATGACCCATTTTAGATGTCAAACGATCCTAAAGAGGGTAAACCCATATTTCGTCAATTTTCGTGTGTTATAGTCCACTATCCTTTTTGGTTATCTGGCATTCCGATTGGAATTTTTACTTAAAAGTACATGGATGTCTATTAAACCCTTATCTATGGAGCCAGTTGGTCACCATGGAAAAATGACTCATTTACAAGATCAAACGAGCCTTAGAGTAGGTCGACCACCCCATTTTGTTGATTTTTGTGTGCTATATAGTCCATGGGTATTTTGGTGACCTAGAATTTCGACGTGATTTTTGCCAAAAATTTACATGGACGGGCGTTGAGACCTTATATAGGGAGCCAGTTAGTCATCATGGCCAAAATGGTCTATTTTAGAGGTCAAACGAGACCAACAGTATGTAAACCCCCCATTAAGTCGATTTTCATGTGTTACAGTCCACCACCTTTTTGGGTGATATATAAATCTGACATGACTTCACAAAAAATTTACATGGGCGTTGGAGAAAGTTGGTCACCACGGCTAAAACGACACATTTTAGAGGTCAAACAAGCTTAGAATAGGTAACCCCCTCCCCCACCCCCTATTTTGCCTATTTTTGTGTGCTATAATCCACAATATTTTTTGGTTATACAGAATTTCGACGTAATTTTTGTAAAAAATTTACATGGACATCTGTTAAGACCATATATATGCGGCCAGTTTGTCACCATGACAAAAATTACCCATTTTTAAGTTCTGACGAACCCTAGAGTAGGAAAACTCCATATTTTGCCGATTTTCCTCTACTATATAGATGATTGAGTATTTTGGTGAACTAAAATTTCGATGTGATTGTTGCCAAAAATTTACACGGACGTTCGTTAAGACCTAATCTATGGAGCCAGTTAGTTAACATGGCCAAAACGACCCATTTTAGAGGTCAATAAAGCCCTAGAATAGGTAAACCTCTCATTTTGCCAAGTTTCATGTGCAATAGTATATCAACTTTTTTGGTGATTTCGACGTGAGTTTTTATCAAAATTAACATGGACGTTTGTTAAGACCATATCTATGGAGACAATTGGTCACCATGGCCAAAACATCCCATTTTAAGGGTCAAATGAGCCCTAGGGAGGTAAACCCTCATTTTTCGATTCTCGTGTGGTATAATACACCATCTTTTTTGGTAATGAAGAATATCAATGTGATTTTTATCAAAAATTTACATGGACGTTCTTTAAGACCATATCTATGTAGACATTTGGTCACCAAGGCCAAAACTGCCATTTTAGAGGTCAAACGAGCCTAAAGAAGGTAAACCCCCCTATTTCGCTAATTTTTGTGTGTTATAGTCCACCATCTTTTTGGTTATACGGAATTCCGACGTGATTTTTGCCGAAAGTTTACAGGGATGTCTGTTAAGATCTTTTCAATGGGGTGAGTTGGTCATCACGGCAAAAATGACCTATTTTCAAGTTGAAACCAGCCATAGAGAAGGTAAATCCCTATTTTTTCAATTTTTGTGTGCTATATATAGTCCATGAGATTTTTGGTGATTCAGAATTATGCGTGATGTTTGCCGAAAATTTAGATGGATGTTCGTTAAGACCTTATCTATGGAGCCAGTTGGTCACAATGACCAAACTGACCCATTTTAGAGGTCAAACGAGCCATAGAGCAGATAAACCCCCTTCCCATTTTACTACTTTTCGTGTGTATTGTCCACCAACTTTTTTGGTGATTTAGAATATCGACGTGATTTTTGCCAGACATTTACATGGACGTTCATTTAGACTCTATCTATGGAGATAGTTGGTCACCGCGGCTAAAACGACCCATTTTAGGGATCAAACGAGAAAAAGAGTAGGTAAATTCCCCATTTTGCCCATTTTTGTGTGCTATAGTCCACCACCTATTTTGGTGATACGGAATTTCGACGTGATTTTTGCCAAAAATTTACATGGACATTTGTTAAGACCATATTTATGGGTACAATTGGTTACCACGGCCAAAACAACTCAATTCAGTGGTCAAACAAGCCAAAGCAGGTAAACCCCCTATTTTGCCAATTTTCTTGTGTTATAGTCCTCTATCTTTTTTGGTTATATAGAAGTTCGACGTGATTTTTGCCAAAAATTTATATGAACTTCAATTAAGACCTTATCTATGGATTTAGTTGGTCACCACGGAAAAACAATCCATTTTCAAGGTCAAACAACCCATAGAGCAGGCAAACCCCCATTTTTTACCGATTTTTGTAGGTTATATAGTATATGGGATTGTTGGTGATCCGATATTCCGACGTGATTCTTACCAAAAATTTACATGGATGTGCATAAAGACCTTATATATGAAGTGAGTTTGTCACCACGACCAAAACGACCCATATAAGAGCTCAAACGAGCCCAAGAGGAGTTAACCCCCCCCCCCATTTTGCCGATTTTCGGGTGCTATAGTCTACCATCATTTTTGGTGATCCAGAATTGTGACATGATTTTTGCTGAAAATTTACATGGATGTTTTTTAAGACCATATCTATGGATACAGTTGGTCACCACAACCAAAACGATCTATTTTAGAGGTTAACTGAGCTCAAAGCAAGTAAATCCCTCTTTTTGCTAATATTTTTATGCTATAGTCCACCATCTTTATTGGTTATACGGAATTCCGATGTGATTTTGTCAAAAATTTACATGGGTGTTTGTTAAGACCTTATCTATAAAGTCAGTTGGTCATCACGGAAAAAATGACCCTTTTACAAGTTTAAACGAGCCCTAGAGCAGGTGAACCCTATATTTTGCAAATTTTCATATGTTATATAGTCCATGACATTTTTTGGTGATCCAGAATTTCGATGTGATTTTGCCAAAATATTAAGTGGATTTTTGTTTGGACCTTATCTATGGGCCTAGTTGGTCACCACGAAAAAAAACAATTTTAGAGGTCAAACGAGCCTTAGAGTAGGTAAATCCCTTAATTTTTTTTTATAATTTTCATGTGTTATACTCCACCAAATTTTTTGGAGATCCACAATTTCGATGTGATTTTGCCAAAAAATAACATAGACGTTTTTTAAGTCCATATCTATCGAAATAGTTAGTCACCATGGCCATAATGACCAATTTTAGAAGTCAAACGAACCCAGAGAAGGTACACCCTCCGTTTTACCAATTTTTTTGTGCTATAGTTTGCCATATTTTTTGATAATCTAAAATTTTGACGTGATTTCTGTCGATAATTCACATGGACCTTCGTTAAGACTATATCTATGGAGATTGTTTGTAACCACGACCAAAACGACCCATTTTAGAGGTCAAACGAGCCCAGGGCAGGTAAACCCCAAATTTTGCCAATTTTCGTGTGCTATAGTCCACCATTTTATGGTTATATGGAATTCTGACATGATTTTAGCTGAAAGTTTAGATGAACATCTGTTAAGACCTTTTTTATGGAACTAGTTTGTTACCACGCAATAAATGACCCATTTGCAAGGTCAAACACGAGCCCTGAAGGTAAACCCCTCAATTTTACCTATTTTTGTGTGTGTCTATGGGATTTTTGGTGATCTGGAATTTCGACGTGATTTTTACCAAAATTTTTCAAGGACATGCGTTAAGACCTTATATGGAGACAATTAGTCACCACAACCCATTTTACAGGTCAAATCGAGCCAAGAGCAGGTAAACAACCCATTTTTCTGTTTTTTGTGTGTTATATTCCACTATCTTTTTTCAGTTATATGTAATTCCGACATGATTTTTGCCAAAAATTTACATGGACGTGCGTTAAGACTTTATCAATGGAGAGAGTTGGTGACCACGACCAAATGACCCATTTTAGAGGTCAAATAAGCCCCAGAGCAGGTAAACCCCCCATTTCGACGTGATTTTTGTGGAAAATTTACATGGACGTATGTTAGAACCTTATATAGTGATACAGTTGGTCACCACGGAAAAAATGACTCATTTTCAAGTTCAAATGAGCCCTAGAGCAGGTAAACCCTCTATTTTGCCAATATTCGTGTGCTATATAGTCCATGAGATTTTTGGTGATCCTGAATTCCGACGTGATTTTTATAAAAATTTTACATGTATGTTTGTTAAGACCTTATGTATGGAGCCAGTTGGTCACCATGACAAAGAAACTCATTTTAGAGGTCAAGCGAGACCAGAGTAGGTAAACCCTCAATTTTGCGATTTTCGTGTGCTACAGTCCACCATTTTTTTTGTGATTCGGAATTTCGACATATTTTTGCCAAAAATTTACATGTACACCCTTTAAGACCTTAGGTATAGACTCGATTGGTTACCACATCCAAAATTACCCAATTTCAAGATCAAACGATCTAGAGCAAGTAAATCCCCATTTTACCGATTTTCGTGTGATATAGTCCATAGGATTTTTGGTGTTCAAAAATTTAGACTTGATTTTAATCAAAAAATTACATGGATGTATGATAAGACCTTATTCTATGCATCCACTTGGTCTACACGGCAAACGACCCATTTACAAGGTCAAACGAGCCAAGAGCAGGTAAATTTCTCATTTTGCTGATTTTCGTGTGCTAATAGTCCACCATCTTTATTGGTGATCCAGAATTTTGATGTGATTTTTACCCAAAATTTACATGGCCAAAACGGCCCATTTTAGATGTCAAACAAGCCCCAGAGCAGGTAAGCCCCCAATTTTGCCAATTTTTGTGTACTCTAGTCTACCATCTTTTGATGAATTCGAACATCTTTTTAAATTAACCTAAATACTTAGATATGGATCTAGTTGGTGACTTCACCAAAAAGGCCCATTTTAGAGGTCAAACGAGCCCAGAGCACGTAAATCCCCCATTTTGCCGATTTTTCCTGTGCTATAGTTCATGGAAATTTTGGTGATCCGGAATTATGATGTGATTTTTGATAAAAATATACATGGACTTCTATTAAGACCTTATCTATGGAGCGAGGTTGTAACCAAGGCCAAAACGTCCCATTTTAGAGGTAAAACGAGCCCTAGAGCAGATAAACTTCGCATTATGTCATTTTTCGTGTGTTAGTCCATCATCTTTTAGGTGATCCAGAATTCCAATGTGATTATTATCGAAATTGACATGGACGTCTGTTAAGACCTTGTTTATGGAGTCTATTGGTCACCACGGCTAAAATGACTCATTTTAGAGGTCAAACGAGCCCTAATGTAGGTAAACCCCCTATTTCGCTGATTTTCGTGTGTTATAGTCCACCATCTGTTTTGATGATATGGAATTCCAACTTAATTTTTGTCAAAAATTTTAATGGACGTCTATTAAGATCTTATTGGTGGAGCCAGTTTGTCACCACGGCCAGAATGACCCCTTTTAGAGATCAAACAAGCCACAAAACAGGTAAAACCCCATTTCGCCAATTTTCATGTGTTATAGTCCACCATCTGTTTTGGTGACCTAGAATGCTGACATCTTTTTTGCCAAAAAGTCACCTGTACGTCCATTCAGACCTTAGCTATGGAGTCGGTTGGTCATCACGGATAAAATGGTCCATTTTTAGGATAAACAATTACTAGAGCTGGTAAACCCCCAATTTTACCGATTTTTGTGTGCTATATAGTTAATGAGATTTATGGTGATCCGTAATTCCGACGTGACTTTTGCCGAAAATTTACATGGACGTTCGTGAAGACCTTATATATGGAGTCAATTGGTCACCATGGAAAAAACGATCCATTTCAAGGTCAAAGGAGCCCTAAAGTAGGTAAACCCCCTATTTCAATTTTGATATGTTATATATAGTCCACCATCTTTTTTGGTGATTAAGAATTTGGACGTGATTTTTGCCTAAAATTTACATAGATGTTCAATAAGACCTTATTTATGGAGTCAATTGGTCAACACGGTCAAAACAACCCATTTTAGAGGTCAAATGAGCCCGAGAGCATGTAAAACCCTCATTTCACCAAGTTTTGTGTGTTATATTCCATCATTTTTTTTGGTGATCCAGAATTCTGACATTTTTTTGCCTTAAATTTTCATGTACTACTTTTAAGACTGTAGCTATGGAAACAGTTTATCACCACGGCCAAAATGACCAGCCCAGAGCATGTAACCCCCTATTTTTCCGATTTTCGTATTCTATAGTACATGGGATTTTTGGTGATCCGAAATTTCAGCATAATTTTTACCGAAAATTTACATGGACATCCGTTAAGACCTTATTTGTTGAACCAATTTGTTACAACGGCAAAAACGACTCATTTTCAAGGCTAAATAAGTCCTAGAACAAGTAAACCCCCAATTTTACCAATTTTCTTGTGTTATAGTCCACCATCTTTTTTGGTAATCTTGAATTTCGATGTGATTTTGCCAAAAATTTACATGGACGTATGTTAAGACCTTATAAATGGGGTCATGTTGTCACCATGTCTAAAATGGACCATTTAAGAGGTCAAATGAGCCCTAGAGCATGTAAACACTCGAGTTCGCCAATTATCATGTACATAAGCCACCATTGTTTTTGGTGATCCAGAATTTCGATGTATTTTTTAATCGAAAATTTACTTATCATCCGTTAAGACCTTAGCTATGGAGCAGGTTGGTTACCATGGCTAAAACGACCCATTTTCAAGGCCAAATGAGCCCAGAGTATATAACCCCCCATTTTACTATTTTTTGTGTGCATAGTCCACGGATTGTTGATTATCCAGGATTACGACCTATTTAAGAGGTCAAACGAGCCCCAATGCAGGTAAACCCCCTATTCCCCTAATTTTCGTGTGTTATAGTATACAGTCTTTTTTGGTGATCCAAAATTCTGAAGTCATTTTTACCAGTAATTTTCCTCTACGTCCGTTAAGACCTTAGTCGTGGAGCCGGTTGGTCACCATGCCAAAATGACCCATTTTCAAGGTCAAACGAGCCCCTTTTGCAAATTTTTTTGTGTTTTAGTCCACTATTTTTTTGGAAATCCGAAATTCCGATGTGATTTTGCCAAAAATTTATATGGACATCCGTCAATAGCTTATATATGGAGTCAATTTGTCACCATGAACAAAATGACCAATATTAGAGGTCAAACGAGCCCGAAAGCAGGTAAGCTCCCCATTTGGCTTATTTTCGTGAGGTATAGTCCACCATCCTTTTTCATAATCTGGAATTTCGACATATCTTTTGCCACAAATTTACCTGTACATCTGTTAAGAACTTAACTATGGAGCCGGTTGGTCACTACAACCAAAATGGCCCATTTTAAAGGTCAGACGAGCCCAGAGTAGGTGAACCCCCCATTTTGCTGATTTTCATGTATTATAGTCCATGTGATTTTTGGTTATCCAATATTTTGATGTGATTTTTACCAAAAAAATTAAATTGACGTCCATGAAGACCTTTCTAATGGATCCACTTAGTCACCATATTAAAAATGACCCATTTTCAAGGTCAAACGAGCTCTAGAGCAGGTAAATCCTCCACTTTATCGATTTTCATATGCTATATTACATGGAATTTTTGGTGATCCATAATTTCGACTTGATTTTTGAAATTTACATGGACATCTGTTAAGACTTTTGCTATGGAGCCAGTTAGTAACGATGATGAAATGACTCATTTTAGATGTCAAACGAGCCTTGAGCGGGTAAACCCCATATTTCGTCAATTTTCGTGTGCTATAGTCCACTAACTTTTTTGGTTATTCGACATTCCTATGAGAATTTGTACTTAAAATTACATGGACGTTTGTTAAACCCTTATATATGGAGCTAGTTGGTCACTTTGGAAAAAATGACTTATTTACAAGGTCAAACGAGCCCTAGAGCAGGTCAACCACTCCATTTTGCTGATTTTTGTGTGCTTTATAGTCCATGGGTGTTATGGTGACCTAGAATTCGACGTGATTTTTGCCAAAAATTTACATGGACGGGCGTTAAGACCTTATCTATGGAGCCAGTTAGTCATCATGGCCAAAACGGTCCATTTTAGAGGCCAAATGAGCCCAACAGTATGTAACCCCCCCCCCCCCCATTAAGTCAATTTTCATGTGCTATAGTCCACCATCTTTTTGGGTGATCCATAATTCTGACATGATTTTTACCGAAAATGTACATGAATATTCATTAAGACTATATCTATGGAGAAAGTTTGTCACCATGGCTAAAACAACACATTTTAGAGGTCAAACAAGCTTAGAGTAGGTAACCCCCCTGTTTTGCCTATTTCTGTGTACTATAATCCATAATCTTTTTTGGTTATAAAGAATTTCGATGTACTTTTTGTCAAAAATTTACATGGACATCTGTTAAGATCATATCTATGGACCCAGTTTGTCACCATGACAAAAATTACCCATTTTCATGTTCAGACGATCCCTAGAGTAGGAAAACTCAATATTTTGCCGATTTTCCTCTACTATATAGTCCATGAGATTTTTGGTTTACTAAAATTCCTATGTGATTATTGCCGAAAATTTACATGGACGTTCGTTAAGACCTAATCTATGGATCCAGTTAGTTAACATGGACAAAACGATCCATTTTAGAGGTCAATAAAGCCCTAGAATAGGTAAACCTCTCATTTTGCCAAGTTTCATGAGCAATAGTATACCAACTTTTTTGGTGATCCGGAATTTCGACGTGAGTTTTTATCAAAATTAACATGGACGTTCGTTAAGACCATATCTATGGAGACAATTGGTCACCATGGCCAAAATGGCCCATTTTAAGGGCCAAACTAGCCCCAGGGAGGTAAACCCCCATTTTTCAATTCTCGTGTGGTATAATCCACCAGTTTTTTTGGTGATCAAGAATTTCAATGTGATTTTTAATAAAAATTTACATGGACGTTTGTTAAGACCATATCTATGTAGAAAATTGGTCACCAAGGCCAAAATTTCCCATTTTAGAGGTCAAACGAATCTAAAGAAGGTAAACCCCCAATTTCGCTAATTTTTGTGTGTTATAGTCCACCATCTTTTTGGTTATAGGGAATTTCGACGTGATTTTTGCTGAACATTTACATGGACGTCTGTTAAGACCTTATCAATGGAGTTAGTTGGTCATCACGTCAAAAATGACCTATTTTCAAGTTGAAACGAGCCATAGAGAAGGTAAATTCCTATTTTTCCAATTTTCATGTGCTTATAGTCCATGGGATTTTTAGTGATTCAGAATTACGCGTGATGTTTTCCAAAAATATACATGGATGTTCATTAAGACCTTATCTATGGATCCAGTTGGTCACCATGACCAAAATGACCCATTTTAGAGGTCAAACGAGCCATAGAGTAGGTAAAACCCCCTCCCCATTTTACCGACTTTCATTTGCTATAGTCCACCATCTTTTTTGGTGATCTAGAATATCGACGTGATTTTTGCCAAAAATTTACATGGACGTTAGTTAAGACCATATCTGTGGAGACAGTTGGTCATCACGACTAAAACAATCAATTTTAGAGATTAAACAAGCACAAGAGTAGGTAAACTCCCGTTATGCCGATTTGTATGTGCTATAATCCACCACCTCTTTTGGTGATACATAATTTCGACGTGATTTTTGCCAAAAATTTACATGGACATTCGTTAAAACCATATTATGGATACAGTTGGTCACCATGGCCAAAACCACTCATTTTAGAGGTCAAAAAAGCCTAGAGCAGGTAAACCCCCTATTTCACAAATTTTCATGTGTAATAGTCCACCATTTTTTTCGGTTATACAGAATTTTGACTTGATTTTAGCCAAAATTCATATGGACATCCATTAAGACCTTATATATGGAGTTAGTTGGTCACCATGGGAAAAATACCCATTTTCAAGGTCAAACAACCCATAGAGCAGGTAAACCCCCACTTTTTTATCGATTTCTGTATGCTATACTTTTGGGATTTTTGGTGATCTGATATTCCAACGTGATTTTTACCAAAAAATTTACATGGATGTGCGTAAAGACCTTATATATAAAGTCAGTTTGTCACCACGACCAAAACGAACCATTTAAGAGGTCAAAAGAGCCCAAGAGGAGGTAACCCCGTCCCTCCATTTTGCCGATTTTCGTGTGCTGTAGTCCACCATCATATTTAGTGATCCAGAATTGTGACAGATTTTTGCTAAAAATTTACATGGATGTTCGTTAAGACCATATCTATGGATACAGTTGGTCACCACAGCCAAAATGGTCCATTTTAGAGGTTAACTGAGCTCAAAGCAAGTAAACCCCCTAGTTTCGCGAATTTTTGTATGCTATAGTCCACCATCTTTATTGGTTATACAGATTTCCGATGTGATTGTGTCGAAAATTTACGTGGATGTATGTTAATATCTTGTCTATGGAGTCAGTTGGTCACCAAGGAAAAAATGACCCTTTTACAAGTTTAAACGAGCCCTAGAGCAGGTGAACCCTATATTTTGCAAATTTTCATATGTTATATAGTCCATGACATTTTTTGGTGATCCAGAATTTCGATGTGATTTTGCCAAAATATTAAGTGGATTTTTGTTTGGACCTTATCTATGGGCCTAGTTGGTCACCACGAAAAAAAACCAATTTTAGAGGTCAAACCAGCCTTAGAGTAGGTAAATCCCTTATTTTATAATTTTCATGTGTTATAATCCACCATGTTTTTTGGAGATCCAGAATTTCGATGTGATTTTGCCAAAAAATCACATAGACGTTTTTTAAGTCCATATCTATCGAAATAGTTAGTCACCATGGCCATATTGACCAATTTTAGAAGTCAAACGAACCCAGAGAAGGTACACCCTCCGTTTTACCAATTTTTATGTGCTATAGTTTGCCATATTTTTTGATAATCTAGAATTTTGACGTGATTTCTGTCGATAATTCACATGGACCTTCGTTAAGACCATATCTATGGAGATTGTTTGTAACCACGATCAAATTGACCCAGTTTAGAGGTCAAAACGAGCCCAGGGCAGGTAAACTTCCAATTTTGCCGATTTTCGTGTGCTATAGTCCACCATTTTTTGGTTATATGGAATTCTGACATGATTTTAGCTGAAAATTTAGATGGACATCTGTTGAGGGCTTATTTATGGAGCCAATTTGTCACCACGCAATAAATGACCCATTTTTAAGGTCAAACACGAGTTCTAGAGCAGGTAAAACCCTCTATTTTATCCATTTTTGTGTGCTATATAGTCCATGGGATTTTTCGTGATCTGGAATTTCAACATGATTTTTACCAAATTTTTCAAGGACATGCGTTAAGACCTTATATGGAGCCAATTGGTCACCACAATCCATTTTAGAGGTCAAACCGAGCCAAGAGCAGGTAAACAACCCATTTTTCTGATGTTTGTTTTCTATAGTCCACTATCATTTTTTGGTTATATGTAATTTCGACGTGATTTTTGCCAAAAATTTACATGGACGTGCATTAAGACTTTATGTATAGAGAGAGTTGGTCACCATAGCCAAATGACCCATTTTAGAGGTCAAATGAGCCCTAGAGCAGGTAAACCCCCCATTTCACCATTTTTCTTATGCTATAGTCCATCATCTTTTTTGGTTCTATAAATTCTGACGTGATTTTTATTAAATTTACATGGACGTCTGTTACAACCTTATCTGGTGATCCAGTTGGTCACCACGGCAAAAACGACTCATTTTCAAGTTAAAATGAGCCCTAGAGTAGGTAAACTCTCTATTTGCTAATATTCGTGTGCTATATAGTCCATGAGATTTTCGGTGATCCTGAATTCCAACGTGATTTTTATCGAAAATTTACATGTATATTTGTTAAAACCTTATGTATGGAGCCAGTTGGTTACCATGACAAAAAAGACTCATTTTAGAGGCAAAACAAGACCAAAGCAGGTAAACCCTCAATTTTGCGATTTTTGTGTGCTACAGTCCACCATTTTGTTTTTGTGATTCAGAATTTCGACATATTTTTTGCCAAAAATTAACATGTACACCCTTTAATACCTTAGGTATATAATCGGTTGGTTACCATGGCCAATATTATCCAATTTATTGACCAAACGAGCACAGAGCAAGTAAACCCCCATTTTGCCGATTTTCATGTGATATAGTTCATCTGATTTTTGGTGTTCCGGAATTTCGACTTGATTTTTGTCGAAAATTTACATGGATGTATGATAAGACCTTATCTATGTATCCAGTTGGTCTACAAGGAAAATGACCCATTTACAAGGTCAAACGAGCCAAGAGTAGGCAAATTTCCCATCTTGCCGATTTTCGTGTGTTAATAGTCCACATTTTTTTGGTGATCCGGAATTTTGATGTGATTTTTACCCGAAATTTACATGGACACCCATAAAAACTTTATATTTGGATCCAGTTGGTCACCATGGCCAAAACGACCCATTTTAGATGTCAAACAAGCCACAGAGCAAGAAAAACCCCCAATTTTGCCAATTTTCGTGCGCTCTAGTCTACCATCTTTTGGTGAATTCCAACATCTTTTTTAATTTACCTGAATGTACGTTCAGACCTTAGACATGGAGCTAGTTTGTTACTTCGTCCAAAACTGCCCATTTTAGAGGTCAAACGAGCCCAGAGCACGTAAACCCCCCATTTTGCCGATTTTTCTGTCCTATAGTCCGTGGAAATTTTGGCGATCTGGAATTCTGATGTGATTTTTTATGAAAGTATACATGGACATCTATTAAGATCTTATCTATGAAGCGAGGTTGTCACCAAGGCCAAAACGTCCCATTTTAGAGGTAAAATAAACCCTAGAGCAGATAAACTTCGCATTATGTCAATTTTCGTGTGTTAGTCCATCATCTTTTGTGGTGATCCAGAATCCAACATGATTTTATGGAAAATCGACATGGACGTCGTTAAGACCTTATTTATGGAGTCAATTCGTCACCACGGCTAAAATGACACATTTTAGAGGTCAAACGAGCCCTAAAGCAGGTAAACCCCTATTTCACTAATTTTCGTGTGTTATAGTATATAGTCTTTTTTGGTGATCCAAAATTCTGAATTTATTTTTACTAGTTATTTTCCTTTACGTACGGTAAGACCTTAGTCGTGGAGCCAGTTGGTCACCATGCCAAAACGACCCATTTTCAAAGTCAAACGAGCCCCTTTACAAATATTCGTGTGCTATAGTCCACTATTTTTTTGGAAATCCAAAATTCCGACGTAATTTTGCCAAAAATTTATATGGACGTCCGTCAATAGCTTATATATGGAGTCAGTTTGTCACCATGAACAAAACGACCAATTTTAGAGGTCAAACGAGCCCCAAAGCTGGTAAACTCCCTATTTTGCTAATTTTCGTTTGCTATAGTCCACCATCTTTTTCATAATCTGGAATTTTGACATATCTTTTGCCAAAAATTTACCTGTACGTCCGTTAAGAACTTAGCTATGGAGCCGGTTGGTCACTACGACCAAAATGGCACATTATAAAGGTCAAACGAGCCCAGAGTAGGTGAACCCCCCATTTTTGCCGATTTTCATGTATTATAGTCCATGTGATTTTCAGTTATCCAAAATTTTGATGTGATTTTTACAAAAAAAATAAATAAATTGACGTCCATGAAGACCTTATCTATGGAGCCAATTAGTTACCATATTAAAAACGACCCATTTTTAAGGTCAAACGAGCTTTAGAGCAGGTAAACCCTCAATTTTATCGATTTTCATGTGCTATATTCTATGGGACTTTTGGTGATCCAAAATTCCGACATGATTTTTTCCAAAATACATGGACATCCGTTAAGACCTTATTTGTTGAGCCAATTTGTTACAACGGCAAAAATGACCCATTCAAGGCTAAATAAGTCCTAGATCAAGTAAGCCCCCAATTTTACCAATTTTCGTGTGTTATAGTCCACCATCTTTTTTGGTAATCTTGAATTTCAACGTGATTTTTGGTAAAAATTTACATGGACATACGTTAAGACCTTATATATGGGGCCATGTTGTCACCACTTCTAAAATGACCCATTTAAGAGGTCAAGCGAGCCCTAGAGCATGTAAACCCTCGAGTTTGCCAATTATCATGTGCATAAGCCATCATTGTTTTTGGTGATCCAGAATTTTGACGTATTTTTTACCAAAAATTTACTCATATGTCCGTTAAGACCTTAAATATGGATCCGGTTGGTTACCATGGCTAAAACGGCCATTTTCAAGGTCAAATGAGCCCAGAGTAAATAACCCCCATTTTACTGTTTTTCGTGTACATAGTCCATGAATTCTTGGTTATTTGGGATTACGACGTGATTTTAGACAAAATATTTACAAGGACGTCCATTAGACCTCATCTATGGAGTGATTTTGTCACCACGACAAAAACGACCTATTTTTAAGGTCAAACGAGCCCGGAGCAGTAAACCCCCAATTTTGCTGATATTCATGTGCAATAGTCTACCATCTTTTTTGGTGATCAAGTATTTTGATGTAATTTTTGCCTAAAATTTACATGGACATCTTTTAAGACCTTTTCTATGGCGCCAATAGTTTACCACGGCCAAAATGACATATTTTAGAGGTTAAACGCGCTCCAAAACAGGTAAACCCCCCATTTTGCCGATTTTCATATGCTATCGCCCACAATCTTTTTTGGTAATCTAGAACGTCTTTTTTTGCCAAAAATTTACCTATATGTCTGTTAAGACCTTATATCTGGATTCGAATAATCACTACGGCAAAATGGTCCATTTTCAAGTTCAAACGAGCCCCAAAGTAGGTAATCCCCCCATTTTGCCAATTTTTGTGTGCTATAGTCCATCATTTTTTTGGTGATATGGAATTTTTGAAGTGATTTTTGTCAAAAACTTACATGGACGTCCGTTTAAGCTTTATCTATGGAGCCAATTGGTCACCACAAGCAAAACGACTCATTTTAGAGGTCAAATGGGCCTAGAGAAGGTAAATCCCCATTTCACTAATTTTCTTGTGCTATATATAGTCCACTATCTTTTTTGGTGATCAATAATTCTAATTTCTTTTTTGTCTATAACTTACCTGTACGTACTTTAAGACCTTAGCTATAGATTTGATTTGTCACCACTACCAAAATGACAACAAGCCAATAAAGGTAAACCCCATATTTTGCTGATTTTCCTGTGCTATAGTCCATGAGATTTTTGGTCATCTTGAATACCGACGTTATTTTTGCAAAAAATATATATGGATGTATGTGAAAACCTTATCTATGGAGCCAGCTGGTCACCGTGGCAAAAATGACAAATTTTTTAGGTTAAACAAGCCCAGAGCATGTAAATCCCCTATTTTGCTGATTTTCGTATGCTATATTCAACCATCTTTTTTGGTAATCCAGAATTTTGGCATTGCCAAAAATCTACATGGACATACATTAATACCTTATATATAGAGCATGTTGGTTGCAATGACCAAAATGACCCAATTTAGAGGTCAAACGAGCCCCAAATCAAGTAAACCCCCAATTTCGCCAATTTTCGTGTACTATATTCCACCATATTTTATGCTGATCCAGAATTCCGACATATGTTTTACCAAAAAATTGCCTATACGTGCGCTAAGACCATAGCTATGGAGTCGGTTGGTCACCACGGTTAAAACATCCCATTTTCTATGTCAAATGAGCCCAGAGTAGGTAAATCCTCCATTTTGTCGAATTTCATGTGCAATAGTCCATAGAATTTATGGTGATCCATAATTCCAACATGATTTTTAGCAAAAATTTACATGTACGTCCGTTAAGACCTTATAGAAGGATCCTTTTCGTCAACACAACCAAAATGAACTATTTTAGAGGTCAAACGAGACCTTGAGAAGGTAAACCTCCATTTTACCAGTTTTTATGTGCTATAGTCCACCATCTTTCTTAGGGATCCGTAATTACGACGTGATTTTTCTCAAAATTTTACATGGACGTTCGTTAAGACCTTATCTATGGAGCCAGTTGGTCACCATGGTCAAAACGGCCCATTTTAGAGGTGTAATGAGCCCAGAGTAGGTAAACCATTTTGCTGATTTTTGTGTGCTATAGTCCACCATCTCTTTTGGTGATCAGGAATTCTGATGTCGTTTTTGCCAAAAATTTGCATGGACGTCCGTTAAGACCTTATATATAGAGTCAGTAGTTAAACAAGCTCAAAACATCCCATTTTATAGGTCTAACAAGCCTAGAGCAGGTAAACCCCGTATTTAGCCAATATTCTTGTGTTATAGGCCACCATCTTTTTGGTTATCCGAATTTTTGATGTCTTTTTTGTCATAAATTTACATGTACGTCTGTTAAGACCTTAGATATGGAGCCTATTGGTCACCACGGCCAAAACAACTCATTTTCAAGGTTAAATGAGCCTTAGAGAAGGTAAGCCCCCCATTTTACCGATTTTCGTGTGCTATAGTTTTTGGATTTTTGCTGATCTAAAATTTTCTGACGTGATATTTGTTGAAAATTTACATAAACGTTCGTTAAAACTATATCTATGGAGCCAATTGGTTATACAGAAAAACGTCCGTTTTAAAGGTCAAATGAGCCCTAGAGTGGTAAACCCCCCATTTTGCTAATTTTCGTGTTCTATAAATCACCTTCTTTTTTGGTGATTCATAATCCGAAGTGGTTTTTGGAGAACATTTACACGGACTTACATTAAGACCTTATCTATGGAGTTAGCTGGTTATAATGACCAAAATTGCCCATTTTAGAGGTCAAACGAGCCCTACAAAGGGTAATCCCCTATTTTGCCGTTTTTCTTGTGCAATAGTCCAATATTTTTTTGGTGATCCAAAATTACGACGTCTTTTTTTCTGAAAATTAACATATATGTCTGTTAAGACCTTATCCATGGAGTTGGTTGGTCACCATGGCTAAAACGACCAATTTTCTAAGTTAAACAAGCCCAGAGCATGTAAATCCCCTATTTTGTCGATTTTCGTATGCTATAATCTATGGGATTTTTGGTGATCCAGAATTCCGACATGACTTTTGCCTAAAATTTACATGGTAGTCCATTAAAACCTTATATATTGATTCAGTTGGTTAACATGGCAAAAACATCCAATTTTCAAGGTCAAACGAGACTCAAAGATGGTAAACCCCTGATTTTGCCGATTTTCATGTGCTATAGTCCACCATCTTTTTGGTGATATGCAATTACGACGTGATTTTTATTGAAAATTTATATGGACGTCCGTTAAGACCTTATCTATGAAGTCAGTTGGTCACCATGTACAAAGCGACCCTTTTAGAGGTCAAACGAGCCTAGAGCAAGTAAACCAACATTTCGCTAATTTTCGTGTGTTATAGTCCACCATCTTTTTTGCTAATCCGGAATTCCAACGTCTTTCTAGCCAAAAATTTACCTGTACCACCATTAAGACCTTAGTTGTGTAGATGGATGGTTACCACAGCCAAAACGGTCCATTTTCAAGGTCAAACAAGCCACGAGTAGGTAAATCACTCATTTTGCCAATTTTCGTGTGATATAGTCCATGAGTTTTTAGTGATCCAGAATTCTAACGTGATTATGACAAAAAATTTACATGGACGTCTGTTAAGACATTATCTATGAATCCAGTTGATCACCACGGCCACAACAACTATTTAGAGGTCAAACGAGCCCAGAGCAGGTAAGCCTCCCATTTTGTCAATTTTCATGTGCCATAGTCCACCATCTTTTTTGGTGATCCAGAATTCTGAAGAGATTTTTGCCAAAAATTAACATGGATGTCTGTTAAGACTTTATCTATAGATCCAGTTGGTCATGACGACCAGAACAACCAATTTTAGAGGTCAAACGAGTTGCAGAGCAGGTAAACCCCTTATTTTTGCCAATTTTTGAGTGTTAGTCAATGGGATTTTTGGTGATCTACAATTCCGACGTGCATTTTGCCGATAAATTATATGGACTTCCGTTAAGACCTTATTTTTTGAGTATAGACCTATTTTAGAGCTCAAAACGAGCCCAAAGAAGGTAAACCCCTTATTTTGCCGATTTGTGTGTGTTATAGCCCATGGGATATTTGGAGATCTAAAATTCCAACGGTATTATTTCCACATACTTACTTGGATACCGCTAACAGCATGGCCAAAATGGCCCATTTTATAGGTTAAACGAGCTCAAAAAAGGTAAACCCCCCTATTTTATCAATTTCCGCGTGCTATAGTCCATAGGATTTTTGGTGATCTTCAATTCTGATATGATTTTTTACCAAAATTTACATGGACGTCCGTTAAGACCTTATATGTTGCTAGTTGGTCAACAAGGCCAAAACGGTCCATTTTAGAGGTCAATCAAGCCCCACAGAAGGTAAACCCCTCATCTCGCCAACTTTCGTATGTTATAGTCTACCATCTTTTTTGGTGATACAGTATTCCAACTTATTTTTTGCCATAAATTGTCATGGATGTCCCTTATGACCTTATCTATGGAGCCAGTTGATCACCACGATCAAAACGACCCATTTTAGAGGTCAAACGAGCCCCAAAGCAGGTAAAGACCACATTTTGCTGATTTTCGTGTGCTAAAGTCAATCACATTTGGTGATCTCGAATTTTGATATGATTTTTGCAAAAAATTTACATGGACATCAGTTAAGAACTTATCCATGTATCCAGTTTGTCAACACAGCCAAAACTGCCCATTTTAGAGGTCAAACAAGCCCAAGATAAGGTAAACCTCCCATTTTGCCAATATTTGTGTGCTATGGTCCACCATCTTTTTTAGTGATCCGGACTATCGACTTGATTATTGCCAAAAATTTCTATGGACGTCTTTTAATTCCTTATCTATGCTGTCGGTCTGTAACCACAGTAAAAAAAGGTACATTTTCAAGGTTAAACGAGCCCAGAGCAGGTAAACCCCCAATTTTATTGATTTTTGTGTGATATAGTCTACCATCTTTTTTGGTGATCCAGAATTACAGTGTGATTTTTCTAAAAATTTAAATGAACATCCATTAAAACTTTATCTATGGTGACAGTTGGTCAACACAGCCAAAATGGCCCATTTTAGAGGTTAAACGAGCCCCAGAGCAGGTAAACCCCCAATTTCGCCAATTTTCGTGTGCTATAGTCCACCATTTTGGGTGATCCAAAATTTCAACATGATTTTTGCCAAAATTTCTATGGATGTACGTTAATACCTTATCTATGGAGTTAGTTGGACATCACTGATACTCTCAAACTTACTTCTCAAATGAGAAGTAAAGCGGTCGCGTCAAGTAAATAACCCAACTAGTGAGGTTGGGATCGTTCCCACGAGGAAAATAGTCTAGACTTAACTTTAACTTGTTATTACTATTGTTCGGTTGTGACTTCCTTAGAAAGTAAAAGCATAAAAGGGGGGTTTGTATTTCCTAATGAGCAAAAATAACTAACGAACTTGAAAGAGACACTTAACAGCTTTTAATGTTGGGTTTTAATCAAGTAATCAAAGTAACTAGGGTTTACGTGTTCCTCACAGGTTCATAACTTGATAATTCTAACTATAACAATTCTTTCCTAGTATCTTGAATGCAAAGTGATAAGTTATGTATTTCTAAATCCTTGGTCTGGCATCTAGAAAATCTCACTCCGCACCTTGGTCCGGCTACGTGTGTTGCTTTCCTAACCCTTATCCTTACCTCATATTAAGCATCGTATTCGATATTTGACTAAGTTATTACCTCGTACCAATCAATACTAGCCTATTAGATAGTATACACTAAATCTATGTTAATAATTCTTTTCCTATTATCTACCTCCTTGGTCCGGCAAGTAGCATTAAGGCGAGTTCTAACGTTGATCATCCGTTAAAAGACTTCTAAGCAAAAGAATTATTAACACATGCAAGACACGATTCTAGAATTGTTATTTTAGCTAGGGTTTATCTCATTATTTGCCTATGGTTCCCACAACCCTAGTTATGGAGTTTAGTTCCTCATAGCCATAAACACAATATTCAAATATGTTAAACAAGAATTCATGTACTTACTTCAATGAAAAATAATAAATTCTGAAAGTTTGCTTGATTAATCACCAAAAATCACTTGTAAGAATCTCTCACAATCAAACACTCAAAACACAAAGTCTAACAATATAATGTTTAATATCACAGAGTCTAACCTCAAAAACGAGGTTTTTCGAACTATTTATAAAAAATAAAAAAAAACTAATTAAACAAGGACTCTAATTACTGGAAATCTGTCAAAATGCGGCTGGGTCGACGGACCACGCGACGGACCGTCGTGGTCATGACGGACCGTCGTGGACTCCATCGTCCCATACTTGGTGCAATTCTTCTGTTGCTTTCTTCATTCCCCTCGACGGCAAGTGTGACGGACCGTCATAAGCTCAACGGTCCGTCGAGGGTCTCGTTTCAAAATACTTCAACTCTTGGAATCTGGGTACAGGGATCACTTCTCTGATCTTCACGACGAACCTACAGGACGGACCGTCATAGCCATGACGGACCGTCATAGCCATGACGGACCGTCACAAGCTTCGTAATCCCACACTTGGTCAGACTTCCCCATCTTCCTTCAGCAGCTTCTCTACGCTGCCACCTACGGACCGTCACAGGCACGACGGACCGTCATAAGCTCCGTAGGTGGTCTCTTCTTCATTTTTCGCTCAAAATCTCTGCATTCAGCTTTGGACAGATTTCCTGCAAAACAAAGAGAAACTTATATCAAAATTAGCACAAAAAGGGCTTTCGGACACACTAAACTTAAGGAAAAAGTATTAATTATACCGAGAAACCACGGTATATCAACACCCTCAACTTAAATTCGTTGTTTGTCCTCAAGCGACGCACTATGACTCACTACACAATCTTTGTACAATAGTATTCATGTTTTTATCCTTTGCAATCATTTGGCTATCAATCCCGATTAATCTCATCAAATCTATGCATGCTATCACTATTAGGCTTGAATTTTGTGGGATTCGAACATGACACAGACTCACCACGCACTAACACCTATCCTCTTCAATTTCTCACCGAGGTGCTAACAATTCCGGTATAGCAACTAGTGTCCTCACTTTAGAACAAAATCCTCATTTTTCACACAATGATTTCAGTTTGAGTATAAGGATTACATCGCTCTCAGAACAAAGTCACACTCATTCATACCTATTGCCATAAGCTTGCCCTTATTTTCACTGCCTTAAGTTCGCTATACAACCCTTAGGATCACGATAGGACTTTTTTTAGCTTGTAACGTAGGCTCAGAGTCAGGTAGGGTATATTTAGGTATACTTTAGTGACTTTTTGCCCTCCTTGACATATCGGCTAAACCTTCCACTTTCTATCACTTTAACTCGCCCAGTTTCTCCTATTCTTTCGCCTTGCTGTTTCCCTTCTTTCTTCATTTGTGTAAGTAACTCTTTTCTTTTCTTGTTTGTAATTCTTGAATATTTCTCTTTTTTCTTTTCTTTTTTTCAACGAGTTCTTGAGTCACTTTACTTTTGTTCTTTCTCTCTCTTTGTTCTTTCAACCCCACTTTCCAGAGCATTCCTCAAAACAGCCACCCTCAACTCATGGCTTTGCCATGAGTCAAGGTACACAATATCCAAAGTCGGGTCAGGGCCATAACGAAGGTTGTTTATACATTAGCCACCCTCAACTTATGCTTTTGGCATAAGATGAGGTGCACATGTCCAAGGAGGGACCAGGGCCAACATATTGTTCCCAGAAAAGATCAGTTGGGGTGAAAAAGAAAGGTCTAATTTTAAGCTCAAATTATTTGGATCAAAGAAGGATAACTTTCATTTGGTTTCTTTTATTTAGGCTAGAAATGGGCTATATTGAATAAGGGCCTATGATCCTTTCCTAATTGTCTGTTACAGCTTACTTTTAGTAGGACTAACCAGGCAAGTTCTAGCTCAGTATCAGTAGTGGACTATTCAACTTTCCTCACACTCACTTGACATCTCATCACTATACCAGATTATCAGACACCTAGTTCGACTTGAAGATTTAGGGTAGTGCAATGGTGTAACTCTTATTTCATGTTTAGAGCCACACAATTATCAGTTACTACACCTTTTCATGCAACATTTTCTAATTTTATCGGGATATCATTTTAGCCATCATGCTTTAGAGTTAAACTATGTACAAAAGATATAACGTGCCGGTTCAACAGAAAAAGTAATCAGTCTTTTGGGGAAAAAGAACACAGGCAAGAAAACCCCAAAAGAGGATAATGAGTTGGGCTACTCAGACTTCACCCTAACACTCACTTTCCATTTACCCCACCCCCAACAAAAAAGCATGCAATTGTCCCCAATGCATAAAAAAAATCTAAAGATTAGAGGGGTAGGTGAAGCAAACCTGTGGCGCATAGCGCCGTCGATCAACAAGCTGGTGGGTCTGGTTTCCCAGAACCCACATCCTCTACAATCTGGACACCCTCAGTGGTGTCCTCAGCAATCTGGACACCCTCAGTGATGTCCTCAGCCACAACCGCACCATCAGTAGTGCCTCCTGCTGTCTCTACAGTGCGGGAGCTAGACGCTCTAGCCGCTATCTGCGATGCTCTGATGTGGTGTGCCTCCGCCTCAGCAAGTGAGGCTCTCCTCGCGGCCTCCATCTCTCGGCGCTCCTTCTTCCTCGCTCGCGCCTCATCCTCTGATCGACCCCTCTGCCTCTTGGCACTCTCTCTCGGGGAAGGTGGGGGAAGTTCTGACGTAGCAAACAGGGCCGCCAATATAGTGTCCTCAATAGGCTCGACAGGCTCCGGCACTCTCGCCTCTAGGATCGTGTCGATGTCTGCACGAAGGCTGTCGACTGCAGCCTGGAGAGTCGACACATCTACCGGAGGGGCTGGACGGGCTAAGACTCTCATCTCAAATGCATCGAGGCGCTGGTGAACCTCAGTAATCTTGCGCTGCATCTTCCTCTCCATACGCGCTTCAGACTCAGTAATAGCCTTCTGCATCCATGGCTGGATATGATGCAGAAGGGTGGCCATTTATGCCTCCAATTTTCGGACCCTAGCCAGCGGGGCCGGTAACGGTAGAGGAGTTGTACGAGATGAGCTCAGGGCTGGGCTACTACCCGGGATAGACTCCACCGGGGTAGTGTCAGTGGACGCCTGTGTAGCGGTGCGGGCCTGGGCCACCGTGTCCACAAGATCATCAGCAAGTGGTGGCAGCTCTAGACGGGGCCCACGACGTGGGGCCAACTCATTGGCCTCGTCTTTGATGAGGTCGACATCAACGGTGCCCTGTGGGGTCTTCAACTGATTTATGTGCCATATGGGCACACCTGCGGTCCTGCAAAGAGCAAAAATCATACACAGGAAGGGGTAGGTAGTAGTGACCTTGAACGCCTTCTCGTGCATGACTGCCTGGAGAAGCCATGCGAAGTCGATCTCGAATCCGGCTATCATCGCCGCTATCAGCACTGCTCGATCCCAAGTGACGATGTTATCAGCAGCTGTGGGGGAAAGGCAGTGACGGACGAGCAGCCACAAGAACTTCGCGACGAACGTGAGGTTGGCCTTCTTGATGGCCCCCTTCGGCTCAATGACCCAATCTGCACCCTCTCCATCGACTGATAGATGCAGGGCCATCCAACTCTTGGTGGTCTCTCTCAGTGCCTGCTCGCGCAAGAACTGGCCATCCTTCACGATCTGCCAGCGGTAGTCAAACTCGGCAGTGTGGGGGGTCCGCGTAGCATCTGCACTCTCGCCGTATAGGAACCGGCGGATGGCTGGCAGGGAAATGTCAACCTGCACGCCCCGGACTCGAACCTGCTCCAGTGGGGCCTGTTTAGCGGGAGCAGCCCGCCTATCGATCTGTGATCGAAGAGTCGCTACGTAGTATGCGTAGAACTCTCGGACCACTTCCTCGCTGTATCATCCCAACGGACGGGCTGTCCACTCTAAGCGATGCCTGGTGAATATGTTGTGGATCTCCGGCATCGATGGGAGACTCCCGATAAGTACCCGCCGCTCCAAGGTGAGTGTCTGAGTCATTACCCCTTTATCAGTAAGGAATTTTGCATTGGAGTACACTTGAAACTGGCCTTCGACGCACCACCGGTTTGGCTGGTCAGAGGCTGGGGTGGGGACCTGGGCTGGTGCGCCGGATGTGGAGTCTGAACTGTCAGCCTCATCAGACGAGGCCGACGTTGCAACAGTGGCGGGTGCGGGAACCTCAGCAGATCCTGAAGCTTCCTCGGACCAGGAGACTCCTAAGGAGCCAGACGCTCCTTCCTCGTTTGTGGCTGACCCAGAGGGTGTGCCGGTCAGTGTGCGCTCCTCATCAGACTAGGAGGCAGTGACTACGCCGGACGCCACCGTCTTGGGTGTGGCTCTGGGGGAACGTGCAGCACGGGAAGGTGCATAAGTGCCTGGAGGCACATATTCAGGGTCCCGCTCATCATCAGACCCGATGATCAAGCGTGCAGACGGGGCAACAGACTTGGATCGCCCGCGTGCGTAGGCTCGGTCTTGCTTGGGTGCCATAGTAGATAGTACCTGAAAAGGATCACTATTAGTACGAGTAATGTCAAACAAGACAAGCAAGCCCATACAACATAAAACATTTAACATAGTGTGTTAGTGATAGTGAAACTGTATCACACGACGGGCTGGATGACGGCTCGTCGTGGATACGACGGACCGTCATGAGGTCCGTCGTGTTGTACTTAGTCAATGTATATAGAAAGAACCCTGAAAGAGGCGTCTCTGACCATCATGACGATCAAGCAGGACGGACCGTCGCTGGGACGACGGTCCGTCGTAGGACACTTAGAAAATGTTGGGAGACCCTTATCAGAGGGGTCTCTGACCATCATGACGGTCAAGCAGGACGGACTGTTGCAGGGACGACGGTCCGTCGTAAGAGTCCGTCGTAGGACACTTAGAAAATTTTGAGAGACCCTTATCAGAGGGGTCTCTGACCATCATGACGGTCAAGCAGGACGGACCGTCGCAGGGACGACGATCCGTCGTAAGAGTCCGTCGTAGGACACTTAGAAAATTTTGAGAGACCCTGAAAAACAGGGTCTGACAATCATGACGGTCAAGCAGGACGGACCGTCGATGGGACGACGGTCCGTCGTAAGAGTCCGTCGTAGGACACTTAGAAAATTTTGAGAGACCCTGAGAAACAGGGTCTCTGACAACCATGATGGTCGTGCAGGACGGACCGTCATGAAGACAACGGTCCGTCACAGGCGTCGTTGGGTAGGGTGCTAGGGCTTGTGCGACGGACCCTACGACGGTCCGTCGTGTTTACGATGGGCCGTCATCGGGGTCTCGTTCTGAGTAGCAGTGTTAGAACTGGGGGTACCCTACGCATCCCCGATGAACCCACATGGTTGTGTAGTGTTGTGGACCTATATGTGTCTATCCCAACGACCTAAGAAACTACCAAAGCAAAATCACCTATGCCTAGGGTTATCAACATGGCACATACGAACATTTTGAACCTAGGTTTAGACATAAGCATATAAAGGAAACAGTATACGACTAAGAACTAAGCTAATACTAACTACAAAACCAAAATGCAAGATAAATAAGTATAAATGTAGAGACACATACCTTGGAAATGGAGAAGAAGACAAACGGAGGATGGTTCTGGCAAGGTAGACACCGACAGTAGCAGCACCGACAAGTAGATGATAATGATAAGGCTTAGGTGGTTTTTTTTGGGAGCAATGACCAGTGAGGGGAAGTGTGGAAGTTGAAAAGAGAGGGGAGATGAGGGGAATAAGGAAGTAATGGAGTAGAATATGGAGGGGGGAAGTATAAACGGTCAGATTTTGAAAAGGGTCCAGCCGGGTCGGGTCGGGTAGATTTCATTAATCGCGCGACGGTTCTCCGACGACGGTCTGTCGCACTTGTGACGCCCCGTCGTAGGTTCCGTCGTGTGTGACCTAATTTCAAAAATGACAGAAATACGTACCTGGTGTGACGGATGCCTACGACGGTCCGTTGCATTCGCAACGGTCCGTCGTTGTACCGTCAGTGGCTACTGCGGAGTAGTTTTCTGCAGAATTTCCTGGTGATGTGCCTGCAAATTTAAAACCCATTTATAGAAAAAAATGCTACCATTATTAAAAAGACGATAAGTATTGGGTTGCCTCCCAATAAGCGCCTGATTTAATGTCGCGGCACGACTGGGGCCACTTGATTACTCAGACTTCATCAAGATGGTATGCCTCAATCACTTCATTCACCGATTCAGCATGCCCTAGATAGATTTTTATGCGCTGTCCATTCACCTTGAACCGCACACCCTCCTTCGTTTCCAACTCAACTGCTCCATGAGGGAATAGTTGGGTGACCGTGTAAGGACCAGTCCATTTGGACTTGAGTTTGCCTGGAAACAAGCGCAATCTGGAATTGAATAGAAGCACTAAATCCCCGATCATAAACTCTCGTTTTTCAATTTTGTTGTCATGATACTTCTTCATCTTTTCTTTATATAGGGCTGAGCTTTCATAGGCTTTCAAGTGAAATTCATCAAGTTCATTCAACCCATTTAACCGTTGCTCTGCAGCTTCGCTCCAATCCAATTTTAACTTCTTCATAGCCCACATGGCTTTATGCTCTAACTCAACCGGAAGATGACAAGCTTTCCCATATACAAGTTGGTATGGAGACATACCTATGGGAGTCTTATAAGCTGTCCGGTAGGCCCAAAGAGCATCATCAAGCCTCCTTGACCAATCTTTTCTACTAGCATTCACTGTTTTGGACAATATCTGTTTGATCTCCCGATTCGATACCTCAACTTGCCCACTAGTTTGGGGGTGGTAAGGATTGGACACATTATGGCGAACACCGTATTTCTCCAATAACCCCTTGAACAATCTGTTGCAGAAGTGGGAGCCCCCATCACTAATAATGGCCCTTGGAGTGCCAAAACGGGAGAATATATTCTTTTTCAAGAATGCAGTGACACTCTTCCCTTCATTGTTTGCGAGGGCTATGGCTTCGACCCATTTAGATACATAATCAACTGCTACAAGAATGTACTTCATCCCATGAGAACTCACAAAAGGGCCCATAAAGTCAATACCCCACACATCAAATAACTCAATCACAAGAATAGGGTTTAGAGGGAGCTCTTGCTTTCTTGAAATACCACCATCTCGTTGACATTTGTCACATGATTTAGCAAACCCATGAGCATCTTGATGAAGAGTTGGCCAATAGTAACCACATTGCAATATCTTGTGAGCGGTTCGGATACCACTGTGATGTCCGCCCAACAGGTGAAGAATGGCATGCCTCCAATACACTCAACATTTCACATTCTGGCACACAACGCCGAATAAGCCCGTCGGCACAACTCCTATACAAGAATGGTTCATCCCAAAAGAACTTCTTCACATCGTACATGAACTTTTTCCTTTGATGAAAGTACAAGTCTGATGGAACAATATCACTAGCCAGATAGTTTGCAAAATCTGCGAACCATGGAATCAAGTCTTGTGAAGCAGCCAATACATGTTCATCGGGGAAAGTATCATCAATGTCAGTCTTATCCCCTAACTCTCTCATAGCTTCATCCTCTAGACAAGACAAATGATCAGGAACTTGATTTTCAGTCCTTTTCTATCCAGCACTTCAAAGTCAAATTCTTGCAGCAGTAATACCCAACGAATCAGCCTTGGTTTCGCATCCTTTTTCGCCATCAAATATCTCAATGCTGAATAGTCAGTATGCACTATAACTCTAGTACCTAGCAAATAGGAGCGAAATTTCTCAAAAGCAAAGACTACCGCGAGAAGTTCTTGCTCAGTCACTGTGTAGTTCTTCTGGGCTTCATTTAGGGCTTTACTAGCATAGTAAATTGGGTGAAGGATTTTGTTTCTTCTCTGTCCCAATACTACACCAAGAGCCACCCCACTAGCATTGCACATTACCTCAAATGGACTGTTCCAATCCGGAGAAATAATGATAGGCGCAGACACTAACTTCTCTTTTAGCTCACCGAATGCTTTAAGACAGGATTCATCAAAACAAAATTTACATTCTTTCTCCAGCAATTTGCACAATGGGTATGCAATCTTTGAAAAGTCTTTGATGAATCTCCGATAGAAACCTGCATGCCCAAGAAAGCTTCTCACACCTTTCACAGAGATCGGCGGGGGAAGTCTCTCTATTACCTCAACTTTAGCTCGATCAACCTCTATGCCCTTTTCTGAAATGCGATGACCCAACACAATACCCTCTTTCACCATGAAATGACACTTTTCCAGTTTAGTACCAAATTGCAGTCTTCACATCTCTTAAGAACCTCCGATAAATTGGTCAAGCATCGCTCAAATGAATCACCAACCACAGAAAATTCATCCATAAAAACCTCTATAGTATCCTCCACCATGTCAGAAAATATTGACATCATACATCTCTGAAAGGTTGCGGGTGCATTGCACAACCCAAACGGCATTCTTCTGAACGCAAAAGTCCCATATGGACAAGTGAAAGTGGTTTTCTCTTGAACTTCTGGTGCGATAGAAATCTGATTATACCCCGAATACCCATCAAGAAAACAATACCACCCTTTTCCGGCAAGTCTATCCAACATCTGATCCATGAAGGGCAAAGGAAAATGGTCTTTTTCAGTCCATGAGTTCAGTTTACGGTAATCCATACACACCCTCCATCCAGTAACCGGTCTCATTGGAACAAGTTCATTCTTTTCATTGGGGACCACAGTCATTCCCCCTTTCTTAGGTACACACTGAACCGGGCATACCCAACTACTATCGGCGATTGGATAGATTACTCCAGCATCCAACCACTTGATAATTTCCTTCTTCACAACCTCTTGCATAGGAGGATTCAAGCGTCTCTGGTGCTCAATACTCGGCTTATGATCAGGCATGAGTTGGATTTTATGAGAGCAAATACCAGGAGGGATCCCAATAATGTCCGCAATGGTCCACCCAATAGCTCTTTTGAACCTTTTTAGTACCTTCACCAAACTCTGAACCTGTTGTTCATCTTGGTCTGATGCAATGATTACCGGCAAAGTGTCACCATCTCATAAGAATCATACCTAAGATGAGGTGGGAGAGCTTTTAATTCAACTTTTGGAGCTTCCTCTATAGATGGTTTAGCGGGTGGGGACTCGCGATTCTTCATATCAAGCTCAAATTTCTTCGGTTTAAACTGAACATCACCTCGGTCAAGAGCCGCGACTAATGACTCATACTCTTCAATGCAATCGCTATCAAAGTTCATTATCACTGCCGCTAATGCTTCGACACCTAGACGTTCTATTTGTGTCTCAAAGGTCTCACCCATGTTGTAGGATATAGCAGATGCCGATTGGAGCTCACCACTCTGCCTCATGGACCTACAAATATTAAAGGTCACTTCCTCACTGTTCAACCGAAATTTCATCTGCCCCTTTTCCATGTCTACTAAGGCTCTTCCCGTAGCTAGGAATGGTCTCCCAAGGATAATAGGCACTTCAAAATCAACCTCACAATCAAGAATAACAAAATCGGCCGGAAAGATGAGTGACTCCACTTTTACTAGCACATCATGAAGTATCCCTATGGGCCGTTTTACTGTTCGATCAGCCATCAGTAGCCGCATCGCAGTGGGCTTTGGGTCACCCAAACCCAACTTCTTGTAAATCGAGAGGGGCATGAGATTTATGCTTGCCCCCAGATCACATAATGCTTTCGCAAAATGTAATAGCCCGATTGTATAAGGAATAGTGAACGCACCCGGATCTTCTTTCTTTTGGACTAGAGATCTTGTAGCAATAGCACTACAATGCTGCATTCTATCATCATCCTCAAAAGTAACCGATCTTTTCTTTGTGACCAAATCTTTCATAAACTTGGCGTAACCGGGCATTTGTTCTAGAGCTTCTACCAAAGGGACATTGATAGAAAGTTGCTTCAACATTGTTATAAAACGCCGATATTTGCCATCCTTAGTCTTTTTCACTAATCTTTGAGGAAATGGGGGTGGTGGCCTAGGCATGGGAGTTACCTTTTTAGGCACTTCAGCATCTTTTGCACTGTTATCTTCTAAATTAGCATCAACATTTACCACTGTATCAGAGTCTTTTGTCACCTCATTCTCATTAGATGGCATAGGTGGGTCAATGGTTTGCTTGCCACCGCGAGTAGTGATTGCCATACAATGTCCATCATTTTTCGGATTTTGGACAGTGTTGCTAGGAAGAGTGCCCGGTTGCCGTGTGTTCACAGTTGCAGATAATTGGGCCAATTGTAACTCAAGTTGCTTAATCGATATTGCATGTGTATCAACTTTTTGCCCAATACCCGCTAGATCATTCCTCAACTCTTTATTGTGCTCATCACTAGCATCGAACCTCCTCATCATTTTATGCAACATATCCTCAACTCGCGACATACTACTTCCACCATCCCTAGGAGTAACTTCACGATTTTGAGGAGGAACATAAGGTCCATTTCTGTCGTTTCTGTTACCATAGCTACCCCTGTTGAAGTTCCTGTCGTGATTGTAGTTTCCATCTCGGACATAATGACCCTCACGATTGTAGTTACCATAGTTCCGACCTTGGTTCCCTTGACCTTGGCGCCAATTTTCGTGATTAGAGCCTTGGGCACTTGGTTGGAAACCCCCCATCTGTTCATTTACTGCATAGGAATCCTCCTCATAATAACACTCATCGATTGGAGGTGGTGGTTTAGCCAAGTAGTTGACTGCATTAACCTTTTCTGCACCCCCAGTGACATTTTTTAGTACCAACCCAAGCTCAGTTCTCATCTGAGCCATTTCTTCACGAATATCATCTGTGGCTGGGTTGTGAGTGGACTACACTGCGAAGGTGTTTCTCCCTGTATCGAACTTCATAGTACTCCAAGCTTTGTTGTTACGGGAGATTTTCTCTAATTTCTCAGCAATCTCAGCATAAGGGCATTCTCCATAAGATACACCTGCTATAGTGTCCAATACCGCTTTATTGTTATCATCTTGTCCCCTATAGAAGTATTCCTTTAGTGACTCATCATCAATACGGTGATTTGGGACACTTCTCAAGAATGAGGTGAATCTATCCCAAGAACTACTAACTGACTCTCCTGGTAGTGCCACAAAGTTATTCACCCTGTCTTTGTGGTTTAATTTCTTGGAGACCGGATAGTAGCGTGCTAACAAGACATCCCGTAGTTGGTTCCAAGTGAAAATGGAGTTGTATGGGAGCTCAGTAAACCACATAGCAGCCTCTCCCGTCAGTGAGAGAGGAAACACTCTGAGACCTATTACATCTAGATCCAAATCAGGCCTCCCCACACAACTTTTACACACTACCCTTACCTTAGCTATATGGGCATGTGGATCCTCAGAGGGTAGTCCTGAAAACAAACCTCTGGCAGTGAGCATTTGCATCAGACTACTAGTTACCACAAAAGTGTGGCCTGTGGGTAGAGGAGGCAAAACCAGTGGCCCATCCGAATCTGCTATGTTATCATAGCCTCTGTAGTATGCTTGGGGCCGTGGAGCGGGATTCTGTCCCCTCTGTTGATGTTCACCCGGAGCATCGGGTAACATCTGAACATGAACATCAGCCGGAGCTGGGATGTTCTGGTTTGGATCCTTATCATTGATTCCCAAATTACGATTCATGTTCCGCAGTGTACGCTCTAGCTCGTGATCGTAGGGGAACAACGGTTCTCTTCCTCTCTGTGTATTTGGCATACAAGGAGGATAGTTCTGAAAAGAAATCAAAAACAATAAAACAAAGTAAAATCAAGAAAATATCAACTAAACCATAGTAAGAAGTTCAAGTTAATCTAAAAGCTAAATTCCCCGGCAACGGCGCCAAAATTTGATACGCTCAAACTTACTTCTCAAATGAGAAGTAAAGCGGTCGCGTCAAGTAAATAACCCAACTAGTGAGGTTGGGATCGTTCCCACGAGGAAAATAGTCTAGACTTAACTTCAATTCGTTATTACTATTGTTCGGTTGATGACTTCCTTAGAAAGTAAAAGCATAAAAGGGGGGTTTGTATTTCCTAATGAGCAAAAATAACTAACGAACTTGAAAGAGACACTTAGCAGCTTTTAATGTTGGGTTTTAATCAAGTAATCAAAGTAACTAGGGTTTACGTGTTCCCCACAGGTTCATAACTTGATAATTCTAACTATAACAATTCTTTCCTAGTATCTTGCATGCAAAGTGATAAGTTATGTATTTCTAAATCCTTGGTCTGGCATCTAGAAAATCTCACTCCGCACCTTGGTCTGGCTACGTGTGTTGCTTTCCTAACCCTTATCCTTACCTCATATTAAGCATCGTATTCAATATTTGACTAAGTTATTACCTCGTACCAATCAATACTAGCCTATTAGATAGTATACACTAAATCTATGTTAATAATTCTTTTCCTATTATCTACCTCCTTGGTCCGGCAAGTAGCATTAAGGCGAGTTCTAACGTTGATCATCCATTAAAAAGACTTCTAAGCGAAATAATTATTAATACATGCAAGACATGATTCTAGAATTGTTATTTTAGCTAGGGTTTATCTCATTATTTGCCTATGGTTCCCACAACCCTAGTTATGGAGTTTAGTTCCTCATAGCCATAAACACAATATTCAAATATGTTAAACAAGAATTCATGTACTTACTTCAATGAGAAAGAATAAAGTCCAAAAATTTGCTTGATTAATCACCAAAAATCACTTGTAAGAATCTCTCACAATCAAACACTCAAAACACAAAGTCTAACAATATAATGTTTAATATCACAGAGTCTAACCTCAAAAACGAGGTTTTTCGAACTATTTATAAAAAATAAAAAAAAACTAATTAAACAAGGACTCTAATTACTGGAAATCTGTCAAAACGCGGCTGGGTCGACGGACCACGCGACGGACCGTCGTGATCAAGACGGACCGTCGTGGACTCCGTCGTCCCATAGTTGGTGCAATTCTTCTGCTGCTTTCTTCATTCCCCTCGACGGCAAGTGTGACGGACCGTCATAAGCTCAACGGTCCGTCGAGGGTCTCGTTTCAAAATACATCAACTCTTGGAATCTGGGTACTGGGATCACTTCTCTGATCTTCACGACGAACCTGCAGGATGGACCATCATAGCCATGACGGACCGTCACAAGCTTCGTAATCCCACACTTGGTCAGACTTCCCCATCTTCCTTCAGCAGCTTCTCTAAGCTGCCACCTACGGACCGTCACAGGCACGACGGACCGTCATAAGCTCCGTAGGTGGTCTCTTCTTCATTTTTCGCTCAAAATCTCCGCATTCAGCTTTGGACAGATTTCTTGCAAAACAAAGAGAAACTTATATCAAAATTAGCACAAAAAGGGCTTTCGGACACACTAAACTTAAGGAAAAAGTATTAATTATACCGTGAAACCACGGTATATCAATCACGGCCAAAACAACCCATTTTAGACGTCAAACAAGCCCTAGAGCAGGTAAATCCCCTATTCAGCCAATTTTTGTGTGCTATTATCCACCATCTTTTTGGATGATCTGAAATTTCAACGTGGTTTTTTCCAAATTTTTTATGGATGTACATTAAGACCTTATGTATGGAGCTAGTTGGACACCACGGTCAAAATAACCTATTTTAGAGGTCAAACGAGCATCAGAGCATGTAAATCCCCCATTCAACCAATTTTCGTGTGCTATAGTGCACCATCTCTTTTGGTGATCCCAAATTATAACGTCTTTTTTGCTAAAAATTTACTTGTATGTCTGTTACGACCTTATTTATGGAACCGGTTAGTTACCATGGTCAAAACAACCCACTTTCAAGGTGAAAGAAGACCCAGAGCAGATATAACCCCTCCCCCCCCCCCCCCCCCCCGTATTTTTTTGATTTTTGTGTGCTATAGTCCATTGGATTTTTGGTGATCCAAAATTTTGACATGATTTTTACCAAAAAAATATACATGAACGTCCGGTAAGACCTTATCTGTGGAATCAGATGGTCACCACAGCCAAAATGTCCCATTTTATAGGTCAAACGAGCCTCAGAGCTATGGTCCACCTCTTTTTTGGTGTCCATAATTGCGATGTATTTTTTGCCGAATATTTACTTGTACATCCGTTAAGACCTTAGCGATGGAGTCAGTGGGTCACCGCAGACAAAATGACCCATTTTCAAGGTCAAACAAGCTGTAGAGCAGGTAAATCCCCTATTTTGCAATTTTGTTATGCGCTATAGTCCTTGGATTTTTGGTGATCCAAAATGCCAATGTGTTTTTTGCCTAAAATTTACATAGACGTCCATTAATACCTACTCTATGGATCCAGTTGGTTACTACTGCCAAAACGACCCATCTTAGAGGTAGAAAGAGCCATGGAATAGGTAAACCACCTATTTTGCCAATTTTTGTATGCTATAGTCCACCATCTTTTTTGGTGATCCAAAAATCTGACATGATTTTTGTTGAAAATCTACATGGACATCCGTTAAGACCTTATCTTTGGAGTCAGTTGGTCACCACGGCTAAACAACCCATTTTAGAGGTCAAACGAGACAGACCAGGTAAACCCCCCATTTCGCCAATATTCGTCTGCTATAATTCGCCATCTTTTTTGGTGATCTGTAATTCCGATGTGTTTTGCCAAAAATTTACATGGACGTCCGTTACGACCTTATCTATGGAGATGGTTGGTCACCACGACAAAAACGATCCAATTTCTACGTCAAATGAGCCCTAGAGTAGGTTAACTTCCCATTTTGCTGATTTTTGTGTACTATAGTCCATAAGATTTTTTCTGATTCGAAATTTGGACGTGATTTTTGCAAAAAAATTACATGGACATCCGTTAAGACCTTATGTATGGAACCAGTTGATCACCACAGAAACAAAGACCTATTTTTAAGGTCAAACGAGCCCAGAGCAAGTAAACCCCCCCTTTTGTCGATTTTCATGTGCTATATTCCACCTCCTTTTTATGGTAATCTGGAATTCCAACATCATTATTCGCAGAAAATTTACATGGACTTGTGTTAAACCTTAGATATGGAGCAAGTTTATCACAATCGCCAAAACGACCCATTTTTGAGGTCAAACAAGCCAGAGCAGGTAAATCTTCAATTTCACAACTTTTCGTACGCTATAGTCCACCATCTTTTTTGGTGATATGGAATTTTGACGTCCTTTTTTCTGAAAATTCACAAGTACTTCCATTAAGACCTTAATTATGGAGCTGCTTGGTGCCCATGTCCAAAACGGCCCATTTTAAAGGTAAAACAAGTTCCAAAGCAGATAACCCCCTTATTTTGTCATTTTTCGTGTGTTATAGTCCATAGGATTTTTGGTAATCCCGAATTTCGATGTAATTTTTGCCGAAAATTTTCATGAACGTCCGTGAAGACCTTTTCTATGGAGCAATGTTGTCACCACGGCAAAAATAACCCATTTTAGAGGTCAAAAAAGCCCCAGAGTAGGTAAATCCCTCATTTTATCAATTTACGTGTGCTATTGTTCACCATCTTTTTTGGTGATCCGGGATTCTGACATGATTTATGCAAAAATTTACATGGACGTTCTTTAAGACCTTATCTATGGAGATAGTTAGTCACAACGACCAAAACAACCAATTTTAGATGTCAAATAAGTCCAGAGAAGGTAAACCTCCCATTTTGTCAATTTTCGTATGCTATAATACATCATTTTTATAGGTGACGTGATTTTTGTCAAAAACTTGCATGGATGTCTCTTAAGATCTTATCTAGGATATAATTGGTCACCACGGAAAAATGATCCATTTTAGAGGTCAAACGAGTCCCATAGCAGATAAACCCACTATTTCGCCAATTTTTGTGTGTTATATACCACCTTATTTTTCGGTGATCCAGAATTCCAGCGTCTTTTTTGCTGAAAATTTACATGTATGTATGTTAAGAACTTTGGTATGGTGTCTATTGGTCACCACAGCCAATACGACTCACTTTAAAGTTAAACGAGCCTAGACAGTTAGAACCCCCGTTATGTCGATTTTCATATGCTATAGTCCATGAGATTTTTGGTGATCTGATGTGATTTTTGCAAAAAAATTACATGGAAATCCGTTAAGACCTTATCTATGGAGCCGGTTGGTCACTATGACAAAAATGACCCATTTTTAAGGTCAAACTAGCCTAGAGAAGGTAAACCCCTAAGTGTGTTGATTTTCATGTGCTATAGTCCACTATATGTTTTGGTGATCCGCAATTTCGATGTGTTTTTTTCCGAAAATTTTCATGGACGTCGGTTAAGACCTTATTTATGGAGCCAGGTTGGTCACCACGGCCAAAATGACTCATTTCAGAATTCAAACGAGCCCAGAGCAGGTAAACATCTTATTTCACCAGTTTTTGTGTGCTATATTAGTCTACCATCTTTTTTGATGATCCATAACTCCAACATCTTTTTTGCTAAAAACTTACCTGTACGTCCTTTAGACCTTAGCTATAGAGTCGATTGGTCACCACGGTCAAAACGGCCCATTTTCAATGTCTAACGAGGCCCAGAGCAGGTAAACTCCTCGTTTTGTTGATTTTTGTGTGCTATAGTCCATCATCTTTTTGGGTGATCTATAATTCAAACGTGATTTTTATCGAAAACTTACATGGACGCCTATTAAGACTTTATCTATGGATTTAGTTAGTCACCATGGCCAAAACGGTCCATTTTAGAGGTCAAACGAGCCCAGAGCAGGTAAACCCCCAATTTGTCAATTTTCGTGTGCTATAGTCCACCATCTTTTTTGGTGATTAAGAATTCCGATGTCTTTTTTATCAAAAAATTACTTGTACATCCGTTAAGAACTTAGCTATGGAGCCAGTTAGTCACCACGACCAAAACAACCCGTTTTCAAGGTCAAACGAGTCCAGATCAGGTAAATTCCCTATTTCACCAATGAGATTTTTGGTGATATTTTTGTAATCAATTTGATTGATTAGTATTTTCGATCTCTGATTATTGACTAATGTCAAACGTTGATCTAAATTCACTTAAACTTCCAACCCAAAAGCTCAAATTCACATAAAGACTCCAAATTTGAAACGACAACATTTTCTAATCAAATTTTGCATTCTAAAATTGATAGAATTGATCTAGTTCTAGTCTGAGATTCGTAGTTCAGGATGTTGACTAGATTCACTTATGTCAATTTAAGAGTCTCCAAATCTCTAAAAGTCCAAAAAATACAACTTTTCAATTGGTTACAAAACAAGCTTTATAAACAGATCCAGCATGACTCGGGGGACCTATCGAGAGGGATAAAATGATGATTTTTTAAATATTTCCAAAAATGACCTTTAGGATCATCAAATATACCCAATTCCTATTTCACACTTAATTAGAAACTGTGTTTGGCTAAAAAAAATTCTCCCACCTTTCTCTCAACTATACTACATGTATTTCTCTCATAGTCGTGATTCCAACAATTTAGCACGATTTACTTTTAATTTTTTCAAGTTCAAATAAGAAATTTCCTTAAATTTGTGTTTTTTAATATTATCATTCATATCAGGTAAATATTTTAATTAATGATAAGTGTATCTACATATTTCTTCTTGCAATTGAAAAGACTATTACTAAAGAAAAACCGACCAAACATAAAACATCAAAGAGGTATATGATTCATTAATGTATCTACTATATCATGATACATCGTGTATCAAAAAGATGTTATGATACATAGTATATCAAAAAAGTATCATGATACATTATGTCTCAAAAGATTATCATGATAAATCATGTCTCAAAAAAGTATCATGATACATCGGGTATCAAAAAGGTATCATGATATATCGTGTATAAAAAAGTATCATTATGTAATATGTCTAGAATGTATCATGGTATATCATGTATTAGAAAGGTATTATTATGTAATGTATCAGAAAAGTATCATGGTACATTAATGTATTGAATATGTATCATTATATAATGTATCATAAAGGTATCATACTACATCATCTATCGAAGATGTATCATGACATAATGTATCAGAAGTGTATCATGATACATCATATATAATAAATGTATCATGACATCATCAATTACATAATCTAAGCAATTATTCTTTGTGTTCCAAATTCCAGAATGTCATATCAAAACTTGAATGCTTGACTAGTTGATACACATAAACAATAGATAACTTTGATACTTCAATCCACAACCCCAATAAATAAAAAGATAAAGAAACCAATGAAATAAATAAAATTTTATTTTTGAATTTATTTTGGGATAAATTGTTTCTAGTATCTCATTTACAATTTTACAACAAATCAATAACGTAATTTAGTAAATCAACATAATTAGCCACATTATTCTGTTAATTATTCGCGTCAGTTAAGGAGTTGTGTATTTAATGGCAACAACATGAATTGTATATTTGATACAATTGTGCCAGAACTGTGATACAAAAAAGAAGAAGTGATATTGTTATGTAAATAACAAAAGTCTCAATGAACTACATAATATACACATATATTATAAACTTGAATGAATTTTCTCTTCAATCAAAACATACATATCAGTCTTTTTTCGATTCATTCAATGAGAATAGATTCAATTGATTACTCTCTTCTTCTTTTTTTTAGCGTAGAAGCTTTTCCCTTAGGATTCAAGGTCGTTGTGGAACTTTAGAGAAAGTAAGAATGAGTGTAGTTTTTATGACTAACACCACTGGTATAGTGGTGAAATTGCTCCACTCATAATCAGTCTTGATTCAAATCAAGAATTGGATTTAGTCAAAGCACCAATAATACTAAAGAAAAACTACATGAATTAATATATTTTTAAAAATAATTACTGATTTTAGCGATACTTTTTGTTTATTATCATTTATAGCAATATTGTATAAATCTGAATATGTATTAAAAGTGAATTATGTATTCAATATATTTGAATTATAATTATTTTTGAAATATATTATGTTTGTTTGGTAAAAAATTGTTACATTGTATCATAAGTGTATTAAAATGTGTGATAAATGTATAATCTATCATTAAAACTTGTATTATATTTGAATAATAAATTTATCTTTGTAATATGTATTAAACTTGTATTACAAATAAATTATAAGTGATCAAGTGAAAAGAAATGTTATTGCTATAAATGGTAAATATTTTTTTGTTATAATATATTTATGTAAGTTTTCTAATACTAAACACCAGGTGGAAACCAATTTTTTTTTTTAAATTTTTATGATTGTTTTAAGAATGACTCATGAGTGACATGTGATACCCACGATAGTTTTTAGTCAATTTATGTAAGATCAAATATGAGTATTTTAGCCTAAGAGACTAAAACTTATATTTAAAGGACAAAAATAAGTCAACCCAAGAAAATAAATAATGTTGTCTAAAAACTCAACATTTCAAATCATTCAAGAATGGTCATCCTTCTAATCAGGCAAAGGTTTAGAGAATTCTTGATGACCATTATGTTTTCATTATTGATTTGACCAAAAGTAGAAAGACAAACAAAAGACAACAACTAGGGTCAATTTTTTTCTTCTTCCAAATTCATGTTGGGAACATTATTCCCCCCTCTTTAATTCTTGACAATTTTGATCAACCTACAATTCATTTTGCTCATTTCTACTCAAAATATATATATAATCTTCTTGTTTTTTGAATATGGTGAGCCTACATGGATTGCATGAAGAAAGATTGGTAGCTGTGGCCATTGATAAAAATAAAGGAAGCCAATATGCACTTAGATGGGCTACTGAAAATGTACTTACAAAAGGCCAAAAGGTTACATTACTTCATGTTCCTCAAACTCAAACTACATCAGCACCACAATCTCCAACATATAACAATGGTATAAATAAAAAAAATGATTTATTGATTTTTTTATGATCAATTATATTTCAAATCATAATGTACATGTCCTTGTTTTTTGGATTTGTGTTTTCTTATGTATTAGGAGGCAATGATCCATCAACTGCACAAGATTCAAATAGCCAATGTACAGATTTGTTCCTTCCTTTTCGCGTCTTTTGTTCTTTCAAAGAAGTGAGAAACTAATTTATTTCGCGAAAATAAGATTTTAGAATAAAATGAAAATAATATTATGACATTATTCTTTTACACAAATTTTCAGATAGATTATGATCTAATCATACTTGAAGGTCAAGACATTGCAAAGTCCCTTATTGACTATGTTTCACTTTATAGAGTTCAAAATTTGATACTTGGTTGTCCATCAAAGAATGGAATTTCAAGGTACTTTTTTATTTTTTTTAAATTTTTTAATATATATGCAAACGTTTGCCATTGAGGTAGTAGTCAGGTTTGCATACACTTTACCCTTTTTAGATCCCGCTTTTTGGGACTATACTGAGTATGTTGTAATATCTATGCAAAAGTATGTTAGAGATACTAAAATTTCACATTATAATGACAGACTTTTCACTAAAAGTGATGTTGCAAATACTGTAATGAAGAAGGCACCAAGCTTTTGCAATGTTTACATAGTTTCCAAAGGGAAAATCAGTTCTACAAGAATGGCTTCTCATCCGTTGAAACGAAAATCCTCGAATCCTAGCATATGTATCCCACCACAACGCAATTCCAACTTTGATGCAACGAATTTAATGTAAGTGTAGATTGTAAGTTTGAGGTTAGTCATAGTACAACAATAACGTCCTACTGTAATCCAACAAGTTTGATACATGACATTTCGTGGAAATTAAACAGGTCTCCGTTTCCGAGGGTGAGTATATCAACCAACAAGACATCAGATGAGGTTTATGTGGCAAAAGCTGATAATTCATTTTCAGGTTCTGATAGAATGAGCACAGATACTACTTTGTTCCTGGATTGCTATGATAATTTAGGAAGTGAAGTTCATTCTCATCGTCCCTCAGTATCTATGAATTTTATGGACAGCAAACACGTTGGAGAGCCTACGAGGTTGTCTGGTTTTGGTCCTACAAGGTTGGTTGATCATATGCATTCCGCAAATGAGTTTCTACTATCTGAACAGAACTGTGAAGAAAATTCATTGTCCGCCGATAAAATTGTAAGCTTCAAACTTCTTTCACCTCTGCACTTTGATAGATTTCACAAAAACGATGAAAGATAAAATATCTATTAGAAACTCCGTCAAATATAATCCCATGAACAACACCACAAAAGCTACATCAAAAACAAGAAATATATATATAAAAAAGTAGTAGCGAAAATTTCATCTTTATTATAAGTTGCACCAGACTCTAGAATAGACCAAAAAAACAGAAATTATACTTCTAAATATGAGTTCATATTAAATCATAACAAATTTTTCATGCAAGAACAAGGAAGAGGGAGGATTATGTTTGTTTGACAACTAATGTGAATGTTACCATAACCAACACACACAAATAACAAAAACAGCTAAAGGAGCACCTAATCTCACAACCAACTTCTATGAAGGGTGCTATGAGGAAAATTAGGCATCCATAATAAAGCTAGTTACATATAAGCCTATAAATCAAACTGCTGCAATTATGAGCTTTCCTTCCAGTCTTTAAAAGATCTAATATTTCCACAATATCCTTCTTAATCTGTATCACAACTTTTTCGGTCTATACACTCAAGTGCTTGAATGTAGTCGGTTCCTACCCTTTCAAGTGTAGTAACAATTTCTCTCTCGGTGGCTGCCACAATCTCCTTTTCGAACTGCTTCCAATACTTCCTTTTAGTTCGCTCCAAAACAGTTTTCACTTCACCAGTTTGAAGTTGTTTTCCCAGCCAATTTGATGGATCAATTATCAACCGTTTGGTCCAAACACAATCTGCAAATAAATGTAGTGATGTTTGGGTAGCCTTCATATTGCATAAGCAACAGTCATTAGTATTGATGGGTATTTTCAAGTGTCTAAGTCTTGCTTTAGCAAGTAACCTCCCCTGTACAGCTAGACAGAGAATGAATTCGTGTAGTACAGTGTCTAGTTATAGAATAGCTTCCATTAGTAGCTAGTTAGAATATACATGTCATTTGTGTACCAATTTATCATGTCATTCTTTAAAGAATAGAGCTTGTTTGAGCACCAACTACAGTCATTAGGGGGTCTATGCACCAAGATGTTAATCTCTTACGTCATATACAATCCGTGAATCCATTTGACTCACAGTGATTCCAATTTTGCTGAAATTGCCACAAGAGTTTGCCCGTATAGGCAATGTTCCAGATTCTGCATTTTTCAATGTTCACGCCACCATATTGTTTTACAGTATGAACCTCTTTTATAACATTTAGAGGAGGAATGAACACAACTCCCTAGAAGCTATAAATGGAGAATAAAACATACAGTAATAATTTGTAATCTACCAGAATACGGTATCATCTTAGCATAGCCATTCTTGATCCTATGAGCGATATATTTTATAGCGGTGAGTTGTTAACATTCCAATTTACTCGATTTCTTAGAAGATGGTGACAGACCCAAATATATAACTACTAGGAAATGTGTGATTCTTAAGAGTAGGTGCTTATTCTGCTCATCATTTCCAGCAATGAACATATTTGATTTGTCTATGTTGGCTATCATCCCAGTGACTCTTGTGAAATGGTACACATCAAAAGATTCAAAGATAAGTTTGTGATATTATCATTGTATATAGATGATATATCAATATGTGCAACTGACATTGATTTTGCAAAAGAAATTAAAGTGGTTATCATTTTTAATTGTCATTGGATTCAGTGTCGCTATTGTCTCAAGGGACATTAACAAAGAGTGTTATATGTCACTAAAAAGATGTTTTAATGGCAATTAAGCTATTACCATTAACTAATTGACAGTAAAGATCATTTTTTATGTAGTGTACGACATTATATCCGGATCCTGTAATGCTTATGGTTGTTATTCTTTCATTAGTTTCTGTTTTTTGGATCGGTCTAGCCTTAAGTAGTTATTACTGTTGTGACTTGTGAGTATAGATAAATACTAGCTCTATTTTGTGAGTCACTCCATATTGTTGGATCAAGCTTTCGCGTATCCATTATTTATCACTACTTACCTTGTGAGAATTCGGGCTATGTCCCAGTCCCTGTATGACTGATCATTTGAACAGACTAGCTAATTAAGCATTATTGGCTTAGTCAATTGAATTTTTTATTGATATGCAAAGTGATTTGGTGTATCAAATCATTGATTCTAATGTATAATTTGATCTAATATGGCACAATCCAATCGAGGTGAAGAGTTAACTGAAACTCGTGGTTGTAGGGTTTAACAAGCTATTTGGTGGACTAGTTGTGGTCCACGAAGTTGGTCCATACATACTATCACTAAAGTTGTTAGTGGAAGGTAGTGAAATTGGGTAGTTGAAGAGTTATTCACCTAAAAAAAATGACTTAAAATCAATTGGACTTTCAAAAACACATTCATTAACATCATAAAGAAACTTTTGTCTTGAAATTACTGTGTAAGTGTGTGTATGTATGTATATATATATATATATATATATATATATATATATGAAATCAACATTATCTCATTTTCTTGAGGAATCTTAATATTTGACATGTTAGATTTTTTTTTCCAGAAAGAAATGGAAGAAAAGCTGAGAAGACTAGAGTTGCAAACAATTCAAACTATGGAAATGTACCATGCAGCCTGCAAAGAAGCACTAAGAGAGAAGCAAAAGGTACTGACTTGATTTACTCTTTTTTAATGTTCTTGGAGTTTTGGATTCTTTAATTAATCTGGAGTTGTTTGAGTTACACAACGTTATTAAACGGTTGCATCTTGGAGGAGACAAGTTAAGAGTTATACTACTGTATTCACTTATATGGGCTCCAATCTCCGTAGAAATGGCTAAATATCTGCGCCTTAGCTTGAGTATTTGTTTATCATTTTTGTGATACGTTCACCAATAATTTTAAACCACCTAAGCATCGTACTTGTCCATTACTATAGCTTTTAACTAGGGAACAATATCACAATGTAAAAGAGTGATTAAATACTAATCAAAGTCATATAAATGGCAAAATAAAACTTTTGACTTTGCCCATGAATCAAATATCCTTTTCTAATTAGCAATGTCAATTGTACGTTGTGTACACATTTCCTTAAGTTTTACCATAGTCACACATTTTTAGTTGTAAATCCCATATAATATATGCTTTTACCTAATATTGTTTCCACTCCTTGTTAAGTATATTGCTAGTGTTCCGACTTCATTTTGTACATCCGTTTATCGTAAGATAGTCTTCGAGTACTTGAAGACAACTTTAGTATGTATCTTAACTGTTTTTTTTTTTTTGTTTTTTTAGTTGAAGGAACTTGAAAATTTGAGGAAGGAAGATGTGAAGAAACTAGAAGAAGCAAGACGAGAAAAGGAAGAGGCATTGGATCATGTTGCGAAGGAGAAAGCATTAAGGATTGCATCAAAGGAAGAGGCGAAAGCCGCTCAAAAAAAGGCTGAAAAAGAGGCAGAAAAGAGAAAGCGTTCTGAAAGAAAAGCGCTTAAAAAATCTGAGGCCAAGAAGTCTACTATAAAGTCCTTAGTTTACTCCCAAAAGGCTATAAAGTATCAAAGTTTACTTAGGATACTTGTGGTTTTGATAATTTTCTACCTTTATTTCTTTGAGTTGTGATGATCATTGAGTCATGAGTAGAGAAGAAAATGTGAGGGATATGAGGAGGAAGTTCTTCCGGCAATCTCAGGCATTTTACTAATCGATTATTTGGCCTGGTCATTGATATTGTCATCAATGAGTAAGAAACAAACTAATCCCAATTACTCTATTCTTTTTTATATTTATCAAAATGTTAAGAAATGGATGTAATTTCCTTTTTTGTTGGGTGCAGTTAATCGGGATCCTGATGCATATAGATACAAATGGTTCAATGGAAACAAAATAATCACGTTGGGGTTTGTTGTTGTTGTATATGTGTCGAATCCTTGATTCTGAGAGATGGAGAAACTCAATCCTCTTAATGGAGTAAGAGTCTGTTTGGCTCAGCTTAAAAGTTGGTCAAACTGACTTTAAGGGCCCGTTTGGATGGGCTTAATAAAAGCAGCTTTAAAAAAGTACTATTAAAAGTGCTGAAACTTATTTTTAAAATAAGCAGTTATGCGTTTGGATAAAAGTTCTGAAGTTGTTATGTCAAACGTGAAAAGGGAAAAATGGAAGAAAGAAATGTTAGGGTTATATGGGTAATTTGGAGATTGTATAAAAATATTAAGAGCAAAATGATAAAAATGTGGTCAACTTAAAACAGCTTATAAGCTAAAAAAAAAAAACACCCCTACCCCAACTTTTAACTTTTGGCTTAAAATAAGTTTTTTTTTAACTTAAAATAAGTTATTTTGAATATTGTCAAACAGCTAAATAAGTCAAAAACCAGCTTTTAAGTCAGTTTGACCAGCTTTTAAGCTGAGCCAGACAGGCTCTTAAAAGCTGGTTTTTGACTTATTTAGTTGTTTGTCAATCCTCAAAATAACTTATTTTAAGTTAAAAAAAAAACTTATTTTAAGCTAAAAGTTAAAAGCTGGGGTAGAGGTGCTTTTTTTTCAGCTTATAAGCTGTTTTAAGTTGACCACATTTTTACCTTTTTACCCTTAATATTTTTATACAATCTCCAAATTACACACATAACTCTAACATCTCTTTCATCTATTTTCCCTTTTCACGTGTGGATGATAGACAATTACTATTACTAATGAATGAAAATAAAATAAATCTTAAATCTTTCAAGTTATCTATTCAAATTATATATTATTAAAATGTAAAATAAGTTGCACATATAACTTAAATAAAAATTTATATTCCTCTTATAAATAATTTGTGATAATAAAGAAATATGTGAATGATAGACTATTATTATTACCTATGGATGAAACTAAAATAAAATCTAAATCGTTATTTGATCTATTCAAATTATATATCTTTAAAATCTATAATAAGTTTATATTCCTCTTATAAATAATTTGTGATTAGAAAGAAATATGTGAATGATAGCAAAATATAATTATTTATGGCTGTAAAATATAAATTAATTAACTTTTATTATGTTAACAGCTTTTAAGGGTATTTCAGACATTTTGATTTAAAAAGCTGTTTATCAGCACTTATTTGCCAAACACATCAACAACTTTTTTTTTAACTTCAGCACTTTTATCCAAACGCATAACTGCTTATTTTAAAAATAAGTTTCAGCACTTTCAAAAATACTTTTTTAAAGCTGCTTTTATTAAGCCCATCCAAACGGGCCCTAAATTGAGCTCAAGGATAAAGACAATTATATGATCTACAAAAGGAGAGATAAGAAATTCTCGGATCATTGCAAAATGAATTTGGGGGAAATGAAAGCTTATCTCATTCTGAGTTTGATACACACATACCATGCATTATTAAAAAGGCATAATATATAAATATATATCCTTTAACTTTGCCTCATCTTATGGTTATGTCTTCCAACATTGAGTGTGCACAAGTAGACATTTAAACGTGTATAAAATTGAAAAAACAGACACACGTCCTATGTGATATCCTACATGACAATTTGCATCCTACGTGGTGTCCTATGTGTATTGTGTCACATAGGACTAATGTGTAAACTTATTCAACTTTATACAAGTTTAATTGTCTATATGTGCACACCCAAAGTTGGAGGGTATAAATGTGAAATGAGACTGAGTTAAAGGGCATAAATATGTATTTGGCACACACAAAATTCTCATCACTAAGGCATATAAATTGAAGGCATAAACATATATTGGACCGTTAACTCTTCAAATTTTAGCTTTGACCTCCAACTTTCATAGTGTATAAACAGACACTTGAACTATCAAACTTTTAAATAAATAAACATGCTATTGTTACAACTAAAGAGTGTGATATGCAAACGCTCCAACATGCCTTAGTGATCAACTCATGACTGTTAACTAATTAAATATTTTACACATCAATTTTAGAACTAAAAAACTCAAAATCAATTTCAATTTAGTTTCATATTATTGTCTCTCAAAAGTTCAAACCATAACTAGGTTAAACAATCAAAATCTTGTGAATCAAAGGGAAAAATCTTGGTTTGAAAGAGGAAGAAAAAAAAGAGATTTTGATTTGAAATATAAGGGAGGGTTTTGAGAGAAAGAAAAAAAATGGCTTCTTTATCGCTGGGAAGTTGGGTTTGTTCAGGAATTGGAAAACATGGGTCATCCGCTCGCTTTCTCTAAACGTACTAGTTCTTGAAGAATAACAACTTCTGTGTATTTGAAAATGGCTGGTAATGCCTCAACTCATTCTGGGTTCCTTCACGGCTCTGCTCTTCTGTTTATTGTTTTCGTTGGTAATATCTTATCTTATTCAGAATTTTCTTGTAATCGAGTTGCCTTAATATTCATTTGTTTTATTTAAAAAACTAACTTAATAGTTTCCATAAAAAAATATTTTCAAAAATAAAGATATATATAAAAGGGATTCATTAAGGGTATAATTATCATTTCAACATTTGTTTACCATTGTGGGCCTCAAAAATCACTCATAACACGCGGAGAACAAGTGCACAACACGCATTTCTCCAGGTAGGACTCACATGTTTCATTATTTAAAAGTTGGATAGTTAAAATGCATGTTTTGCACAATTAAAGTTTGAGATCAGAGTTAAAATTTGAAACAAAGATTAGGGTTCAATACATATATTTTGCCTAAATTGAACATTCCAAAATCATCTAGAGACAGGGGCCTTATATTTTGGGTATGCCATAGAGAAATGTTTTTGCAATAAAGAAATGCACATATTAACAATCTATGATGGTTTTATTAAACAATGGTAAAAATTGGCTACAAGTAATTCGAGAGAATTGGCAAAATAGTCACTCTTCAAACATAATTGAATATTTAGACAAAAGTCTCAAAAATTGCTACATTAGACACCATATATGACATTACTGAATATTCTTCCAAAAACATACAATACCCTACACTCAAGTTTTAGATACTACACTTTGGTCCCTACTCATCCAACACAAATGTTAAATTATTTTTTATTTTTTCATTTATTAAAAAGTTTTACTGGAGAAAAGCTCTCTACGAAGAAACCAAAATGCTCCCCTTTTTGCCGCTGATTTAGCTGATTCCGACGATTTTTTCGACAATATTTTAGCTTTCACAGGTGAAATCATCATCATCATTCTAGTAATTTCTTCTATTTTTACACCATTTTCTTTCAAATAGCTTCAAAGAAAAAAATCTCACCATTCTTGAAGCTTGCAAAAATCTTCCAAAATCACTTCATAACTCGTTTTTAGATCATCTTTAGTTGTTTATAAGGACTTCAAATACATTTTATCCATTTAGATCTTGATCTGAACCCATTATCGTTCATTTGCGTTTTGTGCAGATTTCATACCAGTCATCGACCACTAGATACCAATATCATAATCTAGTATATATCAATGTAGTCTACATATGGCAGTAGTTGAATATGTTGGTGGTGGTGATGAATATATGGGAGCATGGGAGGAGACTCCCAAAAGCTGATTTTGGAAATCTTTTAGTAAGACTATAATTCCTATTGCCTTGCATCGCAATGGTTCATATGACGATATTAAAGAAAGTGTAATTGAGGCCAGTGAGCTATCTTGTGAGCCAGGCAACTTGGTGATAAGCTATCAAATGATGGGAGGGGGAAAATCCCACATTCATAAAGAATAATAGGCATGTGATCTTGTACATGATGATGTTGTTGTTGATGGCTCTAGGCCTATGTTGAGGATAAATGTCATTGTGAGTTCTCCGACTAAATCAACGAATTCTTTTAACGATGAAAATGAGAACATGGGTGATTAACCAAATAAGAGCTTTTGTGATCAATGAAATGAAAACTTGGGTGATGATTCAATGAAAGGGCATGATCATTCATTGGATGTTGAAGATCATCCAATAGATGCGGAAGATTTCAAACACTTTGAAGAAGATGAGCAGAACCGGAATTGAGATCACAACCCAACCATACTTACTCAGATGAAACTAATTTATACGTGAATTAAACACTCAGTTCCAAGAGTGAGCTACAATTGTTATTTGTCGAAGTAGTAGCGAGAAAATCTTTCAATTTTTCTACATTGAAGAGTTGTAGTAAATACTTAAAGGTGAAATATGTCTCTTATTTGTGCGTGGATTCTACGGGCACAAAAATATGAGTGTTCGGATAGATTTCATGTGTACAAATATATTGATGATCACAGTTGCAGTGTTGAACATGTCATCAACAGCCATAGAAAACTCTCGACCAAAGTTATTGCGCCGCTTAGTATGAATCTTTATCGCGATAGCAAGGGTCCAAATGTTAAAGAGATTCAGAGGATTGTTTTTAATATTTTTCATTGTATTCCAAGCTATTGAAAATGTAAGAAGGGAGGTGTGACTTCCAAGGAAATGGTTCGAGGGACAGCGGAGCATGGATATTCATGCTTACCGAACTTTTCATATATGTTCGACACTCTTAATGTTGGTCCTAGCTATTCTATCATGGTAAGCAAGGATACTCATAGACTTGTGTATTACTTCTTAGCTTTTGGTGCTTGCATTAGAGGATTTTCTCATATGATAACGGTAATGGCGATCGACGACACTCATTTACATGGTAAATATGAGGGAGTATTGTTGAGTGTTGTTGCACAAGATACGCAGAATCATGTTTATCCAATCGCTTTTGTGTCGTGTACAAAGAGAATGATGCATCTTGGACGTTTTTATTTTTGAAAAGTTGAAGAATATTGTGGTCGATGAATCACATTTATGTTTTATTTCTGATAGACACAAGAGCATTGCCAACGAAATTGCAAAGGTTTACAATCATGCTCATCACGGATATTGCATGAGACACCTCACTGAAAATTTCGGGTAAATCACCAATGTGGAGATTCCCACTACCTATACTACAACGAGGCAAAGTCATATTCTTTGCAGGAATTCAACAATTATTTTTTGGAATTCAAGGATAAATCCCCGAGGCTGTCTTTGTCCATGAGCATGATGTTGGTTTTGAAAAATGGAACAGATCACATTTACCAGGCAACAATTATGATGTGATGACCACAAATATTGCCGAGTCACTTAACGGTATATTGATAGATGAGAGAGAGTACCCCGTTGCATCCATATTTAATTCGATTGATCAGAGATTTGGAGAATTATTTAGAGAGAGACATGCATATGTCCTTAAATCAAAGGGTAATAGTATAGTGTCGGCTGCCGAAAGGATCGCAAAAAAAATAATCGGGGGCGACTCCTTGTACATAAAGAACATAAATGGGGATGAAAATCAATTCACTGTGTTCGGTTCAGGTTCTACTTCCACTATTGACCTATTATAAAAGACATTTTCTTGTAGGGAATATAACTTGGTCAAGATATCATGTGCTCATGCAATGACTGCTTTGAGATTGAAGCATGGCGATGAGTATGGTATGAGCATCTACGAATATTCTTTGCTTTTATATAAAGTTGAAAAATACCTCCTTGCATACTCTGAATGTATAATGTTGTCCCTATCGAATCAGAATGGTGTTTGCCAGAAGAATTGCACCCATTGTCGATACCAAGCTTGGAAGGAAGAAAAGAAAACGTGTCAAGGGTGTCGGGGAGAATTCCAAAAGCTAGAGGAGGAACAAATGTTCAATTTGTAAGAGATCCGGACACAAAAAAACCACATGTATGAACAACAACAAATCTTAGATAGATTTGGCTAATTATCTTTTTGTAACTAAGCTACTAAATGTGAAGGTGTTGTTTATTTTGGACCCCAATATTTTGGTCAATGTAATGTCAATTATTGAATTTATTTATGATCTTATATTGATGACATACATTTTGTACACTGTCTATATTGAGTACACTCTTGTGTAGTAAGGTGTGTATAATTAAATTATGGAAATTTATGGTAATGCAATGATTTTTTCCAAAACATTTATTTTTATATTTTTTTTCTCACTAGAACTGTATATTTTCCTCATGCATATTATTTTTAATGCCCTAAATAAAAAAAGGCATGATAAATAACACGTTAAAGATTTTTTTAAATATCAGACGTTGACATTGAAAAAGTACAATTTTGTACTTTGTCGATACTTGTTCATGTACTTACTTTTTTATGTTCTTGGTGTATATTTTAACAATGACAACTACAATTCAACATTAATAAGGTATATACGGGTTGATATCATGATCCTCAAATGATCTATACTGCACCTACTAGAATATGACGCTTTAATATAGACCGTAAGTAGTATAATTTAAAAGGGAGAATGATTAACTAATATTAAACAATATTATTGAAATTTCTTCAATAAAATAAGTTAAAAAAGTCATTTAAGGGTCCACATATACATTGGGAGTGGAAATAAATGATGTATGAGAAAGAGTTGTAGTTATTAAATCAATATCTTCAATGTATTGTGTGGGAAAGCACAAGTATGAGAAAATGTTGATTATGCAACCTATAATCTTCCAAAACATCATGTAAGATTTCATACAAATTGAGTGTGGTGATCAAAAAGGTTGAACAATCAACATTCGCTCAACATACTTGTGTTCTCTCACACATTACATTGAAGATGTTGATTAAATAACTACAACTCTTTCTCATACATCATCTATATCCACTCTCAATGTATATTGACCCTTAAATGACTTATTTTAACTTAATTTAATAGATTTCAATAATATAATTTAATTTCAGTTAATCATTCTCTCTTTTAAATTATACTAGCTATGGTCTATATTAAAGCGTCATATTCTAGTAGGTGCAGTATAGATCATTTGAGGATCACCATATCAACCCATATATACCTTAATATTGTTGAAGTGTAGTTGTCGTTGTTAAAATATACACCAAACACATGAACAAGTATCGACTATCTTAATTATCTGTATATTTTGATCAACAGTGACTATACTCAATTATTCAAATTTTACAACGGCAACAAAGTGCAAAATGATATTTTTTCAATGTTAACATTTGTTTTATTAGTGTATAAAAAAAGAAGGATTCATGAACCCTCTATCTTATTCTATTTTAAAATACTTAAACATCCTTTTTAACTATGTCTCAAGCATCTCAAATATCTAATGCCAAAAAGACTTACGTTTGTCATTGTGGTAATTTAGCTATTTTGAGGACTTCACACACCGATATGAACCCAGGTCAAAAATTCTTTAATTGTGCAATTGGTGCATGCCTTTTTTTTAAGTGGCTTGAGAATGATTCATCAACAAGCAGCCCATCAAAATTGAGTCTGAGATTCGAGACATCAAATTTTCAAGGTTCTACCAAATTTCAAATATTAGAAAGGCTTTGAAACTCCGAAGAAAATAGGGATTTGCTATTGACTTTATACAAAGAAGTAGAAGAATAGAAGCATCATTTTAAAGGATTTCTAAAAGACACCGAAATAGAAAGGGATTAACTAAAATAAAGGTTAATATTGACTGAAGAAAAAGAGAAGGGCCTAAAAATAATGTTATATAGTCTGTTGTCAGTGGTTGCTTTTTGGAAATGTGTAACAAGGATGCAGTAGTATAATCTTATATCTTTTACTCATGTAGTATTACGTCCTATTACTAAAATGAAGTACTTCTTATATATACAATTTCATGTTGATAACTGACAGCAATATCCATCAAAACAAAAATAACACTTACATAATCCAATTGTCTAAAAAAGCACTTCAACAACTAATTGTCTTAATATTCAACCACCAAAAACTAATTTATCAAAAACAAAACCAATTGTCTTAGTCTTCAAAAATCACCGATTTAAACAACCAACTATCTTAATAGTCGACCACCAAAAAACAACCATTTCAATCCCCAATTATCTTTATCATCAACAACCAAAAACCTACAAATTCAAAAATCAATGTCTTAAAACCCACTTAAAAACAAACTGTCTTAATCACCATTGATCTCCATAACAATTCCCATCACATCCACTTCAATTCCTTCTTCTATCTCCTTCTTATCTTCTTTTTCTTGATCTTCTACCTGCTTCTCCTATTCTTTTTCTTGATCTTCTACCTAATTTTCCACTTCTTCTTCTTCTTCTTCTTGTACTTGCTTTTCCTCTTCTTTTTCTTCTTCTACCTACTTCTCCTCTTTTTTTTCTTCTCGATTATGTTTGATCTCCGCTTCTTTGTTATCTTCTTCTTGCTTCTTTTCCAGCTTTTCTTCTTTTTCTTCAATTTTCTCCTTCTCTTGTTTATTCTCTTCCATCTTTTTCTCTTCTTGTTCTTTCTCTCCTTCTTTCATCTTTCTACAACTTCATTGACTTCTTCTGTGAAGTATCGATGTACCGAAAGGTATAGATGATTTGTTGGAAAGTTGAATTATCTCATAGTGACTAGACCAGACATCTCTTTTTCCGTGAGTGTTGTAAGTTAGTTTATGACTTCCCCTTGTGATGGTCATTGGGAATCAGTTGTTTGTATTCTTCGATATATAAAGTCAGCCCCCGGCAAAGGACTACTCTTTGAGGATCAAGGTCATGAGAATATCATTGGATATACAGACGCTGATTGGGAAGGATCACCCTCTAATAGACTTTTGATAACCAGATACTGTATTTTAGTTGGAGGTAATTTGTGTCGTGGAAGAGTAACAAACAAAATGTGGTTGCTCGATCTAGTGCAGAATCAGAATATCGAGCAATGGCGACAGCAACTTGTGAGTTAGTTTGGCTCAAACAGTTACTGGGAGAACTTAAATTTGGCAAAATTGATCAGATGGAACTTGTGTGTGATAATCAAGCGGCTCTTCATATCGCATCAAATCCAGTGCTTCATGAAAGGACTAAGTAAATTGAGATTGACTGTCACTTTGTCAGACAAAAGATACTCTCAGGAGATATTGTTACAAAAATTTTGAAGTCAAATGATCAACTTGCATATATGTTCACCAAGTCTCTCACATGTCCTCTTATTAATTACATTTGTAACAAGCTAGGTGCATATGATTTGTATGCACCAGCTTGAGGGGGAGTGTTAGAATAGGAATAAGTATTTCTTACTTAGAATAGGAATAAGAATAGGAATTCTAGTTGGAAAAGGTTTCCAATTTAGTTTCTATAAATAGGGTCTTCATGTAACAATTTAGATACGCAATTCAATAATATTTTCTCCAATATTTCTCACAAGTGCGTCGCTTGAGGACAAACAACGAATTTAAATTGAGGGTGTTGATATACCGTGGTTTCATGGTATTTTCAATACATTTTACTTAAGAGTTTTGTGTGTCTAAAGCCTTTTTGTAGTAGTTTTAACAAGTTGTGTTTGTTTTGCAGGAAAGATGTTCAGGCGGCTAGATAAGGAAACAAGTTAAAATAATGCAGAATAGGACCTATGGAGGACAGCCACGGTTCATCGTTCAATCGACGGACCGTAGTTAGTGACCGTAAATGGCAACTCAGGACTTTGGAGAAATATTGGAGAAGTCTGACTAAGTGTGGAACTATGAGATGCAACGACGGTTCGTACTGGTGAACCGTAGTTTGGTTCAGAGAACAAAATCTGTTAAACTTGGGTCACCAAAATCCGTGGTCATTTGACTAAACTCGATATATTACTTGTATAATTGTTAAAGAATATATCAAATAAACACCTGTGGAACCCATTATTAAAGTCGATGGATGGTTCACCGGTTTGACAATCAGATTTTAACACCAAATCTCGAGCTAATTCCAACCAGCCACATTTTGTATTAATTTTTTTAAGTAACTAAAAACACACGTTTTTCGGGAAAAAAATGAAATGCACCCGTTTTCTTGTAATTCTTTTCCATATAGTATGTCTTGTGTTAATTAAATATGGTGAAACTAAATGATAGTTCAGCCAATTCATATCTAACTTTTAGTTTAGAAATTTACTCTTATTCTTCAGAAGTCATATATGTAATTAAAAACAGACTAACTCATTTTAATCATACATGATTAAATATAAACTAACAAACAACAACTCTTTATTATCACCACTTTTGACAATAATTATTTTGTAATTTTCTCATCTCCACTTGTAACTTAGACAATATGATCAATTACCTGTGAAAATAGCCAGTTTTTCATCCGTTTGACAAATTTTTTATCCTACACTACATAAAAAGCAACATATGTATATGAACTAACAACAATACGAATTAGGCATAAACCAATATTACAATAATGTGAATTACATCACATGTTATGAGTTCCGTTAAGGGATACAGTGTCATTTAATGTGTAGAAGTGGATTTCATGTTCACTTTCACACTAGATGAAAGTGCTATGGGTAGATAAGGTTATACATGACTTTTTTCTTGCTACTCTATGATATAATGCAATCATTAAGAAATAATTCATATCCAGAGGTGGATTTTCTTTTATTTAAATCTCCTTCCCGACTAACATTTATGTGGCCTTTGCCCTGTAGATCATTTTCTTGATAACACAAGGAATAATCAATTGTGCCTTTGAGATACCTCAATATCCTTTTAACTACATTTCAATGTTGCAATATTGGGTCGGATTAATATTCTAGCTAACGAAACAGCACAACAAATATCTGATTTGATATACATCATAGTATACATAAAACTTTTGACTGCGTTGACCGAAGAAACTTTTCTCATTTATTTCTACTCATGTGGATTCTAAGGGTACATCATCCGGATCAAACCTTCACTTTTATACATTTGCAATTTTTCATATTGAAACGTTCAAGAACTTTCTTAAAGTAAAGTTCTTGTGAAAGAGATAACAATCTCTTTGAACGATCTCTCGAAATATTAACTCCAAGAATATATGTTGAGTCACACATGTCTTTCATCTCAACAGAAAATGATAAAAACTCATTTATTTCTTTTGCAAAATCAATGTCAGTTGCACTTATTAATATATCATCTATGTACAGTGATAAGATCACAAACATATCTTTTAATCTTTTGATGTGCACACAATGGTCTTCATGAATCATAACATATCCATATTATAAAATTAAAGGTATAATTATCTAAAAGATTGTTTAAGGTCATAAATCGACCTTTGGAGAGGAGAAATAACGGGAAGTGTCACGATCCAAAAGTCAAGGTCATCATGACACATACCTCGGGAAACCCATAATGGTGTATAAGCCTCAAGAAATACCACATATGAGACTCTCGAAGAAAAGGCAGGCCACAAACAGTAGAAAATAACAAAGAATTTGCCAAAAATTGGCAACATAAGTATAAAGAGAATATAATACAATTCAAGAATAAAAAATATATCTTAAGTCTTCAAAAGGAAAGTTAAGGACTTGAAATGATAGATGAAGTCGAATGGCAATCTGGAAAACAGGATCTCACCACAACTTCAAAAGAGAGAAATTCGCTGGACCCAATCAACCGTTATGAGTATCATGCTGACAAGAATCTACATCTAAGGGATAATAGAAGTAGGGGGTGAGTACAATTCACATGTACTTAGTAGGTTATAATACCTACTAAGTATAACAACTGAACAGACTTAAGAAATAAACTATCAAACGCTTCACCTACACGCAAAAAAAATCTCATTCTCTATTGGTGCCGCCAATTTATATTGAACAACGTGAATAAAGTAAATACATAAGGGTACAAGTAATATTTAAAGCAACTATAACACCTGGAAATTCAATGACCTAAACTAGATCTTTAAGTGAAGTTTAATAACTTAAAAAGGGTTAAAATAATGTTTTAAGACCTAACCTAACCTAACTAACTTGGTTTGGAAGTGTTAGTGCATAGGCGTCAAGAAACGACCAATGACGTCTGGAAACTAGTGAAAATGATCTAGTGTGTCTTTAGGTCTTGCAAGGGGTTTGGAGAGTCGTATGAGGACTAAATCTTATAAAAATACTTGTAATACATGTTACTGCGTGTTTAGGGTCAAAATGTCTAGGCACAACTCCCCAAGGACCACCCTAAGGGTCCTTGAGGAGGACCCAAACAATTAACCCAAAAGCTGTAAAATAAAACAACAAGGAACCATGAGTGCAATTGACAGCTTGTCAATGAACTCACGCCCCGCCAATGGTGTTCATGAGTCCACACTTAGAATCCTTCCCACCTTGTCCAAAAATTCAGCCTCAGTCCCAACCAACAATTGACCAATATGGTCCGTGGATTGGTTGACACCAATCTCACTGCCTCTACATGGCTCAAGTGGGATTAGTTGAGTAATTAGCTAAGTAATTAATTAACACTTAGAAACGGTAATAATTAGTTGTTTTATGTATATTAAAGTATTTAAGTCATAAAACAAGTCTTACACCTTATAACTCTCAAAACTCAAAAGCTCTCACTTCTCTCTAGATTCACTCTCTAACCAAGGACTCCATTGAAGAAGAAGGTCAAAGAGCTTCAAGTAAGGCTCAAGAACAAGGCTTTCTCCATTAATCCTGAAGGATTTATAAGGTATGGGAACTCTTCACTCTTGGGACTTGTTTCCCTAAGAGGTTCCTTCAAATTGAATTTTAATGTTCTTCTAACTTTCTAGAAATCACTCAAATTTGTGGGTCACCTTTAAACTTGACTTATTTGGTCTATATTTGACTAATAATGATTTATTATGAATTTTTATGAATGGTTTGATGTATTACCTTAATTTTTGACCTAATTCTTGAAGACCCATGAATGTCCATCTTCTCCTAACCCTAACTCTTGAAGTATGTTGATTAATGATTAGAGGTGAGGTAATTGAGTATGTTCTTGTATAACTAATTATTGTGTGATGTTGATAATTGGCTTGATGGATAAACATCATGGATTTGGGATGAAACTTGAAAGAGTTTCTTGGAGGTCCTTAGTAAGATCTTCAAGGTCATGAATATTTTATTGTAGTATTGTAGACTTATCTTGGGTAATGTTGATTAATTAAAGTATGAATGATGAAGTTATGAATGAATGATCATGCTATGAATATAATGGTTGTGAGATGATGATAGGTGTGCTAATATGAGAGATTAAAGGTAATTCCCGTGTACATCTTATGACTATGTTAGGAAGTAATGTTCTCACATTATGTTGGATTTGTGATGAAAAGGCTTTCTCATCTTGAAACCTATGATCTATGAACATGTTATATGAGGGGTTAAACTCCTTAGACTTATGTTATGAATTAATGTTAATGAATACTTTAAAGACACTTCAAAAAGGGAATTTAGCTTAGCACAGAGTGAACTTGACATTGAGAGGTGTTCCTTCACAAAGGAAGGGAGGTTCACACCATGTTCTCTCATGAGGTGGAAACTACAATGCTAGTTAACATAAAAAGTGTTTCTTGTAACAACCTCCTAGTTCCTTAACTATGTGCACCATAGGAAACTTAGTTAGTGGACCTTGGAAAGTAGGATCCCCTCCTTTCGGTGTGAGGGGATGACACTGGATTCCATGTATCTCACATGGTCTATGTTGATTATGATAAATTTTTATGAATGTTAGAATGAATGAATGAAAGTAAGAAGATGAACACAAACTAGGACTACTTGAGAGGTGATACCTAGTGTAGGTAAGGGTATTAAAATTTACCTATACATTGCATAAGTACACCTTGAGGAGAATTCTAGGATGAGTTCTTTATGTGTATATGCTATGAATGAAATGCATGGTGTTGGTCTCATATGATAATGTATGGTATTGGTTTCACTTGATATGTATTGATATTGTTTTCACTTGATATACATGATGTTGGTTTAAATTGGTATGCATGGCATGGACTACACTTGTTATGATGATGTATGAGATAAAAGACAATGCTCGTGATCTCTTTGTTAGTTTACTTGGTTATGTGGGGTTATGGGGCTTCACATACATATTGCACTAGTAGACTTGGATTGGTGTTATGAGTAAAGTTTTGGGATGCATTGATGAACTGGACTCTAAATATGAAATGCTGACTATGGCTCTATTGTGATGTCAAAAGACAATGCTCGTGATCTCTTTGTTAGTTTACTTGGTTATGTGGGGTTATGGGGCTTCACATACATATTGCACTAGTAGACTTGGATTGAGGTTATGAGTAAAGTTTTGGGGTGCATTGATGAACTGGACTCTAAATATGAAATGCTGACTATGGCTCTATTGTGATGTCACTCTTGAATATGGATATGTCTTGTTATTATGATATGAACTTGTATATGATTCTTGGAATATGCATAAATGTTTTTATAGTAAGCATGCTTATAACAAAATGTCCCTTTGTACATGTCTTCAAATGTTTTACTTGCATATGTTTTCATACATAGTACATGTGGTTTGTACTAATCCATATCTCTCCTATTTTCTACATAAATGTAGGTTCGGGCCATTGAGGTGATTCAAGGTCATTTTCTCAAGAAGCTTCGATTGTTTCCCAAGTTGGTGAGTCCTCAAGTCCAAGAACAAAACCTTGTGATTCTAGCTTTAGTTGTTTTCCTTATATTGAAAGACATTGTTCTAATTCTCCTATTTCAAGGACTATGTTGTATTCATTTTATAAGACTTGCAACGATGTAAGGGAGCTTGGATTATTTCCAAAGTTGGTGAATCCTCAAGTCCAAGGACAGAACCCTATGATTCTAGCTTTAGTTGTTTTGCTTATATTGAAAGACATAGTTCTACTTCTCCTATTTCAATGACTATGTTGTGTTCATTTTATAAGACTTGTAACGATGTAAGGGCTAAGTCCCAATTCTCATACTCTTATGTTTAGATGGCAATGTGATATTAGTTAGTTTCTATTTTTGATATATGAAGTGAAGTTGAACTTCAAATGAAAAGTTTTAAATTTTCTGCTTTTACTATCTATGAGGCAATGATGAATGCTAAGAACTTGTCTAAGACTTCTTCGAGGTCGACGACACCGTATTACTTACAGGGGGTACCCTCGTGTCGTAACAGCAACACATATAAAACTTGAGAAATCACTTAGATCCCTAAACTCGACATGCTACCCATTGAAATCGACATTCTATACTCAATGGAATCGTCAGATTTCTAAAAAGAAGTCATATTATGGAATTACCCTCCTGAACCACTCTTAAGAATAAAAACTCAATTTCTCACTCAAACACCCAAGTCTCAACATAAGGCCTCGAAAACCTTACCAACCACCCAACTAGTTCAAACTCAACCTTGTTGACCGAAGTCAACACTATCATGAATTCACAACTCAAGAGGGTCGAATCTCTAAAAACACACCCGATCGCATCGGGAATCACACTGACCATTCTTGAAACATAAATTAAGCATAGAAACACTACGGAGAAGGGCAAAATGGTTAATTCACAATTTATATTGCAAATTCACAAAAAATGGGACATTACAAGAAGCATGGAGGGAACATAAATTTTACAGATATGGTGAGGCAGATTGAAGATATGATGAAAAAACTGATAAATTTCTTATGAAACAGATAACAATTTCTTTGAACGGGTAATGTATCTTGCAAGATTTTGGTGCATCCAGATATATTCAATATGTCTAGATACATGTATATCGAAATACATGGACTCAAAATTAGGTGTGATCTGTTTTAGACATTGTATCCAAGTAGAATCACATGTAGCTGGGATACATTGCGAATCTCACTTACCTCCCTTGCAACTCTCTCATCTCTCTCGCGACTCTACTATGTATCTGGTATCACAGATACATGTGAATTACAACAAATATATATATATATATATATATATATATATATATATATATATATCAGGTGCGGATGGGCAGTGAAGGATCTAAGATTTTCATTTTGGGTGTTCAAAATAAAAGTATTAAACATGTAAATAAGCATACAAAACACAATTCCAATGAAGTAATGTCGTACACGGTAGTATATAATTTATAGGTACAGAAGTTAAAACTATTACATAAAACTTCTTAATACGTTTGAATTTTTGTGGGTTCAAATCTACTATTTTAGAGTGTAAAAAAGATGAAAGATTGGTCCTGAAATTAAAGGATAGAATTTTAAAAAAAATATAATGTTCACAATGGAGCTTGAACCCTAGACATTAGAATCAACTTAAAAAGAGACCTACACTTCACATATATGGTGTAATTTTTTATTGGAAGAGTTAGGTGGGGGTGGGGATGAGAGAGGCACGTAGCATGTTGGGCAATGTATTTTACGTGACTTGTTTTATATTCTCCATTCTCCTGAAAACAAGAGTTCCTCTTTTAGATATAATCCAAAAGAGGAGAAAACAACTGTTCCTTTTCTCCTCTACGCTCTTTGAATCTGCAAAAACAAAAACCTCAATTCCAAATTCAAGAACAGAGAGACCTATATGTGTCTCTCTTTGTTCTTTTTGGAAAAAAAATGGCTGAAGTGAGGGGTCGTAAGAAGATATTATCCATCGATCTTTCCCTTTTTGCCCCCGCTGATATCATTAATTCACCTAAATCTACCAAATCTCCAAACAAATTTGAAGAACCTAATGGTGTTGTTGGCCTTGGTATTGTTGCAGCATTGTCCAATAATCAGAAATGTAATAAACCTCCAATTCTGGTTATTTCGCCAAGACCAACTTCGACGACGCCGATACCAATTTTGGGTAACAATAATTTTTATAATAAGATAAAGAAAAAACCTACTATTGAGGAAATGGAGATGTGTGAAGAGTATACTCGTGTGATTTCTCATGTTGGTACCAATTTGGTTAAGAAAATGGAATATTATGATGATCAATTTCTGGGAAATGGGTATCATGAAACTGGTATTGCTGCTGCCTCTGCTCCTCCTGATCCTTTTAGGGCTGCGGATTTCCTTAATATTTGCTCTTTATGCCATAAGCACCTTGAGGGGTTGGACATTTTCATTTACAGGTTCATTGGAACTCTTCATTTTTGTGCTGTTTTTCTTATCATTGTTCTGTATAATCTGTCATATTCTTGATTCTGTTATTTGAAGGCTTTTAACTGTGGATTTAGATTTCCATTTTCTGAAATTTGTAATGCTCCAACACCATAGTTTTGTACTTTGATTATCTTTGAGAAACTAGTTTATTTTCAATCTTTTGGGGGTGGTTCGAATGGTTTAGCTTGGGACTTCCATTATGGAGATCTCAAGTTCGAAACTCCTTGCCTGCGCAACAAGGATTGGCCTTGTGAGGGCTTGTCTAGTTTAGTTTACCTCTCCTATTTTGTTACGAGCTATTGCATATGAGCCTAATTTAGCATGTGCACATCCAAAAAGTAGCGGTTGTAGGTTATCGTTGTCATCAAAAGAAAGTAGCAGCTTTGTATTTAAGTCAACTTTTGAGCATACAATGCTTTTATTTCCTTTTGTATGGTTTCAATTAAAATGAAAATTCATTTGATAATGGTTTTAATCGATGAAATCTCATTAGTACGAGTAGATCATCGTGAAGTAGTTTGATTAACCCAATAAGAGAGAGTGTCCTAGAGTCCTATCAGTAATGATGTCGATCATATTTGGTAGGTTACTCAATGTGGATAGCTGTTTTGCTTACTTTCAAAATTTAATTCATATTCTTTTATCTGTTCAGTTTTATTTGCAGCAGTTAACGTAAAATCTGAATGAATGTTATTGTTGTGATGGTGGTTGAGAACTATGGTCTGAGACTTATTCATTCAATTCATACTTCTGAACTTTTAAATATAGCTGTCTGTGGACCATAAAATTGTGTTTGTTGGACCTTTCGGGGTGGCCCAGTGGTTTGGGCTTGGGACTTCCATTTTGGAGGTATCAAGTTCGAAACCCCTTGCCAGCGAAAGCAAGGGTTTGCCTTCTGGTCGAGCTGGTCGCACTAGGCTTGCTTAGTGCGGGTTACCTCTCCTACTTGGTTTGCGAGCTATCGCATAGGAGCGAAGGTTTTACCCTGAGCGCACCCAAAGAGTAGCGGTTGCGGGTTTCCCTTGTCATAAAAAAAAAAAAACTGTGTTGTTGGCTCGTCTTTTCCTTAGAGAATTATGATTATCTTTTGACATTTACTTTCTTTTTTAATTTTCTAATAATATGAAGCATGTATTGCAAATGAGAACATGTTGATGCAAATCCATCTGTTCTTTATGCTGCGATCTACTGTCTACACGAATCTGGTTTGAAATTTGTGGATGTCCAAATTTTCTATCTTGTTCTTTTGGTTGAGGAAAATGTTATTCCCATCTGGATTTAGAAGGTTTGCAAATGGAAATGTTCTAAGTCAGTTGGGTAGCAATGCTCTATCTTCATTTTATTGCAAATTGTTGATACTTTCATAGACCCAAGCAATAGATTCTCCTCGGAAAGAGGGAAGCCTTTAAAGGATCTACAGGTCACGTCAAGCTCAATTATCTTAGCATCGCACAATCAAATAATTTGTTTGCTGTCAGTGTGGCTAATCAGTTTCTCCAAATTCCACGCAATAGTCATGTCCGTGTAGGGTGCAGTAACCTTGAATGCTTAACTAGTGGTTTCTCCTCCTCCTTTTGCATTCTGTTTTTGCGTTATTAAGTGTTCTTGTTTTTATAATTATCATCTGACTTAGACCTTTGGTATCTTGTTCCAACTTACACAGTAGTGGACGTGTGCTTCTCATATTTTACTTGTTTAACATGCATATCCTGAAGCAAGGGGAATAAATTCTTTGACAAGTGTTAGATTAGTACATTGTGCTTAATTTGTTCAGTTAGTTTTCTTTGTTGTTAGACTGCTGATGTTGGCTTGTATGACTTTGTTATAGTAATCATGCATACGAACCAAGTCCATACGGAGTTTAATATAAACCTGATTTCTTTAATTCACTTCCTCAGAAACATTGGCAGAGTTATTACTCAATTCTCTGTGGTGATTCTCAATTTTAATTTTCAGATTCATGAAGGACAAATTTCTTGATTTTAGAACTCATCATGAACTATAGTTTTTGTGTGGCTTGTGGCAGATATTGATATTTTTGCATTGTCCGTTAATATCTCTTATTTCTCTGCTTGTAATTTCAGTCATTCTTCTTACACACTTCTTTTTGCTGCTATATTAAGCTTCCTAGTTGGAAATAATTCAGTTTTTCTTCATCAATATATTATTGAAGTTTATGACCTAAGGCTTTTGGTAGGAAAGTACCAAATGGTTTTCATTTGTTTGTAAAATTTTGGCTGTTTCCTCCAGATATTGCAGTGTATCTTGTTGTATAAGCACTGTAGTTTGTGCTTTTGATTTGGAGAATTTTAGGTGTAGAGTAGGACATATATTTTGGAGGGAAAATAGATATTATCCCCGTCTTATCAAGCTTGGGAAATGAAGTACAGGTTTACTAATATCACCTCTTTTCTGTGTGATGCTCATGCAGAGGAGAGAAGGCATTTTGTAGCTCAGAGTGCCGTTTGAAACAAATCTCAATCGATGAACATAAAGAGAAGTGTGGTTCTTTAGCCATGAAATCGCCCGAGTTCTCTGCCTCTCCTCGCTCTGGAACAATGCAGTTTTCCGGTGGTGTTGCTGTGGCATAAGTAAGTTGGTGATACAGGTCTGGGAAGCTAACTCAATGCATAAAAAGATCTTAATATGTTCAATTTTGAGTAATGGAATGTTGTTCTGCCTGCCAAAGGTTCTGAAGTTTTGTTAGAACCTATTAAGAGGGAGAGAGTTTCGTAGTTTGGTTAAACCCGCCGAGAATAGACATCACAATTTTTATATCTAAAGACCACACATATATTTAAATACATAACTTTATACAATTGAAATCTTTTTACATTTTCGATTCCAGTGAACTTGTTGGATATCTCATATAAAAGTGTTCTGCTAAACTTCTGCTGCAAAAGGTCAGTATTCGTTGATTTCTTCCCTAGGATTCGTACCTATAGAGTAGCTTACCTTTTGTTGGCCAGTTTACTTGGTGTTTTAAGCAACCGATATTTGGTTAACGAGTGAAGCTGACACTCTTAGCCATTAATAGCCTGTTTAAACCAAGCAATGTTGGGAGTCCCTGTGATTCATACTTCATAACTGCAACAACTAGATTCATTATGTACAGCAACCTGCTTGTTTTTCTGTCTTTGAGGTCAATCGGGTTGGCGTACATAATATACACTAGGGGTGTCAAAAGTGAACCCAAACATAGGTAACTCATCCAACCCGCCCAGAATTTTAAGGGTTGAGCTCAAAATAATTTGAATTGGGTTCATTCTCAACCCATTTGAAGAGAATTCTTAATTGAGTCCAATTCAATCTCCAATTCAAATCCATTTTAGAACTTTTTACTAAGATATGTTCTTACATTAAAGGTATGAATTATTATCTATTTAACATCTTTTGGGATTTATCTATCCATTTGTTACTTTTTTTAACAAAAAATTCTTGAGCGGGAATTCAATTTGTGATTACAAAAGTTAAATATCAATATGTTAAATTATTGAGATTAATCGGGTCAAATTGGGCGGGCCAAGATCCAACCCATTTTTTAGCTCATTTGAGCCCAAAGTAAACTTGGGCGGGTCATGACCCAATCAGATTTTTGTTGACCCATTATAATATTTCCAATTTCAACTCAACCCGCCCATTTGACACCCATAATGTACACATTTTGTATCAAACACCATAAGCTGTTAAACTAAAGAAAAATAAATATATAGAGTTTGACACAAATAAATTGTTGATTGAACAACATTAGTCTATTTTTCCAAAGAACATTCATAAATAACTGAAATAAAAGTACACGAAATGGATAAAAAAAATGCAACAAATTAAGACACATACCCTGAAAAAAGCAACATGAAAAAACAATAATAGAACAACATAATTATTATATTCTCAATCGAGATCCTTGGAATGTCCATTATCTCCAACATTGGTGTCATTACCTTTTGTTGGTGCAGACGATGTACCACTTCCATACCCTAAGGATGCCATAGTCTCAAAAAACCACGAGTCATTTAATAAATCTCCTGTTGGACTTGCTGGTAGGATGACGTTTTCGTTGTTAGATGGAGGATTTAGAGGTTGTTTCAGTTGTTCCTTTCTTTCATTTATTCTAGTCGTTTTAGCAGCACACACCTTTAACAAACCTTTCATTTGTCTTGCATCAAGTTCATTAATATTCTTTCCCTCCACTAGTTGGTTGAAGAGGAGCTCCATTTCCTTCTCCTCGTTCATTTTCTCTAATTTGCTAATTTCTTTTTCTTTCTTTTTTGCTTTCTTTTGAAGATAGATTTCATGTTTGACAATACTTTTAATCCCATCATTCGCTTCACAACTTAAATACCTTGTTAAGACATCCTGAGCCAGACTTGCAGATTTCCAAGCAATGGGTTGGATACTCCCTGGCTTAAAAATAATTATAGCGACTTCTATATCACACAGAGTAGAGAGTTCTTCTACTTTCTTAAACAAACTTGTTACTCTTCTATCTAAGATGGAGTTCCTAGCGTTTTCACTATAATTTCTAGTATCCCTAAGCCTTTTTGTAGCCATATTTGATACTCAAACATAAATAAACACTTTCTTTTGGAGTAGAATATATGACTTGAAGAGGCGTCTGGCCTTTATAAATGTCAAACAAGAATGGTTAATGTAGTCAAATCAAGAAATATCATAAATTGGGGTCCAAATATTAAATAAATTGATTAGTGTAATCCGATTTTAAGAAAATTGTTTTACTTTTTTTCCTTAAAAAGTTTATAATTGAAATTTTTCGACAGGTCATATTCCATAATTATTTTTGGAGACCAAAAGCGCAATATTTACATTGTGATATTACCTTAAAAGTTGGAGTGTACAAAACTAAATCGAAAATCTAACCAAACCGTAAATCAATTCAAACTATAAAAAAATCGACTAGTGATCTGGTTTGACTTGGTTTGGTGTTGTAAAAAAACCCGACTATATTTGGATTGGTTTGGTTTCAACTAAAAAAAATCAACCCGACATTATATATATAATTTTAAAAATTTATTTTATACGTAAAAATACTTACTTTGATATAATTTTTAAACATCTCTTATACTTTTTCATAGTGTTTATATTTTAATATATTTATTTCATGTTTGGAAGTTAAATTCTTATCTAATAAAGAATATAGTCGTACATGTTGATAATTATATAAAATAAAAATCAAAATAATACTAATGGAAAAAGAAAATCAATTCAACATTAAGAATGACAATAATATTGGATATTTGTTTTTTAGTATTACATAGATTTAGACAATTAAAATAAATGATCTAATTTTACTTTCTTTTAATATTTAGTCATGTAACTAATACTTATTAAACTTATTTTAGTATGATTTAGTACTTTAAATAATGATCAATTTCATTATGACTTATTAATTTTCAATATTTGTTTTTCATGATTTTATTATTTATTTTTTTGTGGATATTTTAGTGTCATTAATCATATCATATTTTTTGTTATTTTCTTGAGAAATAACTTAGATAGTTGAATTTTGGTAAGAGTAAAGAAATATTTACAGTACAAGTAAATTATATGTTTTGTACGAAGAAATCCAAAAAAATCCGAAGTTGAAAAACCTGAATTTTATTGATTTGGTTTGGTTTGTAAATTCAAAAATCCGACACAAATGGTTTGGTTTGATATTTGAAAAATCCGAATCAATCCGGTCATGTACACCCCTACTTAAAAGTATGAACTCTTAATTTGATTGTATATCTCTAATTTAGGTTGTGACTTTTTCAATGAGTTGTGACTTTTCGATAAGTTATACTTTTTATGAAAGGTTGTAATTTTTCGATGAGTTGTGACTTTTCCAATGTTGTGACCTTTTCAATAAGTTGTAACTTTTCCAAAGTGTTGTGACTTATCGAAAAGGTCATGACTTTTGAGATAAGAAACAAGAAACATTTATTCATACTACTATATTTTGACTTTAAATAGAGGGGCTTCCTCTCATTTTTCAAGCACAATTTTTTTTAATCTTCTACTCTTCTTCTTGTTACGTTTTTTAAAAAAAAATTGTGTGATTTATTATTGTTATATGAGTTCGAAGTTTAGCAGAATATGAGGTATCATTGTTATGATGAAGTTAATTGTTCTATCCTAAGATGGTACATGACATAACTTCTAGTACTTGAGGAAATTATTTTGATGATATAATAACTATTTTTTTGTTTAATATATACATTAGTATGTAATGTTCTAATATATGAATTTAACATGATGTAGTCTAAATTTATTTTGTTTTTGTTAACAATTTCTCTTGTGATGTAAATATGTTTGAACATCTTTTTACAAAATTATTAAACTTCTCAAGAGATAGATAAATTGTCTCAATTTATTTTTTATGCTCAAGACAAAAGAATGACTCTATTTATCAATGTTACTTATGGGGGTGTACATGACCGGGTTGGTTCGAATTTTTCAATATCAAACCAAACCATTCGTGTAATAAATTTAAATTTATAAACCTAGCCAAACTAATAAAATTCATATTTTTTCGAGTTTTTCAACCTCGGGTTGGTTTGGGTTTTCAAATACTAAACTAAATCATTGTGTCAAATTTTTGAATTTATAAATGAAACAAACTAATAAATTTCGGATGTTCCAGATTTTTGGATTTTCGGCAAAGTTTGCATACAAACATATAATTAACTTGTATTCCCAATATTTCTTTCATCCAATCAAAATACAATTACTCTAAGGTGTTTCTTAAAAGAATAACACAAAATATGAGATGAGTATTGATGACACAAAAATATTCAATAAAAAATAATAATGAAATCATCATATAAAATAAATATTGTAAAGTCATAATGAAAATAATCATAATTTGAAAATACCGAATCATGCTAAAATAAGTTTAATAAGTATTAATTACAATACTAAATATTTGATAAAAATTAAAATTAGATTACATATTTTAATTGTCTAAATCAATGTAAAACTAAAGAACAAATATTCAACATTATTGTCATTCTTAGTGTTCAGTTGATCTTTTTTTTTTTTGCATTAGTATTAATTTAATTTTGCTTTAAGTTTTATTATAATTATCAACATCTATTAACTATAATATTCATTGGACCATTCTGAATTTTAAGTTTCAAACTTGAAATAATATACTAAAAAAGAAAGACTATGAAACAGTATAAGAAGTATTTTAAAATGATACCAAAGTAAATATTTTTATATATAAAATAAAATTTTAAAGTTATATATACAATGTTGGGTTGGTTTGGTCTCAGATTGGATTCTTTTAGTTAAAACCAAACTAACTCAAACATAGTTGGGTTTTTTTTCCAATACCAAATTAAGTCAAATCAAACCGCTAGTCGGATTTTTTTATTGGACTCGATTTGCGATTTGGTTCGATTTTCGATTCGATTTTCTACTCTCCTAGACTTACTCATGTGATTTAGAATGTTAGGAAGTTTGCTTCAAAATAGTTATTACTATATAATTAAACTTTGCCGTTTTCTTTTATTTATTTAGTATTTCTTAATATTTCATTATTTTAGAAGAAGAAAAGTTCAGATAACGAATGAATAATCAAGTTAACCTATGCCCGAAATCTCAGAGACACACTTATATTATACTAAGGTCCTATTACCCTCCTGAACTTATTTTGTTAATAATATTTTACTCCTTTTCGACCTACGTGGCACTATCTTGTGGACCCAACGATGGTTGACTTTTTTTTCAAACTAGTGCCAAGTAGGCTAAAAAGGGATAGAAAATTACTTATTAAATAAGTTCAGGGGGTAATAGGACCTTAGTATAGTATAAGTGTGTCTCTGGAATTTCGGACATAGGTTGAGGGGGTACTTGTGTATTTTCCCTACTTTTTATGAATTCACAAAGTGATTACATTCATTATTTCTATCTTTCATCTTTTATTACATTAATTTTTTATCAATAATTTTTCATATTATTATACTATCCCTATATATGAGTTACCACAGTGTTATTATTTTTTCTTGGACGAATCATACTTTATTGAAAAATTAAAATCATTCGTAAGTATATGAACATGTGATTGTATATACTTCACAGATAGAATATATTCTTCAAATTTAATTTTTAGTTTTTTCAGTAAAAAGAAAGAAAATAATCCAGTTAATTATGGATAGTCAGATAACTATTTTTTATTATGTACACCAATCTGCTTGATTTTCTGTCTTTGAGGTCAATCAGGTTAGTGTACATAATGTACACATTTGTGTAGCGAGGATCCATTTGTGCCAAACACAAAATGTCCTTGTGATGGAAGATTAAGAGGAAAGAGAGAGTGTGTGTGACTAAAAATGGTGAATATTTTTTTTGGGAAATTCATAAAGATTGAGGTCGCTACATATAGGGTGAAATTCCTAAATTTTAATATGCACATGAAATACCTTTCGTATCAAACATCAAAAGCTGCTACGATTAAAGATAAACTTTGTTCAAACTTTGACACAAATAACTTATTGATTGAATAATATTAATTTAATTTTTCAATAAAACATTCATAAATAATTGAAATAAAGTACGATAACAAGAAATGGATAAAAAATGCAACAAATTAAAACACACTATGAAAAAAGCAACATGAAAAAACAATAATAGAACAACAAATATGTTATATTCTCAATCGAGATCCTTGAAACGTCCATTATCTCCAACGTTGGTGTTATTGCCTTTTGTTGGTGCAGATTTAGTACCACTTCCACCCCCTAATGTAGCCATAGTCTCAATAATCCACGAGTCATTGAATGAAACTCCCATTGGACCTGCTGATACGGTGACATTTTCGTTGTTGGATGGAAGATTTAGAGGTTGTTTCAGTTGTTCCTTTCTTTCATTTATTTTAACCGTTTTAGCAGCACACACCTTTAACAAACCTTTCATTTGTCTTGCATCAAGTTCATTAACACTCTTTCCCTCTACTAGTTGGTTGAAGAGGAGTTCCATTTCCTTCTCCTCATTCATTTTCTCTAATTTGCTAATTTCTTTTTCTTTCTTTTTCGCTTTCTTTTGAAGATAGGTCTCATGTTTGACAATACTTTTAATCCTATCATTCGCTTCACAACTTAAATACCTTGTTAAGACATCCTGAGCCAGACTTGCAGATTTCCAAGCAATGGATTGGATACTCCCTGGCTTAAAAATAATTATAACGACTTCTATATCACACAGAATAGAGAGTTCTTCTACTTTCTTAAACAAACTTGTTACTCTTCTATCTAAGATGGAGTTTCTAGCATTTTCACTATAATTCCTAGTATACCTAAGCCTTTTTGTATCCATATTTGATACTCAAACATAAATAAACACTTTCTTTTGGAGTAGAATAGATAACTTAAAGAGGCGTCTGGCCTTTATAAATGTCAAACAAGAATGGTTAATGTAGTCAAATCAAGAAATAGCATAAACTAGGGTTCAAATTTTAAATAAATTGATTAGTGTAATCCGGATTTAAGAAAATTGTTTTACTTTTTTTCCTTACAAAGTTTAAAATTGAAATTTTTCGACAGGTCATATTCCATAATTATTTTTGGAGACCAAAAGCGCAATATTTACATTGTGATATTACCTTAAAAGTTGGAGTGTACAAAACTGAATCGAAAATCTAACCAAACCGTAAATCAATTCAAACTATAAAAAAATCGACTAGTGATCTGGTTTGACTTGGTTTGGTGTTGTAAAAAAAACCCGACTATATTTGGATTGGTTTGGTTTCAACTAAAAAAAATCAACCCGACATTATATATATAATTTTCAAAATTTATTTTATACATAAAAATACTTACTTTGATATAATTTTTTAAATATCTCTTATACTTTTTCATAGTGTTTATATTTTAATATATTTATTTCATGTTTGGAAGTTAGAATTCTTAATGATCTAATAAAGATTATAGTTCGTACATTTTGATAATTATATAAAATTTAAATAAAAATCAAAACAATACTACTGGAAAAAGAAAATCAATTCAACACTAAGAATGACAATAATATTGGATATTTGTTTTTTAGTATTACATAGATTTAGACAATTAAAATACATGATCTAATTTTACTTTCTTTTAATATTTAGTCATGTAACTAATACTTATTAAACTTATTTTAGTATGATTTAGTACTTTAAATTATGATCAATTTCATTATGACTTATTAATTTTCAATATTTGTTTTACGCGATTTTATTATTTATTTTTTTGTTGATATTTTAGTGTCATTAATCATATCATATTTTGTGTTATTTTCTTGAGAAATAACTTAGATAGTTGCATTTTGGTAGGAGTAAAGAAATATTTGCAGTACAAGTAAATTATATGTTTGTATGAATATTTTACCGAAAAACTCAAAAATCTGAAAAAATCCAAAAAAATTCCAAAGTTGAAAAACCCAAATTTTATTGGTATGATTTGGTTTGTAAATTCAAAAATCCGACACAAATGGTTTGGTTTGGTATTTGAAAAACCCGAATCAATTCGGTACACCCTACTTAAATGTATGAACTCTTAATTTGATTGTTAAATTACTATAATATTCCTAATTTATGTTATGACTTTTTCGATGAGTTGTGATTTTTCGATAAGTTATAATTTTTATGAAAGGTTGTAATTTTTCGATGAGTTGTGAATTTTCCAATGTTATGACCTTTTCAATAAATTGTAACTTTTCCAAAGGGTTGTAACTTCTCGAAAAGGTCATGACTTTTGAGATAAGAAACAAGAAACACTTGGTCATACTACCATTTGTTGACTATAAATAGAGGGGATTCCTCTCATTTTCCAAGCACAATTTTTTTAATCTTCTACTCTTCTTCTTGTTACATTTTTAAAAAAAAATTGTGTGATTTATTATCGTTATGTCAGTTCGAAGTTTGGCAGAATATGAGGTACCATTTTTATTAAGACTGGTCAACGGAACGGGACGTACCGGTACCGTTCCGGTACCATTCCGGTTCGTTTCAGTTCGTCCCGTTTCGGTTGCCTACGGGACGGGACGGAATAGTCTGAACCGGTACACGGAACGAGATGGAACCGTGATTTCGTATCGGTGTACCGGTTCCGGTCCGCTCCGGTCCGGTTCGATTCCGATCCGGTTTACTTAATATATATTAATTTTTTTATATTTTATATAATTTATATTTATATTTTCTATAAATTATATTTTATATTTTATTTAATATTTACAAGACACAAGTTATAAATATAACTTATAAAATAAATATTAATGAATATAAGTAATAACTTACAAAGTATAAACTTCAAAAGATTTAAAATTTTGAAAACTTTATTAGACTTTACTTGCAAACTTAACAACAAAAAAAATTAATAAATATCTTTAAAATAAACTTAAGTAAAAAATTATAGTATAAATTTAAAACTATTAATTTATACTTAGAAAAAAATTATATTTTCATAATCTCAAAAAATATTGTCCCGTTTATCCCGTCCCGTTCCATCCCGGTCCGTTGTGATTTGTTCCGGTTCCATCCCGGTATATAGTGGAACGGGACGAAATCGATTTTCATCCCGATAATTCCGATCCGGTTCATCTCGGTACTGGTCAACATACCAGTCAACAGGTTCTGTTCCGATCCGGTACCGGTTTGTTCCGGTCCGGTGAACCGGTTCTCGTCCGTTGACCAGTCTTAATTGTTATGATGAAGTTAATTGTTCTATCTTAAGATGGTACATGTCATAACCTCTAGTACTTGAGGAAATAATTTTGATGATATAATAACTATTTTTTTGTTTGATATATACATTAGTATTTAATGTTCTAATATATGAATTTAACATGATGTTGTCTAAATTTATTTTGTTTTTGTGAACAATTTCTCTTGTGATATAAATCTTAGGACCGAAAGTAAGCAGGTGTATATGCGGAAGTTAGCAAAGCAAACCTCGAAAGACTACGAGTAAGAAGACAACGAGAAATATAACAAAAGACACAAAGATTTAACGTGGTTCGATCAATCGACCTACGTCCACAAAGGAGATGAACAATCCACTGTAAATATGAGAGTACAAAATACAGAGGGAAAAAACCTCAACCAATTCACTCGGAATACATGGGAGGTTCACACAAGTGATAACGTATCAAACTTGTGACCCATAAATTCTCCTCCTAACCAAAACTCTCAAAATTCTTAAGACTACATTGTGAATGCTGATTAAGTTAGAAGGAGCATTCCTCTATTTATATAGTCCTAACTTTTTCCTACTATATTACATAGAATAGAGACTTCTTCTGCTTTATTAAACAAACTTGTTACTCTTCTATCTAAGATGGAGTTCCTCGCGTTTTCACTATAATTTCTAGTATCCCTAAGCCTTTTTGTTGTCATATTTGATACTCAAACATAAAAAAACACTTTCTTTTGGCATATAACTTGAAGAGGCGTTTGGCTTTTATAATGTCAAACAACAATTGTTAATGTAGACAAATTAAGAAATATCATAAATTGGGTCCAATTTTAGCAAACTGTTTAGTGTAATATATGATTTAAAAGAAATTGTTTACTTTTTTTCTAAAAAAGTTTTAAATTGCTAAAATTTTGAATGGTCATATTCCATGATTATTTGGAGATGGAATGCGTAATATTTACATTGTGACATGGGCATATTTGGTAGAAAAGTATAATGGAAAATATGTTTTACAAAAGATGTTAGTATATCCTTTAAATGTTAAAATTAATGAAAGATCAAAATAGTCCATCATCTTTAGGTTAAGACTCAAAGTGATCCTTGAGTTTTTACCTGGAACACTAATAGTTCCTTATATTTGAATTATTGCGGCACTTATGGTCCTCCCATATAATTTTGCCTTTTTTTAAACATTAATTTTATCCAAAAATTTATATAAAGTGTCCAATCGTCTTTTTGTATATACTAGATATGAAAAGACCCGTTAACGGACCCAACATTCTGGTGATAAGTTGCATTTATACGTTATTTAATCATATTGTTAAAAAATAATGATTTTTTAATATTTTCACGTAAATAAATAAAAGATTAATAATGAGCATTATACTTTGAAGTATTTTTTTTTATTTCTATAAAATTAAAAAAAAAAACTTATAACTTAAACAAGTTATCTGAACTAATATTAAAAGAATATATAATCTAATATTCATTTTAACATCATGTTAGACATTAACATTAAATTAAATGACAATATATGTTGGATATAAAATATGTCATCTTCTTTAATTTTATGTATTTGGCTCATATAAAGAAAAAAAGGTAAACCTAAAGCATGTTCTAATTTGGTGGATGTAGGTATAATTAACTAAGATGACATGTTTATGTGGTTAACATAACTATATAATAAGCATTTGTATTCAGGAGCACATAGTTTTTTTTTTTCAAAATTTGAACAAAAAATGTGTGAAGTGTTTATGTGTCCCATCGAAACAAGTCGTAGTTTGAGTATCAAATAAAATTTAGTGACAAGTTTAATGGACTATTAATATATAAAGTCAAGTCATAAATTTATTTTATTAAATAATATTAAAATCTTAATATCTAAGTTGCACAACTACATTTCCATTCAATTATTTTTTATAGGAAAATAACAAAAATTCAGGTAAAAATACATTTATTTGTCTATCTTAAAGATAAAAATATTTTTTCAATGATAATATTATCTTTTTAATATGATAAAAATATATTTTAAAATTTTTTATTATCATGATGAGATGATTCATACATAAAAGTATTTGTGTCATTTATGTCTTGAATAAAAGATATTACATGTAGTTTCAAAGCACAAGTTACGTTTGTAAGTTTTCTTTCTAGATTCAATTGATAAATCTTTTAATAATCTTCCTCTTTTTATAATTTATCGGTATATATAAAACAATTTTAAAATTTGAATTTGTCAAATAGTATGTTCGTGAAATTGATCAGTACCGGTGAATGGGATAGGATGGAAAAAGGAACTCCATCCATTATAAAAAAAAAAACTCTACCATATCCCTCTATTGTGTATGAAGTTTATGGTTTCCGTTGGTGTAAATCCAATCACCTGAATTTAAGATGATAAGAAATTCTCCATTGGTAACATTTATTAATATTTCGAAAACAAGATAATTTACTTTTAGAAAAATCAATCCCCCCTTTTTATTTGAGACAAGAGGATGGTAGTATTGAGAATTAATTGATAACTTATCAAAATTTGCATTCTACTATTTAAGTTTTTATTTTATTTTAACATTTGAGTTCTAAAATTACCAAAAAGATAATTTCCATAGTTAAAAACATTTTTAAAATTGTACTATTGAAAAAGCTAATTTGATTTTAAACTTTAAAGACTAAATATAGGACATGTGAAAAATATATTGAAGATTGAAAAATAAATGCGGTGCACAAAATATGAATGATGTTGATAATTGTTGATCATTTAAAATTTATAATAGATATAGTAAATTTGTAATGATATAAAGAGAATGGGCCCACATTGTTATGCTCTGAAAATTTTAAAAATTTTGTTCTTGAAGAGCTTGCTCACTGATTGCATTTCTTATGAACTATGCCTTTGAGAATTGCAATTGTGATTTATAATGAATTTTAAGATATTAATTGGTTGATTATCATAATTATTAGAATGTTTGAAAAATGTGAATCAATTAAATTTGGTTAAAATTTGTTACATGGACATGTTCCACAAGTTATGTGTTCACTAAGAAATAGTGAATCTTATTTTTTTGTCTTATAATTGTTTTACAAAAGTAAGGTCATTATGTAGGGAATAGATGGAAAAATGAAGTTCATAATGTTGAAAAAATTGTGCTATTGATCATCCTAATAAGAGATCTATATTAAAATGTGTAATATTTAGGATGCAAATTAGAAACAAAGGATGAGAAATTTATTGGTATAAGACATGAGAGTGGAGAGAATTGAGGAGTGAATGAAATGATAGAATGAGTTAGCGTCTATTTATTTGTGTCATAGACTTGGTTCTAAAAAAATCTTATAATTTATAGTTTCTAGAATAATTATGTAACTTATGGAGGAAATTTAGCTACTTGAAAAAATATTTTTACAAATTTAAAAATAGAATTTATAGAATTTCAAAATGAAATATATATACAAAATAATCATATTACCCTTGATTGTCTTTAACTTCATATTTCTATATAATAGAAAATATCAAATTTTGATCCGATAACTTTAAATTTTAATCAAACTCACATTAATTCAAATATTCAGATTAATATGTTTGGAATCAAATAAAAATAAAAATTTTATTATAGATTTTAATGAAGAACTACTCTTTTATAATCTAGCAAATATGTTTAGTTTCCTTTAAATGTAAATATACCATTCTACTCATTTTATTTGTAAAGTTATTTTTTAACATTTTTTAAAACATATCTGTTAATGTTGAAACTAATTTTATTTATCCTTTGATTCAATCAAATATATGTTATTAATGTATCACACTTATTTCTTTTCAACTATATTAATCAGACCCAAAATAAAAGTGAAATAATTAATTATATTTTAAAATAATGAAATATTATATTAAAAGTAGGGATTTTTATTAAGAATAATGAGTAGAAAAATATTAAGAATTAAATTAAAGTAGTAATAAAATAGAGTAATGAGTAGATATCACAATAACACTTACAAATGTGAAGTAATATAAAATGAGTTAATAGTAATAACAATAATTAAAGATGTTTCTAGAACTATTAGTTTTCTTGTTATTGTTCTTGGTAGATTTTTGTTTGTGTCAAGTTACATTTTTACCTTTGATCACCTTTCACTTTATATATAGAAATATGTTTCTACAATTATTATTTTTCTTACTTTTTTTTTGTTATGGTGAAATTACATTTTAACGCTTGATTGTCTTAATTGCAAATATACCATTCTATTCATTTTTATTTGTAAAGTTACTTTTCAACATCTTTTCTTTAATTTCAATCTAATATATATTATTAATTTCATCACACTCAATTCTTTTCAAGTATATTAATAAGAGCCAAAATAAAGGTGAAAACAATTAAATCCATAATGAATTTTTATATTAAAATAGGCTTTTTTAAATAAGCATAATGAATAGAAAAAAATATTAAAAATTAAATTAAAATAATAGTAAAATAGAATAATGAATAGATATTATAACAACTCACAAAAGAAAACAAAATAAAGTAATAACAAAATAGTGCATGGTAATAACAATAACAAAAGATGTTTCTAGAACTATTTAATTTTATTGATATTATTCTTGGTAGATTTTTGTTAGCGAGAAATTACATTTTTATCCTTGATCATAATTCACTTAACTTATAGAAAGATGTTTCTAAAATATATTGTGCTTAATAGATTTTTATTATAATGAAATTACATTTTTACCCTTGATCGTCCTACCTCTTCACTCTTCAATATAATAGAATAGAAATATGTAATTTTCAAATATGTAACAAAATTAGAAATTAAAACGAACAATTAAAGTTTTCAAATCATTATATTTCTATATTAAAATGTTCAAATCTTTAAAACTCCACATATATGCACAAATTAATAGAAGGAAGTCAAACAATTTAATATATATATATATATATATATATATATATATATATATATATATATATATGAAAGCTCATTTCAATAATAACACATATATATTTCATTTTTAATATATGACTCCCTCCTGTTTTATTTATATGAACTTATATTTTATTTCATTTCAAAAAAGAAAAAAAATTCTGATTTCTAATTTTTTTATATAGCATATTAAATATCACAAAATTAAAAAATATTTCAATGCACATAATTTAATATACATATAAATCTTAATTTTAATTTTGATTGATTCCACCTAATATTATACTTGATGTATACTTATTAAGAGCTAAGCGTAATCATTATTTATTAACTTCATATAATAAATAGATATCACAATAACTCATAAAAAATGAAGAAATAACAAAAATGAGGTAATACTAATAATAATACCTAAAGATGTTTCTAGAACTATTTATTGTTATCATTCTTGGTAGATTTTTGCTTGCATGAGTTACATTTTTACCTTTGATCATCATTCACTTATATATAGAAAGATGTTTCTAATATTATTTATTCTTGATAGATTTTTGTTAGAATGATATTACATTTTTATTCTTGGTCATCTTTAATACACATATATCATCCTATTCACTTTTATTTGTAAAGTTACTTTTAACATCTTTTTCTTTAATCTCAATTTAATATATATTATTAATTTTATCACACTAATTTATTTTCAGGTATATTAATTAGAGCCAAAATAAAGATTGAAATAATTAATTCATGATATTTTTATATAAAAAGTAGCTTTTTTTATAAGCATAATGAATAGAAAAAATATTAAGAATTAAATTAAAGTAATAGTAAAAATAGAGTAATAATAAAATAGATATCACAACAGCTCACAAAAGAATTAAAAAGGAAATGAAGTAACAACAAAATAAGTTAATGGTAATAACAATAGCTTAAGATGTTACTAGAACTTTTTAATTTTTTTGTTATCATTCTTGGTAGATTATTGTTAGCGTAAAGTTACATATTTGTCCTTGATCATTATTCACTTCATATATAGAAAGATAATTCTAGAATTATTTATTATCTTTCTTCATAGATTTTTGTTAGTGTGAAATTATATTTTTACCCTTGGTCGTCCTCCCACTTCACTCTTCTACATAATAAAATAAAATAATATAATAGAAATAATAACTCTATCTGAGAGAAAGTGATAAGAAAAACACATTTATGTTCATTAGAAATATTACTGTAGCTAAACTAAAAACATCTTAATATATGATCACTTTGGAGGAAAAGAAAAAATTATACTATTGCAGGTGAAATTATCGTGATAAACCTCTCGACTTTACCTGCAATACGATTTCTACTAAACAAAGCAAAGTGTTTTTCTTCTCACATTCTTTCATATGGAGTTGTTATTTCTACTAAATATATAAAATGACGATTGAACATCCATACATAGGTTATGGATAAAATTAACGCTAAAAAATAGGTAAAGTTTTGGAAGAGGATCAAAAGTGCACAAATATTACAAATATGAGGAACTATCAGTGCTCCACGTGAAAATTCAAGGATCACTTTGAGCTTTAATCCAAAGAAAGGACCTTCCTCAATAGAATTCTCTTTCCAGGTTGTTAGAGTTCATTTCCCAGGTTCTCAAGATGTTAGTTCTCTAAGGATATACTAATATCTTTTGTATAAAAACATATTCTCCTCGGAACTTTTCTACCAAATATGCCCATGTGACAAGTTAAATATTGTGTTTTCGGTCTCCAAAAATAATCATGGAATATAACCCGTCAAATTTTTAGCAATTTTCAACTTTTTTTATAAAAAAAGAAAAAGTAAAACAATTTTTCTTAAAAAAAGATTACACTAATCAATTTATTTAAAATTTGGACCACAACTTGTTATATTTCTTAATTTGGCTACATTAAAAATTCTAGTTTGTCATTTATAAATGACACGATCCAAAACTATCCCCTAGTCATAATACTGTTCTTAGAATCACAAGCGACTCCAAGCTGAATCTTGATATTAGCATAGTCATGAGCAACTAAATATAAACATGTACAAAAAAAAATATGAAAATGACGGAGCGAAAGCATTATCTTTGGCCTAGTGGCATTTATCCAACCATAGACGAACATGATAATAACGTCATAAGTTCCTTTTCCACAACCTGTCGAATCAAAGAGAACAAACAAGAGTATGGTACATATAAACACAAAACAAGCTCATGACTGTTTTGAGAAAATTTAGCAATGTCAATAACCTTAACAAATATAGCCAGAAAATTGGGACACCTTTATGAGAAACTGATTAGCTTGGTAAAGAAGCTCTTTGCAGATGGGAGTACTCAGTTATAGGAAGTAAAAACTACAGTCCTTTAAAATAATCAAAACTACAACAAGAGAGTCACGATTTCATGTCATGCAATGACACTTAATTATCACATCTCATGCTATAGCATATGTAAGCCATAGGACACCTGCTAATTATTTACAACAGAAAAATATTACTTTGAATAAATGAAGAACTAGGGACTGAGACTACACAGCACTGATCTACTTCACAGGTAGAGAGAATTTGCAAACATTATCCCTCGCCGAATACTGTCACTTGCTGCACCAAATTTGTTCTGTAAATCTACTTCTCCCACAGCATGTGCGGCAGCTTTCAACTGTAAATTACCAACACAAAAACATGTGGAGTAGCTGTTTTGTATAAAGGAAAGGGAACTCATAGTTTTCTAAAAAAACACTATATTATCACAAAAGGAACTACAGGTACCATTGACGTACTTGTTTACCGCAGCAGCTCATTCAACAAACAAGTATAACCAAAAGAATATTAACTCATTCAACAAACAAGTATAACTAAAAGAATATTAACTCTTATGGAAGTGCTCTCCTGATGCACCATGTGGATACGGATGACTATTGATAGTCTATATAGTCGACAATTTTCAGCCCATATTTATAAAGCTAGTTCATTTAATCTACATTTTAATGAGTTGGATTATGGATAAAATATGGGTATCCATAGAAACCCACCCAATAGCTGAGCCATTCATCACAACCCGATGATTACTGATGTTCAACCTGATTGATGATGTTCATCAGTTAAAATGGGACGGAGGGAATATTATTCAAAACAGGAGGTACCTAACTATTGCTAACTGCTTAAATTGAACAATGAGCTTGATTTTTCAGGTTATAGTACTTTCTCCATCCCAGTTTAGGGGTCACAATTCAGATTTCAATTGTCAAACTTCTTAATCTATTTATCGTAAATCGGGATATAGAATCTTAAAAATTATAAAATAAAATTCACATATCTGAAAAGTACATAAAAAGTACTACAAATCACAATGATCATTAGTTAAAAGCATTTAAAATGCATACAAAAAATATACTTAAAAGCTCATTTGACACAATTCAAACACCATTACATAAATAGAGACAAAATTGAAGGTTGTTGTATGAGTTTAAGTTGGGGATACGTAGTATATATAGTGTAATTTCAATTTGACATAATATCTAATCAACTTCATATAAAAAGTTCATACTGAAGTAGATTATGTGGATTGTTTTTATTTAAATGATATGTGCTACTATAATAAGTATTGAGTTGATAACTTAGAAAAGATAACCGGGTTATTTGGGATGACCCCGCCTATATTAGGATTTGTGGAAAAATTAAGTTAACAATCGATACTTATAATCTCAACAGAATAATATTCATGAATAATTAAATATATTATTTTTACTTGGAATATGCATGAACTATGAGCTGTGGTATTCAGAGACAGGCTACAGAACTGTTAACTTTTTTTTTTTTTTGATAAAGTAATTAAATGAAATTAGAAAGCATCATGAAGATGCGAAGTTACAAAAGCACCTTGTGCAAAGAAGCTGCTCCAAACAGAAAATATGGAGCTAGCTTGGCAAAAACTTGTGAAACAGTCAATAGGGAACCCTGCTACTCTACTGTACTAGAGATAGGGAACTAACAAAATCCGAAAGGTTATCCACACTGTTTACATTGGCATAAAAGTGCCAGCTAAATAAACTAACTAGACATTGGGCTTTAAGAGTGCATAAAGAGGTTGATATTCCATTAAAGCATCGGTTGTTTCTCTCTTTCCATATGCTCCAAAAAATGGCTGCTGGGATCATTCTCCAGATCTTTCTGATGGATTTGTCAACTTTCCACAATATCCAGCTGGCATAAGCATCCTTCATGTTGTAGGGCATTACCCATTGTAGACCAAACATAGAGAAGAAATAATACCATAAGCTAATAGTTGCAGGGCAGTGCAAAAAAAGGTGATTAACACTCTCATTGGTTTGCTTGCACATGACACATCTGTTGATGAGGATTACACCTTTTTTCCTGAGGTTGTCTTGTGTTAGACATGCTTCCTTCAATGCTGTCCAGGTGAAACAAGAAACTCTGAGGGGTTGCCTAGTTTTCCAGACATGTTTCCAAGGCCAAATTAGTAGAATGCCATTCTGGTAGCTCAAATTTTTGTAACATTCTTTCACCGTGTAGGTCTTCTCCTTAGAATTACCCCAAAGAATCTTGTCTTGATCTTCGACCACCAATGTAGTGTTTTGCAGAGTTTCTAAGAGGGAAAGGAGGTCATTAATCTCCCAATCCTGGAAGTTCCTTCTGAAAATAGGTGTCCAATGGTTGTTGTCTCTGTACTGGGCTATAGTTGCTTCTTTGTTGGAGGCTATCTGGAACAAGGAGGGGAAAGAGTCTTTTAGCCTAGAGTTCCCAAGCCATCTGTCTTGCCAAAATCTGATCTTGAGTCCATTACCAGCCTTGAAGGATACTTCCTCAAAGAAATTATCTTTGAAACTGCTTATGTGTTTCCAGACCCCAACACCATGGGATTCAGTGCTTTCCATTGGATACCAGTGATCTTGAAAGCCATATTTAGCCTTGATGATGTCTCTCCAAAACCCAGCCTCAGTTTGTCCATATCTCCAGAACCACTTCATGAGTAAGCTCTTGTTTTGAAGTTGGAGATTTCTGATTCCCAAGCCTCCTTGAAACTTAGGTTGAGTTACTGATTTCCATTTAACTAGAGAGTACTTGTGAGTGAGACTATTTCCTTCCCATAGAAATCTCCTTCTGAGCCTATCTATTTGTTTCAAAATTGAACCTGGTATTGGAAATAGAGACATGAAGTACGTAGGAATACTATCTAGTACACTGTTGATGAGAGTGAGCCTACCTCCCATAGAGAGGTGTTGCATTTTCCATGTAGCAAGTCTCTTTTCTATTTTTTCAATAACTCCATTCCAAATTCCAGAAGATTTGAAACTTGCCCCCAAGGGAAGACCTAGATAGGTGGTGGGTAACGATCCTATTTTGCAACTAAGTATGCCAGCAAGTTCCTCTAGATTGTCTACCTGATTAACCGGATATATAGCACTTTTGAGCATGTTAATATAGAGTCCGGAGATAGCTTCAAAAACTATAAGGGTGGTGTTTAGATTGGAGACTTGTTGTTTGTCAGCTCCACAAAAAATGATAGTGTCATCCGCATAAAGAAGGTGAGATACATTGACAGTGGTGGCTGGATTGCTGCCTACTTGAAATCCTTGAATCCATTGAAGTTCTTTAGCCCTAGCTAGTAACTGAGATAGTCCTTCCATAGCCAGAATGAATAGATAAGGAGAGAGTGGATCCCCCTGCCTCAACCCTTTTGAGTAGAGAAGAATCCAACTGGACTTCTGTTGATCAAAACTGAGAACTTCACTGTTGAAATGCAGAAGTATATCCATCTTATCCACCTATCACCAAATCCCATTTGATTCAGTATATTAACTAGATAGGCCCAGTTAAGTTGGTCAAAAGCTTTCTCTATGTCCAATTTACATAAGATCCCAGACTCACCACTCTTGATTCTCCAGTCTAGCACCTCATTAGCAATCAAGGATGCATCAGTTATTTGCCTATTCTTTAAAAAAGCACTCTGCTGCCCTGAGACTAAAGAATTCATCACCCTTTTCATCCTTTCTGCTAGGATTTTAGCCAACAACTTATAGACACTACCTATGAGGCTTATAGGCCGATAGTCTTTAAGCTCTGCAGCACCTTTCTTCTTTGGGATTAGAGCAATAAAAGAAGCATTACAAGACCTCACCATTTGGCAATTCTGGTGGAAGAAATTGAAAGCTGCTAGTATATCCTCTTTAATGAAGCACCATGATTTTTGGAAGAAAGCCATGGTATAACCATCAGGTCCTGGGGCTTTGTCAGGGGCACAAGCCATAAGAGCATTAGAGATCTCCAGTTCAGTGAAAGGAGTTGGAAGAAGTTGTTTCTGAGAGGAACAACTGAGCGCTCAAAAGAGAATAAAGTGGATTAAGATTATCTCACTCAATCCATATCTTAGCCAATCCAATGGTTACCAATATTTATATGGGTGGACTGAAATTCAAACAGATCCAATTCGCTCATTTAGCCCCACTAACTGACACTTAATATCTCAAATTATTCATAAACTCAACAGAAGTTCTCATGATTTTACCTGGTTTAAAAATTCATCAAGCCTTCTAGCCAGCCGTGTGATGCTACCTTCAAAGATATCTGTCATTTGTATAACCTCCGCAAAAGATGCACCCTAAGCGAAAGCAATATGCAGATTAACAACTATTAGAGGAAGATGAAATCTCCAGTTGTTTCTTTCGTTAGTTTTATATTGGGTAAGTGAAAGAACTCAGGTCAAATTCGAAGAACTCAACGCAAATCATTTTGTTTCTGTAAAAGTATTTCAGATAATTGGCAACCTTATTCATTTTAAACAAAGATGGAACTCGAAAGCAAAAAATGATGCCTTCGAGGATTGAATAGCTTAAACATCCGACACGTACTAAGACTGAAGGTAGCTTCCATGTATATGATAAACTAGCATGATTACCATTTCCTTCTGACTGGTTTTCCTCGCCAAGAGTATCAGACAACCTATTAGCTATTTGGGAGGGAGAGATGATGATAATCACAGGAAAAAAGTATTTCCCTCGTAGCAATTGAACATTCGCGGAAATCTTCTATGTAAAACATGATCCTGAACCTTGAGCAAAAAGATAAACAAAACAAGAATACCACAAGAAGTAACAGCATAACCACAACCAACAACATCCCATGTTTACTCGAGATGTCCACTAGATATACTGGGTATGGTACCTATTCTGATGACACAGCACTAATCCCAGAAGTAATTGCAAGTAATATGGAGTTGAAAGGCAATGGTTGGGACGTTATGGATCTTTGCGTAGTCTTTTTGGTGTAAATGGTTGCCATCCTCCCCCCCCCCCCCCCCCCCCCAAAAAAAAAAAATCTTCTAAAGGGATGCTTTACAACAACAAAGAAAGAGGGAGACCTTGAAATGCAATGGTGCAGCAAGATGATGTCTTATTTATATCTAGTCTTCATTGAATGGAAGAGAATGACAAACAGGCTTAAATCTCTAACCGCCTAGAGAGCTTGACTTGCAGAATGATGTTAACACTTAAAAACATTTAACAAGACAAATCTACAATACTCGTGCTGGGAATGAAACATGAATTATTGTGGGTAATCAACATGAAATACAACTAATTTACTCACCATTGACCAACAGTAAATAACATCCATTAAGAATGGTTGAACTGATGCCACCACATATTCATCAACATCTATTTCCAGCTTGCATTCATGTTGTATCTGAAATGTTGTGGGTGTTATCCATGCTTCTGAAATGTAAATAAAGAAGGTCATATTCATCTTTCAACTCACCTCTGCTATTCTTCTTGCACTATCTTGTAACTGTTGCAATGGTTTTTCAAGCTCATCTCTTAATTGTATTTTCTCCTCTGATCTATCACCTGGGATAAAGCAGCTTGCCAGAGCCGCAACTTGATGATGATTAAGATCATTGAATGTACCTGTCACAAAATTTATTAACGATATCAGATATAACTACCCACTCTTTTTGCACCACCAAGGGAATTCCACAAGATTTTCAAAGTCTGGCCATGTGTCACTGGAAATTAAACAACATTGAAAGAGCCTGATTGCCCAAGGAGAAGCAACAGTAACCAGAGTATTCTAAAATCGAGCTAGCAAAAGTATGTAGGGATGACAAATGATCTATACTATAAGGCTATAAAGAAATAAAAGAAAAGAATAAAACACATTTTTTGTTTGGCGTCAGCAGGTCTGCAAGTTTAAGTTTCAGAGCAACCAACCATAATTGTATATATATTTTCAATATGATCCAAGAGACTCGAGTAAAATCATTCAATTTTATCTTCAGAGTTCTATCAAGTTTAAGACCATGGAATACACCAGAACTGTATATAAATCTCTAAAATGCAATAACACTCTGTTTAATTTGATCTAGTTTCCATTTCAAGCTTCAAGGTTCAAAACAAAATAGCATGTCTCTCATATTTTAAATAAAAGCAATTTGTTTCCACATGAACAAAGAAGTTAGTATTGCACACAGTTTTCAAACAGCAATTACATTACCATTAAACATCAATTCAGTTACGAGAAGTTCGTCTCCAGTTTCTATCAAGCAGGCTGCCTGCCCCTTCAACTGCACAACACCGTCAGTGTCAATGTGACCCAGCTTTTTGAGGACTCGGGAGCGGTTCCTAAGTTCATCCCGAAATTTTTGAAGCTGAAAACTTGCCAAATTTAGTTACAAGTAAATAAAACAGCAAAAATCCTGTTATAATTGTTGAATACTCCAAGGATCAGTTACTTGGAAATTCAAGACATAGGGAAAGACTCGAAACCAAATCTTAATAAGATGGATAAGCAAAACAGAAAACAATGATTATTAAATACACTAACCAAAGAAGAATGAATGTTAATGATTGTGTGCAATGAGATATATAATGCAGTATTTTAGATGAGAAGAACTTAAACCTAGCACATCTAAGAGATCAATGAAGAGAGAAAAACAAATAAAAAGAAAAAAGAAAAAAACTGTGTCAACAAGCAAGCAACATAGGAAATCTACCTGTGATTCACGCATTTTTGACTTGAGCTGTTGAATCTCATGGTTCACTTCAGCCTTCCTCTGGAAACTCCTAAGCTGATGTTCATTTTGTGACTGCCCCACATGTGTTCAACAGCAAATGGTAAAAGTAGAGACAATAAGTAAACCATCATCCATGGAGGAAAATGGCAAAAGCCTCTAGTTGAACTCCTCACTGAATAAACAGATCATTCAAAACCAAACTTCTTGTCAAACCTTATGCAGTTGATAAGAAAAGAACTTCTTCTCAAGTTCTTCAATCTGGTTCACCATATTAACAACTTCAGGATCTTCAATGCCCATGTCCTACAAATTTAAAAATTAGGAAAGCAACAAACCCTTGTGTCTTTTTTTGGTCTAATAATCAAATCATATTAGAAAAGAAGTTGCTTCAAACAAAACATGAAGCAAACTTAACTGTAGAACGGCCAAAAAAGTTCCCTGAATATTCTACTAAGCTAAAGAAAGGGAGGCTAACAAAATCCAAAAAGTTATCCACATTGTTTACAGGGAAAGAAAGTGTCAATTGAATAAACATTCCAAATGTTAAAAAATGACAAAAGTCCCACATCGATGGTTAATGAGATGGGTGGACTCCTTATAAAGCTTGGGCAATCCTCCTCCCTTTGAGCTAGCTTTTGGAGTGTGAATTACGTCTAAGACCTAATTTCACATGGTATCAGAGCAAGGCCTGTCTCACTCGATATTGGGCCCCCATGAGATGGGGTGTTAAAGAATGACAAAAGTCCCACATCGGTGGTTAATGAGATGGATGGACTCCTTACAAGGCTTGGGCAAATGAGAGGAATAGACTCCTTATAAGGCTTGAGCAAATCCTCCTCCCTTTGAGCTAGAATTTGAGGTGTGAGTTAGGCCTAAGACCTAATTTCACACCAAACATCTAGCCTTGAGGGTGCTAATAGCAACAAACCCTTGTCTTGACTAGTCGCCTTAAGTTGAAGAATGAACAATAGTAAAAAGATAAAATAAACAGACTTACTTCTGGTGAACCTATACTTATGTGACAAGTAAAATGATAAATAATACAGAATTTGACCCATATAACAGAAGAACTGTTACTCAGCAACATATAATAGTCAAATTGTATATTTTTGCTTTGCTTATAGTGTAGGATGGAACATGTAAATTAGGCTGAAACAATTCTACAAACATTATAATCCCTACAAGATTAGACAGGGCACACTTCTGTTGTTTGTTCTTTTCGCTACATTGTACAGTCCCAATAGTGCATCCATTGTGCTGTTATAATTTATAAAATTATTTTACCTTCTAAAAAGATATTCCTATTACTGACCTGCAGTTTTTGCATACACATCACAAGCAATGTTCCTGACACATACTCTAGTCAGATAAATATTCCCCCAGGCAAAGAAAGAGAACATGGCTATTTAATATGGAAATCTGCTGCCAACATTAGGCCTAAGGTTTCTGCTATTCATGCTAACGGATACAAGGTTTTGGCACTTACTTGACAACCATTGTTTATGATCAATGACCTGATACTTTTTAAAATGGCAAATTTCAAATTCAGAGAAGAAAAAGAAACAGTAAGTAAAAAAAATACCTTTACAGGGTTGAGCTTTGGGAGGCCTTCAGGGAACCGTTTTTCAAGCTCCTTTACTGCAAGAAAAATACTCTGTCTTGCTTCCAAAGGCCGAAGATCAGAAGGAACAGATATTCTAAGCTTGCTGAGAGAAGAAATTAAGGGTAACTGAACAGGAACCTACAAATATTAATGGTGTGTCCCAGAAACAGCCATTTAGGCTCAAAAATACAACTAATGCTCATAACCTAATTCACTTGTGTGCAATGAATTGAGTGTTTCAAAATACAACACAGCAGTATAAGATACTCACAACATGCATTTCACACTTTTCCCCGGGACGAGGAGGGCATGGTTTTGGTCGAGAACCATTTTCACTGGAACCAAGAGAGCAGTGAAGTAATGTATCCACAATATAGCCAGCAGCACATGAAGCAGAGAGGGTAGCAGGCAAAGAACCCAATGCTGCTGGAGGCTTCTTCACCACATTGACTACAACACCCCAACCCCAATCCTTTCCACCTTCGCGTACCTTAACCTACCATAAATTATGCTCAGTGTATATGCAAAAAAATAAACATGAACCATCTAATGGAGTTGTCGAAAAAAAGTATTAAGTGAGTGAATTCCAATCAACACAAGCAGCAAAACAAAAAAAATATACCATAGAAGTAACTTTAGCCTGGACAGTTACCATTCATGTGGTACACAATCTGTACAATGTTGGGAATGAACGCAAACTAGCAGCAATGCCATTTCCTAGGGAGAAATGAACTCCTCTATCTATTTATGCAGTTTCTTTTCTCAATATTAGTGTGTGACTCAGACATAATTAAATATACAGGATCTGGAAATTCAAATTTGATCCATCATTTAAAAGTTACAAATTTTAAGCCTTATCAACACATAAGATGTTCTAAACTTCTACATTACCCTCCGCATGTCCCAACTCATGTTCAAACAGGTAAAAGGAGCTGCAAGCCTGCAACTAAATCTATCTACCAAACAACAGGTAAATATGGGTAAAAATCAAGAGAACTGGATTGATTAATAGCATACCCGAAGGGCTACTTATAGGAGTCTTGAGCTATGTAAATAAGTAGCCATTCGCTATGCCTAACAAGGAATATATTCTATAATTAAATAGAGACTATTACAGAATATCCTAAAGGTATCGCATAAAATATTCTTTTTTATACAAGGTGAGATTTTGTTGGGTATAATACTCTAGAATATTTCTTTAATGTAGTAACAAAAGGCAATGCAAGGTTCCTTCAGCTCATTTCCCATTGAAGAAGAGTCAATCCGTGCAGAAGGTTGAAGCTAGAAATAGTAAGTAGTATAGTAACATATTTCGTTCCAAATTTTATATAGATATGGCAGTATAGGAAATGCCATGTACACTTAAAAAGAGAGGGGAGGCACAGCAATGTCAAAAAGATATATTTCGAGAGACTAAACAAAGTTCACCCATGAATGAATTACCTCAAAAAGAAAAGGGAAGTCAACCAATCATAGATTGAGTCAAAAAGGGCTAGTTATATGTCCTGATTGAAACAGAACTGATAGAATAATAGAATAGATGCCTACAACCACTTACCAGCCTACCAGGAAGAAGAAAATACAGAACCCTTTCAGGCCTTGTTATTTCAGCCATCAATTTTTTCTCAAATTGGGCTATCTCAAGCCTTAGTTTATAATATCCTGCAACCTCAGCCTACAAATTGAACAGATGCAATTTTAGGATATACTGCATAAATAAATGTCATTGAAAAAAACTGGAAAATAAACAATATACGTCTCCTGAGGCATCAAGCAATGCAGCTTCTTCTTCCAACTTGGAAACCCTCTTCCCGATGTCAGGTAAATCCTAACAAAGAGACAATATCACTGTCAATCATTTAATATAGAGTAGTGACATAGAAAAGGGTATTCTTCTCAGTATGAACCTTCTCATACTGAAACTGGTGAAATGAGTTTTTGATAACATGCTCGGCGGTAAATTGACCTTCAGTGCGGCTCAATAGATTCAAAATTGAGTAGTAAGTCAGCCTAAAGGAGCTGACCAATGGATCTGGTTTGCCCGAAACCATGTCCTTGAGGTTATCCATCTCCATCTGAAACAATCTCACTGTATGTAAGTTAATCACTACCGAGCTAACACCATCAGATAAGACTGCACTAGGCATAGTAAAAAAAATGTCAAAAGCATAGGTGTACCAAGCAACACAAATTAACTGTGGCTGCAGTAAGTGAAAAGAAGAAATGAATTGACCAGATATCCATATCTGTTTAGCGTTACTAGAAGCAAGCAATCTACAATATCGCAGTGTAGAGCAAATGAACAGAGGGATTTGACTTGCAGAAGAAATTTAATGACTGGGAGCTTGAAAGGTTGACTCAATTCCTGAGGAGTTACATATTTTCCAGCTTCAGACCTTAGTATAAAATACTCTCTACTGGATTGGGGAAAGGGTGTAGTAATATCAGCTTTTAGATTTGGTATCGAAAATGATTTAGAATTCTTCTCTTTTTTTCTTGATAATCAAAGAAAAGCCCAAAGAGCCAATGGTGCATTGTTTGAAACTCGGTAGGTAATTAGCCCACCTTTCTACCCTTCTCCACTTACATTTTGTAACAGGATTCGAAACAACGACTAGTGTTGTGCATCATGCATATTGCTCTTACCACTAGATCAAAGCCCCTTTTTAATAAGGTAAGAACCACTAGACCAAAGCCCTGGGGGCAAATGATTTAGAAGTGGGTGGCCCAGCTGTTTGGGATTGGGACTTCCATGTCGAAGGTCTCATGTTCGAAACCCCTTGCCAGCAGAAAACAAGGGGTTTGCCTTCTAGGTCAAGTTCGTCGCATCGGGCTTGCCTAGTGCGGGTTACTTCTATTGAGTGGTTTGCGAGCTATTGCATAGGAGGTAGGGTTTTAGCCTGTGCACACCCAAAGGATATCGGCTACAGGTTTTTCATTATACACACACACACACACACACACACACACACACACACACACACAGGACTTGTATGAAGGAACAGTCGCTAGCGTAAAACACTAGTGGCGAAATATGAAGGTGTTTCCTATAACCATGGGTTTACACCAATATGCAGCATTCAGCTTGTATTTGTTTACCCTAATTATGGATGAGCTAATCAACAGAATACAAGATAAGATCTAATAGTGTATGCTATTTATCAATGATATTTTGGTAATTGATGAAACTAGTAATGTTGTCAACCAAAAGCTTGAACTATGAAGAAGCACAAAAAGAACAAGGGATTTATGACAAGTTGTAAAACTGAATAATATGCACTGCAACTTTTTTCAACATAATAAAAGTGAAGTTGAGATGAAATTAGACTGGATTGTAGTGTCTAGATGTAGGCCATCTAGATATCTAGGTTCATCTTTATAGGAGAATGGAACGATAGATTAAGATGTTACACATAGAATTAAAACTGTATGACTGAAATGGATAAGTGCTAAGGGAATGTTATGCAATAGAAGGAGGCCTACCAAAGTGAAAGGTAAATTCTCTTGAACAAAATAAGATCATATTGCTATATGAGATTGATTGTTAGGCTGCTAAAGTCCAACACATGCACAGGATCAGTATCGTAGAGATGTGCAGTCATACAAGATCAGTATCCCAAATACTGCAAGTAGCACATTGAGGATAAAATGAAAGGTCTTTTGAGATTGTTTGATCATGTCCTACATCAACCACCGGGGATGTATCAATCTTTAGGTGTGATACCATGGTGACAAAGGTACTAAAAAGGGACAATGTAGACCTAAAGTCACATGGAAGAAAGTTATCGGAAAGGCCTACAATTTCTTGAAGACCATGCAAACTTATAAAAATATAGGGCACAACAGAAGAAAAAAATTTATACAAGTGATATGAATTACCTGGGAATATACTTAAATCATGTTAATATGTTTACGTTTAAGTCTTATACTTTCTAGGTGCCTTTTAATCCTACCAGAGATTTTTATAGGGATATAAAATATATGAGAACCTCTAGTACTTCTTTTTTTCATTATTTTGTATAATTTAGTCCTGAGATGAATTTAATAGAGAGACATGGTCAACGAGTATACACATAGCCGACCCTAATTTGTTGCAACTGAGGCTTATTTCTTGTTGTTTGACAAGGATGATTTGGAACTCTTGAAAAAACTAAAATGGCTTGTTTCAGCTGTTAAGTCTCCAATGAAACTATATTGACATGAAGCAACCTGCAGAGCAGAGGTGGAACCTATGCAACAGATGTTATTGGAGAAAGGGAGGAGAAGACATAGACACTTATTTATCCCTTGTACAGAGACTTCATCACTATTGGATCTGCTTTTCAGTATTTTTGACAGGACAAAATGCCAAAAACTAACAGAGAGCTGTTATAAACTTATAGTGTTGGATAAGAAAGGTCCTACTATCAAGAAAATCTGGGATACAATTCTTGTGTGTGTCTGATGGAAGATCTGGCTAGGATGGAAAAATAGAGGTCATGAAGAAAAGGAGAAGCAATTCTTTACTGAATTCAAGATGTATTCTTATGTTTGTTTCCTGGTGTAGATAGGTCAACGTCCATGATGTAAATAGTATGTTCAATATTTTCCAAGAAAGGTAACATGTGTATACAACAGCAACATGTTGGTACAGCTATCCAGTGGATAATATGTTCAATTTCATTGGTTAGTTACGCTGCACTCCCTTTGTTTCATTTATGTCTCTTAGTATGACTAGGCAAAAAGTTTAAAAGAGTAAGGCAGACCGGAGATTTGTGAATATTGTGGTCTTATACTAAAGATGTTCATAATGAACCAAAATAACTTTTGAATCTTGTGATCTTAAACATAACTTGTGGGAAGTTGGGATTAAAGAGTTGCTAAATCTGTAAAGTGGCCTTCTTTTCTAAATGAACTAAAAGGGAAAGTAAGACACGTAGCTTGAAACAGAGGAAGTACTAGTTAGAAGTAAGTGTTTCTTTTATATTGGTGTAAGAGTATCCTACACTGAAAGTTGTATTTTCTACATTGTCTGCACAACCTTTATGTTGTTTTCACTAACAAAATTACTTTTATGATAAAAAAAAAACAAGACTGAAAACTTTATCAAAGAAACAGAAGAGGGACTGGCAAATCTCCGCGAGCACATGCAGAGTTTGAGCTTGTACTTTAATTTAAGCTTAATTATATGGAAACATGAAGTAAGATCAAGGTTTCAGTATAGTGGACTCCAGACCCCACAGAAAACTTCATGAACACTGCTATCATTGCAAAGTTTAAACAGAGGCAGCAACCATGCCAGCATGATTCCCCAAACCTCACTTGTGGGATTACAATGGGCATGTTTAAATAAAAACATACTCTTGACAATGCCTAGAACTCTGCTGAAGTTATGACAAGCTGGAGTATGAGAAAGATGTATGCCAGGAGGAAAGAAGCATAAAAATTCTTTTGTATTTTTGGTGTAAAAAGGGATATTTTTTGTTGTAACTATCAGAAAACGGATAATCTTTTGGTTGTATAGATAGTTGAATTCTTAGAAGTGAGATGTAAAACCTCATTTTGTAAAGTGACACTGACAATCTTGGTGTGAAATCAAATAATTGTAGAACAAAAGAAGCATACATTTTAAGAAGGGAGTAGCAGGTAGTAAAAAGGATGCTTGTTAAGCAGATAATACTATTATTAACTCACCTTCTCATCAATCATGATAATGCAAATACCGCGCTCGTCTTTGCCACGACGTCCTGCTCTTCCACTCATCTACATGAAAGAGAGACAAACTATATCAAAATATGAAGACTAAATAATGCTAATGTTATGTTATATTTAAACTCACACTCACCTGTATATACTCACCAGATCCAATGTAACGATGAGCATCACCATCCCATTTTTTTACACTGGTAAAAACTACTGTTTTTGCAGGCATATTTAGTCCCATGGCAAACTGTTAAAAAAGTATTTGGAGGGAAGACAAAAGGGGAAGATTCTCAACGACTTGTAATGATACATTCAACAAAAAGCTAATAAGATATGCAAAGTCACGGGCTTACCGTCTCCGTGGCAAAAAGGGCCTTTATTAGTCCTTCTTGGAAAAGAAGTTCCACAAGTTCCTTGATAACAGGAAGCAAACCAGAGTGGTGAACAGCAATCCCTCGCTGAAGCAGTGGCAACATTAATTCAATTGCTGGCAAGTTCCTATCTTCCTCGCTCAAGCACACCACTGCACTATGGAATACCTGCTCCACGGCTTTTTTTTCCTCTTCAGTATTAAAATCAAGTTTGGTCATACACATTGCATGTTTTTCACAATCTATTCTACTAAAACTGAATATAATGACAGGCTGAAACTTCCGTGCCATGATCATCTGAAACAATGAGAATAAACCACTTAAGTGATATTAAAGACAAGTATCACTCCATTTTAGCTAATCATTTGATAATACCTTGACAATTTTGTAGATGTCAGACACACCAGAAGCATTGCCACCTTTTCCACTTCTTCCACTAGCATTTGCATTGGAGCTCCCTGGCTTCTTCTTGGTGAAAGTTTCCTGTAATTTCAAGAAATTGTCTTCCCTAAACTGGTCTTTGTCATCAACAACGAGATACAATCCAGAACCACCCTTAGGGAACGCATAATGCTGCAAAGGGGTGGGTCGAAAATCAGTGTAAACCACATGGCATGGCTGCTTATGAATATTACAAATCCATTCAGCAAACTCCATAGGATTTGACATTGTTGCTGAAAGAAAAACCATCTTAATAGCTGGTGGCAAGAATATAATACTCTCTTCCCAAACAACCCCTCTCTCGCGATGTTTCATGTAATGTATTTCATCAAATATAACCCAAGCAACCTCTTTCAATACCTCAGAACCCCCATAAAGCATAGCTCTCAGAACTTCAGTCGTCATTACCAAACAACTCGCATTTGGTGAAATTGAAACATCTCCAGTCAATAAACCCACATCAGAAAACTCCTCACTCAACTCCCTGTATTTCTGATTACTCAAAGCTTTCAAAGGTGAAGTATAGATTACCTTTTGCTTATCCCTAAAAGACATAGCAATTGCATACTCTGCAACAGCAGTTTTACCAGCAGAAGTATGTGCAGATACAAGAACTGATTCCTTTCGCTCCAAACACGCAACTGAGATTTCCTGAAATGGGTCAAGCTTAAATGGATAAATTTTCGCCATTTTACCATTATAAACAGGATTTGAAAGGGTTCCATGAAGTGATTCATCATTGCTTGAACCGTAACAACTGGGAATTGCTACCTCGTGTAAGCAAGTTCTTGACCTTTTCGAAGCAGATTCTGCTTCATTCTCCTCCTCTAATCTCCGTTTCAATGTCGGAGACTCCACCATTTTCAACTCTGAAACCCTCCCCAAGCAGCCCTTCTTTTGTGAAAGAAGGAAATACACACAGTAGATTAGCAAATTGAATCTCCCGAATACCAATTCGCATAGCCTCAAAGAGTTGAGATCTCTACTCAGGCCCTGAATTTCATTTTTTTTTTCTTTGCATAAGGAAAGAAAATTAAAGTTATTTCTATTGTAAATTTGTAATTGAGATTTTTGTTTACCCTCTTATTTTGTTTTTGTAAAATTTGAAATTTAGGTAAGTGCATTTTAAACCTATGTATAAAAAAAGGGAAAATGACAAAAAAATCTCCCCTACAAGTTCTCTAATTATCATCGTCCCCTATTAATTTTACAAATTCCCAAAATTTCTCATTTTTTTGCTTCAAATTAATATATCAGTGCATCAGATTAATGTATCTCGCACATCAAATTAGTATATCATGTGTAAAATGTACATCAGATTAGTATATGATGTATAAAATGTAATGTATCTTACTTAATGATTAATGTATCTCGCAAATCAGATTAATGTATCAGCTCTTATGTTATTGTATCAATTTGAGAAATTTCTGTAATTATAAACTTATAAGGGACAAATTGTAATTTTGCATCAAAAGTATGTGATTTTTGTCTTTTGCCCATAAAAAGATATATCTTTCATTTAATTTTGTTTTAATTTAGTGGTGAAGAGAAATTTTATCGTATATTAATTAAAAAGATTCGTCAGTTACTATATTGATAAATGAGGTAACTACTTAAACTAAAATGGGTCATTAAGGTCAAGCAAAATCAAAAGAATCAAACACAACAAAGAAATTTGAAATATAACGAAAATACAATACAATGCCGCTCAAATCACTATTTGAAAACTACAATTAACAAGAAGGTCAATATAATCACAACTGACGTACGAGATCCACAACAGACGTCTACAATGAAGAACTGCGAACACCTAATAAGGGCAGGGCCTCGACATATTCCTCAGCTACACCAAGCAAAAGAAGACTCTAGACTCAGCAATTCGATAAAGAATGAGATATATCAATCATCAATTGAACCCGACCATAGACACGAGGATTAATTCAATCCTATTGATTACTCCATTTGAGTTACTTTACCACAAATATGAAAGTATATTATTTGAGTTATTTTACCAAAATAAAACGTTAACTTTAGTTTGTAAGTAAACATCAATCAGACCCACAAAGGGTGAAGGATAGTACTTCACAAATATTTAGTTGTATCTAATGTGAAGATTTATGAAGGCGAGGTGGTTATTGGTGGCGGCCGGTGATTGTAAATAGGATACTGAATATTATCCGCATAAAAATACCTTTAAATGATATTAAGACTATTCTATATCTTAATAATTTACCTTTTCGGATATTTAAATAATTATTTTATTTGGGACCAATTTTAAAGTGATAGTCCAACTCATAGGGAGTAAATTAACCTTTTGAAAATTGTTGTATAAGAGTGATTGAGATAGTGTCAAACATTATAGAGGTAAAGAGTTAAAATTTCTTCCCTTTTCCATAAACATATCCAATGATACAAATGGTACTTACATTACATGTAACAATCAACACAATGTAGTAGGAAGAAATTAAATCGAACCAAAAAGAATACAAAATGTCACACAAACTTTAACATACAATAAATCAACTAAGACACACCTCGTGAGAGCGATAAACATGTTGAATTTTATTAAACTCAGTTGATAAAATGACAGTTCTTCCTGATCTCACCCTTGTTACCGGTAAGGATTTCAATTGATCCCATGTGAACCATTGCATTAGCAAACTTACGTGCCCAAGTCGATCGAAACTTAATATTATTCAACACCAACTTAGAAGTTAAAGGACTTTGATACAACGTCTGATCAGATGTCAATAGTCCTTTATGGTTCCTCAAATTGAGATAATACTTGTTGTCAAGATAAATAGGTGATGAAACATCAAGATTCACAATAGGATCATTTTGAGTATCACTCATTGGTCTAGGACACTTGTGTTTCAAATATGAAGCATATCTAGGATCAAGTGAAGGATCTTGAGGATGTGTAGTATTGAAACCATAAAGCCTATTAGAGAAAGAAGAACAATGAGAGACACCAATAGAATGAGCTCCTGATAAAGTCACCATTTCATCAAGTGACAATCCTTTAGCTTTGAAGTTGTCTTCGAGTTGCTTGGCATCGAAAAAAGGTGGAGGGAGGTTTTGAATGACTTCAGAACTCAATGAAACACGTCCATCACGACGTCCTCCTGGTACAGCATACTTTATACCACCTACAAAAAACGCGCTATCTCTAGCAGCATAAGCAAGTATGTCTGCACACGAAACTGTGTGTGGACATACTTTTTCGAGCAATACCTTTGCTTCATCAATAACCCCAAAACCTCGAAGGCTCGGGTTGTTTATTGGACTATCTTTCTCAGCTGTTTCTTTTCCAGGAATTGAATCCAGCAACACTGAACCATCACAACCCTATAACAAAAAGTTAATTAACATAAATGCAAGTTAGCATTCAACAAATAAATAAAAAAACGTTGCATAAAAAATGACCTTTAGCGACATTTAACACTCTTTGTAAATGTTAATAAAGTCTGTAGTGACACTGGATCTAATAACAAATAACTAATAATGTTTATAACGGTTTTATCACTCGTTGTTAATGTGTATATTTCTTACTGCTAAAAGTTATTTTTGTTATTGTGAAATTCTCAGAATTTCACTACATTTTATGTATATCCCTAACATGACAAAAAAACTCCTAGAAAACATAGGATCTAAAGTAAATACATTAACATGATTATTCTTTAACAAAAGCAATGGAGTCGGGATTTTTACTTAGTATTTTTAAAATTAAAATAAGTAAACACATGAAAAAAATCGAAAAAGGTTCAACATCTACTGTATACACATAATATATAATTTTATTATAATTTTAACTATATGTAAAAGTGTTAACCTGACAAAGCAACCATGGAAATTAAATGCATATGAAGAATGCCAGCAGTTTTCTAGTCATAGATCTAAAATAAGTCGTAAATATACTAGTATTTCACTACATTTTATGTATATCCCTAACATGACCACAAAAGAACTCCTAGAAAACATAGGACCTAAAATAAATACATTAACATGATTATTCTTTAAAAGTACATAGCAGAATCAAGATTTTCACTAAGTATGTAACACACGTCGAAGAAATTCAATATCTACTATATATACATAAAATATATAATTTTAACTATATGTAAAAAGTGTAACGTACCCTAATAAAACAATCATGGAAATGCATACGAATAATGCCAGCAGCAATGCCAGGATTCATAAGAACAGCTTTGAATACAGCTTTTTTTATAATACCTTCAGCTTGTGGACATGATTTTGAATAGAAACCAATACCAAACGTTGATTTTTTTGGTGGGTGCTTTGGATATCCCGACTTTTTTGGGGGTGGTGGTGGTGGAGACGTATAATCGTAATTATACTTGTATGAAGCATCAGTAAATACAGAAAAACAAAGAATTAAGCAAGAAATTAGCGCCAATGAATTCATTTTGTTGCTCTTAATTAATTCTTGTATATATAAAATTGTTAGTTACAATTCGATTTTTATAGGCAAATTATCATATAACCGCGTAGTTAATTAATTAGTTATACAAGGTCAAAGACATTAAAAAGAATAATATCGTATCTTTTATGTAATGTTCTGACTTTGAATTATTCTGCTTCTTTAATTAATTAAATGAAGATCACGTAAAATAGTAAATATTTAGCCTATAAGAAAATTGTAATTCGTAGTATAACTTTTTCAATTTTTGCTATTCGCCTGATTTGTATACGTTCAGATTTTTGATTGTACAAAATTCATAATTTTGTATATGTTTATCCTAGTTATTTGTATGCGATTTATGAAAAATTCATAATAAATTACTCTGTTAGTATATTGGCAAGCGAAATATACAAACAGAGTTTTGAAAAATTCGAAAATATATAAATATAGAATTTATATATATATTTAATATATTGTATATCTGTAAGCAAAATATACAAACAAATAGAAATATACGAATAACAACTTTCATAACAAACAAAACTATAATTATAAAACGTGATTATTGAAATTATAACTATAAAATCTTATTATATCTATTATATTTACTATTTCTGAAACTTTGTGCTTGTTTAATTAATTAATCAAGGTTAGCACGAATTGGTATATGAAGGTCATATACATGATCTCCACTAACTCATTCCAGCTTTGCATGATAACATTTTTTATGTAGCTTGAAGGTGATAGGGCTTTGGTTTTATTTTTATACCTCTCCAAATGTCAAAAGTTTCAACAACAAATTCTTCATCTTTTGCTAGCTGGCTCAGTAGACTTATTACCAAGAAAGAAAGAAAATGTCACATAGCCACTAGACTACAGTTGGCTTTCCTAAATTTGGAAATTATAAAGATCTTCGTTAAACATTGTCACGTGAATTGAGAGCGAGCTAAAATATTTTGAAGCGAGAAATTTTAATTAGTGAAAAGATATTTTAAGCTTATTTACCTTAAGTATGAGTAAATTAAAAGAGAAGTGTACTTAACAAACCAGAAATAAATTTTGTTTGATGTTATATATAATTAGCTACCATGTTGATATATGTGTCAAATATATATAATTAAATAAATTATTTTTATTACCAAAGGATGATAATGTTAAAGTGTATGACCATCCAATCTAAAAGTTTAACTTGTTAGAGAGAGCACATTTTTATTAATTATATTCACAACACGCCTTCTCACATGCGGGCCTGAATCTTTTTCATGGGTCAATCATGCGAAAATTCTTTTTAATATGGGTCGCGGTGTAATTCAATCACATGACCTTTATCTGCTTTTATACCATGTTAAATTAGGTCTTGAGTCTGACTCACACCCTAAAAGTTAGCTCAAAGGGAGGAGGATAGTGTAACCCTTATAGCGAGTCAACTCATATCATTAACTTTTGTCATTCTTTCGAACCCCTACTCACGGCCAGTGCATAGCATATGGTGCGTGGACAATTTTGATTTTGGAACCCCAACACTGAGTGAGATGAACCTTGCTCCGATACTATATTGAAGTGTGCTACCATCTCATCTAAAAGCTTAAACCGTTAAAAAAAATACACTTTTATTAATTAATTACATTCTCAATAAATAATTCTTCTTCGGCATGATATATTTTTTTGAGAAAATGAGTAGCAATGGTGAACAAGTTAAGATTCTTTCATGTTGAAATTTTTTATAGAATAACATTTTAAAGATCTTTCAGAATGTTCTCAAGATGATCATTCCTACAGTTTCACCATGTTGTTTATAACATGGGAAATGGATGACACGATTCTCGAAATGATCATATATATTTCAGAGATAATTTTAATTTTAAAAAGTTTGATCAAAGTCAACATTTTAAATTAACGAGGTTGGGTTTGGATTTTGATAATTTTATTATGTTTCGAGAGTAATTTACGACTTGATCAAATATTTTACATGGACCTCGAAGTATTTCAGAGTTATTTTGGTTATTTGATTCTAGTTTATTTTAAAAATTTGAAGTTGACCATGATCAATATTTTATTAAAACTACCTCATATCAATGATTACAACAGATTCAGACTGCATCTTAGAGTGGTATACATTTTTGGTTGGTGTTCTAAGGGTTCCAGATGAGTTCCGAAGGGGTGAAAATGAAGTGTCGGTCATAGTTGGGTTTTCATTTGCTAATGTAGTCATCGCGATCATGAGGTGGTCATCACATAAATTTTGGTTTTCATTTGCTAGTGTAGTCATCGCGATCACCAAGTGGTCATCACATAACTTTTGGGTTTTCATTTGCTAGTGTAGTCATCGCGATCACCAACTGGTCATCACATAAATTGAGAGAAAGAAAGTATTTTAAAGACTACAAAATTAGGTAAGAATAAAGTTTAGAATAAGGTAAGAATGTAGATAGAAAGAACTAAGCTAAATAAATTACAAGGTGTCACTAGAAAAATGAGTTAAGCATGAAGATCCAAATTAAGCTAGTGTTTTTAGATTCACAAGAACTTGACGTAATGATCAAGTTAATATCTCATATGGTCACTCAATTATGCATTTCTCTCTTAGAAAGTCACTTAACTTTTAATTTTAACTCAAAAGTCATTCAATTATGCACTTCTCTCTCAGAAAGTCACTTAACTTTGAATTTTAACTCAAAAGTCACTCAACTATCCACTCATCTCTCAAAGTCACTCAATCTACTTAATTGTTTTTTAATTAAAATTTGATAATATTAATTGTTTATATAACAAACCAAAACATAAAAAAAATAAAAAAATATCATTTAAACCATTTAATGAAATACTGCACTTGACCCGACCCGTTAAGAATATAATATTGACCCATTTTATGACTATCCATCTGAACCTGATCTGAGATTTAAATCCCACCCGAGATCCAACCCAACCGAAGATCTAACACCAATATTTGACTCAAGATCCAACTTTTGAATCGGGATCTGATCACCACTCCCATTCCCGACCCCAACATTTAACTCGAGATCCAACTTTTGGATCGGGATCCTATCCTAGAGATCCAACCTTGACCGGAGGACACGACCCTGACCCAACACCTGACTTGAGACTTGACCACAACATTGACTTTTGACCCCAAACATGTGATTCGATATCTGACTTTGGATCAAGATTCGACCCCAACATTCAACACCCGAGACCTAACCTCGACTTGGGACCTGAAACCCGACCCCACCTAGAGATCTGACCCCAATCTCAACTCCTGACCCCAACATCTGACTCAAAATTTATTTTGGATCAAATCTGACCTCGACACTTGATCTTAGATCGTATCCGACCTCGACAGTCTATCCGAGACCTAATCCTGAATCCTGACTCTAACATCTAACTTAATATTCAATTTGTATTGAAATCTGTGTTCAACACTCAATTCGAGACCCGATATAGACCCAAGACTCAACAACAACTCGAGATCTGACCCTAAGAACCAACTTGAGACCTAACATTGACTAATTTTGACTTAAGATTTGACCCCGTGACTGGACTCCATGCCAACTATGGACCTAACCCCAGGCCTAACCCCGATTCCCCAACGCTTGATTTTGGATCGAATTTCGAATCAGGATTCGACCCCGACACTTGATACGAAACCCTACCCGAACCAGAGATCCGACCTTGACCCTAACTCGACACCCAACCTCAACTCCCCTTGACTTTGACCCAAGATCCTAATCTGAGACCTGACCCTAACCCAAGACCCGACTTGTGAATGGACCCCAAACATCCAAATCATGAATTGACTTTCGAACTGAGATTCGACCACGACAATCAAGTAGAGACCTGAAAACCGAACCTTAATCCAACCCTTACGTCGACACTTGACTTCTGAAACCTGGTCCGACACAGACAATTAAATTGAGATCCAATAACAAAATTGGAACTCGATTTTTAATCAGAATTAGACTTGATACCCGATCAAAGACCTAACTTTCAAAATGGGATTCGACTCCATCTGAACCCGACATGTGACTAAGACATCCAACCCCAATTATCGATTTGAGATCCAAATCTGGCTCATGACATAAGACCCGACATCGGCTCTCAACGCAAATCCAGACTCGAAACCCCCATCTTAACATAATTTAAAATCCAACCCCAACACTTGACCAAAAATTCAACCTCTAATCATAATCTGTGATCTGATCCCGATTCAATTCGAAACTTGAGAATTGGGTGTCGAATCGAGGTCGAGAGTTGGATCTAGAATAGAGAATTAAGAGTCAGATTTATGATAGAATCGAAAATTGGCACTTAAGACTTGAGTTTGGTTGAAAAGTTGAGATGCCAGGTTTCAAAATGAGCTTTGAGAAAATGTTTTCTTTACTTTTTTAAGTAAGTTTTTTTCTTAAAATTTTAGGAAAATAAGTTGATTTGAAAATTATTTTCCAAAACATTTAAGCCAATCAAACATGAGAATATTGAAAAACATTTTATATTTTCCTTAGTAGCTAACACATAATAGTTTTGCTTGAAAAGAACTAAGGTAATTGTAGTTATAAATACTGGTGCTATTACTGATCATTTTTCAATTGGAAAACTATTTAAAAATAGTTGGAAACGGATAACGTATATTTGTGACAACAATGTTGATAGTAGATTAAATCAAGCTTCAACGAGTATCAAATATCGAATACAAAAAATTAAAAAAGGAAAATATAAAACGATAGTAGAATACAATCCTTCAGAAATCCCAAATATGCCTCTACATTCTACCACAAAAAGATGTAAAATAACCTTCTAACACAAACTTACAATTGAACAAAACATAGTAGCAATTAATTATCAGCTCTTATTGGTGTTTCACTAGGTTGAACTTGTGATTGAGCTTTTCCATCTTTTTTTGAACCTTTTTTCTCATTTGATTCCTTATTTGGTATGCATTTGGCACATAAGATCCAAAGCCCAAACTTATCACACAAAAATTTGAACCAAGATACTATTTCAAAAACAAGAAAGATGAAAGCCAAACAACTAACTATTCCTAAATAAGTTGGTTTCCAGGATGTGTAGTCCAGATGTATTATATGTATCCCTTTCAATATGTTGATACAGATCCCAATCATTAATGAATATCCAACAACATGATGAAACATGTTCCTATACATACGATATTTGTCGCTTTCGCCCGGTTTAAGTTTGAAAAACAGCATCTGCATTCACAAATATTTGATGTTATACTTGTATGAAACTCTTTTAAGTATCATTCATGTTAAAGTAAAGTTGTAATTTTTTGGAGAAAAATGACTAAGGAGTCATTTAGATGGTTTCCACAAGTCATTTTACATCATCAAAGGTTAAAGGTGGCCAACAACAATATGTGACTATATAAGTCCTGTTCTAACAAGAATGATACGTTTTCTTATTTCACACATATTGAGTGATACTATCAACGTTTTACTCAGGTTGAGTCCTGCAAAAACCATTAGATTAAAAGAAATTTAGATATATTCTACATATATCGTTAATTCTAGACCACAAATTTTTTTTGAAAAATCTTTTTATTTTCTAAAACTTCATATCAAACTAAAAATAAAACAAATAAATTGAAATATCGAGAATGTGGGTCTTACTTGTATAGTGGCAAAAGCAAATATTAAAAGGCCATAAGTTCCATGTTTGGGAAAGGAATAATATTTTGATGCTTTACCAAGCCATATTCCAACAGCCCATCCTGTTGTTCCCACAAGGTACCCAATTGTTTGGCATGAAATATGACATTTTTTCCAACCCAACCAAGGTAATGGAAACTCTCTAAAATTCCTTGCTATAATCACACCAATAGGAAGCACTACACCCCACCCAATAATATTTAATATCCCATGAACCTGCACATAAATAAATATTCTTAATTCATCATTATGAAATAAATTATGTAAAAAATAAAAAAAACAACTAAATTTTTTACCTCTCAAACAATAGATTCATATTTTATATTTGTGGGTCCACTTTTTGTGATAAAAATGAAGCCTTACTAAATTTTTTTATTTTTTTCAAAATGAAACACACATTTCTTTTAAGGCTGGTATGATATATATGCAGGATGAGATAAATAATAATGTCATCTCATCCTACACCCTGAATGCATCCCTATTCCTCACCTTGTCTCCTACAATAATAATTTATCTAGATTATATAGAGACATTTTATGATAATATATTTTACTTATATACCGAATACAAAAAAGGAATATCTTTTCTTCCTACCAACGCCCCCTCAAAGTGTAGTAAGAAAAACTTCATGAAAAGCATATAGTATGCATGAGCATTATATATATATATATATATATATATATATATATATATATATATATTATATGTCTCAATTTATTCGTTTAATTTTTTTTTATTTGACAATTTTTTTATATTAATGTTCCAACTGCTATGTTTAAGACTAGATAGTAGAATATTTTTGACATATCATACACATTTTTGTTATATAACAATAAAAAAAATTGAAAAGAATTATAGAAGCTTGACTTACTTTTCTTATTTTGCTAGATTTATGAATTCTATTGCCTCGACCTTTGCCTGTCCTCAAGTTAATTGTTTCACTACTATCATAATTCATGAGGCCTTTACCATGCATCTTTAGTTCTTTAGTCTCTACTGCCCCAATATTAATTCCAACTTGCCACACTTGATTCAGCCTTGACAAATCGTATTGATTTGGAAGAATAATAGTTGCTAATATAACATGATATTCAAGTTCAGTAATATGAATAAATTTGAAATTACTTATGTTTAAGTCAATAGGAGAAGGCAATAATTGACAACCTAACTTTGTATAACCAGTAATATTGTATGTATCCTTAAGTAGCCCTTTATTCTTAGTCTTTATACCTATAAGAGCTTGTGTTCCAATCATTCTAGCTTCTTCACCAGGATTCAAACCCCATGCTAGCCATCCTGTTTCTTCTTCTTCTTTTAACTTAGCTCCCACCATTATATCAATTTTTCGAGTGTTTTCGTGTAGATGTATGGCTACTTCAACTCCATTGCTTTCCGTGTATCTCTTGCAAAATGTTATGTTGATTAGACTTCTATTCTTCGCCTCGGACAAGAAATCATTACTACAATGATGAGCATGAGTATTTGTGAAAGAAAATATCGATAAAAATGATAAAATGACTAATAACATCATAGAGAAAGATGGTGGTCGTGATGTTTCTATCATGTTGTTTATATTTTGTGTATACTAATTTAATTACTTGTAAGTGTATGTGTATATGTATATATATAAAAAATTATCAAGGAAACAAAGTATGGATAATTTTCCATGGTGGAGTTGAAAGGAAGAAATGGATATATTCTTTTTTTTTCTTTTTTCATTTTTCATCTAAAAGATGAAAGGTTGTTTAACCATTACAATTCCATTTTTGCACAATTTTACTTCTTTTTTTCATGGCCTTTCTTAGCTTGCTTACAAAGCAATTAACAAAGTGAGATGCCTCACTTCTAGTTTTTGCATGTTGTACAAATTAAAGACGATCTTTAAGAAATAATGTGTTTCATGTTGTAATTCTTCAACCATACAATACAAATCAATACTACCTCTCTCCTATTTTATATGTCATTCCTTTATATAAATTGCTGGATTACAATACTTGTCATTTTATAAAATTTATGCATAAATTATCATATTTTGTATATTATACACTTGATAGAGTAGTTAATTAATCTTGAAAATGTATTCATCATTTATTATAAAATTGACTTAAGAGAACATTAAATAAAGATAAAAGAGTAAAATTACATTATCTCTTAATATAAATACAAAATAAAAAAGTGACATATAAAATGAAACTGAAAAATAATACAAATTGATCATAAAATAGAATTGTACCTATTGAAAATATCAAATCACTATTCCAAGGTCATTCCGACAAAACGTTGACCATAGTCAATTCAAAATTTAAAAGAAAATAAAAAATCTAACAAAGATCTAAAATACCATTGAAAGACTCAAAAATTCGTATCGAACGTCCAACTAGGTCATAAATAATACTTCATATATGGTGGAATCACTAAATTTTGATTCAACCTTGCCCATCTCAAATATTGTCATTGGTCAATTTTTTCAAATTTTCAACTTTTAAAACTAAATACATCATCAAAACGTATCCAATCATTTCGAGAATTGCGTCACTCATCCCCCAAATCATAAACAAATAAGCAAAATTCACTTATTGTTTCTCTTATATATATGTTGTTTCACTTTTGTTTAAATACTAGAAAGGGGAAGCTTGTGCTTTGCACATGCCTAATCATTGTTATTTTATATTCGTAATGTTTATTTGTGATATTATTAATTTTTTAATTCAACAATATTTTTTTTATAGATATAATATTAATGATCTACCATTAATATTTGAAATAAAAGACAATATTTTAATAAAAAATGGACAAATAAATAAAAAAATTAAATTTATAACATCGCAGATATCTGCTATCTTAATTAAGTATCTTCTACGCTTAATTAAGTAATACATATTTAATTTGTTTTTTATAGTAAAAATTCTTTTATGTGGATGAGTTTCTTAATAATAATATTTTAATTATATAAAACAAATTCTTTTTGATGAAATTTAAAAATATGAAATATTTTAATTTTAAAATGAAAGATGGAATAAATAAAATACGAATACAAAATATAATTAGTTAATATGAAATTACGTGAAAAGCTTCAAATCAGTTGAAATAAAAATAAAAGTAAAAAATAAAAAAAGGATGTTGCTTAAAAATGTTTTTAAGTACAAGCCCCAAATCTTTTTACTTAGAAAGTTAGGCTTAAACCAGTAAGACAAGCAACTCAATGAAATGATAAACACATAGCTCATGTTCAAATGTGATAGTCTGGTGTGTGCTTTTTCTCTTTTCTTATATAGTAATAGTAATAGTTTAGTAAATTTATGTAACGATTAAAAAATGGACGTGATGACACTCGTCTTATCCCATCAAGACAAGTCAGTTTAAAGCTCAATTATTACAATAAAATGTGAAAAATTTACTATCAACTTAAATTATACTCCCAAAACCTGATTGTCATGTGTACAAACCTCTAAACTATTACAATTTAATTAAAAGAAAATATAAGTCTCATATGACATTGTTTTGAGAGTAGAACAAAATCATAAACATGAGTAAGAAGGTCTGCTGAGATAACAAACAACTACTCACAAATCTCCAAAAAGCCTCAGAAAAAAAGAGAATATATATCACAAAGTTCCATGTTAATAATCTACAAAAAAATTATAGAAGCAATACGTGAGTACCAAACCACACGGTACTCAGCAAGTAAACCTCTAAACACAAGCTAAGGGGATGAAATACGGGTACTCCTACCACCCCAACCGAACATTCACAACTACAACCTGCATAAAAATCAGCCCAACCTAACAACTTACAGTTTACAGCGCATATAGTTCAACAACAACACTTAGACAAATTATGTATCCTCAACAACAACACTTTGACAAATTATATGTCCTCAACGACAACACTTTAACAAATTACATGTCCTCCACGACAAAACTTTAAGAAATTACATATCCTCAACAAATAATACTTTAACAAATTACATATCCTCAAAAGCAAGCTCAGTATTCATCAATCACTAATTCCACAAAAAAACGTTCACAAAATCAACAAAACACAAAATCAAGTTCACTAATGATAAGTATGTGCAATGCAATGGAATGCTATGTCAAGTATAATGATGCATGTATGACCTAGTGAGACACACCCGCTGTCTCTCAGTTCGGGACCCATGGGGGACATATCAGTCCATGCATCTATCGCGGCGTGCGATACAATCCTTGATAATAGTAACTATCGCAGTGCGCGATACGTCCCTTAATATATAGTATTCATCACGGCGTGCGATACGATCCTTGAAATGGTACATCCTCTTTAATTTCTCATTCTTTCTCAATGCACATAACACTTGTCATAACCATGTCTCACAATAATGCAAATGACATGTTCACAAATATAACAAGGAGATGACCATTTTCATAACATTGCACAATTCACAACAACATCAACAATGATTCAACAAGCCTTTCAAATCATTCTCCATTATCAACAAATCACACACAAGCAATTATTCACATTGCCTTTTATTGCCCTTTGTTTTCATCACTAGAATTAATCAATGTAGACAAGTCAACCCATCACCAAGTCTCATTACTCCCAAACATATACCACAAGGAAATATAAGCATTCCATACACTTAGCAAGGATTTAGTAATTCACTTGCCTGAATCCAATAACAATTTAATCCGAGACTTGAGCCTTTCCCATTTGTTGAACTTCCAACTCAAAGCAATCAATTCACATACATAATCACAATAAGCTTTCAAAACTAACAACACTCATATTACTATATGAAGCCTAGACTCAAAACTAACTTAAATTTATAATCAAGTTTGTAAAACTTGATACCAATTAACATATCAACCTTCATCTTTTCAAAATTTCAAGCGTAGGATTAAGTCTCAAAATTTCCCCAACTAATATCAATATAGAAGAGTGAAAAGTGATTTCAACAAAATTGATTGTTGATGATTATCAACCTAACTTTACACTTTCCAAGATATGGTCAATCATACAAATGACCAATACTTTTAATTAATTATTGTTGCCAGTCTGTGTTTTAAAATCAGAATTACTGATTTTGATAAAACTTTACAGAAACACAAAGTAACTAAAGTTTACAGAATCAGTACAAGAGATGAACAGAAATTAATTAAGGAAAAAAATTATAATTTGCAACGTACTAGAATCTGGAAAAATTTGAACAGAAAAAGATCAAGTCCACTGAACTCACAGTGTCCCCTTAAGGAAATTATTTCCCTCTAGTATCCGAGGTTTGATTTTGGAATATGACTTCCCAGGGAAAAATGATCTCAATCACCAAAGTATAGATACCAAAAACTCCGGTGTCAGCGAACCAAACAACAACAGTAAAATACACGAAGTAATTTTTTTGCAGAAGAAGAAGAGATCAGAAAAATTCTAAAGAGTGAATGATATATATAGGCAAGAGGAACAGGTTCCAAAAAGTTGCAACCCTTTCAGAATCCACACGAATATTAATGAAAGTTTGCAACCATTCAAATGGTACTGACTGTTCCTGAAAAGTTGCAACCTTTCAGAACAGTCAGTTTCAAAAATGGCCGAAAATTTAAATAAAACGGGAAAATTTTTAAATCAAACGGGTCGCGCACGGATTCGAGTCAGGTCGAGTTAATCAACTAAAAAATTGAAACATTTTGGTTAATTTCAATTAAATAACTGAAAAAGTTTTTCTTATCAATTAATTAATTGAAAATATTTTGTCCATTTAATTAATTAATTAAATAAATAATTCATTAAATAATTAAAACAAACTTTGTCCAAATATAATCTCTCGATCAATCATTTGCTAAAGCCGAAGCCGAAGTCGAGATGAGCGAGCGACGACGACGGCGGCGCAAGGGGGGTCCCTCTTAATATGAGTGTTTATATATTTTAAGTCTCCTATTTTTCTTTCCACTACTAATGAGGACAAATGCCTTTTTCATCAAAGCATAAGAGGACTTTTCAAGTTCCCAACTCTTCAAGTTCGCAACTTTTCAAGTTCCTCTCTTTCCCTCTATTTCCCATCTATTCTTGCTACATACCCAACAATCCCCCACATTGATGGGGAATTGTTATAACATTAGAATGCACAGACAAGTGTGTATTTTATAGGCAAGGATTAATTGCATCTGGATTAGTAGGTTTCCCTTTGGACTTTTCGTAGTGAACATATATCGGATATACTCGGTCAATCGGTAGTTGTGATATCTTTGAACCGTCGAGATTTGGTGTATACCTAGATAACCATATGTCACACAATTAACCCTTTACTATTTATGGTTCATACAATTATGTTCATTTCAGCCATTAACATCTTCTGGTTTCATGAGTGTATAGAGAATAGACTTTTGACATAAAATTCTCTTTGAAGCGGCTTTCACTTTACACTTACATAGGCGATTTCTAACCATGTCATCTCGTAGATACACTATTTGGTCAAATCTACTAAACTTAGAAAATCATTAAAAACTTTAAGCTTTATTACCTCATTAACAAGCCTAAAGTCTTAACCTTGTTCCCGAACATTTTCTTCACATGAGAATGAATTGAGTTAATTGATAATTTTGAACCGTCAGCCAGAACTTTATTTTCTCCTTGATGGGATCTCCTGTCTGCTAGATAGAGTTACCGTCATGCTAACTTGTCTAAAGCCGTAAACCCATTCCCTTAGATGATCTTTGAATTATCTCTCTCACTATGCCTTTCATTAGTGGATCTGACACATTATCACTTGATTTTACATAGTCAATTGTGGAGCGAGCAATACATGTCTGTTTGATCGACTTCCAAGAGACTGCTCCTCCACCAACTATGAACACATAACCACTTATGGATTTTACTTCATTTGACACAGTGATCCAATTTTCATCACTATATCTTCCAATCGCAGCAGGATATTTATTATACTGCAAAGCATAGTGTTGTGTATATTTCAGATATCCCAACACATGTTTCATTGCCATGCAGTTAGTTTGATTCGAATTATTAGTTAACTGACTCAGTTTGCTAATAGAACATCTGCTCGTGTATAATTCATAATATACATCAAGCTTCCCAATACTCTGGCATATTCCAATTGAGAATCACTTTGACCTTCATTTTTTTGAAATGTACAACTTAAATCAATTGGAATTTTGATAATATTGAAATTCAAGTACTTGAACTTATTCAATACTCTTTCAATCTAATACGATTGAGATAATGCTAGTCCCTGAGCAGTTTTGATAATCCTAACCCCTAAGATCAAATCAGCAACTCCTAAGTCCTTCATATCAAACTTGCTGGACAACATGCGCTTAGTAACATTTATATCGTCAACGTCTTTACTCATTATTAACATGTCATTAACATTCAAAGAAACAATGACTTCATGATTCATAAAGTTTTTAATGTAAACACATTTATCACATTCGTTAATCTTGAATCCATTTTCTAACATAGTTTGGTCAAATTTAGCATTCCATTGTTTGGGTGCTTGCTTGAGTCCATAAAGTGACTTCACAAGTATGCACACTTTCTTTTCTTTACCAGGAATTATAAACCCTCCAGGTTGTTCCATGTAAATTTCTTCCTCCAACTCTCCATTTAAGAAGGTTGGCTTTACATCCATTTGGTAGATTTTAAGATCATGCACTGTTGCTAGTACTATTAACATCCTAATTGATGTTATCCTTATTACTGGAGAGTATGTGTCAAAGTAATTCAGACCTTCCTTTTTTTTATACCCTTCGACTACCAGTCTAGCCTTATATTTGTCAATAGTCCCATCAGGTTTCATTTTCCTTTTTAAAGATCCATTTTGATCCTAAAGTTTTATTTCCCGGAGGAGATCAGCCAATTTCCAAGTATGCTTACTTAAAATTGATTCGATCTCATTATTGACTGTTTCCTTCCAATAAATTGACTCAGACGAAGACATAACTGCTTTAAATGTTTGAGGCTCATTTTCAAGCAATACTGCCACCAAATCTGGTCCGAAAGAAACATGTTTCCGTTAACGAGTACTACTCCTAAGATCCTCACTAGTTAGTTTATGTTCTGTTGATTTTTCTCATTGTCGTTTAGGTCTTTCACTTGTCGACTCATATTCAGTTTTATACGGATAAATATTTTCAAAAAACTCTGCATTTTTTGACTCAATTATCGTATTAACATAAATCTCAGGATTATCAGATTTGTGAACAAAAAACCGACAGGCCTTACTGTTCACAACATAAATGATAAATACACAGTCTATTATGTTGAGTCCAATTTTAACCCTCTTCGGTAAAGGAACCTCTACCTTGTTTAAATACCATCACACTTTGAAATATTTCAAGTTGGGTTTCCTTCCTTTTCACAAATCATATGGAATTGATTGTGTTTTTTGATGGGGTACCCTATTGAGTATCTTATTAGCCGTAAGGATGGCTTCCCCCCAAAGTTTCGTGGTGCTCCACAATTGATCATCAAGGCATTCATCATTTCCTTTAATGTTCTGTTCTCTTGTTCCGCCAAACCATTTGACAGTGGTGTATAAGGTGCAGTAGTTTGATGAATTATACCATATTCCAAACATATCTCTGCAAAAGGAAATTCATATTCTCCGCATCTATCACTCCGAATTATTTTTATCTTTAGATTCAATTGGTTTTCCACTTCATTTTTGTATTGCTTAAATGCATCAATTGCTTCATCTTTACTATTAAGCAAATATACTTTAAAAAAATTGAGTGCAGTCGTCAATAAAAGTTATAAAATACTTTTTTCACCACGAGATGGTGTCAACTTCATATCGGATATATCTGTGTGAATTAATTCTAAAGTTTTGAAATTTATTTCAATAAACTTATAAGGATGTTTAACAAACTTACTTATCACACAAATTTTGCATTTTAATTTATCGCATTTAAAATCAGACAATACTTCTAGAGTAACCAATTTCCGCAAGGCTTTGTAATTTACATGTCCCAAACGAGCATGGCATAAATCATTTGACTCCAATAAGTAAACAGAAGTAGAATTCTTATTAATAGTGTCGACAACCATTACATTCAGTTTGAAAGACCCTTATAGAGGTAGCCCTTTCCTATGAATATTTCATTCTTACATATTACAATCACTAACTAGGATACACATAAACCCCTTCTTAAGGGTAGTGCAACAGAAACTAAATTCTTCCTAATAGTAGGACATACAGAACACTGTTCAAAGTCAACACCTTACCGAATGACATTTTGAATATTACTTTCTAGTTCCTGCAATCCTTGCTGTTGCTGTGTTTCTCATGAACATATCTTCATCGTACTCAACAGGATTGTACGTTGCAAAGGCTTCTTTCGCAGAGCAAATGAGTCGATTGGCATCCGAGTCGAGATACCACTCCTTGAGATTTCCAATCAAGTTACACTCCGAGATCATTGCACACAATTCATCTGCATCTTCCATCTTTTCCACAATGTTTGCTTGACTTTGCATTTGCCTGTCTTTGTCCTTTCTTGAAGCAAGACAATCAGAATACCTATGACCGACCTTACCACAGTTGTAACAGTTTCCTTTGAATTTCTTCTTGGCCTATTCTGACTTCTGCCCATTGGACTTATTTCTCTTTTTATCTTCGGTAGGAGCTTCTTCAACAATATTAACTCCAATGAATGTTGAGCTTTTACGAGACTTATTTTCGGCGTTTTTGTTATCTCCTCAATCTTGAGCCGAATCACAAGATATTCAAGCTTTTTTAAGCTTGTGCTTTAGATAATTCTTGAAATTGCCACAAAGGAGGCAACTTCTCGATCATTGCAGCGACAAAAAAAGCTTCATTTACTACCATATCTTCAGCAACAGATCATGGAGAATAAGTTGAAGTTCCTGTACTTGTGATCCAATAGTTTTACTATCTACCATTTTATAGTCTAAAAACTTTGCGACCACAATTTTTTTTTCAAGCATGCATCTTCTGTTTTATATTTCTTCTCAAGTGCAACCACATCTCTTTTGAAATTGTTATTGCACTATAGACATTATATAAGTCATCCTCTAAAACACTCAAGATGTAGCCTTTACATAGGAAGTCTGCCTGTTTCCATACTTCAATAATCATGAATTTTTGTCTGTCTGACATATTATCAGCAGACACCGGAGTTTCTTCATTGGTAAATTTTTGGAGACCAAGAGTGATAATCCAGAAAATTACCTGTTGCTGCCCTCCTTTGAAATTTACACCAGTGAATTTACCCAGTTTTTCTGCTTGTGGTACAACAGTTTGGTTTGGTGCAACAACAATCACTGTAACACCGTTATTTGCCATTTCTGATAAACAAAAATCGATAGTCTTAGTAAGCAATAACTTATAATTGCAGACATCAAGGAGTATAAAATCGGGAAGATTTTTGTCTCCGTCAAAAACACAGATTTGTATATAATAAAATAATTTCCTTAAGATTGTTGCTAGTCTTTCTTTGAAAACAAGAATTTCTGATTCAGATAAAACTTTGCAAGAAACACGAAGTAACTAAAGTTTACAGAATCAGTATAAGAGATGAATATAAATTAATTAAGAAAAAAAATTAAAATCTGCAACATACCATAATCTGGAAAAATTTGAACAGAAAAAGATCAAGTCCACTGAACCCACAGTGTCCACTTAAGGAAATTATTCCCCTCTAGTATCCGAGGTTTGATTTAGAATATGACCTCCCAGGGAAAAATGATCTCAATCACCAGAGTATTGATACCAAAAATTCTGGTGTCAACTAACCACACAGCAACAGTAAAATACACGAAGTAATTTGTTGTGCAGAAGAAGAAGAAAAGATCAGAAAAGTTCGTAAGGAAAAATTCTAAAGAGTGAATGGTACTTATAGGCAAGAGGAACATGTTTCGAAAGGTTGCACCCTTTCAGAATCCACACGACCACTAATGAAAGTTTGCAACCTTTCAAATGGTACTGACTGTTCCTGAAAAGTTGCAACCTTTTAGAATAGTCATTTTCAAAAATGACGGAAATTTAAATAAATTGGGAAAACTTTTAAATCAAAAGGGTTGCGCGCGGATCCGAGTCAGGTTGGCTTAATCAACTAAAACATTTCAGTAAATTTCAACTAAATAACTGAAAAAGTTTCTGTTATCAACTAATTAATTGAAAATATTTTGACCATTTAATTAATTAATCAAGTAAATAATTTATTAAATAACTAAAACAACTTTGTCCAAAAAATAATCTCTTGATTGATCGTTTGACGATGGCGGCGGCGCGAGGTGATCCCTTTTTCCAACCCTTTTTAACAATTAATAGGAGTTTTCTATATTTAAACTCTCCTATTTGTCTTTCCACCACCGATGAGGGACAAATGCCTTTTTCATCAAAGCATAAGAGGACTTTCAAGTTCCCAACTCTTCAAGTTCGCAACTTTTCATGTTCCTCTCTTTCCCTCTATTTTCCATCAATTCTTGCTACATATCCAACAGTTATTTATCCCAAAAATAAATTAAAACTACATACTTAGCAATCTGTGATAAAAGAACTATTTAGAATTAATTATTTTCCTCCTTTTATCAAACCCAATCCTTGTAACTACTCTATCATTAGACTATTAATGACCAATCATTTGTCGTAATTCTCCATTAACATTTTCATATAAAATGAAACAACCGTAATTCTCCATTAACATTTTCATATAAAAAGAAATAACATTAATTATTAATCTGAACCAAATCCAACCTTCCAGATCGTTAGTTTCATATACCAATCAAACTTTTCTCTTCCACTTTTTTTGCTTTTACAAATTAATTGTTGTCATGATATAATAATACTCCTATAATGAATAATTTATTTAAGACTACAGAAAAGTTGAAATTGGGTAAAAGAATTTGTTTGCTTGAAGCTCTTCGTGCTTTTCTGTTGGACGTCATCATGCAAAATTTGTTTCTTCCCTCTCTTTATTTTTCTTTTCTAAATTAATTATGTACTAAAAGTGATAATTTTTATTTACTAATTTATTATATATGGGTTAAATGGTATAGAGGTTTAATAAATTTCATATTTGGCCTGTTATTATCAATTAAATTAATTATTTTATAAATATTCGTCAATTAACTAACCGTATTTAAATAAATAGTTTTAAATTTTCAAACCAACTTTATCAATTGATCAAAAATAACTCGAGGCAACTATCGAGAGGGGTAAAAATACTTATTTTACAAAAGTTTACAAAAATGACCACCCGGGTCATTACAATTTATATGTAATTTTTAATTATGTATTAATTAAATTGATGATAGAAAGTATGTGGATCCAGCATTATCAGAATTAGGGGTGTACAAAATCGATCGAAAAAAATTGAATCAAACCGCAAATCGAGTCAACCCGAAAAAACCCGACTAATGGTTGGTTTGACTTGGTTTGGTATTGATAAAAAACCCGACTATATTTGACTTGGTTTGGTTTTAACTAAAAAAATCAACCCGAGACCAAACCAACCCGACATTGTATAATTTTAGAGTTTTATTTTACACATACAAATATTTACTTTGATATAACTTTTAAATATGTCTTATATTTTTTCGTAGTATTTATCGTTTAATATATTATTTCAAGTTTAAATCTTAGAATTTTGGATAGCTCCATAAAGATTTTAGTCCACAAGTGTTGGTAATTATAATAAAACTTAAATCAAAATCAAATTAATACTAATGCAAAAAGAGAATCAATTTAACACTAAGAATGACAATAATATTGAATATTTGCAAAAAGGAAATCAATTTAGTGTCATTAATCATATCATTGTTTGTCATATTCTTCGAAACACCTTAAATAGTTGTATTTTTGGTAGAACTGAAGAAATATTTGAATTACAAGTAAATTATATTTTTGTATGAATACTTTAGAGAGAAACTCAAAAATTTGAAAAAACCCGAGGTTGAAAAACCCGAGTTTGATTGGTTTGGTTTGGTTTATAGATTTAAAAATCCGACACAAATGGTTTGATTTAATATTTAAAAAATCTGTACCAACCCGACCATATACACCCCTAACCAGAACTTGTACATGTGTGATTCGTTATTCTCTATCATTGATAACCATGGATGAAGATCTTCCAACTAGTGACATCAATATTGATAGTCAAGGTCTTTGTTCTTGGAGAAAAAAAAGGGTCTTATTTCTTGTTTTATACCATAGGGCTTTGATTTTTGTAAACATAAACATTATTCCTAGCACTTCAATAAAAAATGTTTCCACAAATTATCATCAAAATTATTAAAATATTTTAAAATTATCTAATTGTTATAAATTCAAGCTCAAAATAACATAAGTATTAAGATAAGAAGACAAGAGAAGTAAGATGGAAGATATAACTTTTCTTCTATTCAAGTGTATCTACCAAATGGTGAGTGATATCTCTATTTATAGTGATGAGATATCACTCCCAAAGGTCACAAATTAGGAGATACATAGTTATCCAAATGATTTTTATCACCTTGGAAACATGTATACATGAATACAATTAAGTCCTGAGTATATCTAAAGTACTATCCACACAATTCAATGGATTTACAACACTCCCCCGTGGTGTCCGTAGATAATGTGCCTCTTTAAAATCATACTAGAAAAAATTCAGTGGGAAAAATTCTAGTGAAGGAAAAAGAGTACACATATCTTTTGATACACATTATTTGTTGCCTCATTAAAAACCTTGCCAGGAAATTCCAGTGGGACAAAATCTCGGCCAAGGAAAAAATAGTGCAACACGTATTATACTCCCCTTGATTAAAACATCTTTTAATTTCTTTCGATGTTGTCATCCAATCTTATACACAAGATTTCCAAATGTTGATATAATGATAATGCATGGTTGAACTCATCCTGATATATCATTGTCTGATTTCATGGATATGACGAGGCTTTGAGCTTAGCTGAATACATTCTTGAATATTATTCTATTCGTCATGACCTCGTAATTTCAAGTAAATTGTATCATGCCCCGAGCCTACACCCTGGACGTGGCCGGCACTTGGAGACCATTGTTGGCTCCCAAGCAAACCCTTGATATGTCTTACTTAACTCAGCGAAAGACTAAACTCAACTACTTATGAAATAAATTATGTTCAATACCAACACTCATATAATATCTGGCCAAAATGACACTTAAATCTCAATAAGTAAAACGACTTCAGCTGAATCACTAACTGTCTACGAAGCCTATAAATAGATTAAAGAGTGAAGTTGGGACAGACCCCACAACATCATACAACTAAAATACTAATCAAATGAAATAGATGTCCTCCGGAACGCAAGGAGGCTCACTACTGACGGTGGAGCTCAATCTGGATCAATAGAGTGCTGTGGATGATCCTGGTTACCTACGTCTGCATCATAAAATGATATAGGCCAACTGACATCAGTACATTGAATGTACGAGTACGTGAGCTGGAATGCTAAGTACAAGTATAAAGCTTGAAATGGAGTAAGAATGAACTTACGTTGAATCTGCTCAACTCAAAAGATAACATCTCAATATAAAGCAAGAATAATATATGCAATACATACATGTAAAACTGATAAGACAGTGCAATTCTTACTTCATTAAAGATATAACAATAATAAACTTGACTTTACTTATATATGAATGTAATATAGTTTTCTATACGAGTTTTGTCTAATTGACAACCACCACTATAAGCCTAAGTGCTGATACAATATCAAATCCATGCTGCCAGAACTGTCCTATACTTTGCCATGACATAGAACATCCTCTACCTAGTGGATCCACTGTCTAACCTTACGTGATCATCTAAAAAGTATGACATGTGAATACCCATGATGTCTATATGGTTTACATGGGGACTTGAGTTATCTGAACTCTCATTACCACATCGGTTCTCAATACTACTACAAAACATACTTTAGCTCATAGTTTTTAAATAAAAATTTTCTTCCTTTGGGTTGAGATAGTTTACTGAACCCTTTAGCTTTAAAAAGCTTCTTTTTGGAATTGATGTTCCCCTTTTTAGTTCAAAACTCCTTTGGAAATCATAGTTTCCTTAAATGTGAAAAATTTATCAACATTTTGGGAATACTTAGTCCCCCCTTTTATAAACTTTAGAGAAATGAACTCAACTCTTGCTCTTTACTCAACTTGAAATTTTAGCTCTTAGCGGATACTTAGTCCACTTATACTTTTTGCGAAATAAACTCAACTTTTAATATTTTCCTTAACTCGAACTTGAGCCTTAAAACGTATTAAAATGTGTAAGTAAGACTCTAAGAACTTTGAAAACTTTACTTATACTCACCTCATAACTTTAAACTTGACTTCTTACTTTCTTGACTTTGATCCTAACTTCCTTTGAATTTGGATTATGGATCAAGGATCATGATCTCATTTTTATGAATGATTTAATGATGTTTGGATATACTTTATAGGGTTGAAATCAACTAGTAATGAAGGATACATCACTTAGGAACTAGTACTAAAAGATAGGGAAAGAACGGAGTCTCCAGGGGGTTGAGGCACTCTGAGAGGCATGGGGCGCTAGGATCTGTCTGACAAACCATGATTTGGGGCGCTCTGGCTGGCTCGCTACGCCAGGGCCTGTCAGACAGAGCCTTCCTTGAGGCGCTCTGGCAGGCGTGGCGCCCGAAGGTGTGTCTGACAGGACTTTCAACTTTTCTTATTCGTTTTTTCATATCCAAAACCTCCCAACTCCCATGGATCCCTCCCCAAACACCTAGGATCCCTATATAACTTATTACCCAATAGTTTAGACCAAAAAATAGTCCGAAAACATGGAGTAAAACTACAAGAGAAGAATTACAATTCAACCAACAAGGATTTGAAATATTTCGTCAAGAACTTCCATTGTTCATCATTCACTAACTCAACTTTAATAAAATAAAACAAATTGGGTGTGGATGAAGAACCCATCATCGAATGATTTCACATACCTAGTAGGGATCATTCCCGATAAAATCTTCGCAACGAATTCTTGGCGTTCATGCGTCTTCTTCTCCCTTTTCTTCTTTTCTCCTTTAATTCAAAGCCCTAACTTATTTTCTAATTGTGAAAACTGATTGGGATAAACTTTTACCACAACTTAATACCCCAAAATCAAATTAATAATTGATTTACGAAAAGACCAAAATACCCTTAACAAATCTGTATTGGAAGTTTCTCTGCTCAACAACACAACTTTCGAAGGGCATATCTCCCTCATACGAACGTAGAATTTAGCAAACTTGGCATAGTTTGAAAGATTTTACGACGAGATTTCCATCCATATTAAGAAATCATCCAAACTTCTCCTGAGCTGGAATTTATGACCATTTAAAAATGACCAAAACTCACTCCAGAAATCTAGAAACTTTCTAGATTTCCTTTATTTCCAAATTGTATTATTCTTTGATTCCTAGATTATTCTTAGTTAATTCTAATTAGGAGATGTTACAAATTGCTTATTAAAATTGTTCACAACAACAATCATCTTGTGGAAACATTCATTTGGAGTTGATTATCTTCGTAAATTGTGGTTGGTATATTCTTTTTCAAAGAAAAACCACATATTTTAGTAATATAGCGTGTCATTGATCTCAATCATACTCAATCTTGACTTGCTTCATGGAGTACTTTTATATATACATGATTTGAAGAAGTCATTACCAACATTTGCTTCATTGATCGCCAAGATATTATTGTGCCTCCATATGTAAACAAATAGCTTTTTTATACTGAGCTTATACGGATCAGATAAATATTCTGCATCTGCGTAACCAATCAGTTCTGACTTGGATTCTTCGAAATAAAATAAACCTATGTCTATGGTTCTTTGAAGATAGTCAAATAGGTTCTTTAACACCATTTCAATGACCTTTTGTTGAGGAAGAATTGAATCTTGCATGTAAACTTACTGCAAAACAGATAATGGTCGAGTATTGTTAGAAAGATGCATTAGTGCCCTGATTGCACTAAGATATGGAGTTTCATCACTAAGAAACTCTTCATCGTTCTATTGAGATCAAATTGAATCATCTTTTATGTCAAGCGATCTTATAATCATTGGGGTACTTAATAAATGTGATTTATCCATATAAAATTGTATCAAAACTTTTCTGTGTATGTTGAATGATTGACAAATATTTCATTTGTCAAATTATCAATATGTACATAAAGACAAAATTCTATCTTACCAAGACATTTTCACCGTTTCAAACATTCAACAACATTTGAAAGCTCTTAAAGAGTGCTAATGATGTTCAATTTATCAACACAAATAATTATTATAATAAATTCAGACCGTGACCTTTTCATAAATATGCAAGGACAATTAGGGTCATTCTTTTTTGTACCATTTTCTTCCTTGATTATTTCAATCCATTTAAGAATTCTTGAAGCTTTATTGAAAAAGTCACTTTGAAACTTTCATATGCTTCAAACACCTTGAATTCTTCAAGGATTTTCATATAACCTTTAATATTTTCTAGCTAGATAGGATAATTATTTATTATATGTATTCAAGTTATTCATATGATGTCAGATCAAAACAAATCTCATTGCATCCACCGTAGGAGAAAACATCTCTAATAATGTCAGAATTTTTGCGACAAACCTTTGTGCCACAAGGCACAAGCCGTACTTAATATCTTACTGTAATACCATCCCTTAATAATTTATTTGTACTCCAGTAACATTATACCTTGATTTATGGATTATCAATGCCCAAAATCTTACTGTTATACCATCCCTGAATTATGCATTTTACTTGGCCATATATTTATCTGTCCACACTATATGACATATTTGAATTCAAGATCCTCAACATAATTTATATCATTGAGCGCTACTTTATATCAAAGATACAGTAGAATGTTATTTGATATCGATGTCAACATGACATAACTCATTGAGATCTCTTCATTTTTCATCATTTTCAGGTAACTGAACCTTTTCTAAGGTTTTATTAAGTGATATATCGTGTCACTAATTTAGGTTCATCTTGACTGAATGTTAACCATGGTCAAATCAAAACTTAAGAAAATATGAAATATACCAAAGATTCAAAACTCCACTTAAAGACTCGAGAATCATGTCGAACCTCCAACTACACCATATATAACCCTCCAGATCTAATGAAATTATTAAAATTTGGATTCAACCTTGCCAAACTCAAATATTGACATTGGTCAAAATTTAAAGTTTTCACTTATAGAAAAGAAAGAAAAAATTGTCCTGATAAAAATAGAGAATTCTCTATGTGATCGCATTCCAAAAAAATAAGAAAAATCAACTATAATCTTGGCATTCATGAACTTGTTCATGCATGATTTGTTTTTTCTATCCATTGACAAACATGGATAAAACTCTAAATATTAACTTGTATGATTTTCGTAAAAAGGTTCACATTATTCCTAGCACTTCATTAGAAAATGTTTCTACAAATTATCAGCAAAATTATTAGAATATTTCAAAATTATGTAATTTTATTCAAAAGTACCACCATCAATATTCCTAGTAGTCCATCAATAGATACAAATTCTTCAAAATAACTTATTAGATTACCCTTAATAAAGAAGATGACTTCATTATCTAATTTTTTGTAAAGGGAGAAAAGAATGTCTCCATGCTACAAGAGGAAGGAGGAACAAGCAAAATTATACTATAAAAGGAACCCAAGTTACCAGCAAAAAAATTCGATGGTAAATTGATCAAATTGATTGGCAAATTGAGTAATCGACCAAATGACAACATCTATTAATCCATTGTTAAAAAGCTCATTTGTAAATATTTCCAACCGATTTTAATTTGTTGGTGAGCTTATCAACCAAAAATCAGTTTGTAAAACACCGAAGTTGTTGTTACAAAATTTTGAAACATTGCCCCGAAATTTCTGTTGGTAAATTCACTAACTAATTGTTGAAAAGGAGTTAGTAAAAATTTTTCTTCATTATTCGATTCAAACATTAATTGGTTGACAATTTTTTTGTAATATTTTTCTTCATTTATCGATTAATACATTGTGGGGTGGGGGGTGGGGTGGGGTAAAGTGCTCCCTAACAAAGGCGAATCCGTACCCAAGGGGGATCAAGCACAATACCTCTTGATTAAGGATGGATGAGTACTTTCCACTACACCACAACCCTTGTTGATATTAAATTTAAAATACGATTATTCATTTTTTTAATAAATTAACTAATTGATTGTAAATTTGTTGGTAATATATCAGCCAAGTTCAATGTTAGGTTAGTGATTGATTGATAATATGTTCAAAACATTATTAACTGAATGATTATTCAATAGTAAAATATCTATTAATTATTCCATTTAAAAATCTAAGGGCACGAATATAAATCCAAAAACTATTATTATCAATATATAAATCATATTTGAATGAAACATGCAAAATCTATGATAACAAGTTAAATTAATCTCAATATGACACATATCATTCTATCAAAAATATTAAGTTGAGCACTTTTATTAAAAATATTGACTAAATCTAAATTTTTGCAAAAAGTTAGAAGTTTAAACGTCTAACTACACAAACTGAAAATGGACGCTTCAAAACCTGAACCAACCATCCTATTAGATATACAATGACCTTTCGAAACTAATTGAACTAACGGAATTCTTATAAGAGCACGTTAAGAAAAATGTTAAGCAAAGTCAAATTTTGGCCAAAAATTAAAAGTTAAAATTCCTAACAGTACAAACTAAATATGAAAATATGAAAATCCAAATGAACCATTCTATAAGGCAAAAAATGACTTTCTATAGCTAACCGCGCTGAATCAAATTTGAGCATGTTCCTCAAAAAAATTGATCTAATTCAAATTTTAGCCAAACATTAAAAGTTAAAACGCTAAACGACACAAATTGAAAGTAAAATTCTCAAAATCGAACAAACCATCCTATGAGACCAAAATTGAACTTATATAGCTAACCGCAGTGATAAAATTTTAATTTGAGCACGATTACCAAAAAAATATTAACTAAAGTGAAAGTTAGGCCAAAACTTAAAAGTTAAAATGCCTAACGGCACAAACTAAAAACGGAAACCTCAAAACCCGAACCCTCTATCTTATTACATAATAAATGACCTTCGACATCTAACTGCACTGACGAAATTCTAATCCAAGCACGTTTATCAAATACATTGACACCAAAATGTATAATTTAAAACACCTAACTGCACACACTTAAAATGAAAGTCTCAAAATCTAACCAACCATCCTATTAGATAAAAAGTGACCTTTGGAATTAATATGCTGACGTAATTCTCATCTGAGCACGTTCACAAAAATATTAACCAAAGTCAAATTTTGGTCAAAACATAAGATTTACAACACCTAACGACACAAACAAAAAAATGGAAGCCTCAAAGCTTGAACCAACCTTCCTGTTAGATAAAAAATGACCTTTCAAAACTAATGACAATGATGGAGTTCTAATGTGAGCTTGCTTACCAAAAATATTGAACAAAATCAAGTTTTGATTAGAATTAAAATTTTAAACTCCTAATTACGTAAACTTAATATGAGTGCCTCAATACCAAATGTTGATTTGCCAAAACATTTAACTTTTATTGGTGAATTTGCCAACTATTCAAATATAAGTTAGTACGTAATAATTTACCAATAAATTTTATCAGAGTTGGTAATAGTTACTGTTCAACTAAACATTCATACGTAATATTATCAACTAATATTTAATATGTTGGTAAATTTTTTCAATGGATTAATGATCAATTGGTGTATGACCAACTATTTTAGTGATGTTAGTAACTTACTAACTACAATCTTAATTCATCGGCAAAATTTCCAACTAATTGGATATTGGTTGGCAAGTTTATCAACACATTCAAATTTGGTTGGAAAATTTAGCAACGAAATCTTGTTGTTGGTAAATATTTTGTTAGTAATTCATCGGTAATATATTCATGAATTATATAAACAATTTTTGTCATATTTAGCAATCGATATACACTTCGTTGGTAATATTACCAACAAAAGATGTGTGTTAGTAATATTTCAGTTGGTAATCCATTGATTGAATGTTGCTAAATTTGGCGTTATTTTTCTTGTCGTATTTACCAACTAAAATATTTTGTTAGTAAGTTGTTAAATTTTTAAAATAAAATTCAGTTAAAAATATGTTAATAATTTGTTAGTAAAATACTAACCAACTTAATTTGATAGCAAAATCTGTTGGCAAGCTGATCTTTTTTTTGTGAAGGGAGATATCAAGAAAACATTAAAGTCAATGGCTTGATTAGATGCCTAATTTATGGAGGAACAAGATGCCATAGTTAATATTTCAAGTATGATAGAGCAAGAGAACCATAAGACTAGTTACATGATTCAAAATTCTCCAACAACCCATGCTAAAATTCTTGTTTTAAGAAATTAGAAAGAGAGTAGAAATCAAAGTTTAACATTGATCATCCTTTGAAAATTCAAAAAGTACTTCAAAAGAGAAAAAAAACGTTGAAATTTCGGGTATAAGTAGTTGGAAAATCATGTTATTAATCCTAAGGTTCTCTTTCTCCCTCCTACTTGATTATTAATTGTGACACCTTGTTTCTCCAAAACTTTAGGCATAGGGATAAAGTCATTTTAAGATTTTCTTGATTTCTCCCTTCACTAGTACTAAATTTACACGTGCCTTCCTCCTCTACTAGCATGGAGATATTATTTTGTCCCATGAAAAAAATTTAAGACAATGAGAAGTCATCATCTTTGTTAAGGATAAAATGATAAATTATCTTGAAGAATTCTTATCTATTGATGTAATTTATCGATATTCATGTCACCTTTTGAAGCTTCATCCATGTTCACCAATGGATATAAAATTTTATATTGTTTTTTTTCTTTTGGTTTGCGATTTTGTAATGGTCCTTTGGGTTATTTTCTCTAATATTTTGGGATTTTCAACATTTGGAATTTTTCTTTAGTGATCAAAAGTCATTTATGACTTGTTAGGACTGACAATTACAGTGATTAATTCCTTTCTCTTCCTTTGTTATTTTATTTTCCATTTGAGAGTGTTGAGAGCTATTTCTTGTGTAATTCATTTCATTGAGATAAGAGTAGCATGAGAGCATTGTTAAGGTCACTAATCACTCTCCTAAACCCATAAGTTATCATTTTGATTGTTGAAATTAACTCAAAATTGATTTATTGTACTAGTTTCTTGTTGGACACATACAAACCTAAATTGAAAAAGCTTTTATCGAAGCAAAAATGAAAAAAAATCTTCAGCTCATTTGTTGGATATAAGTGATACTATTTTTGTTATTTCATAAGTTATAATGGTTTGAGTATATATATCTTACCAAATATGAATATTTAATCCTACAAAAATAATGAATTACTTATTACATAGTGTTTTAAATTTTTTGATCGGAATAGTTAGATACAACAAACAAAATCGAAATGTTATTTGAAAGTATGAATATTTTAATGGAAATTAAGTGCAAGAGATAGTTCTTTAAAACATTAAAGAATAAATTACTAGTACATCAACAAATAAAAAAAATAAAAAATAAAAAATAAAAAATTAAAAGAAAAAACTTACAACTCGGTGATTCGCTGATTCAATTATGAAGAATTCATGAAAAGAGTTTTGTTGAAATTGAATTCCTTCAACGTCATTGCTATCAACGTTCCCTGCAATGTTGTGAATGCATTTTACGTCGGCCACAATAGGTTGAGTTGTGATTACAATGGCTTAATGAGAGATTGTTCAAACATTATTTTTATTTTTATAGAAGGGACAAGCAACTAGGGTTTTCAAAAATTTGATGAAAACATTGCTAAAATTTGGTTTGCCCTAAATAGAGTTGACAGTTTCGGCCCATATCTATAAAATCAGCCCACTAATATTTTAATGAATTGGGTCACTTATATTTCATTTGGGCAAAATAAACTTCAGTCTATTATTGACACATAAAAATTTGGACAAATATAAGTAAAATGTGGATATCTATTTATGAACTCACATTTGTAAATTAAAAAAAAAATATTTTATGACAACATTTTCAAAATTCATGCAACAGATTCAAATCAAACCCTCACATGATACACCCAGCCCTATCTGCTTACCTCTGCATACCCAACTCTTACCCTCACCCCTCTCTACCCCACCACATTTGAGTTAGAAATCAAATTCTGATGAAGTCTGGAGTTAGGTTTAGGATCGAGAATAACCTAATTTCTTATCTTTATGATCTACTATGTTCTTTTGAAAATGGATATCAACATAAATTAATTTCTCTTAACACAAGCCTTGTTGAAATAAACCTAGGATCTTAAGGTACCAAGTTCCTTAAGCTACATTCGATTATCGGATCAAACTTTAATTTGGGTTGCACAACATCAAGTCATCTCAATTAATACTTTATTCAAACATTACACTTAACTCAGAATATGCTTTACTCAATCTAAATCTAAGAAAAGTAAAATATAACCTACCTCCAATTGAACAACAAAACCTCAAACAATCATAAGATAAATTTTTGCGAACACGATATGTCCTTTGTGAATGCAGCCCTCAAGAATTTCATTTTCCACAAACGCGACCAAGCATCCGTGAGCGCAATAAAAGAATTTGTCCTGCATAAATGCTACTCATAACAATCTTAAAACATATCTTAACTTAGACTCAATCTTCAAAAATTATTTGAATACCTCTAAATATAAATGAGTAGTGAACATTGATCATAAAACACATTTAAACCTATTGACAATATCAAATTACTAGTCCAGGGTCATCTTCACTGAACGCTCACCACGGTAAATTTAAAACTTAAAAAAAATAAAAATCTATGGAAGATTCAACATACCATGCTGAAAGATTCGAAAATAACATTGAACCTCCAACTACGCCATATATAACCCTTCAAATCTAGTGTAATCATTAAAATTTGGATTCAACCTTGCCAAACTCAATATTGACATTGGTGAAAATTTCTAAGTTCACTTTTCAAACTGAAATACATCCTCAAAACATATTCGATCACCTCAAAAAGTGTGCCACTTATTCCCACGTTATAAACAACTAACCACAAGTATGAAGATGGTTAAATAGGGGAAAAAGAAGTTAAAATCATAAAAGAACCTTGAGGGTCATTAGGTATTGTTATTTCTCTTGTATATGTTGTTTCAATTTTATTAAAATATGGTTTAGTGTGTGTATATATATATATATATATATAAAATTTCACGCTAATAAAAATCTATGAGAAAGAAGAAAGATAATAAATAAATCTAGTATTATCTTTCTGTGTATGAAGTGAATAATGATCAAGGGCAAAAATGTCATTTCACGCTAATAAAAATCTACTAAGATTGATAACAAAAAAATTAATAGTTCTAGAACATCTTAAGTTATTGTTATTACCATTAACTTATTTGTTATTACTTCACTTTCTTTTTCTTTTTCTTTTGTAAGTTATTGTGATATTCACTACGCTTGCAAAGCCTACTTTTATATAAAAATATCATGAATTAACTATTTCAATCTTTATTTTGGATCTAATTAATATACTTGAAAATAAATTAGTGTGATAAAATTAATAACATATATTAGATTGAAATTAAAGAAAAAAATGTTAAAAAGTAACTTTACAAATAAAAATGAATAGGATGATATATTTGTAGTGAAGATGACCAAGAATAAAAACATACTTTCATTCTAACAAAAATCTATCAAGAATAAATAATTCTAGAAACATCTTTTTATATATCAATTGAATGATAATCAAAGGTAAAAATGTAACTTCATGCAAGCAAAAATCTACCAAGAATGATAACAAGAAACTTAAATAGTTCTAGAAACATCTTTAGTTATTATTATTAGTATTACCTCATTTTTGTTATTTCTTCATTTTTATGAGTTATTATGATATCTATTTATTATATGAAAGTAAATAAATAATGATTACACTTAGTGTAACGACCTGATTAGTCGCTTCGAGCAGTAGAATTATTTGTGATAAAAACTGACTGGGTCGACGGATCACGCGACGGACCGTCATGGTCCTGACGGATCGTCATGGACTTCGTCGTCCCACACTTATGTAATTTTCGTGTGGGTTATGGGATCAACTCTCTGAACTTCGCGACGGAACTGCAGCACGGACCGTCGTAGGCACGACGGACCGTCACAAAGCTATTTAATGAATTCGACTCTCTGAACTTTGTGACGGACCTGCAGGACGGACCGTCGCAGGTACGACGGGCCGTCACGAGTGGCTAACCTCGACCGGGTCGGATTTCAGCTAAAAGTTTTAAGGGGTGTTTTGGACTATTTATAACAAACTGTATGAAATTAGTGGGTAAGTTTAATAACTTATTTACTTGGGGGTTAAAGGAGGTAACCTTTAAAATAAATAATGGGTTACTTTTATCATCTTTGATACTTGATTATATGATAATTAGGGTAAAAGAAAAAGAATCTGGAGAAGGAAAAATAAAAAGAACAGGAGAGAGGGAGAAACGAGCGAGAGAAGGGAGAACGAAGAGGAAAACAAAAAGGCTTTGGGAAGTAGCTTGCTTGATCACGATTCTCCGGTGGAGGTAGGTTATGGTTTATGCTATTTCATAGTAAACTCTAAATAGCGATTGACATGTATTGGGTAGTATTGTAAAGTCTTCTATATGCTTGATTGTGTGTTTGTATGTTGTGATTGTGGAATCCTAAATCTTATCCCTCTCTATTAAGATGATGCATTGACATAAAAGAAGCTTGATGAACTAAAGAAATGAGATTAGGGGATCGGGTGTCACGTTCCGACACGTAGAAATAGGGGATCGGGTGTCACGTTCCGACACGTAGAAATAGGGGATCGGGTGTCATGTTCCGACACGTAGAAATAGGGGATCGGGTGTCACGTTCCGACACGTAGAAAGAGGGGATCGGGTGTCACGTTCCGACACATAGTATTGGGGGATTGGGTGTCACGTTCCGACACGTAGTATTAGGGGATCGGAGTTTCACGTTCCGACACGATAATAATAAAGAGAATGAATCTTGAATCATGTTAATATACTCAATTCGAAGAACCTATTTCCCAAATGAGTATGGTGTGGAGGCTTGAGTCCTCATGGGTATGCTTGGTGTTGTTGCCAATGATTCTTGTACTTGTTGTTGTCACCAGTTAAGTGTTGTAGTTGATTTTATACTATTATTCGATATATGTTGCTTTCTATTCTGAGTTGGCCGATTATACCTACTCAGTACTTGTTCCTTGTACTGACCCCTACTTGTATTTTTCTCTTTGTTAATTGTGGAGTGCAGCAAACGTGCCATCGACTTCGAATCGTCCGCAACTCTAGCCAGTCTCCAGTATATCAGAATTCAGGGTGAGCTACTGTTCCTAGCTCGGACTGGATTCTCTCATTTCGTCTTGATGTACTTGAAATTCGGACATGGACCATGTGTTTTACTTACTTTAGCGTCTTAATTACTCTTAGATTTTTAGAAACTTGATAATAGATGTTCTTGGTGTGATGACTTCCAGATTTTGGGGATAGTAATTGATAAATTTTAGAAGTTATTAATTGATTTCGTTAATGAGTTTTAAGTCTTCCGCATTATATTTTGTTCATTATGGTTGAAATGTTGGTAAATGTTGGGGTTTAGATTTGTTGGTTCGCTCACATTGTAGGATAAGTGTGGGTGCCACTCGCGGCTCGTTTTGGGTCATGACAAACTTGGTATCGAACATTAGGTTCGTTTGTCTCATCACACAAGAACGAGTCTAGTAGAGTCTTGAGGAACGGTAGGGGGACGCCCTTACTTTTCTTTGAGAGGCTATAGGACTTTAGGAAAAATTCCATTCTTTCTTCCTTTCGTGCTATTACTTGGATCCAATTGGTATCTAGGTGATACAAATTGGTATCTGACATCCTCACTCTATTTCGCAGATGGCTAGAACTAGAGCAACAACTGTGCCAACACCAACACCGGCAAGACAGGGTGCGTCTGAGCCAGCCACTGGGGCTGTAGCTCGAAGAGGAGCAGTGGCAAGAGGCCGTGGTAGAGGTCGCGGGAGGACATCCTCTAGAGGTAGAGGACAAACACCTGGTCCAGCTAGTACTAGGGCGGTGACTCCTCCACCGACTGAGGAGGTAGTAAGTGAGGGTGAGGAAGGGGAAAATGAGCAAGTGCAGAATGAGGAATTACCACCCCAACCTACCCCAGAGATGATTAACCAGGTTCTTACTTATCTTAGCGGGTTATCTGATCAAGGCCAGACACCTCCAGTGTTTTCTTCACTAGCACCTCAGGCTCTGGGGGTACAACATGCAGCTGCTATGGCTCCCCGCATGGATTCCTCATTGGAAGTAGGCATATTTCCTCGGTTAACTATAGAGCCTATAATGACGAGTAATCAGCATGAACTTTTCACTAAATTCTTGAAGTTGAAACCTCTAGTCTTCAAGGGTGCTGAATTTGAGGATGCCTATGATTTTCTGGTTGATTGTCATGAGCTGCTACATAAGATGGACATAGTAGAACGATTCGATGTTGATTTTGTTACCTATCAGTTTCAGGGGAATGCCAAAATGTGGTGGCGGTCGTATGTGGAGTGTCAACCAGCACACGCACCACCTATGACTTGGGCATCATTTTCTAGATTATTTATGGAGAAGTATATACCCCGGACTTTGAGGGACAAGAGGAGAGATGAGTTCCTTAGCCTAGAGCAAGGCAGGATGTCTGTTACTGCTTATAAGGCTAAATTTCGTGCACTATCCAGGTATGCCACCCAGCTTTGCTTCAGTCCACAAGAGCGGATTCGCCGTTTTGTGAAAGGATTGAGGTCTGATTTGCAGATCCCAGCCTTACATGTAGCTGCTGCAGCAAAATCCTTTCAGGAAGTGGTTGACTTTGTGATAGAGGTGGAGGGGGTGAAGCCAGATAACTTCACCATGGCGTCGACCTCTAAGAAGTTCCGCACGGGAGGTGAGTTTAGTGGTTCTTACTCCAGAGGGCAGAACTCAGGAGGTTACCCAGCCCGACCTATTCCGCCTTCACTACAGGCTGTAGCTGGGGGTCCATCGCAGACCGGTCAACATTTATCTGAGTTTGGAGGTTATCTCTAGACTTCGTCATTCTCACAGAGACCTATGCTAGACTTCAAAGATTGTTATGGATGTGGAGAGACTGGACATATTAGGAGGAATTGTCCAAAACAGAGTTACAGACCCCCAATAATTAGAGGTAGAGGTGGTCATGGGAGAGGCCGCCATTCTGGAGGACGCGTTGGTCAAGGTAATGGTGGTCACCAAATCAGCCGAGGTGGTGGACAAGTTGGAACTACCGCAGCACAGCATGGTAGGGGCAACAGACAGACAGGTGATAGGGCCCATTGTTATGCTTTCCCCGGGAGATCTGAAGTAGAGACATCTGATGCTGTTATCACAGGTAATCTTTTGGTTTGTGATTGCATGGGTTCTGTATTATTTGATCCTGGATCCACATTTTCATATGTATCTTCCTCATTTGCTACTGGTCTTGATTTACATTGTGATTTGCTTGACATGCCTATTCGTGTCTCTACTCATGTGGGTGAGTCTGTGATAGTTGAGAAGGTGTATAGGTCTTGCCTTGTGACTTTTGTGGGGAGCAATACTCATGTAGACTTGATTATTCTAGAGATGGTTGATTTCAACTTAATTCTGGGTATGACTTGGCTTTCTCCAAATTTTGCAATCTTAGATTGTAATGCGAAAACTGTGACATTGGCCAAGCCTGGGACAGATTCGCTAGTGTGGGAGGGTGACTATACTTCCACCCCAGTTCGTATTATCTCCTTTCTTCGTGCCAAGAGAATGGTTAGTAAGGGTTGTTTAGCTTTTTTGGCACATCTCAGGGATGATACTTTCCAAGTACCTTCGATTGAGTCTGTTTCGATAGTCTGCGAGTTTCTGGATGTGTTTCCTGCAGACCTTCCTGGTATGCCACCGGATAGGGACATTGATTTTTGTATCGATCTGGAGCCGGGTACTCGCCCCATTTCCATACCCCCTTATAGAATGGCTCCAGCTGAGTTAAGGGAGTTAAAGGGCCAACTTCAGGAGTTGTTAGGTAAGGGCTTTATTAGGCCATGTGCATCCCCTTGGGGTGCTCCGGTTTTATTTGTGAAGAAGAAGGATGGAAGTTTTCGGATGTGCATAGACTACAGGCAACTGATAAGGTAACTATTAAGAAGAAGTATCCTCTTCCTTGCATTGACGATTTGTTCGATCAGTTACAAGGTGCTTGTAACTTCTCAAAAATCGATTTGAGATCTGGTTATCATCAATTGAAAATACGGGCAGCAGATGTGCCAAAGACTGCTTTTCGAACCAGGTATGGACATTATAAATTCTTAGTAATGTCTTTTGGGCTTACGAATGCCCCTGCTGCGTTCATGAGCCTGATGAACGGAATTTTTAAGCCATATTTGGATCTCTTCGTTATTGTATTCATTGACGATATACTGATATACTCAAAGAGCAGGAAAGAACATGAGTTACATTTGAGAATGGTATTGGAAGTGTTGAGAGAGAAAAAGCTTTATGCCAAATTCTCCAAGTGTGAGTTTTGGCTTGATTCAGTGTCCTTCTTGGGGCACATAGTTTCTAGGGATGGAGTGATGGTGGATCCTTCTAAGATTGAAGCAGTGAAGAATTGGGTAAGACCTACTAATGTTACATAGGTAAGGAGCTTTGTTGGTTTAGCTAGCTACTACCGTCGATTTGTCAAGGGATTTTCTTCGGTTGCTTTCCAACTGACAAATTTGACTAAGCAGAGTGTTCCATTTGTATGGTCGGACGAATGTGAAGAAACCTTTCAGAAACTCAAGACCTTGTTGACTACTGCACCAATTCTCACCTTGCCAGTGGAAGGTAAGAACTGCATTGTCTATTGTGATGCCTCCTATTCTGGTTTGGGTGCAGTGCTAATGCAGGAGAAGAATGTAATTGCTTATGCTTTGAGGCAACTAAAGGTGCATGAACGTAACTATCCGACCCATGATTTGGAGTTGGCTGCAGTCGTGTTTGCATTAAAGCAATGGAGACATTATCTATATGGGGTTAAGTGTGAAGTCTATACAGATCATCGCAGTTTACAGTATGTCTTTACTCAGAAAGATTTGAATTTGAGACAGAGGAGGTGGATGGAACTACTGAAGGACTATGATATTACTATCTTGTACCACCCCGGAAAAGCTAATGTTGTGGCAGATGCTTTAAGTAGAAAGGCAGGGAGCATGGGAAGTCTAGCTCACTTGCAGGTTTCTAGATGCCCATTGGCTAGAGAGGTTCAGACTCTGGCTAATGACTTTATGAGGTTGGAAGTACTGGAGAAAGGAGGATTTTTGGCCTGTGTGGAGGCAAGATCTTCCTTTCTTGACAAGATTAAGGGAAAGCAGTTTACCGATGAGAAACTGATCCGGATTCGAGATATGGTATTGCGAGGAGAGGCTAAAGAAGCAAAAATTGATGAGGAAGGCGTTTTGAGTATTAAGGGAAGGGTATGTGTGCCCCGCGTCGATGATTTGATTCACACTATTCTTACAGAGGCTCATAGTTCAAGGTATTCTATACATCCTGGTGCAACCAATATGTATCGTGACATAAAGCAACATTTTTGGTGGAGTAGGATGAAGCGTGACATTGTTGATTTTGTTGCTCAATGCCCGAATTTTCAGCAGGTAAAGTATGAACACCAGAGGCCTGGGGGGACACTTCAGAGAATGCCCATTCTTGAATGGAAGTGAGAGAGAATTGCAATGGACTTCGAAGTGGGCCTTCCAAAGACATTGGGTAAGTATGACTCCATTTGGGTGATTGTTGACAGATTAACTAAGTCTGCTCACTTCATTCCGGTCAAGGTGACTTACAATGCAGAGAAGTTAGCTAAACATTATATCTCAGAAATTGTTCGATTGCATGGAGTTCCACTTTCCATCATATCAGATAGAGGTACGCAATTTACTTCTAAATTCTGGAGAACATTGCATGCTGAATTAGGTACTAGGTTGGATCTTAGTACTGCATTTCACCCTCAGACCAATGGTCAGTCTGAGTGAACAATTCAGGTTTTGGAGGATATGCTTCGTGCATGTGTGATAGAGTTTGGTGGTCATTGGGATAACTTCTTACCCTTAGGAGTTTTCATACAATAATAGCTATCACTCAGGTATTGATATGGCCCCATTCGAGGCATTGTATGGGAGAAGATGTAGGTCTCCCAATTGGTGGTTTGATGCATTTGAGGTTAGACCTTGGGGTACTGACCTTCTGAGGGAATCGTTAGATAAAGTGAAATGCATTTGGGAAAAGATTCTAGCCGCTCAGAACAGGTAGAAAGAATATGCAGACCGAAATGTTAGAGACTTGGATTTTATGGAGGGTGAGCAAGTCTTGCTGAAGGTTTCGCCCATGAAAGGGGTGATGCGGTTTGGTAAGCGAGGTAAGCTTAGTCCTAGGTATATTGGTCCATTTGAAGTTCTGAAGCGCGTGGGAGAGGTGGCTTATGAATTGGCACTGCCTCCAGGACTCTCAGGAGTGCACCCGGTATTTCATGTGTCTATGCTGAAAAGATACCATGGAGATGGAAACTACATTATTCGTTGGGATTCAGTTCTTCTTGATGAGAATTTGTCTTATGAGGAAGAGCCTGTTGCCATTCTAGATAGAGAAATCCGCAAGTTGAGATCAAGGGAGATTGCATCCATCAAGGTTCAATGGAAGAATCAGCCAATAGAAGAGTCCACTTGGGAGAAGGAGGCTGATATGCAAGAAAGATATCCACACCTTTTTACAGATTCAGGTACTCTTTCTTTCCCTTGTTTTTCTTCTTGTGATCGTTCGAGGACGAACAATGGGTAAATTGGTACCTATTGTAACGACCTGTTTAGTCGCTTCGAGTAGTAGAATCATTTGTGATAAAAATTGACTGGGTCGAGGGATCACGCGATGGACCGTCATGGACTCCGTCGTCCCACACTTGTGTAATTTTCCTGTGGGTTATGGGATCAACTCTCTGAACTTCGTGACGGAACTGCAGCACGGACCGTTGTAGGCACGACGGATCATCACAAAACTCTTTAATGAATTCGACTCTCTGAACTTTGTGACGGACCTGCAGGATGGACCATCGCAGGTACGACGGGCCGTCTTGAGTGGCGTAACCTCGACTGGGTCGAATTTCAGCTAAAAGTTTTAAGGGGTGTTTTGGACTATTTATAACAAACTGTATGAAATTAGTGGGTAAGTTTAATAACTTATTTACTTGGGGGTTAAAGGAGGTAACCTTTAAAATAAATAATGGGTTACTTTTATCATCTTTGATACTTGATTATATGATAATTAGGGTAAAAGAAAAAGAATCTGGAGAAGGAAAAATAAAAAGAACAGGAGAGAGGGAGAAACGAGTGAGAGAAGGGAGAACGAAGAGGAAAACAAAAAGGCTTTGGGAAGGAGCTTTCTTGATCACGATTCTCCGGTGGAGGTAGGTTATGGTTTATGCTATTTCATAGTAAACTCTAAATAGCGATTGATATGTATTGGGTAGTACTGTAAAGTCTTCTATATGCTTGATTGTGTGTTTGTATGTTGTGATTGTGGAATCCTAAATCTTATCCCTCTCTATTAAGATGATGCATTGACATAAAAGAAGCTTGATGAACTAATGCAATGAGATTAGGGGATCGGGTGTCACGTTCCAACATGTAGAAATAGGGGATCGGGTGTCACGTTCCGACACGTAGAAATAGGGGATTGGGTGTCACGTTCCGACACGTAGAAATAGGGGATTGGGTGTCACGTTCCGACACGTAGAAATAGGGGATCGGGTGTCACATTTCGACACGTAGTATTAGGGGATCGAGTGTCACGTTCCGACACGTAGTATTAGGGGATCGGAGTGTCACGTTCCAACACGATAATAATAAAGATAATGAATCTTGAATCATGTTAATATACTCAATTCGAAGAAACTATTTCCCAAATGAGTATGGTGTGGAGGCTTGAGTCCTCATGGGTATGCTTGGTGTTATTGCCAATGATTCTTGTACTTGTTGTTGTCACCAGTTAAGTGTTGTAGTTGATTTTATACTATTATTCGATATATGTTGCTTTCTATTCTGAGTTGGCCGATGATACCTACTCAGTACTTGTTCCTTGTACTGACCCCTACTTGTATTTTTCTCTTTGTTAATTGTGGAGTGCAGCAAACGTGCCATCGACTTCGACTCGTCCGCAACTCTAGCCAGTCTCCAGTATATCAGAATTCAGGGTGAGCTACTGTTCTTAGCTCGGACTGGATTCTCTCATTTCGTCTTGATGTCTTTGAAGTTCGGACATGGACCATCTGGTTTACTTACTTTATCTTCTTAATTACTCTTAGATTTAGAAACTTGATAATAGATGTTCTTGGTGTGATGACTTCCAGATTTTGGGGATAGTAATTGATAAATTTTAGAAGTTATTAATTGATTTCGTTAATGAGTTTTAAGTCTTCCGCATTATATTTTGTTCATTATGGTTGAAATGTTGGTAAATATTGGGGTTTAGATTTGTTGGTTCGCTCACATTATAGGATAAGTGTGGGTGCCACTCGCGGCTCGTTTTGGGTCGTGACACTTAGATCTTAATAATTATATATCAAGTATAATATTAGGTGGAACCAATCAAAATTTAAATTTAAATTTATATGTATATTACATTTTGTATATTAAAATATTTTTTAATTTTGTGATCTTAAATATGCTATATAAAAAAATTAAAATTCAGAAGTTATGTTCATTTTGAAATGAAATAAAAAATAAGTTCATATAAATCGAAAAGGAGGTAGTCACATATCAAAAATTAAATATAGATGTGTTATTATTGAAATGAGTTTTCATATATTATCATTTTTTAAAAAATCGTTTGGCTTCCTTCTATTAATTTTTGCATATATGTGGAGTTTTAAAGATTTGAACATTTTAATATACAAATATAATGATTTGAAAACTTTAATTCTTCGTTTTAATTTTAATTTGTTATATATTTGAAAATTACATAAAAAAGAAGCTTAATAACTCAATGTAACAATTTAGATATTTTTAGAAAAACATAGTTAAAAAATATAATAAAATTTGGTTGACTCCCTCATTTTTATCGAAACAAAATTTTTTTGCATATATTGATTGAAAATAACGTAAGAACTAAAAAGTACTATGAATCATAGTAAAATGAAAACTAAAAATATGTGAGAATCATATAAAAGATTTCGTTTATTTTCCTAAAATCACTTGTATCTCATAAAATAAAACAGATGGAATAACATATATTATTTGAAAATAACATAAAATTACATAAATTAACAGTTAAATTTTTTTAGAAAACACATAAAAAATTTAGTCCACTTTTTTCAAATTTCATTTGTGTCATATAAATTGAAAAAAAAAACTAACATACGTTGGGCCTGCGCTGGCACAAGGTATCTAGTATATGAATAAAAACATTGCTAGGGAGTCGAACTCAAGTTCCTGAACAAGAAATTTGGACACTTAACCATCTAAGCCACACACACTCTTATGTAAAGATTTAACACTTTATATTATATATCTTTGTTATTTTTCTGGTTTTGATTACATATATATAACATTTTTTTTCCAAAGAAGCTCTGTCCCAAGACACCCTTAAGACCTTCCAAGACCCCCCTCAATATTGACCGAATCACGTTAAATCTGTCTCTTTTGGTGTATTTCTCGATTGTCTTTTACTCATGGTCTTTCAAGGTTTGATTTGCTAGCTTCCGCACAACACCTGCTTATTTCTGATCCTAACAAGTTATATCAGAGCATTGATTGTTGTTGATTATTTATTTGAATGATGGATCCAGATAAGAGATGGGTGTTAATCTTGGTGGATGTAGTTTTAGCCGCGACCTGTTTTTTTACAGTAATAAAGATCTTTGTTGGAGAAATTGTTTCAAAGAGGTTCTCGATGTCAAGACTTAGATTTGATGGAGGAAATTATGGAGAAAAGATTTAATTTGTTGAAGGTTATGTAAAGAAGATGGGAAAATTGTAAAGAAGATGGGAAAATTTATTTTGTCAGAAGTTCAGGGCAAGGGGAAGATTTGTTTGGTTTTATTTGTTTTGAATTCTTACCATAAAAAGTTTTCCTTTTAGGGAAAAGTTTTAATATATTAAATACTCTTTTTCTTGTATGAAAGGTTTTAGGACTCTATGGATATATGTTTTTTTCCTTCTAACTTAATTAGCATTCACAATGTAGTCCTAGAGTTTTGAGAGTTCGGTTATGGGGGAGAACTGTGTGTACCTTCTGTATTCTGTGTTAATTGGTTGAAGTTGTTTCTCTCTATATTTGTAAAATCATATTTATAGTGGATTTCTCATCTCCTTTGTGGACGTAGGTCGATTGATCGAACCATGTTAAATCTATGTGTCTTTTGGTGTGTTTCTCATTTTCATTCTTACTCTTGATTTTCCGAGGTTCGCTTTGCTAGTTTCTGCATTAAACCTGCTTATTTAAGTCATAACAAGTGGTATTAGATCCATATTTCAATGATGCAACCACCATGTTAGAAATGGGTGTTCATCTTGGCGAGTGTTCTAGCCGCAATCTTTTTGACAGTAATGAAGATTTTTGTTGAAGATATTATTTGTGTGGAGACATAGATTTTATGAAGGATATTATGGAGAGGAGAAGCAATCATTGATTATTATGTGAAGAAGATGGACAAAATTATTTTGTCAGAAGTTCAGGCCAAGGGGGAGATTTGTTGGGTATTATTTTCCTCAAGTTCCATATCACAAATAAATTTTTCTTTCACGAAAAGATTTTGGATTAACTAATATATATATATATATGTGAAAAATCCAAAAGTCAATTTACTTTATCAGAAATTAATAATGTTTCCACCAAAACATATATCTAGACACAAGAAAGAAAATCATATTTCCTTTGTTTTCTTGTCCTTCCCTTTGATGAATTAAACTGCTTTTGAATCTTGTTGCGAAGTTGATTTTGTTTTCTATTTTCCCAATTGAGTTTCTTTTAAGTGGTTCCAAAATGATTTGATTATTTTCCTTCTGTTGAATATTAAGTTAAAAGAAAGAAAAAAAATTATCATGATAAAATAAAGAATTTTCTTTAGATTGCATATCAAAAAAATAAAATAAAAAATTCAACCATAATCTTATTGATGGAGGATTTATTATTTCTATCCATTTACAAATGGATTCTAAAATATTCTCATAATTTTGATGATTATTTGTAGAAGTATTTTCTTGTGAAGTGTAATACAAGAACTAAGACCTGATAATCAATATTCATATCACTATTTGGAGCTTCATCCATGTTTGTCAATGGATAGAAAAAATAAATCCTCCATCAATAAAATTATGGTTGAGTTTTTTATTTTATTTTTTTGATATGCAATTTAAAGAAAATTCTTTATTTTATCATGATAATTTTTTTTCTTTCTTTTAACTTAATATTCAACAGAAGGAAAATAATCAAAATCATTTTGGAACCACTTTAAAAAAACTCAATTGGGAAAATATGAAAACAAAATCATCTTCGCAACAAGATTCAAAAGCAGTTTAATTCATCAAAGGATAGGACAAGAAATAAATAAAATAAAAAATTCAACCATTATCTTATTGATGGAGGATTTATTTTTTCTATCCATTGACAAACATAGATGAAGCTCCAAATAGTAATATTAATATTGATTATCAGGTCTTAGAAACATGGATGAAGCTCCAAATAGTAATATGAATGTTAAAATTATCAGGTCTTAGTTCTTGTATTACACTTCACTAGAAAATACTTCTACAAATAATCATCAAAATTATGAGAATATTTTAGAATCCATTACCAACACCAATATTCCTAGCAGTTCATCAATAGACAAGAATTCTTCAAGATAATTTATCAGATTATGCTTAATAATAATGATGATGACTATTCATTATCTTACATTTTTTTCATGGGAGAAAAGAGTGTTTTCATGTTAGCAAAATTAGTATTAGTGAAGATATGGGAGGAATTTTATGGAGAAACAAGATGAAATTATTAATATTTCAAGTATGAGGGAGCAAAAGAACCAATATTTTTCTTATTTTATGTCGGGGAGTTATATTCTTAAAATGCAGAAACATGAGACCACTTCGAAATTATATTCTAAAACATTAAAGTAAACCATGCAGAAGAACATTGAAAAACAATTTCCTTCTACAAAACATACCTTAAATTATTTATTTTTAATTATTTAAGCCAATTTCAATTAACTTAGTTAAATATTTAAAGTTTTTGACTTTCGAATACTAAAGTAGGCCAGAACCATTCTCTCTCTTTCATATTTACCCAAATTACTTTTACCATGGGCAGCTCAACGTAATTGGGGGCCTAAAGCGAAATTTAATTTGCGGCCTAAACTATAAATAAACTTCATATACTTATTTATTCAAAATTTATTTTCTTATACTATATAGATGAAAATTGTTAGTATTTAATATCGTTTTTTCAGTTATTAGTTTTAGGTAAGATTTTATCAACTCAAAATTGAAAAACATCATTTGAGTGAGGAAATTATTATATGTATTGTTTACATAATGCTATAAGTAATAACTTGACAAATATTAAATAAGGATAAGAGTTTGAACCATAGTTTGACTCAAGAAGTTAATGACTTGGTATACCTCATTTTAATATGCTTGTATTAGTGTTTGAAACTAAAATTTTAAAAGAAATAAAATAGAATTTGCAATTCACTTTGTTCAAAACTTTTCACTATTAATTCTTTTTTTTACAAAGTACAAAAGATGTTAAAGAGGATAAAATAATATATTTAAAAAGTTATATTTTTATAATAAATAGTCAAATTTTTATATAATTTTTTTAACTTTTCTTGACAAAAGTTTGCCCCCCCCCCCCCCCCCCGAGATTTGGGGGCCTAAGGCAAAGACCTTGTTTTACATAGCATAGAGCCGATCCTGATTTTTACTCATATTCATATGAATGTATTTACTTCAACCTATTTTAGCTCAATTTATTTCAATTTGTCCAAATCTGAATCCTCATATTTGTCATCCCTAGTTAATCACCCAAAGAGGTCATTTCAATCATGATAGAATAGTTAAAGTTCCAACATCTAAATAATTAATTTGTACTAATAAAATTTTATATATTTGCTAGTGTTTAACAATATCTATGAATTTATTTGTAATTATATATTTTAGTACAATATTTAATATTTTGATATATTTTTTTATAATTATTAAATACGATATCAAATATCAAACTTTTTAAAAGTACATACCAAATAATATAATAACAAAACCACACTATAAAAAACAATGAGTTTCAAATTGATATTCAATATTTACCCTATAAGGATGCTATGTAACTAGGTGTAAATAATTGTTTTTCCTGACAAGAGAGCACCTCAAAACAGGAAATGGAAGCCAATGAATTATTTCCTTCATCTTACTTTAATTATCTTGATTTGAATAGACAAATAATTTTTTTTAAATTGTTATGATTTTAAATTAACACATATATATAGTTTTTAAAAATCTCGTGATCTTAAACTTAATAAAATATTAAATTGAAAAACTTATTAAATATAAATATAATAAAAAAATACTTTTTTGGCAAAGTGAAAAATCACTTAAATCAGAACAGAGAAAGTACTAATAATAAGAGGAATTAGTTGCGCAATATCTACTTACCTACCTTTTTGTTGTTAAAATAAATACTACAACTTTCATGTCACGATCATGAGTTATGGTCGTATTAAAAAAATACTAGACAAAAACTATATACATAAAGAGAGAGGCTGGACTAGGACGCCATAGGCTCACCCTCAATCTCTGAAGATCCCTATAGCTAGACCGAAGCAATGTTGGTGGTTGGCGCTCACTGCTAAAAAAACTGTGCTTAGCAATGGATATTAGCGACTGACTAAATTTCGTCACTAAATAACAATGGATTAACAACTGAATAGTTATTCTGTTGCAAAAATTAGTAATATTTTTTTGAGTTATAATATAGCGACGGATTGGTGACGGAACATTTTTTTGGTCGCTAAAAAATAGCGGGAAAAATTGGCGCCCTAATTTTCGCTATGGGTGTGACAAAATTTATTAATATTTCGTGACGGAATTTGTGACGGAAAAGCGTTGCTAGATTTATAAATGTATTTTTATGAAATTTTAATTATATAGTGACAGAAAAATCGGTCGCTAGAATTTACACTAAATATACATAATTATTTATTAGCGATGGATGTCATAATCCGTCACTAAGTTTGTTGCAAAATTACTTTAACTAAGTTGGGGACCTTTCTTAATCTCATAACAAAACAGGAAACTACAGAATCTTTTCCCTAAAAAATAGGGTTTTCTTCCTCAGCTCTCCGTCTAGCTCCTTTCGTCTCAGCTTCTGCCGTCTCAGCTCTCCGTCTCAGATCCCGTCGTCTCAGCTCTCCGTCTCAACTCCCATCATCTCAGCTCTCCGTCTCCCTCATCATTAGTCTAGAAATGTTTCCACTCTTCTGCTGCTTCAAGTGAAAGATAATTTCTCTTTTTCATATATGTTCATCTCCTCTAGAAATAGGGTTGTGCTATGGTTTCGTGATCCTTTGAAAGGAGTGGAAGTGGTATTTGCAAAAGAAAAATATAATTTTTTTTCATTTTAACTGAAATTCTTACCATTGGAGATTGAGTTTTGTTTGGTGATTCTTCTTACAAAATATATTTATGTTCATCTACTCTATACAGATAAATAACTAACTCAACTAGAAGCTAGCTCAATTAAGCTGCGACTGACATGTGGTTGATGTTGATTAATTGATCGATGAACCTTCATGTTTCAGCCCTTCTCTTGCTTTCTCTCTTCGAGTTGAGTTGTTCCATTCGATAGTGTATTGTAGTTGTCAGGATGTCCGGTACTTGATGGAAAATAGTTGAGATTTCACTTATATGTGTGTTGACTATAGAAATAGATGTTGTGTTAACGATACCATGGGTAGGAGGGAAAGATAGCATCCTCTGTTCTGGCCTCCCCACTGTTGTCCACATGTTAGTCGAGTTCTTGTAATGTGCTAGTTTATTTACCTTGTGAAGTCCTCTATGAAGCTAGTGATTAATTTAAGCAGTTTTGTTCTTCGTATATGAGGCATCTCCATCCTATAGGGCTTTGAGGAATGACCTAGTTACGAAATGCATGATCTCGTTAGCTTGAGTTTATCATTTGGAGCTGCTTTTTAATGGACTTCCTAGTAGCTTAATTTAATAGTGGAGCATAATTACTAAGATGGTAAAACTATCTACTGTAGTTAGAATTGAAGCTTCTCTGACTTAAATCTCTAGTAGTTGTTTTGTTACTATTATCGTGTCGTATAAAATCATGTAGCAGAAATGCAAATGTTTCTATGAAGTTGAACTCAACTTCTTTATCCTTAATTTCAGTATGTTGGTGGTCTAGTTATTTGCATGAGGATTAATAGCTCCTTAGGTCACTTTATTGTTAATGTTCACTTGCCCGAGAGCTTATAAATAATAAGTTAGATGCCGTTGGACGGCGAGTCCAGTGTCCCCCTGTTGGTTATTGAGATTGACAAAGCATTCGAGCATAATTTACTGTATGACAACTTGCCTGTCATGTTGTTCTCTTTCCATGTATTGTTTCTTGCTGATTTTAGCGTGGAAGTTTTTGTTCTTTAGTTTACTACTTGTTTGAAGGTGAATAGCATCTCCCTCATGTTGTTCCCTTGCCTCTCCGCAAATACATATGCATATCATGTGTTTGAATATACGTGACTCCTTTCATCTAACCATGCTTTCCGTCTCAGCTTTCTTTCTCCGAAGAAAGACATTGACATATGGTGTACGTGAAACTCGAAGAAAGACATTGACATCGAGTAAGTGTTCTATTTATCTTTTTTGCTCTTCTCTCCATTGTCATCCTTCTCAGTGTTCCCATTTTCAAACCTCATGAAAGGAATTTCTATTGAAGGACTTGTTGATTTTTCTATGTGTTTGGTGTTTTGTTATTTGTATGCTTGTATTACTATTCCTTATTTAAAAAAGAATAAAGTTTATAATCTAAAGTAAGTTGGATGGTATTAGAATGCTTTAACATCTTGATTGAAATAAGAATGTTTCGGTAACTTGATTGGAAATATAATGCTTATTATTTTGTAAGTTGACCGTAATTAGAATTCATCAGTAAGGAAAAAACTTTATTTTTTAATCTAAGTTTTTTTTAAAACTTGTAAGCTTTTCAGCTTTCCTAGCAAGAAATTTTTGAAACTGTGTATTTTGGATGATCAGTGGTTTAACTTTAGGAGATTTTTCGATATATATTTACCTTTTGATTAATTCATAACATCTTGTAAGGAAGCATATTTTCACTTGCTTTCCACTCAAAATCATTTTGAAAACAAGCCACTACATCCTCCCGCACTTTGTGAAATAGTTATAAAGCTTCCTACTAAAGAAAGGAAAGATTATAAATAAAACTGTTATAAACCTGACATATCATAGTCCCAAAACTTAATCTTTGTTTCCATATTATTGAATTAATGACAACTAATGTGTGCAAAGAAATATTGAGAGTTTTTTCCCAATGAAATATCATATGAATCATGTTAAATGGACTCATTCACATGAGATATCCAGTAAGTGTGTATAAGCATACACAAGGGAAAAAAATCACACTGTGAAAATTTTTTTACTTGTTTTTTTTTGTGATAGTCATTTGCTAATCTTCTTTCATTCTTATAGAACATGATATTATGTGGGTCTGACTGTATTTTGTTTTGATATTGGAAAAGTATCTCCCATGCCTGTTGTGTTTGTTGTTCAACATCACTGAAATTTTCTTTATTTAGACATGATAGTACATTTTTTCGGAAGCCAACTACACTCTTATATCTTTTTATAGATATGGCTCGAGGCATAGGTTGTGGGAAGTCCTTTGGTAGGAGTAGTCCTGATATTTATGTAAGCATGCCAACTATTCCTATGCTACTATAGTTTCTCCTCAACAAGGTGGTACCCCAACCATTGAAACATCAGGTCAAAGTAACATCCCAACTATCTCAGAGGCACCTCCAATTACACCAAAATAATGTCTTCAAATTGACAAAGGTTGGAACCTTCTATAATATTCTCTAGTTTCATAACCAAGTCTTTCAGAAATGATGTTGATCCCAATAGAGTCAATTGGAAAAGCGTTTCAAACAATGTAAAAGATGGTTACTTTGGAGAATTTAAGGTATTAATTTTCATCGTAGATAAGTTTGGAAAGTGTATTCATACTTGAAGATAGGATATTGATCTATTACTTTCAAAATTTATTTCAGAAAAAAAATCAATTGTGACGTTTCTATTAGTGAAAGTGAAGTGAAGAGACATTGGTTGGTCAAGGCGGTCGTATAATACATAAATTTTATCTCTAAAATAAAATGGGGAGGAGTTAGGCCAGGTTTTTTCCCTGAGCATGTTTGGGAAAAATGGACACAACTTTGGGGAACTGAGGAGTCTATTAAAAAGTTAGAAACAAATGCAAAGAATCATTGTGGCGGCCGTGAAGTTGCTTCTGGGACTCATACATGTGGCGCTATCTCAATTGGAGAACATCGCAAGAAACTTGTAATTATATATTTCACAAACTATATAGTAATATCTTTAGGTTGTTTGATATATACTCTTGTATCTAAATACATATTATGTAATAGATATTTTTGTATTAGAAAAGTGATTTTAATTTTCTTTTGTAAGGGCTATTGAAATGGGTTGAGATCCAATGTTAAATGACTTACATTTGCACGCACATCCATATGCATGTTCATGATGGAAATTGTTTTGTTGATGAACGCTCTCGGATTGTCCATGTAAGTCTAAAACATAGAAAATGCAAAAAGATATTTCTTTTTTTAGGTCTATCATAATGGTTGATTTCATTTCTAATATATGAAGATATGGTTGGTTTACATTGTTGGAATATATGAAGATATGGTTGGTTTATGTTGTTCGAAGTAGTATTAATACATATAAATCTTGTTGAAAGTATTACTAAGATATATGGTATGTTTATGCTTTTGGAAGTAGTATATGAATATATGGTCGGTTTATGTTGTTTGTTTATGCTTTTTTTTCTTAGAAAAGGGTAACTGATGTTGATTTATGCTGTTGGAATTAGTATTAAGACATGCAAATGTACTTCTTTTTGAGGTTTATCATAATCCTCTTCAAACTCTTGCAAAGTAGACTTCATGTAATCTTGGTTCTTGACATCATCTTTTCTTTTTCATTTCTTTCTCAATCTTCTTCCCTATTTGCCTGTTAGCTTATTGATTAAATTATCAGGAAATGGAACAAACTGTAGTGTCACTGTCAAGTAATACAGGAAATATACTACATCATCAAGTTTATTTTTTCCTAGATCTAGTCAGCTGAAGAAACTAGATATAAGCTTCTATCTGTTTTGCAATGCATCATATAAGCCTTAATTATTGAATTGTACTTGCATGCACCGTTAAAAGAATGTTATTTGGAGTACAAATACAAAAGCCTCTTCAGTCATTTGATGTTTTTCATGTTGTGGCTTGAAAGTGTACTTACTTTGTGCATCTTCTTCAATAATGAATCAACCATGGAGGTGTGTTGTTTATTTTTTACAAGTTCATGAATTTTTTTTAATCAAACTTCACTTTCTCTTCTATTTCTGGAAATGTTTTTAACTTTGAGCACCGTGAAAGAACAAAAATTTCAAGCTTTCCCAATCGAATTCTCTTTGCTAGAGTCTTAAATTTCCGTAGTGCTTCTCATTCAGCAAAACTAGCTTTTCAAGATATCCAATAGAAAAATTTATTTCTACCAAACTTGTGCATTCTACAAGAACCTTTCATGTGTTTTCCAACCTTTTATCTTGCAACCTGAGGCTGCTGCTTAGTTGGTATGCCGGAAACTCTTGTTTCATATATACTTTCTAACTTGTTTCTTCATGTGTTTGTTGGGGACATGAATATTTTTTTGAATATTGTGTTGTCACAATTGTAACTTAAAGTTTTAATCTAAGCTTAAATGTATTGTAAGTTGGCTAAAGAGTATAACACATTTAGTTAAGCTAAAAGGCTTATGTATGTTTCTGCCTATTCCTTCCATTTTAATTTTATTACCAATCTTTAATATTTTCTCTTTATAGTAAAAATATGAAGAAATATTTCGGGAGATAACAATTTCTCAGTCTGATATTGATCAATGTGAAGCATACTACCAAGCATCCAGGGGAGAAAAGAGGAAAAGAATGTACGGTCTTGGATCTGAAGCAAAAACTTACTAGATGCAGAATATATGTGCTTCATCCTCTGTAGCACCTTCAGTTTCACAATCAACATCGACAGGAAATATGAATGTGTTTGTGAAGGAAATGATTCCTTCCCTTACTAATAATTTTCTTCTGGTTAATATGGAGCTGGTACAATAAGTGGTTACTCCCATTGGCAATTCATCACTTGTGGTACCCATGGTGCCTATTGCTACTAGTAATGAGGAGGAGGTTGATCCCGTAATTTCAAGTGACGAGGGTATTTCTTAATTGTTTCCTATATTTTTAATTTTTTATGTTGACTGTATTTTTGAGAAGTTCAAATTGTGCTATGACAATAGTTGATGAATGTACGTTCTCTTAGAAAGTTGATACTTTGTTTTTGATGTTTTGCATTGAAAGTATGCAATTTGGAATTTCCTATCTACAACTTTTAAACCCACTAAATATTATTTTATATGAATATTTGTTATTTTAGAGGTATTTAGTGATATTTTAGAAACAAATTAAATGACAATTTGGTCGTCGCTATAAAAAAATATTGGTGAAAAATTAGCAACAGAACATTTTAGTGGCAAATATGCTGGCTAAAAATAATATAATATTTTGTAAATGACTAGTGACGAAATTTCTTTAAATTTCGTCGCTATTTAATTTGAAGTGAAGAAATTAATTATGAAATTATCAATGAACTATATAAGTATAACGATGAACCAGTCTGTCACTAACGACTGACAACGGATATCATTCGTCTCTAATGCGTCGCTAAATTTGCGACAGATTTATTTTCTCGTCGTTAGGAGATTACTAACGAGCGAAATAGCAACAACCAACAATCCGTCGCAAATCTGTCACAAAACCTGTTTAGCAACGGAATAACATAGTTTAGCAACAAATTTCGTCAGTCGCTAAATGCTGTATTTTTTGTAGTGGCTCAAATCTACATCAAGCAAACATATCCTTAATGCAGTATGAGTACCAAAACAATGGTATCCAGTAGGCATCATAGGCCGAGTGAATTATAAACTAAAGGCAATATGTAAAGCAAGAAAGAAAAGTTGAAACGTACGGAAATCCAAACTATAAAGCACACGAGTCTAAGAAAGGACAAATAGTAATGTATTCATCTAACTATAACCTAATAGGACCCATAAGTCCAAATTGAAAGTAAATAACTCAAACGAACCCCCATAAGCCCATTGGGTACAGAGAAGAACTAAGGAAACTACTAGCTAAGTGAGGAGATATTCAAGGAAAATAACAACACAATACAGACTCAAACTGCAGCAAAGGCAACCCGAAGAACCCAATAGAATCACCTAGGTAGGACTTGAACTCGACTAATATAAGTGAAACTCATACTTTAACCATGGCTAATAGTGATACATACGGGCCTCAAACTCAGGATGATAAGCATGCAGACGAAGCTTGAACCATGACTAGTGATCAAGAGCACATATCTTGAACCGTGGATAATGAACTCTGAAAGTCTCAGAATTCCCTGCTATTCTTTATGCAAGTCCACAACATACAACACAACATTTTTCTGAGAAACTAAGGACCCGTTCCAGCTCCAAACTAAAGATTCAATCCAATATAGCCTACAAGGTTTGAAATCGCAAAGAACCCATCCTGATCGAATCATAAGGGAAGTTATGGATGAACAGTCACAAAGGCTAAGTTATCATCTAGCTAAGGATCATACTATCAGACTCAAGCCTACTATATTAGTCTATAAATGGAGCTACGCCATCCAAAGAGACGTTGGAGAATCTTTAAGCCCTATCGGCTCCAAAAAACTCTATGGCAATCATTAGCCATGCCTAGGATAAGGCCAAGAACAATTATCAATATCAACTTCTATAACAAAACGAAAACCAGAAGATATGATATAATCAACATAACTAGGCATGTTCAATTCTGTGAAAAACCAAAAAATACGCCTAAGGCATGATTTCTAATCACTAAACATGATACAACTACATGCGCATCCTAGCTAAAAATATGAATTCACAATCACAAGCTCAATCTAAAGATTGATAAGTCATAGCCTACCACAAAGTTTAACTGCACACACTTCAAATTCACAAATTTCAGAGTTTACCCCTTTTAAACAACCTTCCATTGTTTCCACTCTACAAAAAAATAAGATCGCAACGTCAATATAGATATTTAAACACCAAAAACGAAATAATTGAAGATGGAATCAAAATTGAGTCAAAATGGAATTATGGGACCCACAGTGAGAATCTTGACATTGACTGCAAGATTGGTACCAAATGGATCAAGGAAATTTTTATCCAAAATGGGCACCATCTGAGACTTAAAACATCATAAAAAAAACATTCAATAATAATCAAAATCCACCATTATAGTTTACGGAGGGAGGTTTTGGTTGAGAATTTACCTCCTTAACGAGTTCCCCGTGCCTCTTCAATGGTCCCAACATGTATCCTCTAAAATTTCCAACAAATATCAATAAGAATCACTTGAATTGGAGCTCTGGAACTCGATACATCAAACTTTTAATTTTGGAAGTAAAACTTAAAACAAGACTAGTCTTATTTAATAGACTAGTAAATTGACTTCTTCAGAAGTGAGCGTCAGTCCACGATCACGGTGGTCAATAGGGTCAGGTCAACCCAACCCTTCTTTGCGAATGCGGGAGGCTATCTGTGAACACAAAGGGTTAAGGTCACTCATATCCTCAATCGTAGAGCCCATCCCACGAATGCGGTGACCAAAGCACTTGGTTTTCGTGAATGCGACACCAGGCTCACAAATGTAGAGAATAAAGTCTTTGTTCTCCGAAAATGTGGTGAGAGGGACGTGAATGCAAAGAACAAATGGTGTTGCACCAACCAACATTTGAAAGGTGCAAAATTCCTCAATGGGGGCTCGACACTCATTCGGAACCGCATGCACGCCAATGGAAGATTCTATCCAACCAATATCGATATTCCAGACTCAACGAAGGTGTTCAAACTTTCAACCGAGGTCTTTAGGATGAAAGTGAGTCCCACTTCCAAACTCTATTTTAAACCAAATTTCACTAGGTGGCTCAAATGAGCTTTGCAACCTCGAGGCCCTAACCAAAGGTTCTTGTAGACCAAAATAAATGTTCTAGATCTAACAAAGTCATTATAATTGTAATTTTTGGTCATTTACGTAAAATTTTGGCCGAAGTCAACAATTTATACTTCAAAAGCTAAAAAATAATCAAATGAGCGACCAAGTGGCCGAAATGGCAGTCTCAACAAGTCATAGATGACTTGTGGTCGTTGTAGATGCTCTAAACACCGAAAATACTGCACACCACAAAATTAAGAAGTTCATCGATAGATATGAATTTCAAGAATAACTTATCGCATTATCCTTAATAAGGATGATGACTACTCATTATCGTATACAAAATATGTAGTCATTTCCTTATCAAGTTTAATATGATAAGTTATTCTTGAAGAATTACTATATGTTGATGTGCTACTTATAGGAACATTGGTGCTCGTAATGGGATGTTGTCTTTAAGAATAATACTAGGTAATCCTTAAAATATTCTCAGAATTTTGATGGTTCATATTCTATTCAAGTGCTATAAATATGTTGTTGACATGCTTCTCTTTGAGAAGTTCAATGTTTATGCTCAAAACGTATTTATGAGGAACATATCAAGAGAGAATTGGATTCGGTAAGACAATGTGTCATGTGTGGTTGGTAAACTCCAATCATAGTCTAAGTTAAGTAGGCCATAGGTATGGAATACAAACGATTAAGAGTTCCTGCTTAAAGAAAAGGTGTATATATATATATATTAACTGAGAGTGGAATATATCATGACTTTCAAGTAGCGCTTGATTGAGGGATGAACCCAAACAGCCACACATTTTTCAATCACAATTTGAAAACTTTGAATCGATTGTTTTAAATGGATCACTACATTTCCTAGAGAAAAATTAGAAACGACCTTGTGTATCTGTAACTCAAAATAGGTGACCCAATGATCGTTGCACGACTAAATTCTAACCAAAGTATAAAAATACCACAATCATTTTTTGATGAAATACAAGAAATATAAAAGTGATATGCTTCTATTGATAAATTAATTTTAGTTTATTAAAATAATCACTAAATTATTCAATGTTGAATTTAGCACATACTCTAAGTCAGAAAATCTTTTGGATCTAGAAAAAAGCTTAAATTTAAAGACATAATATCAATCGATTTTCTATTAAATTAGATACAACAATTAATGACTTATGGACAGACCTACTGTCCATATGTCAGCCACCGAGTTTGATAAAATCAGACCTCCGAGTAAAAACGTTATGCCCGTTTTAGTGAAGGCTTGTTGAGCAGACTCAAACGACGGACCGTAAATTGAACGAAGGCCCGTCAATTCAGGTTGTGGATCCTTCCGACAACAATTAACTCAGGGGTCTTTTGGTCTTCTTCTACTTCATTAGACCCCTAAGATACGTCGTTTTGACCCTAAATCATGAGATTTAAAGTGTTTAAGCCTAGAAAAATAACAAGAACTTACCTAAGTCAAAATCATAAATCAAAACTTGGAAAATTAGAAAAAAAAGGAGAAGAAGGTCGAGAACCCTAGTTCAAGAACGCAACAAGGTTCCATCCCCGAAACCTAAAGATTTCTACGTGGATTTCATCACCAAGTATGTGGGATTCCACTAGTAAGTTCCTTTCAACCATTAGATCTCTAGTTTTCATTCACGTTCTTGATTCCTATATCATCAGTAGACCTAAAGTTTCTAGAACTTCAATAGATTACCATGAATTAGTTAGTTTTATGTTCTAGTTCAGATTACCATATTATTACTCAGTTTATTATATGAATTTCAGAACCCTAGCTATGTATTTCTTTGGTTCTTGAACTACACATGCTAGGTCAGATATTTCAGTTACTTTAGATATACATGCCTTAGTTATTAATGCATCATTATCAGATTTATTGTTGCATTCTCAGTTTGCATGCTCAGTCTTGAGCTATCGAACATTTACAAAAATTCAGTCATAATATGTAATCAATTAATTCAATGGAAGTAGCATAATACCAAGTTGAACTAGGGTTCAGCATACCTAAATAGTCCCAGAACAACTAGCCAAGTAGGTTGTAAGTACCCTCTGTGGCATCAATTTAGTGATCACGCTAGCATGCCTTTATACCTATGGCAAAGTATATTGGGTCCTCTCAATGGGGAACATACATCGGACTCCATATTTAGCTCATGTGATTTTATTATCGATTATCAGTAGGTCCCACAGTTTAGAAAGACTATTGCATTGACCATTTATCGGTATATTCAATATTAAGTTCCATCATGTTATAAATTGGTCATTGCATCCAGTTAGCTCAGAATTTAGTATATCATTCTCAGAATATTATACTTGCTTTTGTGCTTGTTCGGTTATGTTTTATTTTAGATTTACTCTATTCTACATACCCTGTACATTCAAGTATTGATGCATACATGTGCTATATCTTCTCGTTATGTAGGTTCAGGTTCTCTTATCCAGATCAAGCTTAGATCAATTCGCATTCCCCAGTTAAGCAGAATAAGTGGTGAGCCTTCATTCTCCAAGGACAATAGTCATGAGTTACTTTTAGTATTTTTAGTCATTTAGTTTCAATTTTTGCTAGACTTAGCTGAGGCTTGTCCCAACATTTCTAGTCACTTAGAGGCTTATTTCATACATAATTATTTCCAGCTTAGTATTGAATTAATATTTTTTTCTTTGTATTAAACTCATAACTTTCAAATATTTCAGTTATATTATATGGGTATTCCCCATCTTATCATTTTAAATTATGATTTAGCTTCCCCATCAGTTTATTATATTTAGTATGTTGTTGATCTTGCTAGCAGGGTTAATTTGGGATCACTTGTGGTCCTAGGTTCTGTGTCCACATCTCGGGGGTAGCTTGGGGCCTGAAAAACTTGATATCAGATCACTAGGTTTAACTGTCCTAGGATGTCTGAAAATCTGCACTAAGTAGAGTTCTTTTCATGGGTGTGAAGTGCAACACATCTATTGAGAGGGAGTTTATGAAGTGTTTTAGGAAAAACTTTAGTTTCTTGTTACTCTTATCGTGCGTAAGGTATGATATAATTCCATTCTAACTCGAAGTTTACATTTCAGATCATGCCTCCTCGTAAGGCTAACACTAGAAATGTGAATGCTAAGAATGAAAATGCACCTCCTCAAGTCCCAGATAAGGAAGTCTCCATTGCTTAATTCAGGAAGGCCATTCAGATGTTGTCATAGAGTGTGGCCAGCCAGAACAATGGTTTAAGATCTTGTGAATGAAAATGGTGGATCAGCAGCAATACGGGTTTGTGACTTCATTAGGATGAATCCACTGGAGTTCTTAGGATCACAGACCATGAAGGATCCCCAGAATTTGAGGGGATGAGATCAAGAAGATATTTGAGGTGATGCAGGTAACTTGAAATGATCGGGTAGAGTTGGGATCATACTAGCTATAAGATGTTGCTCATATCTTGTACACTCAGTGGAAGAAAAATAGGGGTACAAATGCAACTCCTATTACTTGGGATTGCTTTAGTGAGACCTTTTTGGAAAAATTTTTCCTAATAGAGTTGAGAGAAGCAAAGGACCTGGAATTCATGAACTTAAGTTAGGGTAAGGTGACGGTCCAAGAGTATAAGATCTAGTTTAAACAACTCTCCAGGTATGCTCCTCACATGGTTGCTGACTCCAAGGCTCAGATGAATAAGTTCTTGTATGGAGTGTCAGATTTTGTAAAACCTGAATGAAGAAATGTTATGTTACTCGGAGACTCATGCTCAGCATATTGAGGGTGATAAGCTTAGGGAATAGGCCAAGGAGAATAAGAAGGTTAGAACTAGGAGCTATGACTATTCTCAGCAAAAATCGGGTGATGGAGATCGCTCGCAGAGTCAACAGAAAATATAACCCCAGCCCTTTCATCATCTAGTGTTTCATCCTTCAAGAACTGGTATGATCAGAAGGTTAGGGCACCAGGATCTAAGTCTCAGGGAAGTGTTTTAGGCACCAAGAATTACCCCACTTTCCCTAAGCGTAGTAAGAATAATCCAGACAAGTGTCTCGTAGGAAAGGAATGATGAGCTACCTCCGAGATGCGAACACGGGACCTAGGACCACGAGTGATCCCAAAATAACCCTGCAGGAATGATCATGAGCATACTAAAGATAATAAACTGATGCGGAAGCTAATATGGGGAATATCCACATAATATAACTGCGATATTTGAAAGTGATGAGTTTAATACAAAGAAAAATTATTAACTCAATACTAAGATGAAACTAACTATGTCTGAAAATAAGTCTCTAACTGACTAGAAATGATGGGAAAAGCCCAACTAAGTCTAGCAAAAATTGAAACTAAATAACTAATAATACTAAAAGGAACTCGTGACTCACCACTGAATCTACTGAACCGGAGATCGGGAAATCGATCTATGCGTGATCTGGATGCTAAGAACCTGAATCTACATCACGAGAAGATGTAGTGCACATATGTGCAAGTACTTGAAAGGTACTGAGCATAAAGGATAGAGTAAAGCTGAAATACAACATAACTGAACAAGCACAAAAACAAGTATAATAATCTGAACGTGATGTGCTTATTTCTGAGCTAACTAGATGCAATGACCAATTTATTAAATGCTGAAACTGAATACTGAATATACTAGTAAATGGTCAATGCAGAGAGTCTGACTAAAATGTGGGAGCTACTAATAACCGATAATAAAACCACATGAGCTAAATGTGGAGTCCGATTACGCCCCATCGAGAGGACCCAATATACCTTGCCAAAGGTATAAAGGCATAATGGCATGATCACTAAACTGATTGACCATAGAGGGGACTTACAACCTACTAGGTTAGTAGTTCTGGGACTATTTGGTACGCTAAACCCTAGTCCAACTCAGTATTATGCTACTCCCAATAAATTCTATAAATTAACTGATTATATCTGAATTTCTGTAAATACTGGATAGCTCGAAACTGAACATGAAAACTGAGAATGCAACAATTAATATGGTAATTATGCATTTATAACTGAGGCATGTATATCTGAAGTGTCTGAAATATATGACCTAGCATGTGTAATTCAAGAACTTAAGAAATACAAAGCTAGGGTTCTGAAATTCATGCGATAATCTGAGTAATAACATGATAATCTGATTCGGAACATATATTTAATAAATTCATGAAGTTATATCAAAGTTCTAGAGACCCTATGTTTAATCATGATAAGAGAATCAAGAACTAACTGAAACTAAGGACCCTATAGGACAAAGGAACCCACTAGTGAAATCCCACATACCTAGTGATGAAATCCACGGAAAAACACTTAAGTTTCGGGGCTGGAACTGCTGGAGCTTGTGGCGTTCTTGAACTAGGGTTCTTGAGCTTTTTTCTCCTCTCTTGCTTCTAATTTTCTATGTTTTAATTTAATGATTCGATTTGGATATGTTTAATTATGTTTCTAGGCTTAAAATGACTAACATCGGATGAATTAGGGTCAAAACGAAGTAACTTAGGGTTTAAACGGAGTGGGAAGGTCAAAAAGACCCCTGGGAACGTTGCTGTTGGGCCTCACGACGGCCAGGACTGATGGTCCGTCGTGCACCCGACGCCCCGTCATTGGGTCCGTCGTGAGGTCCTGTTCAGTAGGCCTTACTAAAATTGGCATAAAGTTTTACTCGGAGGTTTGATTTTATCAAGGTGGGTGGCTATGGAAAGATAATTCAATTATTCATCTGTTGGTATGTCATGGGAGACCTAGTTCATTTGGTGCTAAGAGTTATGGTCATTTTAAGTTGACCCAACTGCATTTTCCCTTAACTGGCTGCAAATTTTCCACCTACGATCAGACCTACGAACTGTAGGTCCACCTACAAACCATGCTGGTCTTCCATAGCTCTTGTCAGAGAGTGGTTGAAGGGAGTCTTGATCGATAGTCACGGACTACCGATCGTCGTTTGACCTATGGACCGTAAGTCCGTCCGTCGTCCAAGACTTAACCAATTTTTCTAGGCTGAAATTTTTGGGAGTTTCAGATCTCATCGACGTTTGTGCAGGACGGACCGTGGTTCAGGCTACGGTCCGTCGATGCCATCGTTTATAGCACCTGCAGATTTTTCTGAAAAACTAATTTTTGATCTATTTTGGCTACGGGGTGTTACACGCTCGAGGCCAACAATGTTCACTGAGTGTCAGTCCCGCCCAGGTTGTAGGCTCGGGGCCTGATATTACCATTATTGGGTCAAACTCCAAGTTGGGTAGCACATCATAAAGTCATCTCAATTAATACTTCATTAAGATATTACACTTAACTCAGAACATGCTTTACGCAATAAATTTTCAGCTAAATCCAAGAAAAGTAAGATATATTTACCTCGAAAATGAACCGCAAAGCCCCAAACTATCATAAGATAGTTATTTGCAAATACGATAGGTCCATGCAAATGCAGTCCCCAAGAATTTCCTTTTCTACAAATGTGACCAAGTACCTGCAAACACATAGAAGGAATTTGTCTTGCACTTGATACAACTCTTAACAATTGTAAAAATATATCCAAACTTAGACTCAACCCTAAGAAATTATTCGAAAACTCTAAATATAAATTAGTGGTGCAAATTTATCATAAAACACATTTGTTCCTATTGACAATATCAAATCACTAGTTCAGGGTCATCTTGACCGAATGATAACCATTGTCAAGTCAAAACTTAAGAAAATAGGAAATTTACCAATTAAAGATTCAAAATACGACTTAAAGACTCGAGAATCATGTCGAACCTCCAACTACATCATATATAACCCTCTAGATCTCATAAAATTATTAAAATTTGGATTAAAACTTGCCAAACTCAAATATTGACATTGGTCAAAATTTATAGTTTTCACTTATAAAACTGAAAGACCGAAAATCAATTTGTTTTATACAAAATTAATGATGGTTTCCACCAAAACGCACACCTTGACAGGAGAAAGGAACTCTTATTTACTTTATTTTCTTTCTTGTCCTTTTATTTGATAAATTTAAAAATGACCTTCTAGAGCTAACCGTGCAGATAAAATTCAAATTTGAGTATGTTTCTAAAAAAATTGATCTAATTAAAATTTTAACCAAAAGTTAAAAGTCAAAATGCTTAATGACACAAAGTGAAAATAAAAGTCTCAAAATCCGAACAAACCATCCTATGAAAAAAAAATTGAACTTTTATGGCTAACCGAGGTTATAAAATTTCAGTTCGAGCATGATTACCAAAAATATTGACTAAAGTGAAATTTTGGACAAAACTTTAAAGTTAAAAAGCCTAACGGCACAAACTAAAAATGGAAGCCTCAAAACCCGAATCCCCTATCTTACTACATAAAAATGACCTTCCGCATCTAAGCACATTTATCAAATATATTGACCGAAATAAAATTTTGATCAAAATTTATAAGTTTAAACACCTAACGGCATACACTAAAAATGAAAGCCTCAAAATCCTATAAAATCATCCTACTAGATAAAAAAGGGCCTTTGGAGTTAATTATGCTGGCATATTTCTCATATGAGCACGTTCACAAAAACATTGACCTAAGTCTAATTTTGGTTAAAACATAAGATTTAAAACACCTAAGGCACAAACAAAAAATGGAAGCCTCAAAACTTGGAACCAATTCTTCATGTTAGATCAAAAAAGACTTTTCGAAACAAATGACATTAATGGAGTTCTAATATGAGCATGTTCACAAAAAATATTGAACAAAATCAAGTTTTGGTTAAAATTTAAAAATTAGAATGCCTAATGACATAAACTGAATATGAAAGTCTCAACACCAGATGCTGATTTACCAAAAAATTTTAACTTCAATTGGTGAATTTAGCAACTATTAAAATATAAGTTAGTAATTAATAATTTACCAAGAAATTTTATTAGAGTTGGTAATAGTTACTAATCAAATAAACATTCATATGTAATACTACCAACTAATATTTAATATGTTGGTAAATTTTACCAATAGTTTAATAATCGGTTGGTATATTACCAACTATTTTAACGGTGTTAGTATCTTACTAACGGCTATCTTTATTCATCGGCAAAATTTCCAACTAATTGGATATTGGTTGGAAAGTTTACCAACAAATTTATATTTCGTCACTAATTAACCAGCACATTTATATTTGGTTGATAAATTTAGCAACAAAATCTTGTTGTTGGTAAATGTTGGTTAGTAATTCATTGGCAATATGTTAAATTATATAAACAATTTTTTGTCATATTACCAACCAATATAAACTTTGTTGGTAATATTACCTACAAAAGGTGTGTGTTAATAATATTTCAGTTGTTAATCCATTCATCGAATGTTGTTAAATTTGACGTCATTTTTTCCCGCCGTATTTATCAACTAAAATATTTAGTTAGTAAGGTTCTGGTTTGTAATCTATTAGAATTTCGTGGTTAAGCTTTAAAATATAATTCAGCTAGAAATATGTTGGTAATTTGTTAGTAGAATACTAACTAACTGAAGTTGTTAGTAAAATATGTTGCAAGTTGGGTGTTTTTTTTTGAAGTGAGATATCAAGAAAACATTAAAGTCAATGGTAGCGTAATTTTATGGAGAAATAAGATGTCATAATTAATATTTCAAGTATGAGGGAGCAAGAGAACCATAAGACTAATGACATGATTCTGAATTCTCCAACCACCCATGCTAAAATTCTTGTTTTGGGGAAATTAGAAAGGGAGTCGTCCGTGAAATCAAAGTTTACCATGGATCAACCTTTGAAAATTCATAAAAATACTTTAAAAGAGAAAGAAAACGTTGGAATTTCGGGCATAGGTAATTGTAAAATCGGGTTATTAATCCTAATGTTCTCTTTCTCCCTCCTACTTGATTATTAATAATGACACCTTGATTCTCCAAAAATTTACGCATAGGGTCAAGTAATTTTAGGATTTTCTTGTTCACTAGTACTAAATTTACTAGTGCCTTCCTCCTCTACTAGCATGGAAATATTTTTTTATCCTATGGAAAAATATAAGACAAATGAGTAGTCATCATCTTTATTTAGAGTAAAATGATAAATTATTTTGAAGAATTCTTATATATTGATGTAATTTATCAATAGTCATGTCACTGTTTGGAGCTTTATCCATGTTTACCAATGGATATAAAAGAATTGATTTTTTTCTCTTTTGGTTTGCGATTTTGTGATGGTCCTTTTGGTCTTTTTTTTATGGCTTTTTCGACATCTAGAGATTTTCTGTAGTGACACAAAGTCATATATGACTTGTTAAGACTGACAATTTGGCCACCTAGTCCTTGCGACATTTGGATCGCTAGAGAACCGATTATATTGACTTGATATCTGCTCTTCATTTGTTATTTTATTTTCCATTTGAGAGTGTTGACAACTATTTTCTTTTGTAATTCATTTCATTAAGATAAGATAAGGATGAGGGCATTATTAAGGTCACTAATCACGATCCTAAACCTGTAAGTTATCGTTTTAATTGTTGAATTTAACTTAAAATGGATTTATTGAAATAGTTTCTTGTTGGTCACAAACAAACCTAAATTGAAAAAGCTTTTAATCAATTTCACATAGAGAAAGCTTTTCAGATTGGGATAGTTGAGTTATATCTTATTTATTCAATGTTTAATTTACCACGTACTTTAAGTCAAAAAATCTTTTGGATCTATAAAAAAGCTTATATTAAAAGACATAATATCAATCGATTTTCTATTAGATTAGATACAACAAATAAAATTGAAATGTTTTTTTTTAAATCTGAATCTTTTAATGGAAATAAAGTATTTGCAAGAGATAGTTCTTTAAAGCAGTAAGGAATAAATTACAGTACATCATCACTATAAAAAATAAATTTAAAAGAAAAATCTTACAACTTGGTGTTTCGTTGATTCAATTATGATGAATCCATGAAAAGGATTCTGCTTGAATTGAATTTCTTAATCGTAACGCCATCGTTATCAATGTTCTCTGCAAGTTGTGAATGCATTTTATGTCGGACGCAATAGATTGAGTTTCATTTATAATGATTGAAGGAGAAAATTGTTCAAATATTATTTTTATTTTGATAGAAGGGGCAAGCGATTAGGGTTTTCTAACATTTGATTTAAAAACATTGTTAAACTTTGGTTTTCCCCCAAATAGAGTTGACAATTTCGACTCATATTACTAAATTCAGCCCATTAAATTCATATTTTAATATATTGGGTCACTTATATTTCATTTGGGCAAAAATAAAAAGTTGGACAAATATAAGTAAAATATGGATGTCCATATATATACTCATATTTGTAAATAGAAAAGAAATATTTTCCTTAAATTTTTTATGAAAACATTTTCAAATTTCACACAACGGATAATAAATCAAACTCTCACATGATCCATCCACCCTAATCTTCTTACCTCAACTTACCCAACTCTATTACCCTCATCCCTCTCTACCCCACCTCACTTGAGTTAAAGTGAGGAGTTAGGTTCAGGATAGAGAATGATTTAGTTTTTCAAGTTCCTTAAGCTACATGTCATTATCGGCTCAAACTCCAATTCGGGTAGCACATCATCAAGTTATCTTAATTAATACTTCATTCAGACATTACCTTAATTCATAACATGGTTTACGCAATAAGTTGTCAGCTAAATATATGAAAGGTAAGATATAACCTACCTCGAAATTGAACCGCAAAGCCTCAAACTATCATAAGATAGTTTTTTTTACAAACATGATAGGTCCTTTGCAAATGCAGTCCCCAAGAATTTTCTTTTCTACAAGTGCGACCAAGTACCTGCAAACGCAAAGAAAGAATTTGTCTTGCACTTGATACAACCCATAACAATCGTAACAACATATCCAAACTTAGATTCAACCCTCAGAAATTATTCGAAAACCTCTAAATATAAATCAGTGGTGCAAATTGATCATAAAACACATTTATACCTACAATATCAAATCACTAGTCCAGGGTCATCTTGACTGAATGTTAACCATGGTCAAATCAAAACTTAAGAAAACAAGAAATCTACCAGAGATTCAACCACTTAAAGACTCGAAAGTCATGTCAAACCTCCAACTACACCATATATAACCCTCCAGATCTAGTGAAATTATTAAAATTGGGATTCAACCTGCCAAACTCAAGTATTACAAAAATGAAAGCCCCATGGTCTATACAAGATTATCAATATTCATGTAACTATTTGGAGCTTCATCCATGTTCACGAAATGGATATAAAAACTGATTTTTTCTCTTTCAGTTTGCTATTTTGTAATGGTCCTTTGAGTCATTTTCTCTATTTTGTGGCTTTTCGACATTTGGAGCTTTTCTGTAGTGACCAAAAGTCATTTATGACTTACTAGGACTGACAATTTAGCCACCTAATCCATACGATATTTGGATCGCTAGAGCAACGATTGCAGTGATTAAATACCTGCTCTTCCTTTCTTATTTTATTTTCCATTTGAGAGTGTTGAGAGCTAAGAGTAGCATGAGGGCAATGTTAAGCTCACTAATCACTCTCCTAAACCCATAAGTTATTATTTAAGTTGTTGAATTTAACTTAAAATGCATTTATCGAACTAGTTTCTTGTTGGACACAAACAAATCTAAATTGAAAAAGCTTTTATTTCTAAATTGTCAAATCTAAATTGACAAAGCTAAATGAAAAAAATCTTCAGCTCAAGAGGTAAGTCGTACTATTTCTATTATTTCTTTTAAGTTACCAAATGTGAATACTTAATCCTATAAAAATAATGAATTACTCATTACATAGTGTTTTGAATTTTTAGATTGGGATAGTTGAATTATATCTTATTAATTCAATATTTAAATTACTATGTACTCTAAGTCAGAAAATATTTTGGATCTACAAAAAAAACTTAAATTTAAAGACATAATATCAATTGGTTTTCTATTAGATTAGATACACACACACAAAAAAAAAGAAATGGTTTTTCAAAGTGTGAATCTTTTTGAGGAAATAAAGTATTTGCAAGAGATAGTTTTTTAAAGCAATAAGAAATAAATTACTCGTACATCATCAAATAAAAAAAAATATTAAAAAAAAAGAACTTACAACTCGGTGGTTCGCTGATTCAATTATGAAGAATCCATGAAAATAAGTTTGCTTGAATTGAATTCCTTAAACGTCAGTGATATCAACGTTCTCTGCAATGCTGTGAATGCATATTATGTCGGCCGCAATAGGTTGAGTTGCGTTTATAATGGCTGAATGAGAGGTTGCTCAAACATTATTTTTATTTTTATAGAAAGGGCGACTAGGGTTTTATAAAATTTGATAAAAAAAAATTGTTAAAATTTGGTTTGTCCCTAAATAGAGTTGACAATTTCGGCCCATATTTATAAAATCAGCCCACTAAATTCATATTTTAATAAATTGAGTCACTTATATTTCATTTGGGCAAAAAGAAACTTCAGTCTATTATTAACACATAAAAAATTGGGCAAAAATAAACTTCAGTCGATTATTAACACATAAAAATTTTGACAAATATAAGTAAAATATGCATATCTACATATGAACTCACATTTGTAACTAAAAAAAATATATATTCCTTAAAAATTTTATGACAACATTTTCAAATATCATGCAATGGATCCCAAATCAAACCCTCAAATGATCCACCAATCCTGATCTGCTTACCCAACTCTACTACACTTATCCTTCTCTACCCCACCCTACTAATTATGATAAAATCTGGAGTTAGGTTCAGGATCGAGCATAACCTAATTTCTTATCTTTATGGTCGAGTCTTTTCTTTTAGATATGGATATTAACGCCAGTGGAATTCTCTTAACATAAGCCTTGTTAGATAAACCTAGGATCATAAGGTACCGGGTTCCTTAAGCTACATTCCATTATTGGCTCAAACTCCAATTTGGGTAGCACAATATAATCAAGTCATCTCAATTAATACTTTATTCTGACACAACACTTAACTCATAACATGTTTTACTCAATAATTAAGTTGTTGCTCAAGATAAATCTAAGAAAAGTAAAATATAACCTACCTCAGAATTGAACCACAAAGCCTCAAGCTATCATAAGATAAGTTTTTGCGAACACGATGGGTCCTTTACAAATGTAGTCCCCAAAAATTTTATTTTCCACAAATGTGACCAAGCACCCGTGAGCACAAAAAAGGAATTTGCCCTGCATAGATACAACTTATAACAATCTTAAAACAGATCTTTATTGAGACTCAACCTTCAGAAATTATTCAAAAACCTCTAAATATAAATGAGTAGTGCAAATTGATCATAAAAAACATTTATACCTATTGACAATATCAAATCCCTAGTTCAGGGTCATCTTAACTGAATGTTAACCATTATCGATTCCAAACTAAAGAAAATAAGAAATATGCCGAAGATTCAAATAATCACTGAAAGACTCAAAAATCACATCGAACCTCCAACTACGCCGTATATAACCCTTTAGATCTAGTGAAATCATTAAAATTTAGATTCAACCTTGCCAAACTCAAATATTGACATTTGTTTAAATTTCAAGTTCACTTTTCAAACTGAAATACATCCTCAAAACATAATCGATCACCTTAAAAATTGTGCCACTTATTCCCAAGTTATAAATAACTAACCACAACTATGAAGATGGTTAAATAGCGGAAAAGAAAATAAATCACAAAACAACCTTGAGGGTCACTATGTATTGTTAATTCTCTTGTATATGTTGTTTCAATTTTGTTAAACATAGTTTAGTCCTTTTATATATATAGAGATAAGAAAAATCCAAAGTCAATTTGCTTTATCATAAATTAATAATGCTTCCACCAAAGCACACATCTAGACACAAGAAAGAAAATCATATTTCCTTTATTTTCTTGTCCTTCTCTTTGATGAATTCAACTGATTTTATATCTTGTTGCATAGTTGATTCCGTTTTCATATTTTGCCAATTGATTTTTTAAATTTATTTAAGTGGTTTCAAAAATATTTTGTTTATTTTTTTATGTTGAATATTAAGTAAAAAGAAAGCAAAAAATTATCATGATAAAAATAAAAAAATTTCCTTAAATCGCATACCAAAAAATAAAATAAAATATTCAACTATAATCTTATTCATGCAGGATTTGTTTTTTCTATCCATTGACAAACATGGATAAAGCTCCAAACAGTAACATGAATATTGATAATCAAGGTCTTAGTTCTTGCACCGCACTTCACTAGAAAATACTTCTACAAATAATCATCAAAATTATGAGAATATTTCATAATTACCTAATTAATGTTGTTCTTAGGAGCAATCTATTACCACCACCAATATTCTTATTTCCAAGTAGTTCATCAATACATAAGAATTCTTCAAGATAATTTATCAGATTATCCTTAATAATAAAGACGATGACTACTCATTATATTATATTTTTTTCATGGGAGAAATGAATTTTTTCATGCTACAAGAGGAAGGAGGAACAAGCAAAATTAGTACTAGTGAAGATCAGGGAGAAATCAAGAAAACATTAAAATCAATGACTTAATCCCTATGCCTAATTTTATGGAGAAACAAGATGACATTTTTGATATTTCAAGTATGAGGGAGTAAGTGAACCAATATAAAACTAATTACATGATTATGAACTCTCTAACAACCTATGAAATCAAAGATTACCATTGAATTTAGGGTTTTGGATCTACCTACAGACTGGTCGATGGTGGATGGGTTCAGGGACTTTGTTTTTTGACCTTCGACTGATGTGCCATGTATGGTCCGTTGGTCAACCTACGGTTACATTCCCCCATGGTTTCCACTGAGATTTCTTAGAATTTCATTAAGTCTAAGACTCAGTATGAGACCTACCTACAACTCCTGGATAGGTCAACGGGCCGTCCTGGTGGACCATCGAAGAGTACTAGAACTAGACATTTCAACCAATCTTTGGTCTTGCAAACGACTAACCAACCTGCGAATCGTGATCCCACCAAAAATCTGTTGGATGCTCCATCTGTGTTGGCACCAAGTTTTGGAAAGATTGAATTTCTTATCTTTTGAATAGAAGGTGTTACATTAGGTCTTAGTTTAGAGTCAGGTGTCAAGTCTCAAGTCAGAGTTACGGATCGGATCCTAGGTTGGAGTTGGGAGTTAAGTTTCAGGAGTTGGGTAATACATATATCCTTGGTACAGTCAACATTGGGATTCATGTCGTTAGTTAGGATCGATAGTCGGGTTTTTGATCGAGGTTGAGATTCAGATCCCAGATCCCTGATGGGGTAGGAGTTTGTTCAAAGGTTACATTCGAGAGTCGTGTCTTGAGTTAGATTGGATGGTGAGGTGAAAGAATATTTTAAAAAATATTTTTTCTTATTTTATGTCGGGAAGTTATATTCTTAACTTGGAGAAACATAAGAGAACTTGAAAATTATATTCAAAAACATTTTAGTAAACCAAGCATAAGAAAATTGGAACACAATTTCCTTCTATAAAACACACCTTAAAATATTTATTTTAATTATTTAAGCTAATATCAATTAACTTTGTTAAATATTTAAAGTGTTTGACTTTCGAATACTAAAGTAGGCCAAAACCATTCTATCCCATTCATATTTTACCCAAATTATTTTTACTCATATTCATGAGTGTATTTACTCCGATCTATTTTAGCTCAATTTATTTCAACTTGTCCAAATCAAAATCCTCCCATTTGTCATCCCTAGTGAATCACCCAAAAAGGACATTTCAATAATGATAGAATAATTAAAGTTTCAATGTCTAAATAATAAATATGAACTGATAAAATTATACATATTTGCTAGTGATATAATACTATATATGAATTTATATGTAATTTATACTTTGGTACATTATTTAATATTTTGATATACATTTTTTATAAATATTAAATGTTGTATCAAATATCAAACTCTTTTTAAAAAGCATACATAAAATAATAACAAAACCACAATATCAAAAAAATTAATTTCAACATGATATTCGATATTTACCCTATAAGGACGCTATCTAACTAGGTGTAAATAAATTATTTTTCCTAAACTAGATAATGAGGGTCAAGCCAATGAATCATTTCCTTCATCTTACTTTAATTATCTTAATATGATTAGACATGAAGTTTATGAGATAAATAAATATTTCAAAATTTTCTGATTTTAAATTTAAATATATATGTAGTTTTTTAAAATCTCGTGGCCTAAACTTAATTGAATATCAAAATTGAAAAACATATTAAATATATATAATTAAAAAATACTTTTTTGGCAAAGTAAAAATTCACTTAAATCAGAACAGAGAAAGTAATAACTAATAAGAAATTTCTATGCGCAGTATCTACTTTCCTACCTTTTTGTTGTCAACAAATACTACAACTTTCATGTCACAATAAAGCTTTATGTTCATATTAAAAAAGAACTAGACAAAAACTATATACATAAAGAGATAGGTTGGACTAGGACGCCATAACTCACCCTCAGTCTCTAAAGATCCTTGTAGCTAGAGCGAAGCAATGTTGGTGGTACATCAAGAAAACATATCCAGAGTGCAGTATGAGTACCAAAACAATGGGTACCTAGTAGACATCATAGGCCGAGTGAACTTGCAAACTAAAGGCAATATATAAAGCAACTAGAGGTCACAAGAAGAAAAGTTGAAACGTAACGGAAATCCAAACTATAAAGCACATGAGTCTAGAAAAGGAAAAATAGTAAAGTATACATCTAACTATTATCTAATTGGACCCCATAAGTCAACAATTGAAAATAAATAACTCAAACAAATTCTCATAAGCCCGTTGAGCACAGAGAATAGCTAAGGAAACTACTAGCTAAGTCACGAGATATTCTAAGACAATAAAGACCCTCTATGGACTCAAACCACGGTAGAGGTAACCTGAAGAACCCAATAGAATCACCTAATTAGGACTCGAACCCAACTAATAGAATTGACACCCATACTTTCACCATGGTTAATAGGGATACACACGGGCCTCAAACCAATATCAACATCACTAACAATACAAAACCACAAGGCATGATATAATCAACACAACTAAAATAGGCATGCTTTATCCATGAAAACCCCCAAAAATACGCCTAACGCATGATTTCTTGTCATAAACATGATACAACTACAGGAACATCCAAAATCTAGCTAAACAACATGAATTCACAATCACAATCACAACCTCAATCTAAGGATTGATAAGTCATAACCTACTTCAAAGTTTGACCATGCGCACTTCAAATTCATAATTTCAGAGTTCTCCCCCTTTGGACAACCTTTAATTGTTTCCACATTACAAAAAAATAATATCACAATGTCAATACAGAAGTTTAGACACCAAAAACAAAATAATTGAAGATGGGCTCAAAATCGAGTCAAAATAAAATTGTGGGACCCCATGCTGAGAATCCTGAAATTGACTACATCAATTGGTCCAAATGGATCAAGAAAATTTTGCTCCAAAAAGGGGTACCATCTGAGCCTTAAAACAATACCAAACAACACATTCAATAATAAGAATCAAAATCCACCATTTAAGTTTACGGAGGGAGGTCTGGGACAAGAATTTGTCATGAGGTAGGGTTTATTCAGAATGTAGTCACAATAATTGCCACGTGGAGGGTCGAGATTGATCACGAGTTAGTGAGCTTCAAAGGTTGGGATTAGTCAGACTTGCTAACTCAACCAAATTGATTAAAAGGTATATGTAACAGACTAACATAATAGAGAGGGCATGAATTTGCACGGTATTTTCTTCTCCAAAATCTCTTCCCTTCTATCCAATTTCTTCATTCTCAATCTCTTATATCTCTCTTCTATTTATGCATATCTATCAAGCAATGGAGCTACTATTCGACTTTACCATTTTGTTATTCTGTTATTATCATAGTTTGTAGTTTAATGCAGTTATCAATATAATAAAAAATCATTTCAAAAATTACTTTGTTATTTCAAATCTGTTCGGGATCATTACAAAATTTACCTCCTAAATAAGTTCCCCGTGCCTCTCCAGCGGTCCAAGCATGTAGCCTCTTAAATTTTCGACAAATAACAATAAAAATCACTCAAATTGGAGCTCTAGAACCCGAGACATCAACCTTGTTTTCGTGAATGCGACACAAGGATCACAAATGCAAAGAACAAAATCTCTAGTCTCCGCAAGATGTGGCACGAGGTACATGAATGCGAAAACAAATGGTGTTGCACTAGCCAACAGTTGGAAGGTGCAACATGCCTCAATGGGGACTCGGCATTCGTTCAGAACCCTATGCACGCAAATGGAAGATTCTATCCAACCAATATTGATATTCTAGACTCAACGAAGATGTTAAAACTTTCAACTGAGGTCTTCTGGATGAAAAGTGGGTCCCACTTCCAAAATCCATTTTACACCAAATTTCATAAGGTAGCTCGAAATGAGCTTGGAAGCTTTGAGAACCTAACCAAAGGTTCTTCTAGACCAAATTCAACGTTCTAGACCTAACAAAGTCATCATAATTGCTTTTTGCGGTCATTTACCTAAAGTTTTGATGGAAGTCAACAATTTAAACTTCAAAAGCTCCAAAACCCATAAACTTACAAAAATAATCAAATGAGCGACTAAGGACCAAACTGTCAGTTACAGCAAGTCATAGATGACGTTTGGTCTCTATAGAAGCTCAAAACGCCGAAAATACAGTATACCACAAAATTAAGTAAATTCAACTATAATCTTATAGATCAAATTGTGAATAACAACATAATCCTAGAACTCTAATAGAAAATGCTTCAACAAAGTCCAAATCATCATTAAATTTGAGAATATTTTAAATTTGAGAATATTTTAAAATTACCTTATGTTATTCTTTAAGTAACAACACATTACCACCACCAATATTCCTAGAAGTTCATCAATAGATAAGTATTTGAAGAATAACTTATCGAATTACCCTTATAAGGATGATGACTACTTATTATCATATAGAAAATATGTAGTCATTGTCCTTATCAATGATAATACGATAAGTTATTCTTGAAGAATTATTATATGTTGATGAGCTACATACTATAGGAACATTGGTAGTGGTAATGGGAATAACATTAGGTAATCCTTAAAATATTCTTGGAGATACATATTCTATTCAAGCGCTAGAAATATGTTGTTAACATGCTTCTCTTTGAGAAGTTCAATGTTTCTGTTCGAAACGGATTTTATGAGGAACATATCAAGAGAGAATTGGATTTGGTAAGACAATGTGTCATGTGTGGTTGGTAAACTCAAACCATCGTCTCAGTGAAGTATCCTAGTTATGGGTAAAAAAAAGGTATATATTAACTGAGTGTGGAATCTATCTAGACTTTCAAGTAGCGCTTGATTGAGTGATGAACCCCGAATCTCCACATATTCTTGTATCACCATTTGGAAACTTTGAACCTATAGTTTCAAATGGATCACTACACTTCCTAGAGAGAAATTAGAAATGGCGTTGTGTGTCTGTAACTCAAAATAGGTGACCCAATGATCTTGACTAAATTATAAACAAAGGAGAAAAATGACCACAATCATTTTTTGATGAAATACAAGGAATATACAAGTGATATGCTTCTATTGATAAATTAATTTTAGTTTATTAAAATAATTACTCAATTATTCAATGTTGAATTTACCACGTACTCTTAGTCGGAAAATCTTTTGGATCTACAAAAAAGCTTAAATATAAAGACATAATATCAATCGATTTTCTATTAAATTAGATACAACAAATAAAATTAAAATATTTTTTAAAGTGTGAATCTTTTAAAGGAAATAAGTATTTGTAGTAGATAGTTCTTTAGAGCACTAAGGAATAAATTACTAGTACATAATCAAATTAAAAATACGAATTTAAAAGAAAGATCTTACATCTTGGTGATTCGTTGACTCAAATATGATGAATCCATGAAAGTATTCTGCTGGAATTGAGTTCCTTAAACGTCATCACTATCAACGTTCTCTGCAATGTTGTAAATGCATTTTATGTCGGCCGCAATTGATTGAGTTGCATCTATAATGGTTGAATGAGAGTTTGTGTAAATGTTATTTTATTTTTATAGAACAGGCAAGTGATTAGGGTTTTCTAGCATTTGATAAAAAAAAATTGTTAAAATTTTGTTTGCCCCCAAATAGAGTTGATAATTTCGGCCCATATTTATAAATTCAGCCCATTAAATTCATATTTTAATAAATTGGGTCACTTGTATTTCATTTTGACAAAAATAAAATGCACTCTATAATCAATATATAAAAAGTTGGCAAAATATAGGTAAAATATGGATATCCATACATGAATTCATATTTGTAAATAGAAAAGAAATATTTTCTTTAATAATTTTATGAAAATATTTTTAAAATGCACGCAACGGATCCTAAATCAAACCCTCACGTGATCCATTCACCCTTATCTGCTTACTCAGCTTATCCAACTCTATAACCCTCAACCCTTTCTACCCCACCCAGTGGCGGATTCAGGATTTTCATTAAGGGGTTTGGAAAAAAAAGAGTAGTGGTTTGAACTCCTAAACCACTAAGCCAACCTCTAATCTAATATTCAAAGGAGTTAGGTTCAGGATCGAGAATGATTTAGTTTTTTTATCCTGATTCACTCTATTCTTTTAGAAATGGATATCAACGTAAATGACTCTCTCATCACAAACCTTGTTGATATGAACATAGGATATTAAGGTACCAAGTTCCTGAAGCTACATGCCATTATCAGTCGCCCAAACTCCAATTTGGGTAGCCCATCATCAGGTCATCTCAATTAATTCTTCATTCAGACATTACACTTAACTCATAACATATTTTACGCAATAAGTTGTCGGCTAAATATATGAAAAGTAAGTTATGACCTATCTCGAAATTGAACCGCAAAGTCTCAAACTATCATAAGATTTTTGTGAACACGGCAGGTCCTTTGCAAATGCAGTCCCCAAGATTTTTTTTCTACAAATGCGACCTAGTAGCCATAAGACGCAAAGAAGGAATTTATCTTGCACTTGATTCAACTCATAACAATCGTAAAAACATATCTAAACTTAGACTCAACTCTCAGAATTATTCAAAAATCTCTAAAAATAAATCAGTGGTGTAAACTGATCATAAAACACATCTATACCTATTGACAATATCAAATCACTAGTCCAGAGTCATCTTGACTGAATGTTAACCATGGTCAAATCAAAACTTAAGATAAAAAGAAATCTTTAAAGAGTCAAAAAGCCACTTAAAGACTCGAGAATCATGTGAATCTCCAACTACGCTATATAACCCTCCAGATTTCTAGTAAAATAATTAGAATTTGGATTCAACCTTGCAAAACTCAAATAATGACATTGGTCAAAAATTAAAGTTTTCAGTTATAAAACTAAAATACCCAAAATCAATTTTCTTTATAAAAATTAATTATGTTTTCCACCAAAATACACACCTTGACACGAGAAAGAAAATCTTATTTCCTTTATTTCTTGCCCTTTTCTTTGATGAATTAAACTTCTTTTAAATCTTGTTGCATAGATAATTTAATTTTCATATTTTACCAATTAACTCTTGTTTATTATTTTAGTGGTTCCAAAATGATTTATTATTTTCTTTTGTTGAATATTAAGTACAAAAGTAAGAAAAAGCTATCATGATAAAAACAAAGGATTCTCTATATGATCGCTTTCTAAAAAATTAAGAAAAATAAACTATAATCTTGGGATTCATGTACTTGTTCATGAATAATTTGTTTTTTCTATCCATTGACAAACATGGATAAAGCTCTGAATATTACCATGGATATTGACTTGTATAATTTTCGTAAAAAGGTGAACATTATTCCTAGCATTTCATTAGAAAATGCTTCTACAAATTATCATCAATATTATTAGAATATTTCAAAAGTATGTAATGTTATTCTTAAAGTACCACCATCAACATTCCTAGTAGTTCATCAATAGATACAAATTCCTCAAAATAACTTATTAGAGTACCCTTAATAAAGAGGATAACTTCATTATCTTATTTTTAAAAAAGGGAGAAAAGAATGTCTCCATGCTACAAGAGGAAGGAGGAACAAGCAAAATATACTACAAAAGAACTCCAATTACCAATAAAAAAATTTGTTCATAAATTGATCAAATTGGTTGGCAAATTGAGTTACTCTGTAAATATTACCAACCAATTTTCATTTGTTGGTAAACTTACCAACCAAAAATCTTCTGTAAAGGAGAATCGAACTCAAGACCTCTTGATTAAGGATGAAGGAGTACATTCCACTACATCACAACCCTTGTTGGTATTAAATTTTAAATACATTAGTATGATTATTTCTTTTTTAATAAGTTTACTAATTGATTTTTAGATTGTTGGTAATATATCAGTCAAGTTCAATGTTAGATTAGTAATTGATTGACAATATGTTCAAAATATTATTAACTGAATGATTATTTAATAGTAAAATATCTATTAATTTATTGCTTTTAAAAATCTAAGAAAATGAATATAAATCCAAAAATATTAATACAATTCAATAAATAATATTTGAATGAAACATTTCTATAATAACAAGTTAAATTAATCTCAATATGACACATATCATTATATCAAAAATATTAATTTGAGCACTTTTATCAAAAATATTGACCAAATCTAAATTTTGGCCAAAAGTTAAAAGTTTAAATATCTAATAAGACAAACTGAAAATAGAAACTTCAAAACTTGAACCAACTATCCATTTAGATATAAAAATGACCTTTTGAAAGTAATCACATTGATAGAATTCTCATTAGAGCCCTTTTAAAAAAAATATCAAGTAAAGTCAAATTTTGGCCAAAAATTAAAAGTTAAAACGCCTAAAGGTACAAACTGAATATGAAAACCTCAAAATCCAAATCAATCATTCTATAAGACGACAAATGACCTTTCAGAGTTAACCTCGCTGATCAAATTCAAATTTGAACATGTTTCCCAAAAAAAAATGATCTATTTCAAATTTTACCGAAAAGTTAAAAGTTAAAAGGCTTAACGACACAAACTGAAAATAAAACTTTCAAAACCTAAACAAACCATGCTATGAGACCAAAACTGAACTTCTTTGGCTAACCGCAGTGACAAATTTCAATTCGAGTACGATTACAAAAAAAATTGACTAAAGTGAAATTTTGGTCAAAACATAAAAGTTTAAATGCCTAACGGCACAAACTAAAAACAAAAGCTTCAAAAGCCGAACCCTCTATCTTATTAAAAAATGACCTTCCGTATCTAATTGCAGTAACGAAACTCTCATCTAAGAATATTTATCAAATAAATTGACCGAAATAAAATTTTGACCAAAATTTATAAGTGAAACATAACGGCACACACTAAAAATGAAAGCCTAAAAACCCGAACCAACCATCCTACTAGATAGAAAAATGACCTTTGGAGTTAGTTACACTTGCATAATTCTCATATGAGCATGTTCACAAAAATATTAACCAAAGTCAAATTTTGGTCAAAACATATGATTTAAAACACCTAACGACACAAATAAAATATGGAAGCCTCAAATCTTGAATCAACCTTCCTGTTAGATAAAAAATAACCTCTCAAAACTAATGACACTGATGAAATTCTAATCTGAGCATGTTTAAAAAAAAATATTGAATAAAATCAAGTTTTGGTTAAAAAATAAAACACCTAATGACATAAACTGAATATGAAAGTCTCAACACCAGATGCTGATTTACAAAAAAAATTAACTTTAATTGGTGAATTTACCAACTATTCAAAAATAAATTAGTAACTAATAAATTTACCAAGAAATTTTATCAGAGTTGGTAAAAGTTACCATTCAATTAAACATTCATATGTAATATTACCAACTAATATTTAATATGTTGGTAAATTTTACCAATTGATTAATGATTGGTTGGTTTATTACCAACTATTTTAATGATATTAGTAACTTACTAACTACAACAGTTTTTCATCGGTAAAATTTCCAACTAATTAGATATTGGTTGGCACGTTTACCAACAAATTACATTTCGTCACTAATTTGCCAACACATTTATATTTTGTTGATAAATTAAGCAATAAAATCTTGTTATTGGTAAATGTTTGGTCAGTAATTCATTGGTAATATGTTAATAAATTATATAAATAATTTTTTTGTCATATTTATTAACCGATATATACTTTGTTTGTAATATTAACAACAAAATGTGTGCGTTAGTAATATTTAAGTTGGTAATCCATTGATCAAATATTTCTAAATTTGACGTCATTTTTTCCTTTCGTATTTACCGAATAAAATATTTTGTTAGTAAGGTTTTTATTGGTAATCTGTTAGAATTTTGTTATTAAGTTTTAAAATATAATTCAGTTACAAATATGTTGATAATTTGTTAGTAGAATACTAACCAACTTAAGTTGTTAGTAAAATCTCTTGGCAAGTTGGGTTTTTTTTTTGTGAAGAGAGATATCAAGAAAACATTAAAGTCAATGGCTTGATCACATGCCTAATTTTATTGAAAAATTGTTAGGGTTTTGCCTTGATTTTCTTACCATAATTTAAGATTTATTTTCCTTAAAAAAAAGACAAAACATTACCAGAAATAATTTTTTACTTTTCTTGAAAGGAAAATATAATATTTTTTCATATTTGGTTTATTCTATTCTTTTAGGAAAAGTTTTTGGAGTAGGAAAAAGTTTTGGAGTAGCTAGTTATTTTCTAGTAGGAAGGGTTTTAGGACTCCGTAAATATAAGTTTGCTTCTTCTAACACAACATAATACAAGGATGGTATCCACAATGTAATCGTTTAGAGACTTTTGTTTATGGGAAGACTTGTTCTCTCCACAGTTTCAATGTCTTTCTTCATATTAGTTTTGTTATAGTAATATTTTGATTTTTAATATTAGTTTTTGTTAACTGATTTATCAACAATATGATTTGCAATTCGTAAGCTTCCGCATGACGCCATATTCACCCTTCATATCCCCAACAAGTGGTATCAGAGCACGTGGTTGAATGATCCAATAATTTAACAAGATTGAAGAAAGGCTCAAGTGATTTCAAATCAATTTGCAACAAATTCGATGATAATGAAGATTTTTGTGTTGCTACATGTGGAGAAATTTTTCAAATATATTTTCAACCATCATGTTGTTCCATGCTTTAAAACAAAATCAATTTTCAACAATTTCAACCCCTGCAAACTATTAATGCTCGAGCTCCACTTTTAACTCATGCATCTTACTATTAACGCATGAACTCCACTTTTAACCCATGCGTCTTACTTTTAACGCATGAGATCCATTTTTAACTCATGCATATTACTTTTAACGCATGAGCTTCACTTTCAACCCTGATCATAACTTTTAACACAGGGCTCCAAGTTTTAACCCATTTCATTTTTTAAACCTTGGTAAGAAACAGTGATACATGAAGATTGTATGAATAAAGAGGATCAAGATTATTATACCAGAAAATTCAAACCAAAAGGAGATATTTGTTAGGGTTTTGCCCTGATTTTCTTTCCATAATTTAAGATTTATTTTTCCTTAATGAAAAGACAAAACATTATCATAAATGTTTTTACTTTTCTTGAAAGGAAAATATAATATTCTTTCATATTTGGTTTATTTTTTTCTTTTAGGAAAATGTTTTGGAGTAGTTAAAGGTTTTGGAGTAGCTAGTTCTTTTCTAGTAGGAATGGTTTTAGGACTCTGTAAATATAAGTTTTTTTGTTCTAACACAACACAACACAACACAACAATAGAATCCACAATGTAGTCGTTTAGAGACTTTTATTTATGGGGAGATTTATTCTCTCCACAGTTTCAATGTTTTTCTTCATATTAGTTTTGGTATAATAATATTATATTTTTTACTATTAGTTTTTTTTTTCTGATTTATCAACCATGTAATTTTCAATTTGTTGGCTTCCGCATGATGCCATATTCACCACTTCATATCCCTAACAGAAACAAGATGCCATAATTAATATTTCAAGTATGAGGGAGCAAGAGAACCGTAAGACCAATGACATGATTTTGAATTCTCTAACAACCCATGATAAAGTTCTTGTTTAGGGAAAATTAGAAAGAGAGTCATCCATGAAATCAAAGTTTATCATCGATCAACCTTTGAAAATTCTGAAAAATACTTGAAAACAGAAAGAAAACGTTAGAATTTCGGACATAGGTAGTTGGAAAATCATGTTATTAATACTAAGGTTCTCTTTCTCCTACTTGATTATTAATAATGACACCATGTTTCCACAAAAAGTTAGGCATAGGGAACAAGTCATTTTAGGATTTTCTTGATTTCTCCCTTCACTAGTAATAAATTTACTTGTGCCTTCCTCCTTTACTAGCAAGGAGATATTCTTTTATACTATGAAAAAATATAAGATTATGAGCCGTCATCATCTTTATTAAGGGCATAATGATAAATTATCTTGGAGAACTCTTATCTATTGATGTAATTTATCAATATGCATGTCACCGTTTGGAGCTTTGTCCATGTTTACCAATGGATGTAAAAGAATTGATTTTCTCTCTTTTGATTTGCGATTTTGTAATTGTCCTTTGTGTTATTTTCTCTAATATTTTGGCATTTCCAACATTTGGAGTTTTTTTGTAGTGAAGTCACTTATGACTTGTTAGGACTGAAAATTTGGCCACCTAGTCCTTGAGGTATTTAGATCGCTAGAGCAACGATTACAATTATTAAATCCTTTCTCTTCCTTTGGTTTTTTATTTTGGCTAAATAGTCTGAGGGACCCTTATACTTGTATGAGTTTGTATTATGGACCATTCTACTTGCCCATTTGTCAATTGAACCCTTAAACTTAATGAAACTCAATATTTTAAGCCCTTCTAACCATTGATCAAACTTATGTGACAATTTAATTGTTGCGTTGGCATAAACACGTAATCTCACGCGTTAAAAGGAGCGTGAATACTAAAATTTATATTAATAAATGGAAAGGCTCAAATATGTAATTGGACTTTAAAAAAAGGCTCAAATATGTCATCAATTAAAAAATTGACTCATTTATGCCATTACCGTTAAAGAAAAGGCTCATTCATGCCATAATTTTTTAATGGTGATTTTGCAAAACCATTTTTGACACGTGTCCAATTATAATTTGGCCACGTCATCAATTTTTTAAAAAAAAATCTGAAAAAAATGAATAATTTTTTTTAAATTTTTTTAATTAAAAAATTGATGACTTGGCCAATTATGACGGTCACATCATCAATTTATTTAATAAAAAAATTTAAAAATTATTTTTTTCAGAATTATATTTTTTTAAAAAAATAATTGATGACGTGGTGGAATTATAATTGGCCACGTGTCAAAAATGGTTTTGCAAAACCACCGTTTAAAAATAGTGACATGAATGAGCCTTTTCTTTAATGGTAATGACATAAATGAGCCAAACTTTTAACTGATGGAATAAATGAGCCTTTTCTGAAAGTTCGATGTCATATTTGAGTCTTTTCCCAACTAATAATAATAATAATTTTTTAAAAAAAAATAAATATGAAAAATGAATATAATTTGTTGTTTTTTTTAACTTGTTTCTTCTTTTCCCATCCCACCCCACCCTAATCATTTGTTTTTCTCTTTATAATTAGGAGTGTCTTCTTCCTCAATCCAACACCCATTTCTCTCTTTCTCCCCTTCACAATCGTTTAATTTCTTCTTTTTTTTTCGATTTCATTTTTATCATATTTTCTTTCTTTCTAGAGAAACGAAAATGTGGTATTATTGTAGATGTGTGTTGTGTTTTCATTTTTCTTATAATTTACAACCCATAAGATGAGAAAGATTCGATAATCTTGAAGGATGAAAAGAGATTGTTGGTTGTCTTTGTAAAATTTGGTGAAATGTGTTATGTAAAATTATTTATAAATATTATTATATATTGAGGTATTTCAATGGTGATTCATTGATGAGAAAAGGAATTTATGGTGGTTCAAAAGGTGGATGTAGATATTGGTGAAAAACGATAAGATTATGTGTTGTGAATGATGAAAACTGTGAAAGAATCGAATTATGCTTTTCAAGAACTTGAAGAGCTTCGTCACAACTATAGACAATGATGTCCTGAAGAAGAAGAAAAAAATTGAGGAGATTGGAGATGGTATTAATGGTTGTTGGAGGTTGAGGGAGGTGGAGGAAAGGTGAGAGAAAATAAGTATTTTTTTTAAAAATATTATTAATCTTAAAATATTTATGAAATAATTATGACATGACATTAATATATCTGATGTGGAAATGATATTTCATTTATGTAAGAGAGAGTGAGTTACACACATGGTTAGAGGTGATTAAATATCTTATTTTAATTGAGTTTGAGGGTTCATTTGACAAAGAGTTAAGTAAAAGAGTTCAAAATACAAATTCATACAAGTACAAGGGTCAATCAGACTATTTCGCCTTTTATTTTCCATTTGAGAGTGTAATGAGCTATTTTCTTGTGAAATTCATTTCATTGAGCTAAGAGTAGCATGAGGGCGTTGTTAAGTCACTAATCACTCTCCTAAACCCATAAGTTATCATTTAATTGTTGAACTTAACTTAAAATGAATTTATTGAACTAGTTTCTTGTTGGACAAGAACAAACCTAAATTTAAAAAGCTTTTATCAAAAGCAAAAAAGAGTTATAAAAAAATGTTCAGCTCATTCGTTAGACATAAGTGATATTATTTGTCTTTTCATAAGTTATAATGGTTTGAGGATATATATCTTATCAAATGTGAATATTTAATTCTACAAAAATAATGAATTACTCATTGCATAGTGTTTTAAATTTTTTGATTGGGACAATTAAATTATATCTTATTTATTCAATGTTGAAATTACTATGTATTTTAAGTCAGAAAATCTTTTGAATCTATTAGACATAATATCAATCGTTTTTTTATAAGATTAGATACAACAAATTAAATGGAAATGTTATTTGAAAGTAAGAATGTTTTAATGGAAATAAAGTATTTGCAAGAGATAGTTCTTTAAAGCAATAAAGAATAAATTACAAGTACATCATCAAATAAACAAAATTAAAAATTAAAAGAAAAAACATACAACGCGGTCATTCGCTGATTCAATAATGAAGAATTCATGACAAGGATTTTCTGGAATTGAATTCTTTAAACGTCATTGCTATCAATGTTCTCTGCAATGCTTTGAATGCATTTTATGTCGTCCGCAATATGTTGAGTTGCGTTTATAATGGCTGAATGGGAGATTGTTCAAACATTATTTTTATTTTATAGAAAGGGCAAGCGATTAGGGTTTTCTAAAATTTGATACAAGACATTGCTATAATTTGGTTTGGCCTAAATATAGTTGACAGTTTCAGCCGATATTTATAAAATCATCTCACTAATATTTTAATGAATTAGGTCACTTATATTTTATTTGGGAAAAGATAAACTTTAGTCTAAATTGACACGTAAAAATTTGGACAAATATAAGTAAAATATGGATATCTATTAATGAACTCACATTAGTAAATAAAAAAACATATATTCCTTAAAATTTTAATGACAACATTTTCAAAATTCACACAACGGATCCCAAATCAAGCCTCACATGATCCACCAACCCCTATCTTCTTACCCAACTCTATTAACCTCACCCTCTCTATCCCACCACACTTGAGTTAGAAATCAGATTCTGATCATGAAGTCTGGAGTTAGGTTCAGGATTGAGAATAACCTAATTTCTTATCTTTATGATCCACTCTGTTTTTTTTTTGAAAAATGGATATCAACGTAAATGGATTTCTCTTAACACAAGCCTTGTTTAAATAAAACTAGGATCTTAAGTTACCAGGTTCCTTAAGCTACATTCCATTATCGGCTCAAACTTCAATTTGGTTTGCACATCATCAAGTCATCTAAATTAATACTTTATTCAGAAAATACGTTTGACTCATAACATGCTTTATTCAAGCTAAATCTAAGAAAAGTAAAATATAACCTACCTCGAATTGAACCACAAAGCGTCGAACTATCATAACATAAATTTTTAAGACAACGATAGGTCCTTTGTGAATGCAGTCCTCACGAATTTTATTTTCCACAAATGCGACCAAACATCCGCGAGTGCAAAAAAAGAATTTTCCTCCATAGATACAACTTATTACAATCTTAAAACATATCTTAACTTAGACTCAATCCTCAAAAATTATTCGAAAACCTCTAAATATAAATGAGTAGTGCATATTGATCATAAAACACATTTACACCTATTGAAAATATCAAATCACTAGTCCACGGTCATGTTGACTGAATGTTCACTATGATCAATTCAAAACTTAAGAAAATAAGAATCTACCGAAGATTCAAAATACCATGCTAAAAGATTCGAAAATAACGTCGAACCTCCAACTACGCCATATGTGTGTGTGTATGTGTGTTTGTGTAGACATGAACAATCTAAAGTCAATTTGCTTTATCAGAAATTAATAATGTTTCCACCAAAACACACATCTAGACAAGAAATAAAATAATATTCCTTTTTTTCTTGTCCTTCCATTTGATGAATTAAACTGGTTTTAAATCTTGTTGCATAGATGATTTCGTTTTCATGTTTTGGCAATTGAGTTTTCTTTTTAATTACTAAAGCAGTTCCAAAATGATTCGATTATTTTTATTTTGTTGAATATTAAGTAAAAAGAAAGAAAAAAATTGTCATATAATAAAATAAAGAATTTTCTTTAGATCGCATACTTTAAAATAACATAAAAAATTCAAATAGCTATAAATCTTATTCATGGAGGATTTGTTTTTTCAATCCATTGACAAACATGGATGAAGCTCTAAACAGTAACATGAATATTGATAATCAAGGTCATAGGTCTTGTATTACACTTTAGTAGAAAATACTTCTATAAATTATCATCAAAATCATAAGAATATTTCAGAATTACCTAATTAATGTTGAGGAGCAATACACTTTTAGGTAATTTTTCGAATATAGCAAGAAAAATAATTTTAGGACCAATGTCCCATGTTCTTCCATCAAGAAAGTGAATTTTAAAGTAACTTTATCGATTAAGGATAAGGGCAGTGGTTCTTCAACTTTATTGCTCTATCAAAAAACTAAAATGATCAGTTGGCTTTATGGATTATCTTTACAAACATGAAAATTTTTGATAGGTGGATCATTGAATTTAGGGTTTTGGATCTGCCTACGTACTAGTCAATGGTGGATGGGTTCAGGGACTTTGTTTTTGGACCTACGATCTGTACATGTCCACGTGATTTCAACGGAGATTTCTTAGAATTTCATTAAGTCTGATATTCACCTATGGGACCTACCTAAAAATCGTGGATAGGTGAACGAGCCGTCCTGTTGGACCCTCAAAAAGTACTGGAATTAGTCATTTAAACTAATATGGGCTTGCCAACGACTAACCAACCTGCGAATCGTGGCCAACGATCCCTCGGTTGCTCCATCTGTGCTGGCACCAAGTTTTGGAAAGACTAAATTTCTTATCTTTTGAATCAAAGGTGTTACATTAGGTCTTAGTTTAGAGTCAGGAATCAAATCTCAATTCAGAGTTATGTCCCAGATCCTAAGTTGGGAGTTGGGCGTTAAGTTTCAAGAGTTGGGTATTATGTCCTTGGTTACAGTTAGGATTGGTATTCATGTCCTGGATTAGGATATTGATAGTTGGGTTTTTGATCGAGGTTGAGATTCAGATCCATGATCGGGGTAGGAGATTGTTCACAGGTTACATTCGAGAGTCGTGTCTCAAGTTAGATCGGATGGTAAGGTGAAAGAATATTTTACAAAATATTTTTATTATTTTATGTTGTGATGTTATATTTTTTTAAATCGGAGAAACATAAGACACTTGAAAATTATATTCAAACACATTTAAGTAAACCAAGCATAAGAAAATTGGAAAGAAATTCCTTCTACAAAATACACCTTAAAGTATTTTTTTAATTATTTAAGCTAATGTCAACTAACTTAATTAAATATTTAAAGATATTGACTTTCGAATACTAAAGTAGGTCAGAACGATTCTATCCCTTTCATATTTCACCCATATTATTTTTACTCATATTCATATGAGTGTATTTACTCCGATCTATTTTAGTTCAATTTAATTGTCCAAATCCGGATCCTCCCATTTCTCATCCCTAGTAGATCAATCAAAGAGGACATTTCAATCATGATAGAATAGTTAAAGTTCCAACGTCCAAATAATTAATTTTTACTAATAAAATTTTATATTTGCTAGTGTTATTAGTTATATATATATATATATATTACTAATAACACTAGCAAATATATAATTTTTTATTAGTAAAAATTAATTATTTGGACGTTGGAACTTTAACTATTCTATCATGATTGAAATGTCCTCTTTGATTGATCTACTAGGGATGAGAAATGGGAGGATCCGGATTTGGACAATTAAATTGAACTAAAATAGATCGGAGTAAATACACTCATATGAATATGAGTAAAAATAATGTGGGTGAAATATGAAAGGGATATATATATATATATATATATATGAATTTATATGTAATTATATATTTATTAAATACTGTATCAAATACCAAACTTTTTAAAAATACATACCAAATAATATAATAACAAAATCACAATATCAAAAAATTTAATTTCAATATGATATTCGATATTTACCCTATATGGACTCTATGTAAATAGGAGTATATAATTATTTTTCCTAAACTAGATAAACGAGGGTAATGGTTGTACCGTCACCTAAAAACAGAAAACGGAAGCCGGTGAATTATTTCCTTGATTTTACTTTAATTATTTTAATTTAATAAGATATTGTGTGTGTGCGTGCGTGCGTGTGTATGTGTGTGTGTGCGCGTGTATTTGCGTGTGTGTGCGGGTGCGTGCGTACGGGTGCGTGGGTGTGTGCGTGCGTGTGCGTGTGCGTGTGTGTGTGTGTGTATGTGTGTGTGCGTGGGTGTGTGCGTCTGTGTGTGTGCGTGTGCGTGTGTGTGTGTGCGTGTGCGTGTGTGTGCACGTGCACGTGCATGTGTGTGTACATGTGCGTGTGAGTGTGCGTGCGCGTGCGTGTGTGCGTGTGTGTGTGCGCGTGCGTGTGTGTGTGTGTTTATGTGTGTGCGTGTGCATGTGTTTGCATGTGCGTGTGCGTGCATGTGCGTGTGCGTGTGCGTGTGTGTGTGCGCGCGCGCATGTGTGTGTGTGCGTGTGTGGGGTGGGTGGGGGTGGGGGGTCTCTGTGTGTGTTTGTGTGTGTGTGTGTGTGTTACAACTTAAATCAGAACAGAGAAAGTACTAACTAATAAGAGGAATTAGTTGTGAAATATTTACTTTCTTACCTTTTTGTTATAAAAACAAATACTATAACTTTCATGTCACGATCAAGAGTTATGATCATATTAAAAAAACTAGACAAAAACTATATACATAAAGAGATAGGTTGGAAAGACGCCATAGGCTCACCCTCAGACTCTAAAGATCCTTATAGCTAGACTGCAGCAATGTTTGTGGTTGGCGCTAAAGTCTACATTAAGAAAACATATTCAGAGTGCAGTATGAGTACCAAAATAATGGGTACCCAGTAGGAATCATAGGCTGAGTTACTTTTAAAGTAAAGGCAATATCTAAAGCAAGAAATTAAAAGCAATTAGAGGTCACAAGAAGAAAGTTGAATGGAAATTCAAATTATAAAGCACATGAGTCTAGAAAAGGAAAAATAGTAAAGTATACAACTAACTATAACCTAATTGGACCCCATAAGTAAACATTGAAAGTAAATAACTCAAACGAACTCTCATAAGCCTGTTGGGTACATAGAAGAGATAAGGAGACTACTAGCTAAGTCACGAGATATTCCAGGACAATAACGACCCTCTATGGACTCAAATTAACCACAGTAGAGGTAGCTTGAAGAATCCAATAGAATCACCTAGTTAGGACTCAAACCCGACTAATAGAATTTACACCCGTACTTTGACCATGGTTAATAGGGTAACAAATGGGCCTCCAACTAATATCAACATCAATAACAATACGAAAATAACAAGGCATGATATCATCAACACAACAAAAATAGGCATGCGCTATCCCTGAAAAAAGCCCAAAAATATGCCTAAGGCATGATTTCTAATAGATAAACATGATACAACTACAGACAAATCCTAAATCTAGCTAACCAACATGCATTCACAATCAAGTCATAACCTACTTCAAAGTTTGACCACGCGGACTTCAAATTCACAATTTCAAAGTTTTCCCCCTTTGAACAACCTTTGATCGTTTCCACACTACAAAAAATAAGACCACAACGTCAATATCGACGTACACCAAAAATGAAATAATTGAAGATGGGATCAAAATCGATTCAAAATGGAAAATATGGGACCCACGTTGAGAATCCTTAAATTGATTGCATCAATTGGTCCAAAATGGATCAAGGAAATTTTTCTCCCAAAATGGGCACCATTTGAGCCTTAAAACAACACCAAACAACAAATTCAATAATAAGAATCAAAAGCCACCATTAAAGTATTCAGAGGGAGGTTTCGGACGACGATTTACCTCCTAAACGAGTTCCCAGTGCCTCTCCAGTGGTCTCAACATGTAGCCTCTCAAATTTCCAACAAATAGCAATAAGAACAACTCAAATTGGAGCTCTAGAACCCGAGACATTAACCTATTAATTTTGGAAGTTAACCTAAAAAACAGGACTAGCCTTATTTAATAGACCAGTAAATTGACTTCTGCGGAAGCGGACACAATCCATGAGCGCGGTGGTTAACAGGGTCAACTCAACCCCGACCCTTCTTTGTGAATGCGGGAGGCTATCCGTGTACGCAAAGGGTTGAGGTTACTCCTATCCAAGATCGTAGAGCCCATCCCACGAATGTGGTGACCAAAGCACTTGACTTTCGCGACTACAACACCAGGCTCACAAATGCAGAGAACAAAGACTCTGGTTTCTGCAAATGTGGCGTTGTTTTACGAAAATATATAGTAAAAGAAAAAAGACTAGGTTTTGAAAAATTGATTGATCTTATGATTTACGAGAAATCGACTTTCCGAATTAACAGAGTCGCCACTTAATTTTTTAATAAAAAATCAAGAAAAACTTGTAATTATTTTCAAAAGATTTAAACAGATAAAATCAGTTGAAAAAGAGGTTTGAAGTTCAAATATACATTCCGAGAAGGTGTTAGGCCCTCGAAATGTCCGCTAACATGTAGTTGACCGGTGATTTGACTAAAAATGGTTTTGACTTATGCTTTCCAACTTTGACTAAGTAATGTTCATTTTTAATTATTTATTTATTTATTATTATTATTATTATTATTATAATTATTATTATTATTATTATTATTATTTAATTAAATATTTTTAGGGAAAAGAGGGAGATCATTTAAAAAGATTAGTGACCAAAAGTGGTCGATAAAAATAATAAAATGAAAGTTAAGTGACTCGTACAAAAAGAAATATTTAAACATTTTTATTTATTTATTTTTAATATAAACAAAAATGGCAATCTTGGGAATTTAATTAAATTAAGTCCTGAAATAAACAAAGTTACTTAAAATAATACAAATAAGAGTAAAAAGGGAAGAGAGTATTAAATTTGGGCCTTAGGCCCAAATCTTTATAACCTGTCCTAAATCTAAAGCAATCCAAAATGGATCTTGAACTATTTAGACCTGGCGGAGGAACAAACCGCTTGTATGTCTCAACATTCGCCAAGAACAGGAAAATTTGCCAGATGTTGTCACTGGTATGATTCGATTTTTAACTTTACTGTTTATGCATTATTTGACCCAGGAGTGAGTTCATCTTTTGTAACTCCCTATGTTGCAATGATTTTTAAAATTATCCCTGAACAATTTAGAGAACCATTTAATGTTTCCACACCTATTGGTGAATCCATTATGGTAGAAAGAGTCTATCGTGATTGTCCTAATTTTGTTAGTCACAAAAGTACCACAACTGATTTAATAGAGTTAGACATCGTAGATTTTGATGTCATTTTAGGTATGCACTGACTCCATGCCTGTTATGCATCAATAGATTGCAGAACTCGAGTCATCAAGTTTCCAATTCCAAAAGAGTCAGCCATAGAGTGGAGTAGTAGTTCAGCAGTACCTAAGGGTGGTTTCATTTCATACCTAAAAGCAAGAAATTAAGTTTTCAATGGATGTATCTATCACTTAGTCCGAGTTAATGACTCAAGTGCTGAGGTACCTTCCCTTCTGTCAGTTTCTATAGTCGATGAGTTTTTAGAAGTCTTTCATGATAATCAACTTGAAGTCCCTCCTGAAAGAGAAATAGACTTCGGCATAAACATCATTCTAGATACCAGCCCTATATCTATTCCGCTATACAGAATGGCATTAGTAGAGTTGAAAGAGCCAAAAGAACAATTGAATGATTTTTTAGATGAAGGCTTCATTCGACAAAGTGTCTCACCTTAGGGCGTTTCGGTCTTGTTTGTAAGGAAGAAGGATGGTTCCCTTAGGATGTGCGTAAGTTGAATAAGGTTACCATCAAGAATAAGTATTCTTTCCCAAGGATAGATAATATTTTCGACCAACTTCAGGGTGCTGCTTGCTTCTCAAAAATCAATCTCGAATTAAGATATCATTAGTTGAAAATTAGGGAATGTGATACTCCGAAGAAAACTTCTAGAACCAGATATGGGCACTATGAGTTTTTGGTTATGTCCTTTGGTTTGACAAATGCACCTGCAACATTCATGGATCTTATGAATAGAGTATTCAAACTTTATTTAGATATGTTTGTTATCGTCTTCATCGATGATATACTGGTTTATTCAAGGAATGAAGAATATCATGCTACTCACCTTAGGATTATTCTTTAGACTTTGAGATCTAAGGAGTTATATGCCAAGTTCACTAAGTGTGAGCTTTGGCTTAAGTTTGTGACATTCTTAGGCAACATTATTTCTGGTGATGGGATTAGAGTTGACACTCAGAAGATAGAAGCAGTTTAGAGTTGGCCTAGACCCACATCTCCAACAGATATAAGGAGTTTCTTGGGTTTGGATGGTTATTATATGAGATTTGTTGAAGGTTTTTCATTTATCTCGTCTAATTTGACCAAGTTTGAAGACAATCAAGTTTCAATTGTCTGAGGCTTGTGAGAAAAGCTTTCATGAGTTGAAAAAAAGATTGAGTAACGCTCTGGTTTTGACCTTACCAGAGGGTACTCAAGGTTTTGTGGTGTATTGTGATGCATCAAGAGTTGGTTTGGGCTGTGTGTTGATGTAGAATGACAAGGTTATAGCTTATGCCTCAAGACAGTTGAAGGTTAATGAGGAGAATTATCCAACTCATGACTTATAATTGGCTGGAGTAGTTTTTTTTTTAAATATAGTTTCACTACTTGTATGGTGTTTATGTGGACATATTCAGTGATCACAAGAGACTTTAATATGTGTTCACTTAGATGGAACTAAATCTCAAACAGAAGAGTTGGCTAGAATTACTCAAGGATTATGACATGAGTATTCTTTACCACCTAGGTAAGGCTAATGTGGTTGTTGATGCCTTAAGGAGGTTGTCCATGGGTAGTACCGCCCATGTTGAAGAAGAAAAGAGGGAGTTAGCTAAATATGTGCACATACTTGCACGTGTAGGAGTCAGACTTATGGATTTACAGAAAGAGGGATAGTGGTGACTAATGAGGCTGAATCATCACTAGTGTCTGAGGTGAGAGAAAGCAAGACCAAGATCATATTTTTCTTGATATGAAGGCAAATGTTCATAAGCAAATAGTATTCACTTTTGAACAAGTGGGAGATGGGGTGCTAAAGTATCAAGGTAGGTTGTGTGTACCTAGGTTGATGAACTCCAAATATTCCATTCATCGGGTTCCACCAAGATGTACTGTTATTTGAGAGAGGTATATTGGTGGAAATACATGAAGAAAGATATTGCTAATTTTGTTGCCAAGTGTCCGAATTACCAGCAAGTGAAAGCGGAGCACCAAATGCCGGGAGATTTGGCTAAGAATGTAGAACTTCTGGAATAGAAGTGGGAGATGATCAATATGGACGTTATCATAGGCTTGTAAAGATATCGCAGGAAACATGATTCTATTTGAGTGATTGTCGATAGAATGACAAAATAAGCCCATTTCTTGCGAGTAAAGACTATCTATTCAGCCGAGGACTATGCTAAGTTGTACCTTCCGAAAGTGGTAAGAGTTCATGGAGTTCTGGTCTCCATTATTCATATAGAGGTGCCCAATTTGTTGCACAATTTTCGTAATATTTTTAGAAGGCTTGGGTTCAAAGGTGAACAAACACTGCTTTTTATCCTCATATAGATGTACAAGCATAGTGTATTATCCAGACCTTAGAAGATATATTGAGAGCTTTTGTGATCGACTTCAAGGGGAATTGGGATGATCACATACCTCTCATTCAGTTTGCTTACAACAACAGTTATCATTCGAGCATGCAAATGGCTCCATATAAGGCTCTATATTGGAGAAGATACCGATCTCCTATTTGGTGGTCCGAAGTTGGTGAATCAGCGTTGATAGGATCAGATCTAGTTCACCAAGATATGGAGAAGGTGAAATTGATTCAAAAGAGATTGAGAATGACATAGAGTTGCCGAAAGTCCTACAGAGTTGTTAATAGAAGGTCGTTAGAGTTTGTGGTTGATGATTGGGTGAATCTAAAAGTCTCACCCATAAAGGGTGTTATGAGGATTGGTAAGAAGGGGAAACTTTGTCCCTGCTATATTGGACCGTATGGTATACCTAAGAGAGTGGTAAATATGGCTTATGAGTTGGACCTACCCCAAGAATAAGCGAAGGTTAATCCCGTATTCCATATTTCTATGTTGAAGAAGTGCTTGGGTTGTCCTTATTGATTGTACCAACTATAAATGTTGGGATTAAGGATATCTTATCCTATGAAGAAGTTCTAGTTCAGATTTTGGATTCTCAAGTTTGTTAGTTGAGGACAAAGGAAGTTGCATCACTCAAGGTCCTTTGCAGAAACCAATTCTTTGAAGAAGCAACTTGAGAAGTTGAGGAGGATATAAATAAGAGATATCTCCATCTTTTTGAATCCAGAGAGAATGCAGATCAAGGTAATAAATTCTCTTCTTAGCACTTTATAGGACTGTGTAAGCAGGTTGTTATTTGATTTTGTTGTTGAGTATTGAAATTGTAACACCCCATATCCAAAATAGACCAGAAATTAGCTTTTCAGAAATCTTTTGGTGCAAACGATTGTTACCATCAACGGAACATAGTCTAATCTACGGCCCGTACTGTACTTTGTTTGTTTGCAACTGAAGCTCCCACAAAACTCATCCTAGAAAATCGACTAAGTGTCGATCCACGGATAGACCTACTGTCCATAAGTCAGACTACGATCCTTAGTCTATGTCCGTGGATCAAAACCCCATTTGTCCAGCCTTAGACATGAACAATGATTGACCAATAAGGTCTGTAGGTGTAGGTCGGACCGTAGTGAAGGTTAGCAACCTGTTAATGGGGGAATGTTGTTGGGTCAACTTCAATTAGTCATAATTCTTTGCATAAAATGAATTAGGTAAACTATGACCTATGATATGATAGTTAATTGAATTACCTTTCCACGGCCATCGAGTTTGATAAAATCAGACCTTCGAGTAAAAACGTTATGCCCGTTTTAGTGAAGGCTTGTTGAGCAGACTCAAACGACGGACCGTAAAATTGAACGAAGGCCCGTCAATTCAGGTTGTGGATCCTTCCGACAATAATTAACTCAGGGGTCTTTTGGTCTTCTTCTACTTTATTAGACACCTAAGATACGTCGTTTTGACCCTAAATCATGAGATTTAAACAGTTTAAGCCTAGAAAAATAACAAGAACTTACCTAAGTCAAAATCATAAATCAAAACATAGAAAATTAGAAGCAAAAAAGGAGAAAAAGGTCGAGAACCCTAGTTCAAGAACGCAACAAGGTTCCATCCCCCAAACCTAAAGATTTTTACGTGGATTTCATCACCAAGTATGTGGGATTCCACTATTAAGTTCCTTTCAACCATTAGATCTCTAGTTTTCATTCACGTGCTTGATTCCTATATCATCAGTAGACCTAAAGTTTCTAGAACTTCAATAGATTACCATGAATTAGTTAGTTTTATGTTCTAGATCAGATTACCATATTATTACTCAGTTTATTATATGAATTTCAGAACCCTAGCTATGTATTTCTTTAGTTCTTGAACTACACATGCTAGGTCAGATATTTCAGTTACTTTAGATATACATGCCTTAGTTATTAATGCATCATTATCAGAATTATAGTTGCATTCTCAGTTTGCATGCTCAGTCTTGAGCTATCGAACATTTACAAAAATTCAGTCATAATATGTAATCAATTAATTCATTGGGAGTAGCATAATGCCAAGTTGAACTAGGGTTCAGCATACCCAAATAGTCCCAGAACAACTAGCCAAGTAGGTTGTAAGTACCCTCTGTGGCATAAATTTAGTGATCACGCTAGCATGCCTTTATACCTATGGCAAAGTATATTGGGTCCTCTCGATGGGGCGCATACATCGGACTCCATATTTAGCTCATGTGATTTTATTATCAATTAGTAGTAGGTCCCACAGTTCAGAAAGACTATTGCATTGACCATTTATCGGTATATTCAATATTAAGTTTCATCATGTTATAAATTGGTCATTCCATCCAGTTAGCTCAGAATTTAGTATATCATTCTCAGAATATTATACTTGCTTTTGTGCTTGTTCGGTTATGTTTTATTTTAGATTTACTCTATTCTACATACCCTGTACATTCAAGTATTGATGCATACATGTGCTACATCTTCTCGTTATGTAGGTTCAGGTTCTCTTATCCAGATCAAGCTTAGATCAATTCGCATTCCCCAGTTAAGCATAATAAGTGGTGAGCCCTCATTCTCCAAGGACAACAGTCATGATTTACTTTTACTATTTTTAGTCATTTAGTTTCAATTTTTGCTAGACCTAGCTGGGGCTTGTCCCAACATTTCTATTCACTTAGAGGCTTATTTCATACATAATTATTTTCACCTTAGTATTGAATTAATGTTTTTTCTTTGTATTAAACTCATCACTTTCAAATATTTCAGTTATATTATATGGGTATTCCCCATCTTATCATTTTAAATTATGATTTAGCTTCCCCATCAGTTTATTATATTTATTATGTTGTTGATCTTGCTAGCAGGGTTAATTTGGGATCACTTGTGGTCCTAGGTTCTGTGTCCACATCTCGGGGGTAGCTCGGTGCCTGAAAAACTTGATATCAGATCACTAGGTTTAATTGTCCTAGGATGTGTGAAAATCCGCACTAAGTAGAGTTCTTTTCATGGGTGTGAAGTGCAACGCATCTATTGAGAGGGAGTTTATGAAGTGTTTTAGGAAAAACTTTAGTTTCTTGTTACTCTTATCGTGCGTAAGGTATGATATAATTCCATTCTAACTCGAAGTTTTACATTTCAGATCATGCCTCCTCGTAAGGCTAACACTAGAAATGTGAATGCTAAGAATGCAAATGGACCTCCTCAAGTCCCAGATAAGGAAGTCTCCATTGCTTAATTCAGGAAGGCCATTCAGATGTTGTCTTAGAGTGTGGACAACCAGAACAATCGGTTTAAGCTCTTGTGAATGCAAATGGCGGATCAACAGCAATACGGGTTTGTGACTTCATTAGGATGAATCCACTGGAGTTCTTAGGATCACAGACTATGAAGGATCCCCAGAATTTGAGGGGATGAGATCAAGAAGATATTTGAGGTGATGCAGGTAACTTGAAATGATCGGGTTGAGTTGGGATCATACTAGCTGTAAGATGTTGCTCATATCTTGTACACTCAGTGGAAGAAAAATAGGGGTACAAATGCAACTCCTATTACTTGGGATTGCTTTAGTGAGACCTTTTTGGACAAATTTTTCCTAATAGAGTTGAGAGAAGCAAAGGCCCTAGAATTCATGAACTTAAGGTAGGGTAAGGTGACGGTCCAAGAGTATAAGATCAAGTTTAACCAACTCTCCAGCTATGCTCCTCACATGGTTGCTGACTCCAAGGCTCATATGAATAAGTTCTTGTATGGAGTGTCAGATTTGGTAAAACCTGAATGCGGAAATGTTATGTTACTCCGAGACTCATGCTCAACATATTGAGGGTGATAAGCTTAAGGAATAGGTCAAGGAGAATAAGAAGGCTAGAACTAGGAGCTATGACTATTCTAAGCAAAAATCGGGTGATGGAGATCGCTCGCAGAGTCAACAGAAAATCTAACCCCAGCCCTTTCATCATCTAGTGTTTCATCCTTCAAGACCGGTATGATTAGAAGGTTAGGGAACCAGGATCTAAGTCTCAGGGAAGTGTTTTAGGCACCAAGAATTACCCCACTTTCCCTAAGCATAGTAAGAATAATCCAGGCAAGTGTCTCGCAGAAAAGGAATGATGAGCTACCTCCGAGACGCGAACACGGGACCTAGGACCACGAGTGATCCCAAAATAACCCTGCTGGAATGATCATGAGCATACTAAAGATAATAAACTGATGCGGAAGCTAATATGGAGAATATCCACATAATATAACTGCGATATTTGAAAGTGATGAGTTTAATACAAAGAAAAATTATTAACTCAATACTAATATGAAACTAACTATGTCTGAAAATAAGTCTCTAACTGACTAGAAATGATGGGAAAAGCCCAACTAAGTCTAGCAAAAATTAAAACTAAATAAATAATAATACTAAAAGGAACTCGTGACTCATCACTGAATCTGCTGAACTGGAGATCGGGAAATCGATCTATGCGTGATCTGGATGCTAAGAACCTGAATCTACATCACGAGAAGATGTAGCGCACGTATGTGCAAGTACTTGAAAGGTACTGAGCATAAAGGATAGAGTAAAGCTGAAATACAACATAATTGAACAAGCACAAAAACAAGTATAATAATCTTAACGTGATGTGCTGATTTCTGAGCTAACTGGATGCAATGACCAATTTATAACATGCTGAAACTGAATACTGAATATACTGATAAATGGTCAATGAAGTGAGTCTGACTAAACTGTGGGAGCTACTAATAAGCAATAATAAAACCACATGAGCTAAATGTGGAGTCCGATGTATACGCCCCATCAAGAGGACCCAATATACCCTGCCAGAGGTATAAAGTCATGCTGGCATGATCACTAAACTGATTGCCCATATAGGGGACTTACAACCTACTAGGTTAGTAGTTCTGGGACTATTTGGTGCGCTAAACCCTAGTCTAACTCGGTATTATGCTACTCCCAATAAATTCTATAAATTAACTGATTATATCTGAATTTCTGTAAATACTGGATACTCGATAATCTGGGTAAGAACATGATAATCTTATTTGGAACATATATTTAATAAATTCATGAAGTTATATCAAAGTTCTAGAAACCCTATGTTTAATCATGATAAGAGAATCAAGAACTGACTGAAACTAAGGACCCTATAGGTGAAAGGAACCCACTAGTGAAATCCCACATACCTGGTGATGAAATCCACGAAAAAAAACTTAAGTTTCGGGGCTAGAACTGCTGGAGCTTGTGGCGTTCTTGAACTAGGGTTCTTGAGCTTTTTTCTCCTCTCTTGCTTCTAATTTTCTATGTTTTGATTTAATGATTCGACTTGGATATGTTTAATTATGTTTCTAGGCTTAAACTGACTAACATCGGAAGAATTAGGGTCAAAACGACGTAACTTAGGGTTTAAACAGAGTGGGAAGGTCAAAAAACCCTGGGAAGGTTGCTGTTTGGACTCACGATGGCCAGGACTGACGGTCCGTCGTGCGCCCGACGCTCCGTCGTGAGGGCCTGTTCAGTAGGACTTACTAAAATAGGCATAAAGTTTTACTCGGAGGTTTAATTTTATCAAGGTGGGTGGCTATGGAAAGATAATTCAATTATTTATCTGTTGATATGTCATGGGAGACCTAGTTCATTTGGTGCTAAGAGTTATGATCATTTTAAGTTGATCCAATTGCATTTCCCCTTAACTGGCTGTAAATATTCCACCTACGGTCAGACCTATGAATTGTAGGTCCACCTACAAACCATGTTGGTCTTCCATAGCTCTTGTTAGAGAGTGGTTGAATGGAGTCTTGATCGATAGTCACGGACTACCGATCGTCGTTTGACATATGGACCGTAAGTCCGTCCGTCGTCCAAGACTTAACCAATTTTTCTAGGCTGAAATTTTTGTGAGTTTCAGATCCCATCGACGTTTGTGCAGGATGGACCGTGGTTCAGGCTACGGTCCGTCGATGCCATCGTTGATAGCACCTGCAGATTTATCTGAAAAACTAATTTTTGATCTATTTTGTCTACGGGGTGTTACACGCTCGACGCCAACTATGTTCACTGAGTGTCAGTCCTGCCCAGGTTGTAGGCTCGGGGTTTGACATTACCATTATGGGGTCAGACTCCAAGTTGGGTAGCACATCATCAAGTCATCTCAATTAATACTTCATTAAGATATTACACTTAACTCAGAACATGCTTTACGCAATAAATTTTCAGCTAAATCCAAGAAAAGCAAGATATAACCTACCTCGAAAATGAACCGCAAAGCCCCAAACTATCATAAGATAGTTATTTGCAAATACGATAGGTCCTTTGCAAATGCAATCCCCAAGAATTTCGTTTTCTACAAATGTGACCAAGTACCTGCAAACACATAGAAGGAATTTGTCTTGCACTTGATACAACTCCTAACAATTGTAAAAATATATCCAAATTTAGACTCAACCCTAAGAAATTATTCGAAAACTCTAAATATAAATTAGTGGTGCAAATTTATCATAAAACACATTTATTCCTATTGACAATATCAAATCACTAGTTCAGGGTCATCTTGACCGAATGATAACCATTGTCAAGTCAAAACTTAAGAAAATAAGAAATTTACCAATTAAAGATTCAAAATACCACTTAAAGACTCGAGAATCATGTCGAACCTCCAACTACAATATATATAACCCTCTAGATCTAGTAAAATTATTAAAATTTGGATTAAAACTTGCCAAACTCAAATATTGACATTGGTCAAAATTTATAGTTTTCACTTATAAAACTGAAAGACCTAAAATCAATTTGTTTTATACAAAATTAATGATGGTTTCCACCAAAACGCACACCTTGACAGGAGAAAGAAACTCTTATTTACTTTATTTTCTTTTCTTGTCCTTTTATTTGATAAATTTAAAAATGACCTTCTAGCGCTAACCGTGCAGATAAAATTCAAATTTGAGATGTTTCTAAAAAAATTGCTCTAATTCAAATTTTAACCAAAAATTAAAAGTCAAAATGCTTAACGACACAAAGTGAAAATAAAAGTCTCAAAATCCGAACAAACCATCCTATGACAAAAAAAATTGAACTTTTATGGCTAACCGAGGTTATAAAATTTCAGTTCGAGCATGATTACCAAAAATATTGACTAAAGTGAAATTTTGGACAAAAATTTAAAGTTAAAATGCCTAACGGCACAAACTAAAAACGGAAGCCTCAAAACCTGAATCCCCTATCTTACTACATAAAAATGACCTTCCGCATCTAAGCACATTTATCAAATATATTGACCGAAATAAAATTTTGACCAAAATTTATAAGTTTAAACACCTAACGGCATACACTAAAAATGAAAGCCTCAAAATCCGAACAAATCATCCTACTAGATAAAAAAGGGCCTTTGGAGTTAATTATGCTGGCATATTTCTCATATGAGCACGTTCACAAAAACATTGACCAAAGTCTAATTTTGGTTAAAACATAAGATTTAAAACACCTAAGGCACAAACAAAAAATGGAAGCCTCAAAACTTGGAACCAATTCTTCATGTTAGATCAAAAAAGACTTTTCAAAACAAATGACATTAATGGAGTTCTAATATGAGCATATTTACAAATAATATTGAACAAAATCAAGTTTCGGTTAAAATTTAAAAATTAAAATGCCTAATGACATAAACTGAATATGAAAGTCTCAACACCAGATGTTGATTTACCAAAAAATTTTGACTTCAATTGGTGAATTTAGCAACTATTAAAATATAAGTTAGTAATTAATAATTTACCAAGAAATTTTATCAGAGTTGGTAATAGTTACTAATCAACTAAACATTCACATGTAATACTACCAACTAATATTTAATATGTTGGTAAATTTTACCAATAGTTTAATAATCGGTTGGTATATTACCAACTATTTTAACAATGTTAGTATCTTACTAACGACTATCTTTATTCATCGGCAAAATTTCCAACTAATTGGATATTGGTTGGAAGTTTACCAACAAATTTACATTTCGTCACTAATTTACCAGCACATTTATATTTGGTTGATAAATTTAGCAACAAAATCTTGTTGTTGGTAAATGTTGGTTAGTAATTCATTGGTAATATGTTAAATTATATAAACAATTTTTTGTCATATTACCAACCAATATAAACTTTGTTGGTAATATTACCTACAAAAGGTGTGTGTTAATAATATTTCAGTTGGTAATCCATTCATCGAATGTTGTTAAATTTGACGTCATTTTTTCCCGCCGTATTTATCAACTAAAATATTTAGTTAGTAAGGTTCTGGTTGGTAATCTATTAGAATTTCATGGTTAAGCTTTAAAATATAATTCAGCTAGAAATATGTTGGTAATTTGTTAGTAGAATACTAACTAACTTAAGTTGTTAGTAAAATATGTTGCAAGTTGGGTGTTTGTTTTTTTTTTGAAGTGAGATATCAAGAAAACATTAAAGTCAATGGTAGCCTAATTTTATGGAGAAATAAGATGTCATAATTAATATTTCAAGTATGAGGGAGCAAGAGAACCATAAGACTAATGACATGATTCTGAATTCTCCAACCACCCATGCTAAATTTCTTGTTTTGGGGAAATTAGAAAGGGAGTCGTCCGTGAAATCAAAGTTTACCATGGATCAACCTTTGAAAATTCATAAAAATACTTGAAAAGAGAAAGAAAACGTTGGAATTTCAGGCATAGGTAATTGTAAAATCATGTTATTAATCCTAATATTCTCTTTCTCCCTACTTGATTATTAATAATGACACCTTGATTCTCCAAAAATTTACGCATAGGGTCAAGTCATTTTAGGATTTTCTTGTTCACTAGTACTAAATTTACTTGTGCCTTCCTCCTCTACTCGCATGGAAATATTTTTTTATCCTATGGGAAAATATAAGACAAATGAGTAATCATCATCTTTATTTAGAGTAAAATGATAAATTATTTTGAAGAATTCTTATATATTGATGTAATTTATCAATAGTCATGTCACTGTTTGGAGCTTTATCCATGTTTACCAATGGATATAAAAGAATTGATTTTTTTCTCTTTTGGTTTGCGATTTTGTGATGGTCCTTTTCGTCTTTTTTTTATGGCTTTTTCGACATCTAGAGATTTTCTGTAGTGACACAAAGTCATATATGACTTGTTAAGACTGACAATTTGGCCAGTAGTCCTTGCGACATTTGGATCGCTAGAGAACCGATTATATTGACTTGATATCTGCTCTTCCTTTGTTATTTTATTTTCCATTTGAGAGTGTTGACAACTATTTTCTTGTATAATTCATTTCATTAAGATAAGATAAGGATGGGGGCATTATTAAGGTCACTAATAACGATCCTAAACCTGTAAGTTATCGTTTTAATTGTTGAATTTTACTTAAAATGGATTTATTGAACTAGTTTCTTGTTGGTCACAAACAAACCTAAATTGAAAAAGCTTTTAATCAATTTCACATAGAGAAAGCTTTTCAGATTGGAATAGTTGAATTATATCTTATTTATTCAATGTTTAATTTACCACGTACTTTAAGTCAAAAAATCTTTCGGATCTATGAAAAAGCTTATATTAAAAGACATAATATCAATCGATTTTCTATTAGATTAGATACAACAAATAAAATTGAAATGTTTTTTTTTTAAATCTGAATCTTTTAATGGAAATAAAGTATTTGCAAGATAGTTCTTTAAAGCAGTAAGGAATAAATTACCAGTACATCATCACTTTAAAAAATAAATTTAAAGAAAAATCTTACAACTTGGTGTTTCGTTGATTCAATTATGATGAATCCATGAAAAGGATTCTGCTTGAATTGAATTTCTTAATCGTAACGCCGTCGTTATCAATGTTCTCTTCAAGTTGTGAATGCATTTTATGTCGGACGCAATAGATTGAGTTTCGTTTATAATGATTGAAGGAGAAAATTGTTCAAATGTTATTTTTATTTTTATAGAAGGGGCAAGCGATTAGGGTTTTCTAACATTTGATTTAAAAACATTGTTAAAATTTGGTTTTCCCCCAAATAGAGTTGACAATTTCGACTCATATTAATAAATTCAGCCCATTAAATTCATCTTTTAATATATTGGGTCACTTATATTTCATTTGGGCAAAAATAAAAAGTTGGAGAAATATAAGTAAAATATGGATGTCCATATATATACTCATATTTGTAAATAGAAAAGAAATATTTTCCTTAAATTTTTTATGAATACATTTTCAAAATTCACACAACGGATAATAAATCAAACTCCACATGAACCATCCACCCTAATCTGCTTACCTCAACTTACCGAACTCTATTACCCTCACCCCTCTCTACCCCACCTCACTTGAGTTAAAGTGAGGAGTTAGGTTCAGGATCGAGAATGATTTAGTTTTTCAAGTTCCTTAAGCTACATGTCATTATCGACTCAAACTCCAATTCGGGTAGCACATCATCAAGTTATCTTAATTAATACTTCATTCAGACATTACCTTAATTCATAACATGGTTTACGCAATAAGTTGTCAGCTAAATATATGAAAGGTAAGATATAACCTACCTCGAAATTGAACCGCAAAGCCTCAAACTATCATAAGATAGTTTTTTTACAAACATGATAGGTCCTTTGCAAATGCAGTCCCCAAGAATTTTCTTTTCTACAAGTGCGACCAAGTACCTGCGAACGCAAAGAAAGAATTTGTCTTGCACTTGATACAACCCATAACAATCGTAACAACATATCCAAACTTAGATTCAACCCTCAAAAATTATTCGAAAACCTCTAAATATAAATCAGTGTTGCAAATTGATCATAAAACACATTTATACCTACAATATCAAATCACTAGTCCAGGGTCATCTTGACTGAATGTTAACCATGGTCAAATCAAAACTTAAGAAAACAAGAAATCTACCAAAGATTCAACCACTTAAAGACTCGAGAATCATGTCAAACCTCCAACTACACCATATATAACCCTCCAGATCTAGTGAAATTATTAAAATTTGGATTCAACCTGCCAAACTCAAGTATTGATATTGGTCAAAATTTAAAGTTTTCACTTATAAAACTGAAATACCCAAAATCAATTTGCTTTAAAAAAATTAATGATGTTTTCCACCAAAACACACCTTGACACGAGAAAGAAAATATTATTTCCTTTATTTCTTGCCCTTTTCTTTGATGAATTAAACTGATTTTTAAATCTTGTTGCATAGATAATATTATTTTCATATTTTACCAATTAAGATTTTTTTTTTGTTTTAGTCGTTCCAAAATGATTTGATTATTTTTTAGTTGATTGTTAAGTAAAAAATAAAGAAAAAGTTATCCTCATAAAAATAAAGAATTCTCTTTATCGCATCACAAAGAAGTAAGAAAAATAACTATAATCTTGGAATTCATGAACTTGTTCATGCCATATTTGTTTATCTATCCATTCATGAAAACATGGATAAAGCTCCAAACAGTAACATGGATATTGACTTGTATGATTTTCGTAGAAGGGTGAACATTATTCCTAGCACTTCAATAAAAAATAACAAGTTATCATCAAAATTATTAGAATACTTCAAAATTATGTGATGTTATTTTTAAAGAGGAGCAATCCATTACCATCATCAACATTCCTAGTAGTTCATCAATAGATACAAATTCTTAAAAAATAACTTAAAGATTTCCCTTAATAAAGACGATGACTATTCATTATCTTATATTTTGTTTATGGGTGAAAAGATTGTTACCATGCTACAAGAGGAAGGAGGAACAAGCAAAAGTAGTACTAGTGAAGGGTGATGATATCAATAAAAAATTAAAGTAAATGGCTTGATTACATTCCCAATTTTATGGAGAAACAAGATGCCATAATTAATATTTCAAGTATGAGGAAGCAAGAGAACCATAAGACTATGACATGATTCTGAATTTTCCAACAACCTATGCTGAAATTCTTGTTTTGGGAAATTAGAAAGATTTTATGAAATCAAAGTTTACCCTTGATCATCCATTGTAAATTCAAAAATACTTGAAAATAGAAAGAAAACATTGAAATTTCGGTCATAAGTAGTTGGAAAATCATGTTATTAATCCTAAGGTTCTCTTTCTCCCTCCTACTTGATTATTAATAGTGACACCTTTGTTTCTATTAAAAAAAATTAGGCATAAGGTCAAACATTTTAGGATTTTCTTGATTTCTCTCTTCACTAATTCTAAATTTACTTGTGCCTTGCTCCTCTTAGTAACATGGAAATATTCTTTTATCCCATGAAAAAAATATTAGACAATGAGTTGTCAATCATCTTTATTAAGGGTAATATTAAAATTATCTTAAAAATTCTTATCTATCAATGAATTGCTAGTTGCTAGGGATATTGATGGTGGTAATAGGTTGCTTCTCTTTAAGAAAAAAATTAGGTAATTATGAAATATTTTAAGAATTTTGATGATAATTTGGAGAAACATTTTACATTTAAGTGTTAGGAATAATATGCTCTTGAAAAAATCCAAATATATTTGACTAGTACACACCTTTACAAAAAGGAAAGCCCCATGGTCTATACAAGATTATCAATATTCATGTCACTATTTGGAGCTTCATCCATGTTCACGAAATGGATATAAAAACTGTTTTTTTCTCTTTCAGTTTGCTATTTTGTAATGGTCCTTTGAGTCATTTTCTCTATTTTGTGGCTTTTCGACATTTGGAGCTTTTCTGTAGTGACCAAAAGTCATTTATGACTTACTAGGACTGACAATTTAGCCACCTAATCCTTGCGATATTTGGATTGCTAGAGCAACGATTGCAGTGATGAAATACCTGCTCTTCCTTTTTTATTTTATTTTCCATTTGAGAGTGTTGAGAGCTAAGAGTAGCATGAGGGCATTGTTAAGCTCACTAATCACTCTCCTAAACCCATAAGTTATTAATTAAGTTGTTGAATTTAACTTAAAATGCATTTATCGAACTAGTTTCTTGTTGGACACAAACAAATCTAAATTGAAAAAGCTTTTATTTCTAAATTGTCAAATCTAAATTGACAAAGCTAAAATGAAAAAAATCTTCAGCTCAAGAGGTAAGTCGTACTATTTCTATTATTTCTTTTAAGTTACCAAATGTGAATACTTAATCCTATAAAAATAATGAATTACTCATTACATAGTGTTTTGAATTTTTAGATTGGGATAGTTGAATTATATCTTATTTATTCAATATTGAAATTACTATGTACTCTAAGTCAGAAAATATTTTGGATCTACAAAAAAACTTAAATTTAAAGACATAATATCAATTGATTTTCTATTAGATTAGATACACACACAAAAAAAAACTGAAATGTTTTTCAAAGTGTGAATCTTTTTGAGGAAATAAAGTATTTGCAAGAGATAGTTTTTTAAAGCAATAAGAAATAAATTACTCGTACCTCATCAAATAAAAAAATATTAAAAAAAAAAAGAACTTACAACTCGATGATTCGCTGGTTTTTCAAAGTGTGAATCTTTTTGAGGAAATAAAGTATTTGCAAGAGATAGTTTTTTAAAGCAATAAGAAATAAATTACTCGTACATCATCAAATAAAAAAATATTAAAAAAAAAACTTACAACTCGGTGTTTCGCTGATTCAATTATGAAGAATCCATGAAAATAAGTTTGCTTGAATTGAATTCCTTAAACGTCAGTGATATCAACGTTCTCTGCAATGCTGTGAATGCATATTACGTCGGCCGCAATAGGTTGAGTTGCGTTTATAATGGCTGAATGAGAGGTTGCTCAAACATTATTTTTATTTTTATAGAAGGGGCGACTAGGGTTTTATAAAATTTGATAAAAAAAATATTGTTAAAATTTGGTTTGTCCCTAAATAGAGTTGACAATTTCGGCCCATATTTATAAAATCAGCCCACTAAATTCATATTTTAATAAATTGAGTCACTTATATTTCATTTGGGCAAAATAAACTTCAGTCTATTATTAACACATAAAAATTTGGGCAAAAATAAACTTCAGTCGATTATTAACACATAAAAATTTGGACAAATATAAGTAAAATATGCATATCTACATATGAACTCACATTTGTAACCAAAAAAAAATGTATATTCCTTAAAAAAATTTATGACAACATTTTCAAATATCATGCAATGGATCCCAAATCAAACCCTCAAATGATCCACCAACCCCGATCTGCTTACCCAACTCTACTACCCTTACCCTTCTCTACCCCACCCCACTAATTATGATAAAATCTAGAGTTAGGTTCAGGATCGAGCATAACCTAATTTCTTATCTTTATGGTCGAGTCTTTTCTTTTAGATATGGATATTAACGTCAGTGGATTTCTCTTAACACAAGCCTTGTTAGATAAACCTAGGATCATAAGGTACCGGGTTCCTTAAGCTACATTCCATTATTGGCTCAAACTCCAATTTGGGTAGCACAATATAATCAAGTCATCTTAATTAATACTTTATTCTGACACAGCACTTAACTCATAACATGCTTTACTCAATAATTAAGTTGTTGCTCAAGATAAATCTAAGAAAAGTAAAATATAACCTACCTCAGAATTGAACCACAAAGCCTCAAACTATCATAAGATAAGTTTTTGCGAACACGATGGGTCCTTTACAAATGTAGTCCCCAAGAATTTTATCTTCCACAAATGTGACCAAGCACCCGTGAGCACAAAAAAGGAATTTGCCCTGCATAGATACAAATTATAACAATCTTAAAACATATCTTTATTGAGACTCAACCTTCAGAAATTATTCAAAAACCTCTAAATATAAATGAGTAGTGCAAATTAATCATAAAAGACATTTATATTTATTGACAATATCAAATCCCTAGTTCAGTTTTAAATGTAATGACCCGGAAGGTCATTTTTGGAAATTTTAAATATTAGTGTAACTTGAGTTAATTAATTGAGAGTTTATGGGCTAAAGTGATAATTTATTTAAGATCCTATACCATTTAGACTATATTTAATAAAATATGTGGGTAAAACCTATCACTTTTAGTACTTAAATAATTCTAAAAAAATATATAATATAAAAAAATAGGGAAAAGGAGGAACTGCTTGTGGCGGCGACGTTGAACGAGTGCAAGTATGTTGCTTTGAATTGCTACTTTCAACATTATATATTATATATCATATATATGCGTAGGCAATTATGGTAGGTAGAAAGAAAGAGTAATGTATTAATCAAATCTTTACAATTTTAATTATTTTATAATATTTCTAATTTTGTAAAAAAAAATAATACTAACAATAATCTAATCATTGGCATTGATTGCCACGATATGATCATACATATATGTTTGGAAAGTTTGGATGCAGGTAATACAATCTGCAAATTGTTTTTTTCATTTCGTAAAACTGTCGATTTTAATATTATTTTTTTTTCTTCTTTGATTTATTTTTCTTTTCTTATTGTTTACATTATAAACTAAGATATTATTAAATTGGGTTGTTGGAAGTGATTGGAAAGAAAAATATATGTAAAAATTTGTATTTTGAAAAGTTGAGAATGTATCAGGATGGTGACCTCTACTGATTAAGCCTTTGACTAGACGGAAGTATTGGAGAGTAAATTTACAGAAATATCCTTACTATTGTTAGCATATTATAATTTGAGTTTGTTGTACTAAGATAGATAATTAATTGTTGGTGAATTATTAGAGTTGGTATTAAAAAAAAGAGGGACTTAACCTTAGACTTGGAACTTGGAAAATATAATAGTTGAAATGTTAGTTGGTATCAAGAATTACGAACTTGATTATAAATTTGGGGTGAACTTTTAGGTCAAGGTTAAACACATAAAAGTGTGAGTGTTGTTAGTTTTGAAACCTTATTGTGAATATATACTTGAATAGATTCCATTGGTTTGGAAGCTCAACGGAAAGGGAAGGCTCAAGTCCAACAGTAATTATTCGATTGGCTAAGGCAAGTGGATTTCTAAACTCTTGTTAGGCGTACGAAATTCGTGTATTTCCTTGTGTGATGTTGAGAATGATTTGGAGACTTGTTGTTTATTTGTTGGTGTTGTATTTCTTGTTGTAAATTGTGCTTTGTTATCAAATGGTTATCTCCTCCTTTTCATTTGAGCATGTCATTTGCATTGTATCTGAGACATGGTTGTGGTAAGAGGATGATGTACTATTTTCGAGGGTCGTATCGCGCGCCGTGATGGATATTATATTTCGAGGGACGTATCGCGCGCCGCGAAGGTTACTATTTTATCGAGGGTCGTGTCGTGCACCGCGACAGATGCATGGACAGATATGTCCCCCATGGGTCCCAGCCTGAGAGACAGCGGGTGTGTATCGTTAGGAAAGACATGCATCACGATATTTGACATTGCATCTCATGGCATTGCACATTTTTATTATTGATGAACTTGAACATGTGTTTTGCTGATCTTGTGATTGTTTCTCTGTGAAGCTTGTGACTGTTGAATATTGAGTTGTTATTGAGAATGTGTAAACTGATAGAGTGTGGTTATTGAGTGGTGTGTTTGGTAAACTGTTAGGCTGTAGCATGGAGGTTTAGATAGGGCGTAAGGAGTACCCGTATTTTGTTCACTTAACTTGTGTTTAGAGGTTTGCTTGTTGGGTACCGCGTGGTTTGGTACTCACCCCTTGCTTCTACAAATTTTTGTAGGTTACGAGCCCGGATTTTTGTGATACCTTCCATTCTCTTCGTTTCCGAGGAATCTTGTGGAGGATTGTGAGGTAGTTGTTTGTCATCTCAGCGAACTTTCCTACTCCAGTTTATGACTTTGTTTTTACTTGAAAAACAACTTCATGTTAGACTTCTATTTTATTTCAAATTCTAATATTTACATTAGAGGCTTGTGCACGTGACAACCTGGTTTTGGGGATTGAATTAATATGACTTGGTTTCATAATAGAAATTGTTATTAGATTGTCATTTACTTCCGCACTTTGTTAGATATTGGGTTTTAGGCTGACTTGCCTTGGTGGGATAAGACGAGTGCCATCACGTCCATTTTTGGGTCGTGACAAAATGGTATCAGAGCCCCAGGTTCATAGGTCTCACGTGTATACAAGCCGAGTCTACGTAGAGTCTCAAGGATCAGTACGGAGACGTCTGTACTCATCTCTGAGAGGCTATAAAGATTACTAGGAAACTTCCTTTTGTTCATTCTTTCTCATTGTGCGTAGTTACCTTCGTTAGTACTGAGTTGTTGTATACTCTTTTGACAGATGACGAGGACTAGAACTAATATTACTGGTGGTAGAGGGAAGGCACTTCCCGAGGCAGTTGTTGAGGCCCCAGCAAGAGGTAGGGGTAGATCTCGAGCTAGAGGTCGTGCTAGTAGTGCGACAGTAACCAGAGGTCGTGGACGTGGAGCAGCACCAGTGAGAGGTCGTGCTAGAGAGGTCTCTACCGAACCACAGATTGATGACAGAGAGGACCAGGTTCCTCCAGATCCCGTAGTCACACCTTTGCTTCAGGATACGCTATTGAGGGTGTTAAGTGTGCTAGAGGGATTTTCTCAGGGTGGTGGTGCAACTACCACACCACATGACTCTCGTACTAGAGAGGGGGCTCAGACCCAAGAGCAGCAACAAGCTCCAACTACGCCGTATATAACCCTTTAGATCTAGTGAAATCATTAAAATTTGGATTCAACCTTGCCAAACTCAAATATTGACATTTGTTAAAATTTCAAGTTCACTTTTCAAACTGAAATACATCCTCAAAACATAATCGATCACCTCAAAAATTGTGCTACTTATTCCCAAGTTATAAATAACTAACCACAACTATGAAGATGGTTAAATAGCGGAAAAGAAAATAAATCACAAAACAACCTTGAGGGTCACTATGTATTGTTAATTCTCTTGTATATGTTGTTTCAATTTTGTTAAATATAGTTTAGTACTTTTATATATAGAGAGAGAAGAAAAATCCAAAGTCAATTTGCTTTATCATAAATTAATAATGCTTCCACCAAAGCACACATCTAGACACAAGAAAGAAAATCATATTTCCTTTATTTTCTTGTCCATCTCTTTGATGAATTAAACTGATTCTAAATCTTGTTGCATAGTTGATTCCGTTTTCATATTTTGCCAATTGATTTTTTAAATTTATTTAAGTGGTTTCAAAAATATTTTGATTATTTTTTTATGTTGAATTTTAAGTAAAAAGAAAGCAAAAAATTATCATGATAAAAATAAAAAAATTTCCTTAAATCGCATACCAAAAAATAAAATAAAATATTCAACTATAATCTTATTCATGCAGGATTTGTTTTTCTATCCATTGACAAACATGGATAAAGCTCCAAACAGTAACATGAATATTGATAATCAAGGTCTTAGTTCTTGCACCACACTTCACTAGAAAATACTTCTACAAATAATCATCAAAATTATGAGAATATTTCATAATTACCTAATTAATGTTGTTCTTAGGAGCAATCCCTTACCACCACCAATATTCTTATTTCCAAGTAGTTCATCAATACATAAGAATTCTTCAAGATAATTTATCAGATTATCCTTAATAATAAAGACGATGACTACTCATTATATTATATTTTTTTCATGGGAGAAATGAATTTTTTCATGCTACAAGAGGAAGGAGGAACAAGCAAAATTAGTACTAGTGAAGATCAGGGAGAAATAAAAAAAAAACATTAAAATCAATGACTTGATTCCTATGCCTAATTTTATGGAGAAACAAGATGACATTTTTGATATTTCAAGTATGAGGGACTAAGTGAACCAATATAAAACTAATTACATGATTATGAACTCTCCAACAACCTATGAAATCAAAGATTACCATTGAATTTAGGGTTTTGGATCTACCTACAGACTGGTCGATGGTGGATGGGTTCAGGGACTTTGTTTTTTGACCTTCGACTGATGTGCCATGTATGGTCCGTTGGTCAACCTACGGTTACATTCCCCCATGGTTTCCACTGAGATTTCTTAGAATTTCATTAATTCTAAGACTCACGTATGAGACCTACCTACAACTCGTGGATAGGTCAACGGGCCGTCCTGGTGGACCGTCGAAGAGTAATAGAACTAGACATTTCAACCAATCTTTGGTCTTGCCAACAACTGACCAACATGTGAATCGTGATCCCACCAAAAATTTGTTGGATGCTCCATCTGTGTTGGCACCAAGTTTTGGAAAGATTGAATTTCTTATCTTTTGAATAGAAGGTGTTACATTAGGTCTTAGTTTAGAGTCAGGTGTCAAGTCTCAAGTCAGAGTTATGGATCGGATCCTAGGTTGGAGTTGGGAGTTAAGTTGCAGGAGTTGGGTAATACATATATCCTTGGTATAGTCAACATTGGGATTCATGTCGTTAGTTAGGATCGATAGTCGGGTTTTTGATCGAGGTTGAGATTCAGATCCCAGATCCCTGATGGGGTAGGAGTTTGTTCAAAGGTTACATTCGAGAGTCGTGTCTTGAGTTAGATTGGATGGTGAGGTGAAAGAATATTTTAAAAAATATTTTTTTCTTATTTTATGTCGGGAAGTTATATTCTTAACTTGGAGAAACATAAGAGCACTTGAATATTATATTCAAAAACATTTTAGTAAACCAAGCATAAGAAAATTGAAAAATAATTTCCTTCTATAAAACACACCTAAAAATATTTATTTTAATTATTTAAGCTAATTTCAATTAACTTTGTTAAATATTTAAAGTGTTTGACTTTCGAATACTAAAGTAGGTCAAAACCATTCTATCCCTTTCATATTTTACCCAAATTATTTTTACTCATATTCATATGAGTGTATTTACTCCGATCTATTTTAGCTCAATTTATTTCAACTTGTCCAAATCTAAATCCTCCCATTTGTCATCCCTAGTGAATCACCCAAAAAGGACATTTCAATAATGATAGAATAATTAAAGTCTCAATGTCTAAATAACAAATATGAACTGATAAAATTATACATATTTGCTAGTGATATAATAATATATATGAATTTATATGTAATTTTATACTTTGGTACATTATTTAATATTTTGATATACATTTTTTATAAATATTAAATGTTGTATCAAATATCAAACTCTTTTTAAAAAGCATACATAAAATAATGTAATGAGGTGCATGACTCGATAATATTCTATCTGTAACGAGGTGGATGGATCGATAATATTCTGACTGTAACGAGGTGGATGCTCGATAATATTTCATTTGTAACGAGGTGGATGACGAGATAATATTCCAACTGTAACGAGGTGCATGGATCGATAATACTCCATCTTTAATGAGGTGGATGCTCGATAATATTCCAACTATAGTGAGGTGAATGGCTCGATAATATTCCATTTGTAACGAGATGGATGGCTCGATAATATTTTGACTATAACGAGGTGGATGCTCGATAATATTTCGACTATAACAAGGTGGATGGCTCGATAATATTCCAACTGTAATGAGGTGAATGACTCGATAATAGTCCAACTGTAACAAGGTGGATGACTCGATAATAGTCCAATTGTAACGAGGTGGATGACTCGATAATATTCCATCTGTAATGAGGTGGATGCTCGATAATTTCCAACTATAGTGAGGTGAATGGCTCAACAATATTCCATTTGTAACGAGATGGATGGGTCGATAATATTTTGACTATAACGAGGTGGATGCTCGATAATATTTCGACTATAACAAGGTGGATGGCTCGATAATATTCCAACTGTAATGAGGTGAATGACTCGATAATAGTCCAACTGTAACAAGGTGGATGACTCGATAATAGTCCAACTGTAACTAGGTGGATGACTCGATAATATTCCATCTGTAATGAGGTGGATGGCTCGATAGTTTCCCAACTGTAACGAGGTAGATGGGTCGATAATATTCCATCTGTAATGAGGTGGATGCTCGATAACATTCAAACTGTAACGAGGTGGATGATGATAATATTCCATTTGGTAACAAGGTGGATGTCTCTATGATATTCCAATATAATTCAAAAATAGGAACCTGAAAAGGAAAAACAAATATACGAACGACTTATGGGGTAGATCGCCCAACAAAACTATATGCGGAAGTCTTTGATTGGCTAATCAAAACACATAATCCACTTATGGGGTGGATACCCAACAAATTAGAATTTTGACTCTGACATTGTCAAGAAACACGTAAGCCTAAATTTTTACGCGACAGACGTACTAAAAACTAAATTGATGTATATGCACGTCGCGACTATGGTACTGTTCTTTAAAAGATAGAATTATCAAGGTGAATGACTTAATTCATTCACACGAAGATTAAAGACATGCTTTCCTTCCTTGACAGACTCAACGACATTTAAGTTTGTTGTTGACATTTTCAATGGTTATCGAAAACTTGCAATAATTCGATGACTTTGACTATCATGGAGATATTGTGGTCACCAATAACTTTCTGATGTGATGGACGTATTGATCTTCTCTTGCAACACATCTAAGATAGTGTCACTTTTGATCATCTTAAAATTTGATGTTGATTTTACATACGATTTTGATTTTACCAATATTATCACCTGTAAAGCTCGACACTAAAAGTCAGTACCGACGATGAAGTAAATAATAAAAGTGATATTGAAGAACAAGATTAAGTCATTTGTCTTATCGATATTAGACTATGATGAGCCTAATTATAACTTCGATCATGAATCGTGACTAGTGATCATCCAACACGTTGTTTCTTACAACTTTGAAAGAATCTATTAGTGTTTGGCTTCAATATTCATGCAACATAAAAAAGAAATTGTTTATAAATCACTTGAGGCAATGTAATGAAATGAAGAAAAATTGAGATAAAAAGCTTTCTTATTATGTGGATGAGGCCACGAGAGGCCTAAATGATGTCTTTTTTCACTCTTCACAGCTCTAACATTGTCATTATTGTGACTTCATTATTCCTGCATTCGAAGAAAAATTCTTAGTTTAAAAGAGTGATTTATGTTGGTCTTGTCTCCACGCTCTTTCATGCGGTTAGCTTACACGCTCGTCCGTCCTTTGTAAGACAGTGTTGATGGAACTTTTGAGGACCCTCCTCAAAAATTTTGTCCTGGTCTGAAATATATTTAATTTTTGTAACTTGATTTGTTAATTCTGAGGTTGCCATTCAGGAATTTTGAGGCTCCTCCTCAAAATTCTGTCCCAGTTTTTCTCATTAATAATAAGTATAAAACTTTAATCAAATGACATTTTTGTGTGGAATTTTTGAGATCTTCTCAAAAATTTGTCACAGTTGCACATTTAAACATGATTTCCAACTTGATTCTCCATAACATGTCATCATGTGGAATGTAGAGATCCATCCAAAAGTCTACCCAATTGCATTTTGATATTTCAATATTGACTTGTTGAAGAAGTCCATCTTCGAATGAATTTTTTAGATTCTCTCAATACTTCTATCTCAGTTTCCATTATAACGATATATGAAAATCTTACGGCAAATATGACCGAGCCGTTGTGGCGCCTACGTATCCCGTTAAAGAAGGAATCAAGTCAAACGTAGTTCCCCTCAAAGGTTAACAATAATAAGAAACATACAAAGAAACTGATCGAGGCTGAGATAGGACGCCTACGTATCTTATTATTGAGAATTCAGGTCGAACGTAGTTCAAAGTAAAAAGAGAATATTGAAAGTATATAAAGGGTTGATCGAAGCCGACATAGGCCGCCTGCGTATCTCATTTTTGAGAATTCAAGTCAAACGTAGTTCATTACAAAAATATGCGATAAAAAGGAAACAAAGAGATTAAATATGCTTTTCAAAATAAAGATAACAATAACTTCATATGCAAAATTTTGATCGATGCTGGACATTTCTTTTCGACCATTGATGACGAATGTCTTCCAAATGACTTAGTTCAAAAATATCTTGTACGCACTCTTAAGCATTTAATATGTTATACCATGAGGTGGTTTTCTCAATATTGATTAAATTATTGTTGATCATGTTTTGTATCTTGTGCTTCAAGGTCGAACAATTCTCTGTGTCGTGTCCAATGGCTCCTGAATGATAAGCACATCTGTGGTCAGCCCTGTAAAATCTTCCCAAAGAATTGGCTTGTCTTCCTTTTATAGGATGGAGCATTCCCATTGCTTTCAACCTTACATAAAGTTGAGTTTGAGATTCCCTTAATGGTGTAAACAATTTAGGAGTCTTCCTAAAGTTTATTCGGGGAAATTTTTTCTGATCAACATTATGATTTGGATATTTCCTTTAGGAAGATGACCGCATATAGGTAGTCGTGACCGTACCTACCGCCTATGTTTTTCCTTTTGATGTATCCATATCATTTGTTCTGGTAGCTTTTCCATTAACTCGCAATGCGGTAAAGTTTGTGACTCTTCCGGTCTTGAAACCATCTTCCAAAGTTTCTCCCACTTTGACGATCTCGATAATTTTTTGTCCATCATGCACAACATTCTTTCATAGTACTCAGGCTCTTCAATTCGAATGAACATTTCGGTGCTCTCACGTTCGGACATGGGAGGTTGAACTCTTGCGGCGTCCTTTCTCCAAAGAAGCACGTATTCTCGATAATTTTCTATAGACTTCTATTTGATCTTCTCCAAGTAGTAGCAATCTGGGGCAGCTCCTACATTATGTCCAAATCTTTCCGTGAAATCTTTTGCCAGTGCATTCCAACTTAACCATTGTTTCAGTTCTTGTGATGTAAGCCACTCCACAGCTTATCCACTTAGACTTCGACTGAAGAGACGCATCAACAATGCTTCATTTTTACCAACTCCCACGAGTTGATCACAATAAACGTTCATATGTGCTAGAGGATTGCTAATTCCATTAAAAGTGACGAACTTTGGCACTTTAAACCCTTCCATAAGATCCAAATTTGGACGAATGCATAGAGTTTTATAATTCAGCCCCCCCTTCTGAATCATAATCAAGTTCTTTTATCGCTTTCACAATCTCTCCTTTATAATCGGCTTAGTATTTTCCTCTTTGGACATTCACTCCTTCTCCTTCTCTTCATAGTGGTCAAGTTTGGAATAGGCAGTATAGTGAAGATGTTGTTCGGCGTGTCCTGGAATATCAAAAGTTACTTTTGGAGGTAGGGGTTGAGCATTTGATTGATTTTGAGTGCCTTTTGCAGGGGTCTTGTATATGAAAGGGGGTGTTTGACGATTCTTAACATTTAAGCTCTGAAATGGATGGAGTATTTGAGAGTTATTTGCATTTTATTTTTGAAGAGGATGAAAAATTTGAGAGTTGGGATTCAAGCTTTGAAGAGGAGGCAGTGTTTGGTATGAAGTGTTGGTCTGATGAAGATTTGACGCGGTTAGGTCGATGGTGAAAGGATTTTGAGTAGGGTTGGAGGGTGGGTAATTTAGGACATGTTCCGAATTTTAAGTCAGAGGAGGAAAATGAAGTGGAAGTCTTCCATTGCCTAGAGTGTTGACATCGATAGTCGGAATTGACAAATCTTATTTAAAAAAAGTTCAACCCTTAACTCAGCAATGTGTTGCATCAAGTGCGTAATTCACTCATATTGTTCAACGGCAGGCGGTTAAACTATAGCAACTTCATTCAGGTTGGTATTCTCATTATTCTGAGTCATTATCTTCTCTCTTTCAACAAATTTCGATTAGGAAAGTAATCTTTGAAAACTTTGATGTTCAACAACTAATCAACACAAATCAGTATTGAGTACCTTAGAAGGAAAAATAACTCAAAGGCAAATGTGTTAGTTTGTGTAGGTAGTAGGTGATACAAAATATCACACACAAATCTGTAAGCACACAAGAGTCGCTTCATTTGAAGAAAGACTAGCCCACATATATAAAGAAATGATTAGATAGACAGGAATTTGTCTATCTGATTTTTAGTTTTGTGAGTCAAAAATGTCGACCTGAATCGAGACAAAGTCGATTGAATATTTTATTGTCGTACTTCTGATTTTTGACTGATATGTAACTCTAGTTTCTTTGTAAGAGTTGAAAAAGATAAAATTTCTCAAAATGGGGGTCGAACCTTGGAAGGCTGCCTATGTATCTCACTAGGAGAATTTAGGTCCTACATATTTCGACCCTTGAATCATTTTTCTATTTGAGACAACGAATATTTTTTCTGATATGAGAGTAAAATTAAAAAAATGAAGTTTGAATTTGGTTATGAAACTGAAGACTCGAAGAGTATTTGGACGCACTTTAGATAGTGACTTGATATTTGTGCTTAGGGTTCTAAAACAATTTGAAGAAGAATGAGCTAGAATATCTCCAGATAAAGTAACATATTGATATAAGCAGTTATAACACATAAACAAATATTACGCGTTCTAAACAGATATGTGACCCTTTTGTGCCAAGGGTAGGCCTAGAGATTTGAGGGATGTATACGTCATTTGAAACATTTCATTGCCCCAAAGCTCAAATTTATACAAATTTATGAATGAAGCTGAATGGGGATACATAATAGGGAAAATGGACTACAAAATAATCAGTCTCACGCAAGGGTACGACCCTAAACTATGCTTCCACGAATGATTCTTATTCTTTCTTGATTTTTTTGTCATCTTTGGGTGCCAATGTATTTCGATGGACTAGTAGCTTGTGAAACTCTTTTTTTAGCAGTAATCCTTACCCCCTTAGACAATAATTTTTCAAACAACGTATACATCCTTCAAATTTAAACACATAAGTATGAACGTCCGTTTAGGTCGTGGGCCGTTTTGGACTCATGGTGGTCTTCTAATGGGCTCAACACGCTTTAGATGTTGGGTCATCTTAGTTCAAATGCTCCTAAATTTCGGATTTGGTTTAGCTCTATCCTATTTGACTAAGAGTGGCTTTGAAAAGACCGGGGACCCGAACGGACAATTTTGGTTGGAACTCGCGACAACCATTGGACGCAGGACGAACCAATAAATTAATGCTAATTCTGGAAAAAGGTTGAGTATAGAAAAGTCCGGTTGCGGTTCCGCAACCCGTCCTTTAATATACTATACAATATATATCAAAATATGCCATGAAATACAATGCCAATAATATAATTAAAACATATTAGTCACAAATAAGCAATTCAATAATTACAATTAGTCAAATAGTCAAATCCTTTTGGTTAGAACTTAATTAATCCCCAGCTAAGTTGTCGTTTCATATATATTAAAAGAAAAAAAACTATGTTTGAAACATTGATTAATCTTATGATTTACAAGAAATTGACTTTCCGAATTAATAGAGTGGACACTTAATTTTTAATAACAAATCAAGAAAAACTTATAATTATTCTCAAAAGATTTGAACAGATAAAATTAGTTGAAAGAAAGGTTCGAAGTTCAAATATACATTCCAAGAAGGTGTTAGGCCCTCGGAATGTCCGCTAACTTGCGGTTGACTAGCGATTTGACTAAAAATGGTTTAGACTTAAACTTTCCAACTTTGACTAAGTAAAGTTCATTTTTAATTATTTAAATATTATTATTATTAATTGATTAATTATTTTTAGGGAGAAGAGGGAGATCATTTAAAAAGGGTAGTGACCTAAGGTGGTTGATAAGACTAATAAAATAAAAGCTAAGTGACTCGTACAAAACAAATATTTAAATATTTTTATTTATTTATTTTCAATATAAAGAAAACTGGAAATCTTGGGTTTTGATTAAATTAAGCCATGAAATAAACAAAGTTACTTAAAATGGCAACTTTCACATATAGTAAATAAAAAATTCATATTTGTATGCTATAGCAAAGTTTGCATAATTGCGCTCCAAGCAAAAATAGAAACTGTATAATTCTCTATACATATACAGTTGAACCAAATTGTATAAAACGAAGTGTATAAGCCAGAAAGAGAGACACTTGGACAGAGAACTGTATAAAAATAAAGTATATAAAATGAATTGTATTATTATAAGTGTATAGAACGATTATATAGAATTTGAATTTGTATAAAATGAGAAAGAGAGAAAGACAAAAGAGACTTGACAAAGAATATACAATTGAATCGAATTGTATAAAACGAGAAAGAGAGAAATTAGATAAAATTTGAAAATTGTATTTAACGAGAAAGAGAGAAAGGAAAAAGAAACTGGAAAGGGGAGTATTTTTATTGTATAATTATAAGTGTATAAGACGAAAATATATGTACTTGCATGTGTATATACAATTTTCTCACGCTTTATACAAACAGACACGCAATTTATACATTTTGCTTCTACAGAAATGCAATTTATACATTTCGCTTCTGTTTGTATAAGTGAGAAAGGCGAGGGTGGCGAGCGAGATTTGGGAGAGCGGCGAGCGAGATCTTGAAGAGGGGAGAGAGGGGAACAAAAATATATGTATTTATACAATTTTCTCTGCTTTATACAATTAGAAACATTTTTTATAAACTTAAGATTGCTATTTTATACAATTTTCTCTACTTAAAACAATACAAATAAGAGTAAAAGGGAAGAGAGTATTAAATTTGGGCTTTAGGCCCAAATCTTTATAACCTGTCCTAAATCTAAGTAATCCAAAATGGATCTTGACCTACTTAGACCTGTTGGGCTTTCTGGAATTTCCTTTGGGCTTCTGGCCCTATATTCCTTATTTTCCACACTTAAAATATGTTTATACACCAAACGTATATGGATGTATACGATATGTATTTCAACTCGTTTCCGTGTATATTGGGATGTATGCTGAATGTATGCTGCCCATTTCAGACTACCATCACCTGTTTTGTCAGTTCAGACCTGTATATAATGATTCTTTCTGTGTATACTTGGGTATATAATTTTCTAATTCAAGTATACTACCTCTTTTGGGATTTTTAGAGACCTGTAAAATTAATTTCCAGCCTACATTTATCGACCTCAACCTGTACATCAATTTTGCAGCTTGCTGAAGGGGCTGACTCGAAGGAAAAAGGGGATTTAGGGCCTTTATGGCCCATCCGAAATATGAGGGAAGAAGATTGGATTCCATGAGGACTCGAGTGGTATCACATGCAACAAAAACGAAATTAACAAATCAATTTCGTCAAAGTCTAACAAAGATGTGGTTTAAACAATCAAGTAGCATAATTAAATAGTATTAAGAGCAATGAAGGATCTCAATATAAACAAGAAAGTAACACTAAAACTTATCATTAACAAAGTCAACTCTTTAGTCTACTAAGCAACTTGTTTCAAATGCAAAACATTATTTACCATCATTCTAGGAAGTAGAACACATAAGAAAAGTGAAGAACCCACATTACAAACTTTGATTTGAAGACTACACTCATAGCATAAAAAAAGAACTTATAACAGAATATGACAATTAATGATTTTAAGCATGCTTGAGTATGTTCTTCAAGCTACATACTATAGAAAAGTAAAATGATAGTCATAACACATGATATAACCATATATACATAGAAGATATACATGAATACATCATAAGCCTATTAAAATGGGCCACTTAAACATCCTAATCCACTGATATGTTAGAGTTGTAAAAGAACAATGTTTCAACTTCATTAAAATAACCAGAGAGAGACCACTGTACTAGCATATTAAGCATGATTCAGCTAAATGACTTCACTGTGTAAGGAAAAATAAATGCACATTTAAGTATTTTGGATTTCTAACCGAGATAAATTAAACGCATAATATAACGATTAACGTAAGTGAAGAAGGGACTATTACCTTTTTCCGAGCAGCTGAACTTAGACTGAATGAGCAGAGACAGCAAGCTTCCACCATCGAAACAAAACTCCGAGAAGTTCGATAAAGAAAACAGAAGCGAACCAGTAAAAAGAGGGAGTAAAACCTGGATTTTTCAATCTATTTTGCAACCTATTTCCTAAGTATTCTTATATAAATGTATATGACTAATAATTTCTCTACTTTTCTCTCTATTGTTGGCTCTTATCCAACTTTTACAAGTTACCTGCAACGTCTATTTTGTCTCACTTTTTTTCCATTTTCGTAACCCTCTCACTCTCTCTTTTTTTTCCCTTCACAAAGAGAAAGATGAAGGTATTTATATAATTAAATTAGGGCAGAAAATAGGAGGAAATTCGGGATGGAATTTCAACAAATTCAAATTCGAAATGGAGGATAAGGTTTCCATCTTAGAACGAGTACCAATTTCCAACCGAAATATGAAGGGAGTCTTCCGATCTTGAACAAGGACATGCGAGGCACCAAGATGATAACACATAGAAAATCCAACAACGATCCTTGTACGAAGATAGACACGCGCGAGTGACATGGACTGCTGGGCTGCGTTTTGCGGTAGCTGGGCTGCTGGTTCGCGATTTGAGTCGCTGGAATCGATGGATCACGTTTCTAGATTAGATTTTGTTGTGTGAAAATGAAAAAGAAAGAGGTGGGGTCGTTTGCTTGCTGTAATATATTGTTAATGGGGTTGGACTGATTTGGATATTGAAAAGTGGGTTGGTTATTGTATAAAAAAGTGGGCTAAAAGTTGGGAATGTTGTAGCAAAACCCAAACTTAGTCTCAAATGGGTTTAAGGGATTGGATAATGAATTAATATAAATTAACCAATTTCGATATTCAAGTCTCAAAGAAGACGTTGAAACTTTCAACCGATGTCTTTTGGATGAAAAATGGGTCCCACTTTTAAACTTCATTCAAGCCAAATTTCATAAAGTAGCTTGGAATGAGCTTGGAAGCCTCGAAACCCTAACCAAAGGTTCTTGTAGACCAAACTCATTGTTCTAGATCTAACAAAGTTATTATAATTTTATTTCGTGGTCATTTACCTAAAGTTTTGACCGAAGTGAACAATTTAAAATTCAAAAGCTCCAAAACCCATGAACTTGCAAAGATAATGAAATGAGCGACCAAGTGACCGAACTATCAGTCCCAACAAGTTTGTGGTCGTTGTAGAAGCTCTAAACACTGAAAATATAGCATACCAAAAAATTAAGTAAACTTAACTATCATCTTGTGATTAATGAAATTATTTATGTAGGATTTTTTTTATATCCATTTGTAAATATGAATGAAGCCTCAAAGGGTGACATGAATATTGATAATCAAGGTCTTAGTTCTTGTATTATACCACCAGTCTATGTGTTGGGTTTTAGCAAAATGTGATTGGGAACGAGAAAAAAAAATGGAAAATGAGGGATCAAATTTTGGAGGCAAAATGAAAAGTCATTTGCAAAGTGCATAATGAAAAGTCATTTGCAAAGTGCAAAGGAAAAGTAATTTCTTCCATATTGGTAGAAGAAAGGAAATTGTTATCCTTATATTACGAACACTTCCTTTACTCCTTAAAGGGTTAAGAATAAGGTGCCCGCTCACGCTGTTTTTGTCGCTCGCTTGGCCTCGATTTTGGATTTGATTTGGATTAGGATTTAACAAATGATGTGATTGATTGATAAATTTATGTCTTGTTAATCGAATAAATCATGTTTAATCAATTTCTTTTCTCTTATAAATTAATTCATAATGTTAGTTAAATAACATAATAAATTTTGGTGCAAAAGAATTTATTTGAATTTCACGTGCAACATTAATAACGATATGAAGAGACTTGTTCCTTCCGAAAAAGTCGTTATTTTTCCCAAAAGACACAACTTTCTGGAAAAAAATAGGTTCTCAACAGACAGACACATTTCTTGCTGAAAATGGCAATAAAAAGGAGGCCTTTTTTGTTTTTTCGAACACTACAAAATTTTCTTCTCTGCATACATTTTCTCTCTTAAACAAAATTGACGATCGATTGAGTCTATGTATGGTCTTGTTACTGCTCTTATGTTCACTGATGTTATTAAAGTTTGAGGTACCGCTAATTCTTTAACAGGTTAATCTGTTTTACCTTGTGAGAAATTAATTTGCAATCACGGGTACAGTGAGAGGATTAAATTTCTTAATGAAACACAGTGATTTCTGTAGACTCAGATTAAAAGTTCTCTTTCTATTTCATCTTATTTTTGTTTCTGTAATTTTTGACTAATCTTAATACAAGAAGAGATAACAATCTTATGAAATTTATTAGTTTCTGCATTTGCGGTTTCTGGAGATTAAAACCTTTATGGTTTTCTACTTGTTTAAATTTTTAAAATTCATTTGATTAACGATTAAAAGGACATAAAAATTCTATCCTTAAATCAGAAACAGATTGTGTAAGGATTTATTCTTTACTATTAGTATTTCACATACTAAAGTTGTCAGTAATTTGTGACATAAAAATGCCTAATTCAAGTCAACTAAAAGTTGGAATAGTGAGTGCTTCAACAACATGGGTTGCACACAATCGTTCAACAACTCCCTAGCACCGGCTGAGAAACCTGCAAAGTTTTCTGTAGTCAACTTCAAGAGATGGCAGCAGAAGATGTTCTCCATCTCACTATGTTGAGTCTGCAGAGTTTCAATAATGAGAATGTTCCTGTTATGTCTAATGAAACTCAGCCTGAAGAACGATTCTTGGTAACAGAAGCATGAACACGCTCAGATTTTTGGTGTAAAAATTATATTTTGAGTACATTGTTACAGTAATGTCAAAAATCTCAAAAGAACTCTGGGATGCTTTAGAAAAGAAGTACAAAACACAGAATGCCGAAATGAAGAAGTTTATTGTGGAAAAAATTCTAGACTATAAGATGATAGACAGTAACATCTTCGTCACTAAAATTCAAGAACTGCAGGTCATAATCCATTATCTCCTTGTTGAAGGTATAAATTTATTTAATGCCTATGCTGAAAATATTAAGTTTATTCTTAATACTCACATAATCTTTAATGTAGGATTGGTTATGAATGATGTTTTTGAAGTGGCAACCATAATTGAGAAATTACCTCCATTGTGGAAGGACTTCAAAAACTACATGAAACATACACGCAAGGATATTACTATTAAAGATCTCATAGTAAGGATGAATATCAAATAGGCTACACAAAAGAGTTCACTTGGTAATTCAACAATATCTAGAGTAAATATTGTTGAAGAAGATCTCAAAAAATGAAAGAAAAGAAAGAAAGCATCTGATTCAAAACCAATCCTCCTAAGAAGAAATTAATTGGAAGCTGCTTCAATTATCAAAAATGTGGTGATAGGGCTACTGAATGTCGGGGTCCCAAAAAGAACAAGAAGTAAGGATCAAGCAAACTTGGTTGAATCCAAAGGATTTATGGACGATCGCTGTGCAATATTTTCATAATGTAACTTGGTTGGAAATCCAAGATAATGGTGGATAGATTTTAGTGCATCATGTCATGTTTGTGCCAACAAACAATTATTTTCATCATATACTCCAGCACCTACAGATGAGAATTTGTTTATGGATTCCCCTGTTTTAAAGGTGGAAGAAACTGGTAAGATCCTACTAAAGATAACATCAGGAAAAGTGGTGACTATGAACAAAGTCTCGTATGTTCTGAAATTGCGAAAGAACTTAGTTTCTATTCCAGTTCTGACTAAGAATGGATTTAAACGTGTATTTGTTTCTTATAAAGTAGTAGTAAGTAAGAATGAAATGTATGTAGGAAAAAGTATCTTAGTAATTGCAATTGATATGAATAAAATTTTTGCTTCTTCTTACTAGCTTGACTATAAATCTTTATGGCATGAACGTTTGGGACACGTGATATACCGTGGTTTCACGGTATTATTAATATTTTTTCCTTAAGTTTAGTGTGTACAAAAGCCTTTTTGTGCTAATTTTTATGTAAGTTTCTCTTTATTTGCAGGAAATCTGTCTAAAAGAATAATGTGGAGGTTTTTGAGCGAGAAATACAAAAGAGTACCACCTACGGAGCTTGTGATGGTTCGTCATGCCCGTGACGGTCCGTAGGTGGCATCGTAGTGCAACTGCTGAAGGAATATGGGGAACTTTGACCAAGTGTGGGGTTACGGAGTGCGTGACGGACCGTCATAGCCATGATGGTCTATCCTGCTGGTTCTTCATGAAGTTCAGAGAATTAGTCCAGTACACAAATTCCAAGAGTTTAAGTGTTTTGGAACGGAGACCCTCGACGGACCGTTGTGCTTGTGATGATCCATCATATCTGCTGTCGAGGTTAATGAAGAGAGCAGCAAAAGAAATTGTACTAGTATGGGACGACGGAGTCTATGACGGTCCGTCTTGACCACGATGATCCGTCGCGAGGTACGTCGACCCAGCCACGTTTTAACAGATTTCTAGGTAATAGAGTCCTTATTTAATTAAGGTTTTATTGTTTTTATAAATAGTCCAAAAAACCTCGTTTTTGACGTTAGACCCTGGATTATTTTTAGACTTTTTGTTAGACCCTGGATTATTTTTAGACTATTTGTTAGACTCTTGATTATTTTTTAGACCTTTTGCGAGACTCTTGAATATTTTGAGACTCCTGTAATTGAGTGTTAACGATTTTTGTTGATTAATCAAGCGAACTTTCGAATTTTACTCTTTCTCATTGAAGTAAGTACATGAATTCTTATACCATATATTTGAATATTGTGATTATGTCTATGGGTAACTAAAATCCATAACTAGGGTTGTGGGAACCATAGGCGAATAATGAGGTAAAACCTAACTAAAATAGTAACTCTAGAATAGTGTCTTTCATATATTGATAATTCTTTCTCTTAGAAGTCTTTTTAACGGATGACCAACGTTAGAACTCGTCTAAATGCTACTTGCCGGACCAAGGAGGTAGATTATAGGAAAAGAATTATCAACATAGATTTAGTGTATACTATCTAATAGGCTAGTATTGATTGGTACGAGGTAATAACTTAGTCAAATATTGAATATGATGCTTAATATGAGGTAAACATAGGGTTAGTATAGCAACACATGTAGCCGGACCAAGGTGCGAAGTGAAATTTTCTAGATGTCGAATCAAGGATTTAGAAATACATAACTTATCACTTTGCATGCAAGATACTAGGAAAGAATTGTTATAGTTAGAATTATCAAGTTATGAACCTGTGGGGAACACGTAAACCCTAGTTACTTTGATTAATTGATTAAACTCCAACATTCGAAGCTGTTAGTTGTCTCCTTTAATTTCACAAGTGATTTTTGGTGATTAATCAAGCAAATTTTCGGACTTTATTCTTTCTCATTGAAGTAAGTACATGAATTCTTGTTTAACATATTTGAATATTGTGTTTATGGCTATGAGGAACTAAACTCCATAACTAGGGTTGTGGGAACCATAGGCAAATAATGAGATAAACCCTAGCTAAAATAACAATTCTAGAATCATGTCTTGCATGTATTAATAATTCTTTCGCTTAGAAGTCTTTTTAACGGATGGCCAACGTTAGAACTCGCCTTAATGCTACTTGCCGGACCAAGGAGGTAGATAATAGGAAAAGAATTATTAACATAGATTTAGTGTATACTATCTAATAGGCTAGTATTGATTGGTACAAGGTAATAACTTAGTCAAATATTGAATACGATGCTTAATATGAGGTAAGGATAAGGGTTAGGAAAGCAACACACGTAGCCGGACCAAGGTGCGGAGTGAGATTTTCTAGATGCCAGACCAAGGATTTAGAAATACATAACTTATCACTTTGCATGCAAGATACTAGGAAAGAATTGTTATAGTTAGAATTATCAAGTTATGAACCTGTGGGGAACACGTAAACCCTAGTTACTTTGATTAATTGATTAAACTCCAACATTCGAAGCTGTTAGTTGTCTCCTTTAATTTCACTAGTTATTTTCATTTATTTGGAAATAGAAAAAACCCCGTTTATCATTTTTTCTTTCCAAGGAAGTAATTGACTGAACAATAGTAATAATAGATTGAAGTTAAGTCTCAACTATTTTCCTTGTGGGAACGATCTCAACCTCATTAGTTAGGTTATTTACTTGACACGACCGCTTTACTTCTTATTTGAGAAGTAAGTTTGAGCGTATCAAATTTTGGCGCCGCTGCCGGGGAAAGTAAGTTTTAGATTAACCTAAATTTATTACTATAGTTTAGTTGATATTTTCTTGATTTTACTTTGTTTTATTGTTTTTGATTCATGCAGAACCACCCTCCTTGTATGCCAAAAACACAGAGACGAAGAGAACCCTTGTTTCCCTACGATCTCAAATTAGAGCGTACACTATGCAACATGAATCGAAACTTGGGAATTAATGATGATGATCCAAACCAGAACATCCCAGCTTCGGTTGATGTTCATGGTCAGTTGTTACTCGATGCTCCGGGCGAACACCAACAGAGGGGACACAATCCCGCTCCATGGCCCCAAGAATACTACAGAGGCTATGACAATATAGCAAACTCCGATGGTCCACTTGTCTTGCCTCCTCTACCACCAGGCCACACCTTTGTGGTAACTAGTAGCCTGATGCAAATGTTCGCTGCCAGATGTTTGTTTTCAGGGCTACCTTATGAGGATCCACATGCCCATATAGCTAAGGTAAGGCAGTGTGTAAAATCTATGTAAGGAGGCTTGACTTGGACTAGGATGTAATAGGGCTTAGAGTGTTTCCTCTCTCACTGACGGGAGAGGCTGCTATATGGTTCACTGAGCTCCCTTAGAACTCAATTTTCACTTCAAACCAACTAAGGGTCGTTTTCTTAGCACACTACTACCCGGTCTCCAAGAAACTAAACCACAAAGACAGAGTGAACAACGTTGTGGCACTACCAGGAGAGTCACTTAGTAGTTCTTGGGATAGATTCACCTCATTTTTTAGAAGCGTCCCAAATCACTGTATAGATGATGAGTCACTGAAGGAATACTTCTATCGGGGCAGGATGATAATAATAAAGCGATGTTGGGCACTATAGCGGGTGGATCTTATGGGGAGTGTCCTTATGCTGAGATTGCTAAAAAATTAGAGAAAATCTCCCGGGAATAATAAAGCTTGGAGTACTAGGAAGTCAGATACTGGGAGAAACACCTTTGCAGTGAAGTCCACTCACAACCCAACCACGGATGAGATTTGTGAAGAAATGGCTCAGATGAGAACTGAGCTTGGGTTGGTACTAAAACATATCACTGGGGTGCGGAAAAGATAAATGCAGTTAACTACTTGTCTAAACCACCACCACCTAATGATGAATGCTATTATGCGGAGGATTCCTATGCAGTAAATGAGCAGACGGGGGGTTTCCAACCAAGTGCCCAAGGCTTTAATCAGGAGAATTGGCCCCAAGGTTAAGGGAACCAAGGTCGGAACTATGGTAACTACAACCGTGAGGGTCATTATGTCCGAAATGGAAACTAAAACCGCGACAACATCTTCAACAAGGGTAACTACGGTAACAGAAATGATAGGAATGGGCCCTATGTCCCTCCTCAAAATCGTAAAGTTACTCCTAGGGATGGTGGAGATAGTATGGCTCGAGTTGAGGATATATTGCACAAAATGATGAGGTTGTTCGATGCTAGTGATGAGCACATTAAAGAGTTAAGGAGTGATTTAGCAGGTATTGGGCAAAAATTCGATACACATGCAATATCGATTAAGCAGATCGAGTTACAAATGGCCCAATTATCTGCGACTGTGAACACACAACAACTAGGCACTCTTCCTAGCAACATTGTCCAAAATCTGAAAAATGATGCACACTGTATGGTAATCACTACTCGGGGTGGTAAGCAAACCATTGACCCACCTATGCCGTCTAATGAGGAAAAAGTGAGAAAGGATGATGATAAGGTGGTAAAGGGTAGTGGTGAAGCAGAAGATAGCACTGGAAAAGATGCAGAAATCCCTATGAAGGTAATTCCCACGCCTAGACCACCACCACCCTTCCCTCAGAGATTAGTGAAAAAGACCGAGGATGGTAAATATCGGCGTTTTATAACAATGCTGAAGCATCTTTCTATCAATGTCCCTTTGGTAGAAGCCCTAGAACAAATGCCCGGTTATGCCAAATTTATGAAAGATCTGGTTACAAAGAAAATATCGGTCACTTTCGAGGATGATGATAGTTGTAGTGCTATTGCTACAAGATCTCTCGTACAAAAGAAAGAAGATCCGGGTAAGTTCACTATTCCTTGTACAGTCGGGTCATTACATTTTGCGAAAGCATTATGTGATCTGGGGGCAACCATAAATCTCATGCCCCTCTCGATTTACAAGAAGTTGGGTTTGGGTGACCCAAAACCCACTACGATGCAGCTACTGATGGCTGATCGAACAGTGAAAAGGCCTATAGGGATACTCCACGATGTGCTAGTAAAAGTGGAGTCGTTCATATTTCTGACAGATTTTGTTACTCTTGATTGTGAAGTCGATTTTGAAGTGCCTATTATTCTTGGGTGGCCATTCCTTGCGACAGGTAGAGCCTTAGTTGATATGGAAAAGGGGCAGATGAAATTTCGGTTGAACAATGAAGAAGAGACCTTCAACATTTGTAGGTCCATGAGATAGAGTGGTGAGCTCCAATCGGTATCTGCCATATCCCACAAAGAAAAGATAAAGAAGGAGAATGAACAAAAAAGTGAAAAATCAGAGTTTATGGTTGGGGATTTGGTGCTTTTAAACAGTTCTAGGTTGCCTTGGCTTCCGGGCTAGCTCAAGTCCAAACGGACTGGCCCTTACTTGATTACCCAAGTATTCCCTCATGGAGCAGTTGAGTTAAAAACCAAGTAGGGAGTACGGTTTAAGGTGAATAGAGAATGAATAAAACTCTATTTTGGGCATAATGCATCGGTGAATGAAGTGATACAAGCATACCATCTTGATGAAGGCTGAGTAAATCAAGTGTCCTCAATCATGCCGCGACGTTAAATCAAGCGCTTGTTGGGAGGCAACCCAATACTTATAGATTTTTTTTTCCTTTTTAGTAATGGTAGCATTTTCTACTAATGGGTTTTAAATTTGCAGGCACATCACCAGGAAATTCTGCAGAAAATTACTCTGCAGCAATCACAGACGGATACAGCGACAGAGCGTTGTGCTTGTGATGGACCGTCGCATGAATCCGTCATGTCAGGTACGTCTTTTTGTTATTTTCAAACTAGGGCACACGCGACGGAACCAACGACGTACCATCACAACCAAGACGGACCGTTGTCGGGGAATCATCGCGTCATTAATGAAGCATACCCGACCCGACTCGGCTGGGGGTTTTTAAAAAATTCAACATTTAAAACCCCCACCCCTTCATTTCACTCCCTAACCTTCACTCTTTCTCCCATTTCCCTCCCTTTTAAACTTCCAAAGATTATAACCTCTCCCTTTTACAATCGATCATTTTCCCCAAATTCTCCAAATTCCTAAAATTCATCATCTACTAGTCGGAGCTGCTGTTGTGGGTCTCTACTTAATCACCAAGTACCTTTCCCTCTTTTTTTTCTCAAATTCTAAGGTATGTGTCTCTAATTTCTACTCATTTATATTGCATTTTTTTTTATAAATTAGTATTAGCCTAGTTCTTCTTGATATGTTCATGCTTTAATAAAATTTGTCTGACCTAGGTTGAAAATCCTCGAAATTGCCGTGTTAAAACCCTAGAAATAGGTGCTTTAGCATTGCTAGTTTACTAGGTATTTGGGTTAGACAAATGTAGGTTAAAACACTACCAATTCGATTTGGGTCATAGGGGATGAATTGGGGCATCCCTAGTTCTGTCACTGAGTTACAGAACGAGACGATAACGGACCGTCGAACCCAGACGGACCATCATTGGGTCCGTTACAACGGCCCTAGCACCCCACTGTCTAATTTTCTAAGTGTCCTTCAACGGACACATGCGACGGACCGTTACTCCCACAGTTCGTCCTGCATAACTGTTATGACGGTCAGAGACCCCTCTCTTAAGGGTCTCCATACTTTTTCTGATTGCCCTCTTACGGACAACTATGACGGACTGTCATACCTTCGACGGTTCTTCCTGCATGACCGTTATAATGGTCAGAGACCCCTCTCTTAAGGGTCTCCATACTTTTTCTATGTGTCCTCTTACGAACAACTATGACGGATCGTCATACCTTCGAAGGTTCGTCCTGCATGACCGTTATGATGGTCAGAGACCCCTCTCCTAAGGGTCTCCATATTTTTTTCAAGTGTCCTCTGACGGACACCTACGACGGACCGTGGTACCTGTGACGGTCCGTCCTATACATACCGTCATACTTTTCAGAGACTCTCCTTCAGGGTTCTCCATAAAAACAAAGTCTAAGTAAGACACGACGGACCCCATGACGGTCCGTCATACTCTAGACGAGCCGTAACCTGGCCCATCGTGTTTCACTATTACTATATAAATATCATTACATCTTAACTCTTATATTTGTTTTGTGTGGTTTTTCTTGTCTTGTTTGCTCCTTCTAGTACTAATATTGATTTTTTACAGGTACTATCGATTATGGCACCAAAATAGGATCGAGTCTACGCACGCGGGTGATCGAATTCTATCGCCTCGTCTGTCCGCCTGGTTATTGGCTCTGATGATGAGCGTGACCCCAAGTACGTGCCCCCAGGCACTTCCACCCCATCCCCAGCTGCACGTCCTTCCATAGCCACACCCAAAAAAGGTGGCGTTCGGCGTAGTCACTGCCTCCCAGTCTGATGAGGAGCGCACACTGATCGGCACACCTTCTGGGTCAGGTACTAATAAAGTAGGAGCGTCTGGCTCCTTAGGAGTTTCGTGGTTGGAGGAAGCCTCCGAATATGCTGAGGTTCCCGCCACCGCTGTAGAGTCTGCCTCGTCTGATGAGGTTGACAGTTTGGAATCCACACCTGGTTCACCGACTCGTGCTCTCACCCCGGTGACTGACCATCCCAACCAGTGGTGTGTCGACGGGCAGTATCAAGTCTATTCCGATGCAAAGTTGTTGAATGACAAAGGAGTCATGACTCCGACACTTACATTGGAGCGGCGGGTCCTTACGGAAAGTCTCCCGACGATGCCAGAGATCCACAATCTCTTAACCAGACATCGACTGGAGCGGACAACGCGTCCATTCGGACATTATAGTGAAGAGCTGGTCTGAGAGTTCTACGCCTCCTATGTAGAGACTCTCCGATCACAGATTGATAGGCGGGCTGCCCCCGCCAAACAAGCCCCACTGGAGCAGGTCCGAGTACGTGGCGTTGAGGTTGATATCTCCCTGCCTGCCATCCACCGGTTTTCATACGACGAGAATGTTGATGCTAATCGAACCCCTCTCACTGCCGAGTTTGACTACCGATGGCAGATTGTCAAAGATTTCTAATTTTTGCGTGAGCCATCGCTGAGCGACACCACCAAGAGGTGGATGGCCCTGCACTTGTCCGTTGATGGAGAGGGTGCCGACTGGGTAACCAAGTCAAAGGGGGCCATCAAGAAGGCCAACCTGACTTTCACGGCAAAGTTTTTGTGGTTGATTGTCCGCCAGTGCCTTTCCCCCACAGGCGCTGATAATATCATCACATGGGATCGAGCAGTACTGATGGCGGCGATGATAGCCGGGTTTGAGGTGGATTTTGCGTGGCTTCTATAGGTGGTCATGCACGAGAGGGATTTTAAGGTCACAACTACTTACCCTTTCCCGTGCATGATATTTTCTCTATGAAGGTCCGCAGGTGTGCCTATATGGCACGTTGATCAGCTCAAGACCCTTCTGGGCACTGTTGATATCGGCGTCATCAGGGATGAGGACAATGAGTTGGCTCCATGCAGAGGGCCTCATCCAGAGTTTCCTCCACTTGGTGAAAATCTGGCAGATACGGTAGCACAGGCCCGCACAGCTACGCAGGCAACTTCTACTGACACTACCCTGGTCGAGTCTATCCCGGGTAGTAGAACTGCCCCGAGCTCCTCTCGCTCAGCCCCTTTACCCGCTCTGGTCCCTCTTGCTAGGGTCCAGAAATTAGAGGCGCAAATGGCTACACTTCTGCATCATATCCAGCGTTGGATGCAGAGGTCTATTTCTGAGGCAGAAGAGCGCTTAGAGCGCAGAATGGTCCAACACAGAGAGCGAAAGATCGCTGAGGTTCATCAGCATTTGGACACTTTTGAGTTGTGAGTGCTAGCCCATCCAGCCCATCTGGTGGATGTGTCGACCCTTCAGGCTGCGGTCGACAGTATTCGCGCAGATATTGATATGATCTTAGAGGCTAGGGTGCTTGAGTCTGAGGCCCTATTCGCCAATTCATTGATTCCACCAACTCCCCCTCGAGAGCATGCCAAGAGGCGTAGGGGTCGAGATGAGGATGAAGCTCGAGCACGGAAGAAGGAGCACCGTAATAGAGGTTGCGAGGAGAGCCTCGCTTCTGAGAAGAAGGCGCGTCAGATGAGAGAAGGAGAGTTAGCTGCTGGGGCGTCTAGCTCCAGAACTGTGGAGATAGCGGGAGGCACTGCTGATAGTGTTGTTGATGCTGAGGACACCACTGAGGGTGTCCAGATTACAGAGGTAGTGGGTTCCGGGGAACCGGACCCACCATCTTGCTGATCGTCGGCGCTTTGCGCCCAGGTTTGCTTCACCTAACACTCTAGTATTTCAAATTTTTTTATGCATTGGGGACAATTGCATGTCTTTTTGTTGGGGGTGGGGTAAATGGAAAGTGAGTGCGAGGGTGAAGTCTGAGTAGCCCAATTCACTATCCTCTTTTGGGGTTTCTTGCATGTGTTCTTTTTCCCCAAGAGATTGATTACTTTTTTTGTTGAACCGGCATGTCTATATCTTGTGTACATAGTTTAATTCTGAAGCATGATGGCTAAAATGATATCTTGATAAAATGGATAACGATGCATGACTAGGCATAGTAATTGATAAATGTGCGGCTCTAAGCATGACATAGAGGTACACCACTGCATGACCCTAAGTCTAAAATTCAAACTAGGTGTCTGATAATATGATAGAGTAATGAGATGTCAAGTGAGTGTGAGGAAGATCTGAATAGTCGACTATTTATACTGAGCTCAAACTTGCCTGGTTAGTCCTGCTAAAAGTAAGTTGCAATAGACAATAAGGATCATAGGACCTTATTCAACATAGCCCATTTTTAGCCTAAATAAAAGAAAACCAAATGAAATTAATCCTTCTTTGATCCAAATGATTTGAGCTTAAACTAGACCTTTCTTTTTCACCCTAACTGATCTTTTCTGAGAATAATGTGTTGGCCCTGGTCCCTCCTTGGACATGTGCACCTCAGCTTATGCCAAAAGCATAAGTTGAGGATGGATAAAGCAGTAAACAACCTTTTTTATGGCCCTGACCCAACTTTGGGTATTGTGTACTTTGACTCATGGCAAAGCCATGAGTTAAGGGTGGCTATTATGAAGAATGCTCTGGAAAGTGGGGTTGAAAGAACAAAGAGAGAGAAAGAACAAAAGTAAAGTGACTCAAGAATTAGTTGAAAGAAAAGTGAAGAAAAATAATATATATATATATATATAAATATATATATATATATATATATATATATATACATACACACACAAGAAATACAAGCAAGAAAAGAAGAGAGTCACTTATACAAATGAAGAAAAGAAGGGAAAATACCAAGGTGAAAGAATATGAGAAACTGGGCAAAATAAAATGATAGATAATGGTATGTTTAGCCGACATGTCAAGGAGGGCAAAAAGTCACTAAAATATACCTAAATATACCCTACTGGACCCTGCGCCTATGTTACAAGCTAAGAAAGTCCTATCGTGATCCTAAGAGTTGTATAGCGAACTTAAAGCACTGAAAATAAGGGAAAGCTTATTGAAATATGTATGAATGAGTGTGAATTTGTTCTGAAAGTGAGTGTTGAAAAGTAATCCTTATACTCAAACTGAAACCATTGTGTGAAAAATGAGGATCTTGTTTTGAAGTGAGGACACTAGTTGCAATACCGGAAATATTAGCACCTCGGTGAGAAATTGAAGAGGATAGGTGTTAGTGCATGGTGAGTCTGTGTCATGGTCTGACTCCACAAAGTGAGTGTTGAAAAGTACTTAAAGCACTGAAAATAAGGGCAAGATTATTGAAATATGTATGAATGAGTGTGAATTTGTTCTGAAAGTGAGTGTTGAAAAGTAATCCTTATACTCAAACTGAAACCATTGTGTGAAAAATGAGGATCTTGTTTTGAAGTGAGGACACTAGTTGCAATACCGGAAATATTAGCACCTCGGTGAGAAATTGAAGAGGATAGGTGTTAGTGCATGGTGAGTCTGTGTCATGGTCTGACTCCACAAAATTCAAGCCTAATAGTGATAGCATGCATAAATATGATGAGATTGATCGGGATAGATAGTCAAATGATTGCGAAGGATAAAACATGGATACTATTGTACAAAGATTTTGTATTGAGTCATAGTGTGTCGCTTGAGGAAAAACAACGAATTTAAGTTGAGGGTGTTGATATACCGTGGTTTCATGGTATTATTAATACTTTTTCCTTAAGTTTAGTGTGTCCAAAAGCCTTTTTGTGCTAATTTTTATGTAAGTTTCTCTTTATTTGCAGGAAATCTGTCTAAAAGAATAATGCGGAGGTTTTTCAGCAAGAAATACAGAAAAGTACCACCTACGGAGCTTGTGACGGTTCGTCGTGCCCGTGACGGTCCATAGGTGGCATCGTAGTGCAGCTGCTGAAGGAAGATGGGGAATTCTGACCAAGTGTAAGGTTACGGAGTGCGTGACGAACCGTCATAGCCATGATGGTCCGTCCTGCTGGTTCGTCATGAAGTTCAGAGAAGTAGTCCCAGTACCTAAATTCCAAGAGTTTAAGTGTTTTGGAACGGAGACTCTCGACGGACCGTTGTGCCTGTGACGATCCGTCATATCTGGCGTCGAGGGTAATGAAGAGATCAGTAGAAGAAATTGTACAAGTATGGGACGACGGAGTCCATGACGGTCCGTCGTGACCACGATGATTTGTCGCGAGGTCCGTCGACCAAGCCGTGTTTTGACAGATGTCCAGCTAATAGAGTCCTTATATAATTAGGGTTTTACTTTTTTATAAATAGTTCGAAAAACCTCATTTTTTAGGTTAGACCCTGGATTATTTTTAGACTATTTGTTAGACCCTGGATTATTTTAGACTATTTGTTAGACTCTTGATTATTTTTTAGACCTTTTGCGAGACTCTTGAATATTTTGAGACTCCTGTAATTGAGTGTTGGTGATTTTTGTTGATTAATCAAGTGAAATTTCGGATTTTACTCTTTCTCATTGAAGTAAGTACATGAATTCTTATACCATATATTTGAATATTGTGATTATGACTATGGGTAACTAAACTCCATAACTAGGGTTGTGGGAACCATAGGCGAATAATGAGGTAAAACCTAACTAAAATAACAATTCTAGAATAGTGTCTTGCATGTATTGATAATTCTTTCGCTTAGAAGTCTTTTTAACAGATGGCCAACGTTAGAACTCGCCTTAATGCTACTTTCTGGACCAAGAAGGTAGATAATAGGAAAAGAATTATCAAAATAGATTTAGTGTATACTATCTAATAGGCTAGTATTGATTGGTACGAGGTAATAACTTAGTCAAATATCAAATACGATGCTTAATATGAGGTAAAGATAAGGGTTAGTATAGCAACACACGTAGCCGGACCAAGGTGCGGAGTGAAATTTTCTAGATGTCGGACCAAGGATTTAGAAATACATAACTTATCACTTTGCATGCAAGATACTAGGAAAGAATTGTTATAATTAGAATTATCAAGTTATGAACCTGTGGAGAACACGTAAACCCTAGTTACTTTGATTAATTGATTAAACTCCAATATTTGAAGCTGTTAGTTGTCTCCTTTAATTTCGCTAGTTATTTTCATTTATTTAGAAATAGAAAACCTCCCTTTTATCATTTTTGCTTTCCAAGGAAGTAATGAACAATAGTAATAATAGATTGAAGTTAATTCTAAAATATTTTCCTTGTCGAAACGATCCCAACCTCGTTAGTTGGGTTATTTACTTGACAAGACCGCTTTACTTCTTATTTGAGAAGTAAGTTTGAGCGTATCAACACGTTGATAATAAAATCTTACAAAAAACTTATTAACTAAAATGTTTTGCCAAAATTTGAGTGTAATAAATCAAAATGTATAATTTGCATTGGATATAAGTATGCTAAGCATCCTTATAAATCTGTTGAATAAATTCAAATCCCTTATAACTGATTCACGCTGATATTTGTGACATGAAGTCAACACCATCATGTGTTGGGAACAAGTATTTCATAACTTCTATTGATGATTGCACTAGATATTGTTATATTTATTTGCTAAATGGTAAGGATGAAGCACTAGATGCATTTAAGCAATATGAAATTGAAGTTGAAAATCAGTTGGATAAAAAGATAAAAATGATCAAAAGTGATAGAGGCAGAGAATATGAATTTCTATTTGTAGAAATATGTTTAGAAATGGAATTCATCAAATTACTACTCCTTACACTCCTCAATCCAATGGAATTGCGGAAAGCAAAAACCAAACTTTAAAGGAATTGATAAATATCTTATTTATAAGTTCCGGTTCACCAAAAAAATTGTGAGGGGAAGTTATTCTTATCGCAAATCGAATACTCAATAGAGTGCCTTACACGAAGACACATGTTTTTCCATATGAGAAATGAAAAGGTAAAAAATCCAACTTGAAATATTTCAAAGTGTGGGAGTGTCTAGCCAAAGTCTAGGTTCTTATACCTAAGAGGGTAAAAATAGGGCCTAAGACTATGGGTTATATATTCATTGTATATTCCACAAACACTAAAGCATGTCGATTTTTGGTTCATAAGTCCGAACATCCGAATATATGCTAATACGATAATGAATTTAGATAATGCTGAATTTTTTGAACTTATGCATCCATATATAGACTTGAGTCATCTAGTGTGAGGTCTAAACAACCCTGAGAACAACCAAAAGAGAGTAAAACCAATGATGAAATTCCAAGGCGCAGTAAATGTCAAAGGACATCTACTTCATTTGGATCTGATTTGTAAGATTTTTTCTTGAAAGTGAGCCTCAAAATTTTAAGGAATCAATGTTTTCTCTCAACCTCTTGGAAAGAGGCTGTAATAGTGGAACTGAATCAATCCTAAGCAATCATACGTGGGAAGTGGTTGATCTCCTCCAGGAAACAAACTCTTGGGTTCAAAATAGATCTTTAAAAGGAAGATGAAAGATGATGGAACTATTGACAAATATAAAGAAAGATTATTGTCAAAGGCTTTAGATAAAAATAAGATCTTGATTATTCTGACATATACTCATCAATAACTAGGATTACATCAATTCGGATTTTAATTGCCCTAGTTGCAGTATACAGTCTTGAAATTCATCAAATGGATGTGAAAATGCCTTCTTAAATGGAGAGGTAGAGGGAAGAACAAATTTACATGGAATAGCCTAAAGGCTTTGTAGTTCCTGGTAAAGAAAAGAAAGCATGCAAACTTATTAAGTCAATTTATGGACTAAAACAAGATGCATTCAATGGCATGCAAAGTTTGATCAAACCATGTTGTCAAATGGATTTAAGCTAAATGAATGTGATAAATATGTTAACATTAAAGAAACTCTGAATCAGGAATTCATTCTATGCATATATGTGGATGACATGTTGATAATGAGTAAGGACATTGCCAATGTAAAAGCTACTAAGTGTATGCTCGTTAATAAGTTTGATATGAAAGATCTAGGAGTTGGTGATGTGATATTGGAAATTAATTTTCTCAAATCTCCTAACGGTGCTGGTACTTGAAAATTTTCAAGTATTTGAATTTCAAAAGGGCAAAGAACCCAATTGATGTGAACCTCCATCTTGCATAGAATAAAAGTGAAAGTCGGTCTCAATTGGACTATGCTAGAGTGTTGGAAAGTTTTATGTATGTCATGAATTGTACACGACTAGACATAACTTGTACTATTAGTAAATTGAGTTGATACACAAATAATCCCAATCAAAATCATTGATTGGAAATTACGAGAGTTTTGGGATACTTAGATGAAACTCAAAACTATGATTTGCATTACAACAAATATCTAGCAGTTCTTGAAGGATATAGTGATTCAATCAAACCACAAGTGGATACGCTTTCACTGTTGGTTGAGGACAAATATCTTGCAAATTATCTAAACAAACATGTATAGCTCACTCTACAATGGAGTCTAAATTCATTGCCTTAGAAAAGGCAGGTGAAGAGTTGAATGGCTCCGAAATTTCTTATAAGGCATTTTGTTTTGGACCAAACAAATGGCCCATATATGCATATATTGTGATAGTCAAACTGCAATAGGGAAGGCTAGAAGCGTTATGTATAACAGGAAGTCTCATCACATAAAATGAAGATATAACTCTATTATACAACTACTCTCTAGTGGAATTATCACAATTGACTATGTAAAGTCAGAAAATAATGTCTCGTATCCATTTACAAAAGGTCTGACTAGAGATAAAGTTAAAATATCATTGACGGGAATGAGACTGTGGCCGAGAACAAGTCATCTTGGAGGTAACTTCACCTAGAATACCAGATAATACCAAGATCTAGGTTCAAGGAGATAAAACAAAGTCATTGATGACGGTTCAACATTGTCAAAAATTATTTTATGGTCCATTCTCATGATGTGACAATGTTTAATAACAGGATAAAGGCATAAGACCTTTTAAATAGTTTTTAAATTTGAAAAGGGGAAATATCAAATAGTGTATCTACTAGATAACACATTTAGAATCCAACTATGTGAATGTGAAGTGTAAGCCACTTCAAGGAGAATTCTGTACGGTCAGTTCTCTAAGCACTTACTAACCAAGATATGTTCATGGCTAAAACGAACAAAACAATGAGAACTAAGAACAGTTCAAGGGTTGATTGTGTGACTAATGTTCTCTGGGTACACACTGAAGCTCAATGGTCAAAGATATCAAACTTATCAATTGATTGAGTATATCCGATATATGTTTATTAAGGAAAGTTCAAAGTTAGACCTACTTATCCAGATGCGACTAAACCTTACATACAAGACACACACATTTTTCATGCATATGTTTTAACAATAGTCATTCCCCATTCATGTGGGGGATTGTTGAGTTTTAGCAAAATGTGAAGGGAAAAAGAGAAGAGAAAAATGGAAAAGTGAGGGAACCAATTTTGGAGGAAAAATGAAAAGTCATTGGCAAAGTACAAATGAAATGTCATTTGTCCCATATTGGTAGAAGAAAAACAATTGATTTCCTTATATTAGCAAACACTTCATTTATTTCTTAAAAGGTTTAGAATAAGGTGTCACCTTGCGCCGTCATCGTTGCTCGCATCTGCCTCGGTTTTGGATTTGGATTTGAATTTGGCAAATGATGTGATTGATTGATAAATTTTTGTCTTGTTAATCGAATAAATCTTGTTTGATAAATTTCTTTTCTCTTATAAACTGATTGAGAATGTTAGTTAAATAACAGAATTAATTTTGGCGCAACACAATTTATTTGAATTTCGCATGCAACGATGATAACGATCTGAAGAGACCAGTTCCTTCCAAAAAGTCGTTATTTTTCCCAAAAGACATAACTTTCTAAAAAAATGGATCTGAATGTTGGGTTTTATTTTCCCTGATTTCTTACCATAAATAGGTTTTCCTTTTAGGAAAAGTTTTTGAATTGACTAATCATTTTTGGTAGGAAAAGGTTTAGGACTCTATAAATAAAGGCATGTTCCTTCTATCTTAATCAGCATTCACAATGTAGTCTTAAAGGCTTTGAGAGTTTTGGTTAGAGGGAGAATCTGTGGGTCACAAGCTTGATATGTTATCACTTGTGTGAACCTCCCATGTATTCTGAGTGAATTGGTTGAGGTTGTTTCTCTCTGTATTTTGTACTCTCATATTTATAGTGGATTGCTCATCTCCTTTGTGGACGTAGGTCGATTGACCGAACCACGTTAAATCTTTGTGTCTTTTGATATATTTCTCGTTGTCTTCTTACTCGTGGTCTTTCGAGGTTTGTATTGCTAGCTTCCGCGTTTACACCTGCTTATTTTCGGTCCTAACAAGTGGTATCAGAGCCAGATTCAATGACGGAGTCAGGTTCAGTGGTTCGATAATCGATGATTGAACCAGGTTAGAAAGATGTGTTCATCTTGGCAGTGTAGTTCTAGCAGTAACCTTTTTGACAGTAATGAAGATTTTGTTGGAGAAATTGTTTCAGAGAGATTCTTTGTGTTGAGAAATAAATTTTGCAAAGGAGATTATGGAGAGGAGAAGCAAGTTTTGAGGATTAAGTGAAGAAGGTGGACAAATTTATTTTGTCAGAAATTCAGGCCAAGGGGGAGATTTGTTGGGTTTTATTTGCCCTGATTTCTTACCATAAATAGGTTTTCCTTTTAGGAAAAGTTTTTGAATTGACTAATCATTTTTGGTAGGAAAAGGTTTAGGACTCTATAAATAGAGGCATGTTCCTTCTATCTTAATCAGCATTCACAATGTAGTCTTAAAGGCTTTGAGAGTTTTGGTTAGAGGGAGAATCTGTGGGTCACAAGCTTGATATGTTATCACTTGTGTGAACCTCCCATGTATTCTGAGTGAATTGGTTGAGGTTGTTTCTTTCTGTATTTTGTACTCTCATATTTATAGTGGATTGCTCATCTCCTTTGTGGACGTAGGTCGATTGACCGAACCACGTTAAATCTTTGTGTCTTTTGATATATTTCTCGTTGTCTTCTTACTCGTGGTCTTTCGAGGTTTGTATTGCTAGCTTCCGCGTTTACACCTGCTTATTTTCGGTCCTAACACTGAACAGACAGACACGTTTCTTATTGAAAATGGCTATAAAAAGGAGGTCTTTTTCATTTTTTCAAACACTGAAAATTTTTCCTCTCTGCATATATTTTCTCTCTTAAATAAAATTGTCGATCGACTAAGTTTGTGTGTGGTATTGTTACTACTCTTACGTTCCTTGAAGTTATTGAACTTTGAGGTACCACTGCTTATTTAACCAGTTAATTTGTTTTATCTTGGGAGAAATAAATTTGGAACCTATGGTACAAAGAGGGGATTAAATTTCTTAAGGAAACACAATGATTTCTGTGAACTTTGACTAAAATTTTTCTTTCTATTTCATCTTAATACAAGCGATAACACTATCATTTTTTAAAAGGTGTAGACCTCTCAATTGTATTTAGTTTTCCTTAAGAGAACCCTACGACAAAAACATAATCCTAGCACATCAATAGAAAATGTTTCTCCAAATCATCATCAATACTCTTAGAATATTTCAGAATTACCTTATGTTATTCTTTAAAGCAACAACACATTAACACCACTAATATTCGTAGAAGTTCATCAATAGATAAGAATTTCAAGAATAACTTATCGAATTACCCTTAATGAGGATGATGACTACTCACTATCGTATAAAAAATATGTAGTCATTGTCCTTATCAATGGTAATACGATAAGTTATTCTTGAACAATTATTATATGTTGATGAGCTACATAAAATAGGAACTTATTGGTGGTGGTAATGGGATGTTGTCTTTAAGAATAACGGTAATCCTTAAAATATTCTCAGAACTTGATGGTGCTTAGGAGATGCATATTCTATTCAAGTGCTAGAAACATGTTGTTCACGTTCTTCTCTTGGAGAAGTTTAATGTTTAAAAACGAAGATGATTCAACAAAAGATTTGATATATTTTACATTCCAGAGGCGCTATAATTGGAGATATCATTATTTCTGGTACAGAAATTCCTATAAAAATGGGAATCGGATTTTATGAGGAACATACGAAGAGAGAATTAAACTTGGTAAGACAATGTGTCATGTGTGGTTGGTAAACTCCGATCATCCTCTCAGTGAAGTAGCCCATAGAATACAAACGATTAAAAGTTCCTACTTTAAAAAAAAAGGTACGTATAGCTAAGTGTGGAATCTATATCTTGACTTTTACGTAGTGCTTGATTAAGGGATGAACCCCGAATCTCCAATTATTCTTCTATTACAATTTGGAAACTTCGAACCTATCGTTTCAAATGGATCACTACATTTCCTAGAGAAAAATTAGAAATAGCTTTGTGTGTCTGTAACTCAAGATAGGTGACCCAACGATCAATGCTCCACTAAATTATAAATAAAGGAGAAAAATGAACGCGATCATTTTTTATGAAACACAAGGAATATTCAAGTGATATGCTGCTAGTGATAAATTAATTTTAGTTTATTAAAATTAAATACTAATGTAGGTCATACTATTTCTGCTAATTCTTAGAAATGGTTTAAGAATATATATCTTACCAAATGTAATACTAAATCCTATAAAAAATAAAATGAACCCCTCGTTACTAATTATTTTTAAATTTTTAGATTGGGAAAGCTCAATAGTATATATCTCAATTATATTTTGGATCTAAGAAAAATTATGTTTAAACATTAGTCAATTATCTATTAGATTACATACAACGACTAAATTGAAATGTTATTTGAAGTATGAATCTTTTAAAGAAAATGAAATATTTACAATAGAGAGTTCATTAGAGAACTGAGCAATGAATAAACAATCCATCATCAAATAAAGATAAGAATGATAAAAGAAAGAACTTACAACGTGGTGACTCATTGATTCGATTCCAAAAAGTCCATGAAATAGAATTTATGCTGGAATTGAATTCCGTCATTGTCATAGTAATCAACATCCTCGGTGTAGTGTATGAATACATATCATCTCACGCGCCGCAGTAGGCTTAGTTGTGTTTAGAACGGGTGCATGAGAGAGATTGTTAAAACATTATTTTTATAGGAGGGGCAAGCGACTAGGAATTTCTAAAAATGGTAAAATCATTATTAAAGTCTTGTTTGATCCAAAATAGAGCTAGTAGTTTAAGCAGATATTTGTTACATCAGCCCATTTCATCCACGTTAGTGAGCCGAATTTGTTGTGAATTAAGTAGACTTGGTATGGGCTTATGTGTTAGAAGTGGTGAATGGGGTTGTTTCAGATGGGATTATTGGGCCGAATAATATATTAGAGAGATTTATTTGGGATCCAAACCCAATTATCAATCAGTTAAATATGAATATGGATTAGACTGAAGAGTTATGTGTATTATGAACAAACCGTATGTTCCTCTCATCTCTTTCTAGAATCTAAACTTCTCGTCCCCTTCTTATCTCTATCTCTAGTTACTTGATATTTCGGTACTTTTCCTTATAACTCAAGTGTTGTTATTGTAATTTGACTATCTTATTATACAATGTTTGGATATTTGTGTTAAGAAATCGGGTTGGCTACAGAATCACATATATTTCAGTTGGATAAAATGGGCTTCAGTTTAGTGTTAATCAACACTTAAAAATATGAACAAATATGGGTTAGATATGGGCATTCATTTACGTACTTATATTGAATTATAGATGTCAAATAAGAATTAGGATTAGTATAGAGAGACAGTCACGGTTGGATCAAAATTAGGAGTCAATTCCAAAGTAAGGATCGAGGTCAGGTCCTAAGTCTTGAGTCGGGTATCTATTCTCGAGTCATTAGATGTGAAAGCCGAAACATTCTATAATACCCCCACAACATAAAGTATGCGTGCTACTTATAAATTTTGATGGATCAATGTTAGGTAAGTAAAAGAAGGTTTTAAATGGGTGATTATATCAAGCAACATAAATAGTATTTTACTACAAGTGTTGGACCAAAGTTAGAGGCCAAAGTAAGCATTGAAATAATAGTACAGATTGAAGGTTTCATCATGATGAATTATTTCATATAATCTTGTATATCTTTCGACTTAGGATTCTCATATTTTTGTAGTTTATTCAAATGTCCCTATGAATTCATGAAATAAGTCCATTTTCTTCTCTAATTTTCATGCTTATCTAAGTTGATGACAGTATCTAATTAGACATGTAAAAATTATTTGTTGAAATCCTTCTATGATGCTTTACATATTATATTTACTACATTGTTTCACATGTATCCAGAAATTAGTCATTGCTATATCCATACAACTACCAAATGTATTGAATGGGAAACACTTAAATAGCCTTCCCAACATATGTTATCCCATTATTAGCCATAGGGCTACTGCACAAAACAAATGTAGAGGTGTGATAAATAAATTATAAATCATCCATGGCCACTAACCTCACTCTATAGTCTATAGTCTAGACATAGTATATCATGCCAACTTCAATGAGACTAATGTGAGGAATATTAAGTGCCACAGCAGGACCCCTACAGTTTTTGCGCAAAAATGAATAACCAATGTCGATAACTAGCTTCTTCATGAAAAAAGTTGATCTCTTCGCCTTCACAAAAGAGTGTCCCATTATATATGCAACCCCTGCATCTTTTGGATCATTAGATCTGAAACTCATCCCTAATAGCTGGATCCATTCCAGGGTTTTCTGGAAAGAGAAACCTTACTTTGCGCCTCCTCATCTGTGGGTTCTCATCATTACTTGCAGATATTAGACTCTGGAGGATTAAAGATTTGCTGCTTTAAATGGAGTTACTAATTCTAAGTGTATGCTCGCTAGTATGTTTGGTATGAAAGATTTAGGTGTTGCTGATGTATTTTGAGAATTACGATTCTCAAATATCCTAACGGTCTAGCATCATCTCAAACTCATTATCTATAAAAGGTACTTGAAAAGTTCACGTATTTGAATTTTAAAAGGGTAAAGACGTCAATTGATGTGAACCTTCATCTTGAAAAGAATAAAAGTGAAAGTCATTCTCAATTGGACTATGCCAGAGTGTGGGAAAGTTTGATGTATGTCATGAATCGTACACAACCAGACATAGGTTGTGCTATCAGAAAATTGATTCGATACACAAGTAATCCCAATCGAAATAAATAGTTGGCAATTGATAGAGTTTTGTGATAGTTAGATGACACTAAAAACTATGTCTTGCATTGCGACAAATATCCAAAAGTTCTTGAAGGATATAGTGATGCAAATTGGATTACTGGGTCATTGAAACAAAATTCACAAGTGGATACGTTTTCACTAATGGTGTAGAAGCAATATCTTGGAAATCATCAAAACGAACATGTATAGCTCGCTCTACAATGTATTCTAAATTCATCGCCTTAGACAAGGCAGGTGAAGAAGAAGTTGAATTCCTCCAGATTTTTTGGAAGATATTTCATTTTGGACCAAACAAATGTCCCCTATATGCATATATTCTGATAGTTAAGCTGCAATAGGAAGGGCTACAAGCATTATGTATAACGGGAAGTCTTGTAACATAAGACGAAGACATAACTCTGTGATACAACTACTCTCTAGTGGAATTTTCACAACTTACTATGTAAAGGCAAAGAATAATGTGTCGGATCCACTTACAAAAGGACTAAATAGAGAAAGAGTTAAGAGATAATCAACGGGAATGAGATTATGGCCAAGAACAAGTCAGCGTGGTGGTAACTTCACCTAGAAGATTGGAGATACCAAGATCTAGGTTCAAGGAGATAAAACAAAGTCATTGATAACGGTTCAACGTTGTCAAAAATTATATTATCGTCCATTCTCATGGTGAGACAATGTTTAGTAACTAGGATAAAGGCATAAGAACTTTTTAATGGCTTTTAACTTTGATAAAGGGTATATCAAATAGTTTATCTACTGAATGACATATTTAGAAACCAACTATGTGAGTGTGAAGTGTAAGCCGCTTCAAGGAGAATCATGTAAGCCCAGTTCTCTAAGCACTTACTAACCGAGATGTGTTCCTGGCTGAAACGAACAAAACAATGAGAACTAAGAACAGTTCAAGGGTTGATTGTGTGACATATGTTGTCTAGGCACACACTAAAACTCAACAGTTCAAACATATCAAATTTACCAATTTACCGAGTATATCCTATATATGTTCACTAAGGAAAGTTTAAAGGGAAATCTACTTATCCAAATGTGATTAACCCTTACATAGAAGACACATATGTTTTTCATTCATATGCTTTAACAATAGTCATTCCCCATTCATGTGGGGGATTGTTGGGCTTTAGCAAAATGTGAATGAAAAAAGAGAAAAAAAATTGAAAAGTGAGGAAACCAATTTTGGAGGGAATATGAAAAGTCATTTCTCCCATATTGGTAGAAGAAAGGAAATAGTTGTCCTTATATTAAGAAACACTTCATTTACTTCTTAAAGTGTTATGAAGAAGGTGTCACCTCGCGCCGTCGTCGGTGCTCGCTCTGCCTCCGTTTTGGATTTGGATTTGAATTTACATTTGGCAAATGATGTGATTGATTGATAAACTTTTGTCTTGTTAATCGAATAAATCTTGTTTAATGAATTTCATTTCTCTTATAAATTAATTGAAATGTAAGTTAAATAACAGAATTAATTTTGGCGCAAACGGAATTTATTTGAATGTCGCGTGCAACGGTAATAACGATCTGAAGAGATATGTTCCTTTCGAAAAGTCGTTATTTTTTCCAAAAGGCACAACTTTCTAAAAAAACGGGTCTGAATGGACAAACACGTTTCTTTCTAAAAATGACTATAAAAATGAGGTCTTTTTCGGTTTTTCTAACACTGAAATTTTTCCTCTGTGCATATATTTTCTCTCTTAAACAAAATTGTCAATCGACTGAGTTTGTGTGTGGTCTTGTTACTGTTCTTACGTTCACTGAAGTTATTGAAGTTTCAGGTACCACTACTTAATTAACAGGTTAATTTGTTTTATCTTGGGAGAAATTAATCTGCAACCTATGTTACAAAGAGGGAATTAAATTTCTTAAGAAAACACAGTGGTTTCTGTGGACTAGGATTAGAAGTTTGCTTTCTATTTCATCTTATTTCTGTTTCTGTAATTTTTGACTAACCTTAATACAGGCGATAACACTATGATGTCCGTAAATGTGTAGATCTCTCACATATATTTAATTTTCCTTAAGAGAAACCTATGAACTAAAACATAATCCTAGAACTACAATAGAAAATGCTTCTCCAAATCATTATCAAAATTCTTACAATATTTCAGAATTACCTTATGTTATTCTTTAAACCGACAACACATTACCACCACCAATATTCCTAGAAGTTCATCAATAGATAAGAATTTCAAGAATAACTTATCTAATTACCCTTAATAAGGATGATGACTACTCATTATCGTATAGAAAATATGTAGTCATTGTCCTTATCAATGGTAATACGACAAGTTATTCTTGAAGAATTACTATATGTTGATGAGCTACATACTATAGGAATATTTTTGGTGGTGGTAATGGGATGTTGTCTTTAAGAATAACATTAGGTAATCCTTAAAATATTCTTAGAATTTGATGGTGCTTTGGAGATGCATATTTTATTCAAGTGCTAGAAACATGTTGTTCACATTCTTCTCTTGGAGAAGTTCAATGTTTAAAAACGAAGTTGATTCAACAAAAGATTTGATATATTTTACATTCCAGAGGCGCTATAATTGGAGATATCATTATTTCTGGTATAGAAGTTCCTATAAAAATGGGAATCGGATTTTATGACGAACATATCGATAGTGAATTAGATTTGGTAACACAATGTGTCATGTGTGGTTAGTAAACTCTGATCATCGTCTCAGTGAAGTAGCCCAAGGGATACAAACGATTAAAAGTACCTGCTTTAAAAAAATGTATGTATTAACTAAGTGTGGAATCTATATCCTTACTTTTAAGTAGTGCTAGATTGAGGGATGAACCCCGAATCTCCACATATTCTTCTATTAACATTTGGAAACTTTGAACCTTTCATTTCAAATGGATCACTACATTTCCTAGAGAAAAATTAGAAATAGCTTTGTGTGTATGTAACTCAAGATAGGTGACCCAACGTTCAGTGCCCCACTAAATTATAAATAAAGCAGAAAAATGAACATGATCATTTTTTATGAAACACAAGGAATATACAAGTGATATGCTGCTATTGATAAATTAATTTTAGTTTATTAAAATTAAATACTAATATCTATTTCTGCTAATTCTTAAAATAGAAATGGTTTAAGAATATGTACTTACCAAATATAAATACTAAATCATATAAAAATAAAATGAACCACTCGTTACTGATTGTGTTTAAATTTTTGGATTGGGAAAGTTGAATTGTTTATATTGCAATTATATTTTGGATCTAAGAAAAATTATGTTTAAATATTAGTCAATTATCTATTAGATTAGATACAACGACTAAAACTGAAATGTTTTTTAAAGTGTGAATCTTTTACAGAAAATGAAGTATTTACGAGAGAGGGTTCACTAGAACACTGAGGAATGAATAAACAATACATCATCAAATAAAGAAAAGAAAAATAAAAGAAAAAACTTACAAGTGGTGACTTATTGATTCAATTCTGAAAAATCCATGAAATAGAATTTATGATGGAATTGAATTCCGTCATTGACATTGTAATCAACATCCTCAGTGTAATGTTGTGAATGTATTTCATCTCACGCGCCGCAGTAGGCTGAGTTGTGTTTAGAACGGGTGAATGAGAGAGATTGTTAAAACATTATTTTTATAGGAGGGGCAAGCGACTAGGGTTTTTCAAAAATGGTAAAATTATTATTAAAGTTTGGTTTGCTCCTAAATAGAGCTAGTAATTTCAGCCGATATTTGTGAAATCGGCCCATTTAATCTACATTAGTGAGCCGAATTTTTTGTGAATCAAGTAGACTTGGCACGAGCTTTTGTATTAGAAGTAATGAATGGGGTTGTTTTAGATGGGATTATTGGACCGAGTAAAATATTAGAGAGTTTTATTTGGGATCCAACCCAATTATCAACTAGTTAAATATGAATATGGATTAGATTAAAGAGTTATGCGTATTATGAAGAAATTGTATGTTCCTCTCACCTCTTTCTAGAATCTAAACTTCTCGTCCCCTTCTTATCTCTATCTCTAGTTACTTGATATTTCGGTACTTTTCCTTATAACTCAAGTGTTGTTATTGTAATATGACTATCTTATTATATAATGTTTGGATATTTGTGTTAAGAAATCGGGTTGGCTTCAGAATCACATATATTTCAGTTGGATAAAATGGGCTTCAGTTTAGTGTTAATCAACACTTGAAAATATGAACAAATATGGGTTAGATATGGGCATTCATTTACGTACTTATATTGAATTATAGATGTCAAATAAGAATTAAGGATTAGTATAGAGAGACAGTCACGGTTGGATCAAAATTAGGAGTCAATTCCAAAGTAAGGATCGAGGTAAGGTCCTAAGTCTTGAGTCGGGTATCTATTCTCGAGTCAGTAGATGTGATAGCCGAAACATTCTATCATACCCCCACAACATAAAGTATGTGTGCTACTTATAAATTTTGATAGATCAATGTTAGATCAGTAGAACAAGGTTTTAAATGGGTGTTTATATCAAGCAACATAAATAGTATTTTGCTATAAGTGTTGGACCTAAGTTAGAGGCCGAAGTAAGCATTGGAATAATAGTATAAGTTGAGGTTTCATTATGATGAATTATTTCATATAATCTTGATACTCCATATCTTTCTAGTTTATCTAAATGTCTCTATCACTTCATGAGAAAAGTCCATTTTCTTCTTTAATTTTCATGCTCGTCTAAGTTGACACATTATCTAATTAGATATGTAAAAATTATTTGATCGAATCCTTCTATGATGCTTTACACATTACATTTACTACATAATTTCGCACGTATCCAGAAACTAGTTATTGCTATATACATATAACTACCAAATGTATTGAATGGGAAATACTTAAATAGCCTTCCCAATATATGTTATCACATTATTAGCCATAAGGTTACCGCACAAAACAAATCTAGAGGTGTGATAAATAAATAAAACTCACCCATGGCCAACTAACCTCCACTCTATATTCTATAGCTTAGACATAGTATATCATGCCAACTTCAATGAGACTAATGTGAGGAATATTAAGTGCCACAGCAGGACCCCTACAGTTTTTGCGCAGAAATGAATAACCAATGTCGATAACTAGCTTCTTCATGAAAGAAGCTGATCTCCTCGCCTTCACGTAAGAGTGTCCCATTATATATGCAACACCTGCATCTTTTGCATCTATTAGATCTGAAAGCTCATCCCGAACAGCTGGATCCATGCCAGGGTTTTCTGGCAAGCGAAACCTTACTCTGCGCCTCCTCATCTGTGGGTTCTCATCATCACCAGCAGATCTTAGACTTTGGAGCGTTAAAGATTTGCTGCTTTGAATGGAGTTAGTAATACCATAATCCTCCTCTGAGACGAGTAATGTTGAGCCTGACTGTACACTTCTTGTGCTTATGACTGCCATCCTTCCATCAAATGATGGACTCTCGGAGCTTGAGAGTTGTGGTTCTACAGCTTCCATTTGGATGAACTCTGCTATACTCTGGATGAGAAGGTCCTCAAAGTTCCCATTGTCTCGCTGTATGTCCTTGTAACCATATCTGGCAATGCAACGGTACATGCGATAGGGTCTTGGGCAGATGCGACCAATGAGGAAGCGCTCCTCGGGTGGGACAAATGGTACTGGAACAGATTTGACACATACAAACACCATCACATTGTGAAATGCAGGGAGATTTGTAACAAAGTGAGAGAAGATGGATGGAATTCCTGTTGCCAATTCAGAGTATATCAGCCCTATCCCTGGCACACGAACAATACCGAGGCTGGGGCCCAAGCCAAGGAGCCATTTCAATGGAACTTTATTGTGAAGATCAAAGTTGTACTTCTTGCGAGTTCCATAGTGCCAGACAAACATGATAGTCAAGAAGGCAAAAGAGAGCACAAGGGAGACCCATCCTCCTTGTGGGATCTTGATGCATGCAGAAGACAGGTAGACGCCTTCGATGATTCCGAATAAAAGGAGAAAAGGAATTGCAAGTGCTACACTTTTTTGCCAGACAAAGATTATGACAAGCGCCATGAGAAATGTCGTGATAAACATAACTGTCATGCAAGCTAGACCTGAAAGAAAAATAAATTGGTTAGAGCGAACCGAACAGAGAATTCTGAAACTAAAAATGAAAAAGAAGCTAATAAACAGCAACACGAACCAAACAGATAATTCTGAAACTAAAAATGAAAAGAAAGCTTGAAATAAACAGCAACACTAATAGTTCGCAAATCTGTAGTAATACAGAAAGAAAATCAGTGTCATGGTGTACTTCCACAAGGTGTGCTTTTTTGGGGGATATAGTAATCCTTCTCAACCACCTAACCTCCCCCCCACCCACCCCCAAACCTAAAATTAGGAGCCCAACAGTTGCTTTGCCATTGTATTCCCTTTGTAACTTGAACCCCTAAAACCTTGTATGTTTGGAGGTGGTGTTTGCTCGGACTCCCCAAAAAGGTGTTGCACCCGTGTCGGAGCCTCCGAAAATAAGCTTCTTTAGGAGGATCAGACACGCATCTGTCAGCGTTTTTTAATAGTCCGAGCAACATAGGTGGTTGGTATGCTCTCTTTTGTTAATACACCATGAAATCTGAGATTCCTTCATGTGCATACAATTCATCATCTTCGTTCCATAAGTATTTGTTTTAATCAGGGTTTAAAAAAAGACTTAATACGCTGTAAAAGGCATAAGGAGAGGTCTAGCAGCATATTTGAGGAAACAAATACACAATCACGAAAACAGAAATATTTTAGCTCAGGCACATTGGACGGCTCAATGATGGATTTGTCAGTCCATTTCTACATATGCATACTAATAAATATAATACTACCATAGATAAGACAGATGCATAAGAAAAATTCAATTACTTTTGAAGGTGATACAATCGGGATAGTTGTGGTCATATAATGGGGTTTACTTTACATTCTATGGGAATGGAATGTAAGAAGGCAGAGTCTTAAAATGGAATTCAATGAACTAAAATACAGATTGTCAAAAGACTAGTAGGCTTACCATATGCATTTCCTATTAAAGTGGTGTCCTGAAATCCAACAGCCACAGCAAGGGTCAAAATCATTAGGATCCAATTTATTTCTGGGACATAGATCTGTCCTTTAATATGCTTTGACGTGTGGACAATCTTGACTCGTGGGAAGCAACCCAGTGCATTACATTGCTTCACAATGGAGAATGTAGCAGTGATTACAGCCTGACTGCCAACAATGGCTGAAAGGGTAGCAATAACAAAGACAGGCCAATATAAGCTGTCTGCAAGATAAGCAAAGAGCAGTTTAGCAGGATTGAATTAACATTTATCAATAATCTTAAGAATAATCAGACAAATAAATGAAAAGAAAACCAACCGGGTACTGAATTATAGAAACTATTTGGAATTGAATCAATGTTTTTGGACAGAAAAGCAGCCTGACCCATGTACTGTACCACCAAGCAAGGGTATACAAAAAAAGGAAATGCAATCTGCATAAGGAAAATAAATTTCAGTCAACGTGAGTTCCTAGAATCCAAGCACTCAATAGATATTGAAAGAAACAAGCACTAAAATCTGCCAACCACTAGGACAGTTGCTCGTTCTGTGGAAAAAGAATCATTTGGCTCCAATGTCCAGTTGCTCTCTATGTATCCACTCACTATGGATTCCAAATGTTATAATCCAAATCTTATAGACTCAATATTCTTTAAATCTACTTCAGATGGATTTTGAATCTTCTTAGTAGTGTTGTTTAAGTTCCTATATGCTTAAAAAAATGTAATACAACAAAATCAGAGTCTCAATAACTGTAAAACCCTTTTTATTTAAAACCAAATGGATTATGGAAGCTCATATTCCCAATGCCATGATGACTTATAAACCCGCTTTACAGATGCAGTTAAAACATGTTTTTATCTATTGCTGGATAATCCCACTAGTTTAATCTGCATTCAGGATCTTCTAGAAAGAAAAGAAAAAAATGGTAGGCTAATAGAGAATTAGGACAGAACAGTCTCCCTGAAGAAATTCTTTATGTATTTATTGCTGCAAAATGCTGGACTTACCCTCATTGAGGTGGCAGTGAAATGACCAAGATCTGCAAACATAGCTTCAGAACCTGATGGTAGAAATATGAATTATAAACCTGATTCTAACTCTAGGAGATTTTAATATCATCTCCTTAATCAAATAGTAAGAGGTTCCACAAAAAGGCTTCTATGAGGTAAATTTTTGAATAAAGAATCCCTGAATTAGAGTCAATTTATATATCGTACCTGCAATTGAGAGGAGGACACCTCCTAAGGAAACCCAACCATCTTTCCCAGTTTCCTTAAAGAACTTGACGATATAATATGGAGAAAGTGCAGACACAATTTTGGGATTCCAAAATATAGTATTATACAGCCCAATGAGAAAAATAGATATCAACCAGATAGTCACTATAGGAGCAAACAAGAATCCAACCCTGTGTGTTCCAGAATGCTGCAAGGCAAACAGGCCAACCAATATTATGCACGAGAGAATAAGCACACCACCTACAAGGAAAGATGCATGAAAGGTCAATGCCTCAGACTTGAGTAAGACGTTGACTACTTTAAAAAGTCTTTATCAATTTCTGCAAAGGGGTATATCAAAGTATATCTACCATGAGATAGGTGTTCAGTAGCAGCCTGGATCCCTGACATTGATGATATAACTGCCAAAGTAGAGCATTCATAGTTAAAAGATAAAATTAAATTCAACTGCGAGTTCTATGACTGCAACCATCACTTTGTGAGATAACTATTATTTTGAAATTGAAAAAAAAAATAGTTATCTCACAAAGTGATGGTTGCAGTCATATGCATTATAAGGTGCTATATCACAAAGTGATGGTTGCAGTCATTTAACAGAAGCAACTTTGGAACAAACTTCTGGTTTATAATTTCAAAAGGCAACCAGCTAAAAATACCATATAAGGAGGCATCTACTGTTAGTATCGTGTACCTGACATTGCAGGAGTCAGAACACCATCTCCTATGACCATACAAGCACCTAATAATACAACAATAAGGAGTATTGTACGTGACTTCTTATGCTTCTCAAGAAATCTCTTCAATGATAAACATGATGTCGACTGCCCCGAAAAGCCATATTTGTAAGCAGATAGCTCCTCATCTGCTGCCTGTTGGTTGGGAAGTAGACTAAACTTTGCATGTCTACACAACAGAGAGTAAAGAGCAAATGTACCACCTAAAAATTTGGCCAAACATCATCAGGTATTAGTATTGTTCCATAAGTATTTATCAATTTAGAGTCCTTTATAAACATACCTTCACCATTATCATCTGCACTTAATACAACAAATACATATTTGAGCAAAGGAATGAGTGTTATTGTCCAGAAGATTAGAGAAAAGGCACCAAATATTGCTTCTGAAGTCTGATAATTTTGCAACTTCCCCACAAAAATACTCCTATAGACGTAAAGCGGAGAAGTGCCCACATCTCCATATACCACCCCCAGACTTTGGTAAGCCAGTAGTAGATTACTGGAAATGTTCACCAGCATAAACTGCAAGTCAAAATATCCAAGGCATGAGCTTGTCTCCTACACAATCAGCTGGTAGAGAAAAGCACAGATCCAATGGAACTCACTCCCAACAGACTCACTTCCCTAAAAAAGAATCTAATTCCAGAATATATAATGTATGCAAACACTAGAAACGTCTTTAAGCATATGGTATATTTTACTAGTAGATCTAAAGAAATCTCATGGCCTGAAAATTCTCTAGAAGGCATACAGGGCAGTGTTCAAATGAGGGAAAGATCTTCAGCTTCTAATTTTTCTAAAAGATTCTCAATTTTAAGGTTTCCTTTCTCACCTTTATTTTCCATTAAGTGTGTCGGTTCCAATTTTTTTCAACATAGGTTGTTTAAATTATCAGTCTAAGGGACACCTAAGAGCAAAAAGAATAAATGATGGGCCCACTAGTGAAGCTTCATTTTTGTGACTAAAGCAATGGTGCAAGTTGAGCTTGCTGACTCTGTTGGTTGCTCGTGCTTTGTAATATGTTTGAAGCTTTTGTGCAGAGGCACAGACAGTACTGAGGCTAGCAACAAATTTCCTTTTTGGATAGAGACACATGATGACAGAAGGGACAGACAGGTGGAAAACAAAAAACGGAATCCAGATTTATTCTGTGGTATGAATGTATGGAAACTGGGAGGGAGAGAGAGAGAGAGAGAAGGAGGAAGGGCGTAAGTTCAGATATGCAAGTTAGATGATCTGCCTTTTGCTGTGAAAACATCAATTTTTTCCTAGACGCCAAGGGTTCTTCAGTTGATGCATGATAAATTGATAGGAAATGTACTACTTGTGGAAAATTTGGTGAGAAGGAAGAGAAGAAACTAAAGGCATAAAAGACCATGTGGTAAATACTTCATTGCATTGAGCAACCTGTGAATCTTTCAGTAAAAGTTGTTTCAAACTTGATTATGTTCAATTAAAAGATTTTATGCAGTGGCGGAAGAGAATACTTCTTCCTTATCTAACTATCAAAACAGAGATATGTCAATACTGCAAGTTCCAATTATACTAAAGCACTTTAGGTCCAAGAGAAGTTCAAGCCAAAATACAAGCTGAAAATATGCAGGACAATCAGAAGGAAAAGGTAAACATCTAAAGATTATACTCCACCCAAGAAAGATTGAAAATTAGCATGTTTTGACTCTTCAATGCTCAGATTTAGGTGCTATTTATATTAGTTTCCATCCACATGAAAATCCACATTAGTGTCGTTAGTTGTGTTGCTCTGACTCTACAAAATAATGTCGCACCTATGTCGGATTATTTAAAAATGAACTACTTTTGGAGAATCCAACACAGGTCTTTAGCATAGTATAGAATCTAATGCAACCTACGAACATTAATCTAATCATTTCTTTATTAAAAGGAATTAGTCAAAGTGCCACCTTAATGTCCATGGAAGCAAGTATGATATATATTGCATTTCAATCATACTAGCCTCTTTTTAATCCAAATATCTTAGAGCCTCCGTGTCAAGCAGTTCCATTTTTTATTAGCCCTTAAACAACAAATTAGTTCATAAGAAATTTACCTGCAGCTTAGAATATTATTAACTTCCTTCAACAACAGGTCTCGATGGGTTTTTCACATGTATAAGCTAGTAACAGTTTATTGAATTCATAAGATGCAGACACATACTTGTACACATAAACTATCAAAAGACATTAAATATGTAAGCCTAGTGAAAGTGTAAGGAAAAGATTTCCCACCTTGGAAGCCAATGTCCCTTTTCTCCTCTCAAGTTGGGTTTGTCCAGCAGCAGGAGAAGGTGGTTGCTCCATGGAGTCTCGCTCATGATCAATATCAACTCGATGCATCTATCTGCCATTTTTGAAAAACTTTCTTGATTACCACCTTTAATTTGACCGACCAAAACATTTATAAAAGACAAAATGAGAATAATAGGCTGGCTCAGACTGATGCAAAGAAATAATACTAAAAGGTCAGCAACATCAAAATGATCATATCTCTCACTGGACAACAATTACAGCTGAAGATGGAAAAAATTATTCAAAGTTGTAGCGGAAATAAGTTTGTGGAAGTTGAAATTGTGTTTGGATTGTTATATAGGGGTTTGGGCAATATTTGAGTTTAAGTTGGAAAAAAAAAAGAGATTTGAAGTTAAAGTTTGCACGTGACTTCAATTGAATAAAATTGTAAAGAGTTAAAAATTTGTGAGTGAAACCAGAATTAACTTGGAATACACGTTCACCAACTATAACAACATGTCACTTGGAGTACAAATTATATTTCACTAACACCCAAGATTTCATGGCCAAAATAGTAAATGAGCCAACAGTTTGCAAATATTGAAGTTTGGTAATTACAGTTACTGTAGTATAGAATATCGATGGCTTATTAGGCCCATAGTTCTTTAAGAAATTTTTTTGTGGAAGTTGAAAGATCTGTGCTTTTTTTGTTTATGAATGGAAGTTGAAGATTTGAAGAAACTTCATTCAGAACAACGTTAAAACCATTAAAAACTTAAAGTCAAATCAATAGTTTTGCAACTTAAAAAACTCAAAGCACAACCAACTTCATAAAATTATTCACAGAAGAAGTTCAGATTCCACAAACAAACACCACCAGTATTCAATATTTGAAAGCTTTACTGACTAAAAAGTAGGCACAAAATAAGAGAAGAAAAATCAAGCATACGCCATTTACTCATCCCAATGCAACAAAAGTCAATCCAAGCCATTCCATTTCCAGATTCACATGTGAAGAATATTAACAGGAAGTCCCACTAAAAAGAAAATTCATAAGAAACTCTGCAGATTTGATGCACAGAAACCAATAACGTGATTAGCTCTGAAAATTTAACTATTTTATTCATAAATTAGACAAAATAAATCACGAAATTTCGGTAAAGCTTCACAAACGAAATTTGTTGTAAACAAGTTTTAATTTTTTCTCTCTTTCTTTGTTTAATAAGTAGCTTTAACACTGTTATGTACTTCTAAAAATCTACACATCTTTGAAAAATCCTAAACAGATTTGTTAAACAGAAACCAATTAAACTATGAAAAAATCTCACTATTTTTTCAACAAAAAAAACAGAAAAATCCAGAAAATCGAAGTACAAATAGCAACCGAGGTGTAAATCAGTATAAAGCAAGAAAATTTAGTATAAAAATCTGCATATCTGAAGCAGTGAAGCAGTAGCGTCAACTGTTGAGCTGTATAGATCGCATTTTCACAAAATTAGGAATAAACAGAGAGGTTGAGAGAAAGAAGGAACCTTACTCGTCGGCGACCGGCGACCGGCAATTGAAATGAATTCGGAGATGTGGTGCCACAGAGGATTCGGATCCGGGTCGGTTTTTCCCCCTCTTGGATTGCTCAACTTTGGACAAATAACATTATTGGCGACTGTTTAGCCAATTACAGTCCGCATGTTCTTTTTATTTCTATATAAGAAGAAGACGGCCACATTTTTAATAGTTAGTCACTTTAGGGAAAAGAAAAATTATCAGTATCGTGTTTATGCTAAATCAGTTTCAATTTTTATATTTTTTTATTTTTATATAAAAAGAAGACGGTCATATTTTTTCTCGCTATTCTATTTATTTTTTTACTTCCTTCTTTTATTATGGTTTATCATGATTTCTATTGTTAGATTCAAATTAAAAGAATTTTAATTAATATTTTAAGATGTATTTTTTTATTGTATTGATGTACAAAAAATTGCAATTTATAGCACCATTTATACAGTTTTTGAATATCAAAATTTTTATTTAAAATATCAAATTAATGTAATTTAATTTATCTTTAAAATTGGTCAAATTAATTTTCGAAATGCGTAACATAACAAATAAAAAATACGAAAAGAGTAATATTAATCACACACTTTCTAACAAAAACGATTACTCTCAAATTTGATGTGAATTATTATATGAGTTTTTCAGTTATTGACAATTTTAAAAATATGTATCCATTTTAATTAAGTAATTTTCAATAATTAAAAGGTAAAATTTAGAGCAATTAAAAGGGGAAAGTAGGAAATAAAGTATCTTGTTTACCACTATATGGTAATAGTTATTTTTTTTCCACCTATATAACAATAATATTTTTTCAAAGTTATGTTTTATATTAAAAAAAAAATTAAAAAAAACGTGGATTCATGCTCCACAATTTATAGTGCTCTCCACTTTTCTCAAATCTCATGATTTACTCAAACGTGATTATAAATATTCTTTCCTACCAATAAAAGGTTTCTCGACAAATACTCTCTTCATCCCTATTTATCCCTATTTAGTTGTTCACTCTTTCTTTTATAATATTCTAATTACTTGTTTATTTTGATAAATTAAAAAAATAAATCTTTTACCTATTATTTTCTCAATTAAATGATTAATTAATTTAAAAAATGCAAAATTTTTCATCCACTTGATAATTAATAGGAGTAAAATGATAAACTCTTTATTAATTATTTCTTAATAGGCATGTCAATTCAAAAGTGGACAAGTAAAAAGAAAATGAAGAAATGTAAAATATCTTCAATTAACGGTTCAATCATAAATACCAATAATTATTCAATCTTAATTTATCATAAAAGATATTGAAATGCATCAGGTGTTCATTATATTTTCAATATATAATTGGTGTGTTGTTAATCGTGTAATTGTAAAACATGATTCACTGTTGTTATTGCTGTTACTCACCAAAATGGTGATTTGGAATTATTTTTTGTATAAATTTTTTTGGTTTTTCTATTATTTTGAGATTTGAAAGACATAATATTTAGTGATTGTCTTTTTTTGGTAATTGATTTGGTGAAATTAATATTTTTTAACTATCAAACTTATGGAATGAAAGCTTACTATGCTATTGATTTTTTATAGGTATCGTTCGATAAGAGTTATAACGATCAAGTTTATGATTAACAAGTGGATAAAATTTTTGATACAAAAAATAAAGGTTTAAACATTATATTTACTTTAGAAATCACTTTTAAAGAAATATATATTATGTCTATCATAAGTTGTTTAATTAATGGTGTACTATGATTTATTATTGATATTAACCCACTTTTTGATTATTTTTTTAATTAATTCTTTAGAATTTGGTGAATATTTAGAATTATTTGGTGACTTCAATCGTTTTTGAATGTCAAAGTGTTGGACTGCATTAAGAGTCGGTTTTAATTGGTGAAATTAATCGTTTTAATTTATTTGGTGAACTGGTGAATTCTTTTTTTTTTTTTTTGTACCATTCAGCTTTGATTATATTATTGTAAATAATAATGGTGAATAAAGTTATCATATGTTGGTACATAATGGTGTTGTACACACCAAATTTAACTTTTAAAATTTTCCTAGATAGTCAATCATGTTTGAAAAATTACCTAAGAATATCATTTATATTTGTTTTAAGACTATAATATCACCTAACTTTGTTTAGTTTCCTCAAAATATACTTGACACAAAATATATTGTATCTTTCTTACTAGAATACCATGTCACATTATTCATTTTTTTATTATTTCAAAAATATAAAAAAAATTAAACAATCCATATATTGTACCCGATAAGAAAAATTATAGAAGGAACTATAATATGAGCTCCTTCGATTCTTCAAGAAAATATGTGTCTTTCTCTGGCTTCAAGGAATAAATTATTGAATTTGCATAAGGAACTGTCTCCTGAGTCGTTGTATGTCTTTGATGTCGACCAAAGAAATCGCCACAAGATGAATTCAAGTTTTCTTCTGTTTAATTTTTGAAGTGTAAATTACGAAATAATTTGAATAATTAACATGATAATTTTCTTAAAATTTAAGAGTTTTCCGTTTGCTTGTTTTTGAATGAGATATTTCTATTGTTTGAATCTGCCTAAGCTTTGAACAAATGTTTATAGTATGTGTAAACACCCCTTTTTTAACTATGAACAAGAAACCATTAATTTTTTACCGTGAACAAGCAATAAATATTTATAGTATGTGTAAAAATCAATGTTCCTAATATCTAGATTATCTCTAAATATCTAATTAAATTTATTAATTTCTTATCAGTTTCAAGGAACTAGTTTAATTTTTTCGACGGCAAGACTAAATTTTATATGGATGTAACAACAAATACTCGTAAATAAAACATAAGGTATAAATTTTCTCTATAAAATTGAAGTAAATAGATTTTTATGGAAATGAGTTAATGCTCACTTATAAGTTATCATTTAAAGAATTAGAAAAATATTATTAATAGATTAAAAAAATATGACATGACACCTAGTAAGAAAAAAATAATATATTTTTTTGTGTTAAATATATTTTGAAAAAACTAAACAAAGTTGAATGATATTATAATCTTAAAACAAACATAAATGATATTTTTAAATAATTTCTCAAATATGGATAACTATCTAGGAAAATTACTCTTTTATCTTGTCAGCATAAACATGCTCTGGTCTCTTTGACAAGGGAACTGACCATTACATTTGACGAGATTTTCCACAAATAATAATTAATGTTTTGATGTAAAACAGGTAAATACGTTGATTATAATATTAAGGTGTGATATTTGATGCAAATATTAAATAAGAAGGTTTAATTACCACTATTGATATTATAAAAAATTTTATATAAAAGGAATACATTAATATTATCTCAATAAAAAACTATAAAATATATTAAGAAAATATTGAAATGCCTGAAAAAAGATTCTAATAGTTATTGAAAGTATAACTTAATAATGATAATTGTATCAACTTTATTGGTACTATAAAATTTTTATAATAAAAAAGATAAATGATTATAAGAAACATCAAAAAGGGAAGAAAGAAAAACGTGTGAATGTGAATATGATTAAGAAGAGAGAAATAAAATATGACAGCAATTACTACGCGCCAGAGAGAAAAAAATTGGAAAAAAAAATTAAATTAGACACACCACCCAATAAGGACCTAACCTCTCGATTTTTTTTAAAGGTTCAAGTCATTGACGATTTCTTAAGATTGTTTATATGATTTATTTGTACATACATTTTAAATAAGATTTTTATCTATTAAATATTTTTATTTTCTTTAAATTTGTATTATTTAAATATTTTTTACAATAAGTTAAAAGTATAAAATGTGTGAAATACACTCGCAATATTATAATTATTTGACGAATTAAATACCCAGATCAGGTACTTTTGAGTCCAAAAAATTATTTTAAAAATATGTTATAAAGTAAAAGAAAAAATGAATTATTTTTAAGTTAAAAATTTAAAAAGAAATCTTATAACTTACGTACCCTGCTAGTCCATTAGAGTACAAAATTCCTCTCCATCTACGGTGCCCCACCCCCAACACGATAACCCATCTCTGTAAACATGCTATTTTCAAACCTTCTTGGTTCATCTGTAACATGGAATTCAAGCAAAAGGATGAAAAATTATTGCTATTTTTTTATGAACTGTGAAAGAGTTGGCCATATATAGGTAATAAGAAAAAATTAATTTTCTTCTTAGTTCCTTTTTTTACAGAAGCCACCAGAAAATTTATCAGTTTCGTTGGACATTTCAAAAAAAAAAATTGAGTTATGTTGTATTTCGTTTTGAGTTCTATAGTTGATATCTTTTTTTTCGATTGAAGAACGCCCTTAATAGAGGCGGTGAACTAGTATGGTTGAGGGAGTGATAGGTAAAGAGGGGATGAAGAAGAAAGAACATATAGTTTCAAATCTCAAGAAATGTCTTTAATCTGATTGCAAAAATCATTATACGGCTTAAAACAATCATTGTGTATAATATCATTGCAAAAATCATTATACGGCTTAAAACAATCATTGTGTATAATATCATTGCCTCAGTGAGTACTTGATAAATAAGATTATATAAATGATATCAATTGCTTTTATATTTTTATTAAGAAAACAATATCTATGTTTGTTATTATTGTTGTTATGTTAATGAAAAATCTCATTGGAACTCCAGAACAGGTCCAAAGGACAATCGAATATCTAAAAAAAAAATTCGAGATGAAAGACCTTAAAAGGACAAAAAAATTTCTTGATCTACAAATAGAACATTTAGCAGACGGGGTCTTCATCCATCAATTTGTCAATACTAAGAAAATCTTGAAACGATTTTACATGGACAAAGTACATTCATTAATTACTCCAATAATTGTTCGATCACTTGAAGTGAGTAAAGACTCATTCCGACATCAAGAAGAAAATAAGAAATCTATTGGTCTTGAAGCACCTTTATATTAATGTCATTAGCACAGTTACGTATCTTACCAATGCTACGAGGCCTGACATAGAATTTTCAATTAATTTATTAGCAAGATATAGTTCTTCCTTACTCGAAGACATTGGAATGAAGTTAAACATATATTGTGATATCTGAAGGGGACTAGTGATATGGTTTGTTTTATACTAACAAAGATAGTAGAATCTTGTTGGTCATGCATATGCAGGTTATTTATTCGACCCACTAAAGCTAAGCTTGATGTCAAACAGACTATCTATTCACATATGGAGGTACCGATATATCGTGGTGATCCACGAAGCAGTCCATTGTTGCTACTTCTTCAAATCATGTTGAAATAATAGTCATTCATGAAGCAAGTAGAGAATGTGTATGGTTGAGATTAGTGATACATATCATCAAAGAAAGATGTGGTTTGAAGTGTGATATTAAGATACTCATAATACTCTTTGAAGACAATGTTGCATGCATAGCTCAACTAAGAGGAGACTTCATCAAATGAGATAGCACGAAACATATTTCACCAAAATTATTCTTCACTCATGATCTTCAGAAGAAAGATATTGATACACAACAAATTGGCTATAATTCAACAGATTTATTCACTTAGTCTTTACTATCCTCAATTCTTGAGAAGATGGTATATAAGATTGAAATACGAAGACTTAACCATCTGAATCATGGTTTTTATCAGGAAAGTAAAATACGTGCTGCACTCTTTTTTCCTTAGAATTTTCTTAGAAAGGTTTTTAATGAGGCAGCAGGCAATGCGTATTATGAAAATCTATATATATTTTTGTTCCTTCGACTATTCTTTTTACATGAACATTCAAGATGGAGGTGTTGTAAAACTAAATGAATGTCACGTGGAGTCAACCCTTTGATTGTCATCACTTGTCATACTAAATGAATGCCATATTGTGAGCCATCCACTTGAGAGGTGTCAACACTTGTCCAAGTGGATAACTTCCTAATAGATAAGTGTTAGTTTGTATATTACTTCCTGGCTGTAAATAGCCATTACTTTCATTCACAAAGGAATATAATAAGAGAGTTTGAAATAGATTGTGCTCTCTCTTTGCTTCTTTTAAATTTAGTTTACTAATATAAGTTTGTTAATTAGTTATTTCATAACAAATTTGTATATTTCCTTGGTTTAATACCAAACTATTTATCTAGAGGATTAGAGATCAATTCTCGTGATTTTATATACAATATTTTTTTTTATATAATGCGTTCATTTACTAGAAATTCTAAATTTATCAGAAACTTTTGGAAAGTGACCATTTTATATTTTAAATTATATCATCTTAATATATTATAATAGTAATATAATCTAAATTAAAAATTGTACGGCCTATTGTACCCCTCTAAGACTTTTATCCACATATATACTTTATATGTATAATATACAAGAATTGATGTAATCAAGTTGTTGTATGCACAAATTCCATACGCAAGAAAGATTTAAGAACTTTAGACCACTAATAATCTTTTAACTCTTGTGGTGTTCAAAGGTCAAGTAAATAAATAATTTTGTGTCTCTATGATGATAACGGCTAGGACTTTATTTTATTCGCTTCAAAAAACTAATTGACAGACCAAATTATTATTATTCAATCAATTATTGTAACCACTTCACAAAATTTAATTCAATTATTGTTGGTAGGCAAGGATGACTCACAAAATGAGATAATATATATAACATATGATAAGGATGGACACCTAGGAGAAGAGTTGGTAGTATTAGCATAGTACTTGTTATGAAAGCATTTTTATTAATGCTCCCTTCGTTCAGTTGACACATCTCTAAAGAAGTAATAAATAAATTATATTTATTTTTAATTATTATTAAAATATAATAAATATAAAATAATAAATTATTTTTTAATTTTTTCAGTCATAATTAAAAAAATGAATATTTATTTTTGATGAAAATTGATCGAGAAAATAATATACTACTCCTTTCATCCACTTTTACTTATTCATAAGTATCAATTATGTATTCGTTCCAACATAAAAAAATCAGATTGATATAGTCAAAATTATCATTTTATCAATTACTTTTTATGATGTATACCAAATTTAATATAAATGGATGGATGGATGGAGTAACCAAGGGCAAGTAAGACCTTTTAGCACGTTAAAAAAATAGGTGAAAGATTGATCCTAAAACTGAATGAAGAGAAGTTAAAAAAACAAAATGTTCACAATGAATTTTTTTGAGTTTAAATCTACTCTTGTAACACTTTTTAAAAAAAAGAAAAATGAAAGATAGATCCTGAAACTAAATAAAAAAAATATAAAAAATGTTATCAAACTTAGTCCTACCACTCAATACGACTTACTTCTTGTTTGTGAGGGGGTTCAACATTAATATTTCTACATAAACATTAAAAAATTATCTTATATATACAGTGTACTGAGAGTTAAAGTAAACCCATGAAATTCATATGGATCCGCCCTTGTGTACGTGTGGGTACGACTCTAATCCTAGGTCGCAAGTACGTCACTACCAACCCTTATAGTTTTGTGGCATAAACATCACATAGAAAAATAATTAGAGTACAAATCAATAGGTACTGAATATGCGTCATGCATCAAATGGTGGGACAATATTTATATGAAATATATAAATACATATCACAATATTATTTTCGAGTGAAAAGGGAGTAAATCATTTCATAATAAATTTTATTCAAAGAAAATCACTTTAATATTATGTCTGGAGTTCCTCTATGTAATCACCCACTAATTTGTTTTAAGTATTAGAATCACTTTTCCCTTGAGACTTCCTTTAGCTTTATATATGATTTGTGAACGCATTGAATTAAATTTGTGCGGATTAAAAATAAATTGAGCAATAATAAATTGTTATTCAGTCTACTTATTTTAATATGAGTAAAATATAGGTCGGGCATATGAATTTGAGTAAAAACCTAATTAAACTCATTTTTGATGATTAAAGCATGTAGTCTTGCAGAGCAGCATCAATTAATCAGTAACATATGACTGAATAAGCATTTACTCCCATATATACTCATATTTTATCCATAAATATTCATATTTTCATGGGTTAAATATGAATTTAAGAAAAAAAATTAGAATGTTTGTTATAAACTTTTGTCGTCAAACATCACAATTATATGTCTCTTAAAATAAATAAAATATTGCAGGTAGATATCTTAGTGTGCTTTTCCTTAATTTCTTGTTGAGGAAACTGATTGGCACTATGAAGATTAAGTCACTAGCTTATTACTCTGACCACATCGGCAAAGGATAAAGTTAGTTTAGGCTTTAAGTAAAATAAGTTTACATAATTGAATTCCGAGCCGATTAGTGTGGGCTTGTAACCAAGTGGTGCATTAAAGTGGTTTGGATGTTAATAAATGGGCTCAATAATACTGACTCGTTAGAGACCTCTTTACTCTTGATATAATTGGGCATGTCACAACTCTGCATGAATTGTGGTAGCATTAACAAAAAATTGTTTGACTGGGGTTAAGGTTCAAGAGAGGCCCCAGAAGTTGTGGGAAAAACTATTGGTCCAAAGGTGCCAACTAGTCCACAACTTTATAGAGAGGATCTTCGATTCTAATTAGGCGTGTGCTTATTGGGTTCAATTTAACATTTTGAAAAATGTGACGTCAAAAATTTCTTTTCTAGTAGTATTATGAGATGTTAGTTGGGCTCATGTTAGACCGCTTGTATTTCTCAGCTAATTTTCATCTGCTTAATGCGTTTGAAACTCGATCGGTGAACTGGTTCAAATCTCTCTTTACATGATCACCGATTTTCACCTTAGTTCGCCTTTCCAGCCTTCATTTTTCATCTTTGTCCTGTCACTTTTAGTGATGGTCAACTTGTCCGCCCTTCAAATCAACACCCTATCGAATGTACATACCTAATCTGTCCAATCTTGTGAAAAATAACATTTGTGTAAGGTTTTGCTCTTGAAATTTGAAATCGATAACAAACCCCGTGTTCTTTTATAATACAATATAAATGATCTTGTGATTTGATAAACAGATTTTGCTAAATCTTACCTCCGGCCCATGTGGAATTCGACTCTAACTCATAGTTGGATAATTGTTTTATAAACGACCATAGCCACCTCCTTTATTGGAGAAACATTTTGAACGGTACCACTACCATGAGAAAAGTGGGGAATCCTCGATAGACTTTCATTAAATAAATTAACGCTCAACTGAACCGAATGTGAGTCAAAATAAATCAAAGTCTAAAGGCATTTTTTCTAGTGACACAATAGCTAATTTTTCTAAGAGTGATTTATTCAATTCTGATCTTAAATCTCCAAGTGTTTGGCATATGCTGTATGAGTCTTTTCTTGAGTTTGGCATATAAAGTTGAGCAGAAACTCATTGCCACTACGAGCATTAAGTCACCAGCTTATTACTCTAATCCCACATTGGCAAAGGATAAAATTACTTTAGCTTTTAAATTAAATAATCTAGCATGATACGAAATGTGAGCTTGTGTGAGCTTGTAACCGAACGGGGGTATTAAAGTTGTTTCAATGTTGAAAATTGGGCCGAAAGAGAAGACGTCACTAGCCCACATCTTATAGAGAGGATTCTCCATATTGGATTCAATTTAACACGCAATTACTTTTAACTTGGAACTGTCATTTAACTTAAAATAAAGAGGAACTAGTGGGAAACACCACTTTTTAAACTTGACTATTGGCAAGGGGACCAGGTCGGCCCGCCCCGCGACCGATTTGAGAATCGTTTTGGCGGATCTCCAATCGACCCAACCAGTTTCGTGAGATCCCTTATTAATTTTTATTTATTTTTTAAAAGTTATCTGTTGCCAATTGTTGGAGAAACGACTAGTCCCCCCAACCCAAACGGATTTATTGTACTTTTTTACCTCCGAAACACCCCTACAACCCCCGCCCCCCCTTTATTTTTAATATTTTATTTTGAACCTTCAAATTATTATAAATACACATTAACCCATTTAATATAATAAATATCCCTCTATCTCTTATTATTTCTTATAAAATCATCTATTTTCTCATCGATTTTCTATATTCTCTCAAGTTTCAATCTTAATTCTTAAGTTGGACTGCATTCGAAGTTGACATCATTTGGTGAAATTAATCGTTTTAATTTATTTGGTGAACCACTGAATTTTTTTTATTTCATTCGGTTTTGATTGTATTGTTGTAAATAATAATAAGGAATAAAGTTATCATATGTTCGTACATAATAATGTTGTAAACACCAAATTTGAGTTACAATTTATCTTGCCAGCATAAACATGCTTTGGTCCCTAACGTTTGACAAAGGGAACTGACCATTCTGTTTGATGAGATCCACCACTTGCCAGCATAAACATGCTTTGGTCCCTAATGTTTGACAAAGGGAACTGACCATTCTGTTTGATGAGATCCACCACAAATAATAACTAATGCTTTGATGTGAAATAGATAGGTACTTTAATTACGATATTAAATGTGTGATATTTGATGCAAACACCAAATATAAAGATTTAATTACCAATCATAATTTTTTTTATATAAAAGAAATACATTAATAATATCCCAATAAAAGACTATAAACGTAATAAAAGAAATATAAAAAAATGAAATACGTGGAAAAAAAATTCTAATAGTAATTGAAACTATAACTCAATTAGGATAAATGTACCAACTTTATTGGTAACATAAAATCTTTATATAAAAGACAGAAAAATTACTACAAAAAAATCAAAAAGGAAAAAAAAAGGTGTGAATGTGAATATGTTTTAGGAGAGAATATTTGATAAATTTAATACCTAATTACACTCCACAAAATATGGCAGAATTACTATGCGTCAGAGAGAGAAAAATTGGATAAAAAATTAAATATTTTGTTATGTATGTAATTTAAAAACTTATTTTGTAATTAAATTTAAATACATTGATATTTTTGTTAATATAAGTCTCAAGTAATATACTTTTGTAATTTTTTTTCACTTAAAAATAGAAAAGAACTTTTCTAAGAAGTTACATTTGTATTCTTACCCTACCCAATCCCATATCGGTACATCACCCCTCACCCCTCAAATTTTTTTAAAGGCTTAACTCATCGACGGTTCCTTAAGGCTGTCTGCATAGTTCATATAGATCTCAACTAAGATTTGTACATATTGAACACTTCTATTTCTTCATATTTGGATCAATTAAATATTTTTTTGACAATAAATTAAAAGTATAACGTGTGTGACATGAACTCGCGGTGTCATGATTATTTGACGAATTAAATACCCACATCCGGTATTTTGGAGTCCAAAAAAGTTATTTTAAAAAAGGGAAAAGGGTCTGATATACCCCTCAACTTTGTCATTTGGAGCTAATATACCCTTCGTTATAAAAGTGGCTCATATATGCCCTTACCGTTATACAAACGGCTCACATATACCCCCCGCCGTTACAAAATAGCTCACATATATCCTTCATTTAACGGAAGTTAAAAAATTAGTTTTATATTTATATTTGTTACTTCTATTTTTTAAAAAAAAATTATTTAGGGGTATATATGATTCTTCTATCAAAGTTCAAGGTATATTTTAATTTATTTCATACATAAATTATTTTTTGACTTCTTTTATTATAATTATTTGAGTTTCTTATTCTTTTTTTTTTCTTTCATTCCTTAGTTTAAAGAAAAAATTTAAACTATTTTTTTATGTGTATTGTAATTTAATTCGTATTCGAAGAAAAAATTTGGTCATCTACAATAAGTTTTACAAGAATATTAATGAAACATAAATAAATTTGATTATCAAAATAATAATTATAAATTAGTCATTGAAACAAAAAAAAATCAGAAAAAATATGTTTGACGAGGATTAAATTTACTCATATGGTATTATATTTTTTAGAAAAAAATAATAAAAATTTAGATTGAAATTATTATTTTTTCATTTCCGTTAGAGGAAAAGGGTATATGTGAGCCATTTGTTTACAAGTAGGGGTATATATGAGCCACTTTTATAACGAAGGGTATATCAGCTCTAAATGACAAAGTTAAGGGGTATATCAGACCCTTTTCCCTTAAAAAAAATGTTATTGAGTAATAGAAAAAAGAAATTATTTTTAAGTTGAAAATTAAAAAAGAAATCCTCTAACTTACTTACCCTGCTAGTCCATTAGAGTACAAACTTCTCTCCAGCTACGGTGCCCCACCCGCGAATCTCTGTAAACATGCTATTTTCAAACCTTTTTGGTTCATCTGCAACATAAAATTCAATCAAAAGGATGGAAATTTTATTGCTATTTTTTGATGAGTTGTAAAGAGTTGGCCATAGGTAATAAAAAAAATAATTGTTTTCTTCGTTCCATTTTGGATAGAAATCACCAGAAAATTTTATCAGTTTCGATGGACATTCTCAAAAAAAATTGAGCTATGGCAGATTTCATTTTGAGTTCTATAGTTGATATCTTTTTTTTGCGATTGAAGAACACCCTTAAATTCACATAAATATATATCAATCTAAAGCAAAATGTGAGTGAAGCAAAAATAAATAGGAAAAGCTTTTCTCAAAGTTCACACAAATCTACATCTATTTAACACTAAAACACTACATTAACAACAAAGAAACAATTCCAAACTTCAAGCCTCTACAAACTCAATGGCGATAATGATGGCGGCTCCCACGACATCAATAAAGTATGTACCGCAAATCCTGGTATGATGGCAATAGAGAAATAAAAAATAATGATGAAGGTAGAAGTGAATAATTCAGAGAAAAAAATGAGGAAGAAGATTGATATATAATGGCGGCGGTGAACTAGTATGGCTGAGGAAGTGATAGCCAAAGAAAGTAGGACGAAGAAAGAACATGTATTTCCAAACCTCGAAAAATGTGTTCAATCAGATTTAATTTTTTTTATTATACAACATAAAACAATCATGACACATATGGTATAATATCGCCCCACTGAGTACTTGATAAAACAAGATTATATAAATGATGTCATTTATTCTTGTATTTTTATTACGAAAACAACATCGAGATTTATAATTTTTGTTGTTTATATTGATAACATTAATATCATTGGAATTCTAGAAGATGCTGGAAAGACAATCGAATTTCTAAAGAAAGAATTTGACATAAAAGACCTTGGAAAGACAAAACTTTGTCTTGGTCTACAAATAGAACATTTAGCAGACGGGGTCTTCATCCGTCAATTTCCCTATGCTAAGAAAATCTTGAAATATTATTTTACATGGACAAAGCACATTCATTAGTACTTCAATGATTGTTCGATCACTTGAAGTGAGTAAAGATTCATTTCGACCTCAAGAAGAGAATGAGAAATCTATTGGTCCTGAAGTACCTTATCATGGTGCAATTGACACACTCACGTATCTTGCCAATGCTACGAGACCTTACATAGCATTTTTTTTATTAATTAATTTATTATCAAGATATAATTCTTTCCCTACACGAAGACATTGGAATGGAGATAAACATATATTGCGATATATCTAAAGGAGACTAGTGATATGGGTTCGTCTTACACAAACAAAGATAGTGGAGATCTTGTTGGTCATGTAGATGCAGGTTATTTATCTGACCCACATAAAACTCAATCTCAAACAGACTATCTATTCACATATGAAGGTACCGATATATCGTGGCGATCTATGAAGCAATTCATTGTTGCTACTTATTCAAATCATGCTGAAATAATAGCCATTCATGAAACAATTAGTACAGAATGTGTTTGGGATCAGTGATATATTTCATCAAAGAAAGATGTGATTTGAAGTGTGATGTCAAGGTACCCATAGTGCTTTTTGAAGACAATGTTGCATGCATAGCTCAACTAAGAGGAGGCTTCATAAAAGGAGATAACATAAAACACATTTCACCAAAATTATTCTTCACTCATGATATCTTCAAAAGAACGATGATATTGATATACAAAAAATTCACTCAAGTGATAATCCAATAGATCTATTCACTAAGTCTTTACCAACCTCAACTCTTGAGAAGATGGTACATACGATTGGAATGCAAAGACTTAATCATCTGAATCGTGGCTTTTATTAGGAAAGTGAATTATGCACACTCGTTTTTCCTTAGTATAGTTTTTGTCCCACTGAGTTTTCCAAGAGATATTTTTAATGAGGCAACAAGCAATGCATATTATGAATATATATATATATATATATGATTTTTTCATTAATTAGACTTTTTCTTTTACATGAATATCCAAAAAGAACTATTGTAAAACTAAATAAATTTCATGTAGAGTTACATCTTTGACTGTCATCACTTGTCATACTAAATAGATGCCAAGTGGACCACTCATTTGAGAGGTATCATCACTTGTCCAAGTGGATAAATTCCTAATAATGGACAAGTGTTAGTCTGCATATTACTTCTTAGCTATAAGTAGCCATTACTTTCATTCACAAAAGGATACAATAAGAAAGTTTGAAATAGATTATGCTCTCTCTTTGCTTCTTTCAAATTTAGTTTATTAAAATAAGTTTGTTAGCTAGTTATTTCATAACAAATTATATTATTTATCAAAAACAACAACAAAATATACAAATGAAAATTAACAAAGCCAATAAAAGTACAACTATGAAACATTACTAAGTAAATTGTTGATAGGATCGAATTCACGCACACACACTAGATGAATGAAGAACACAAGAACTTTCAAGAGAAAGAGATGAGATCTAGAGAGAGAAAGAGAAAACCCAATATTTTGTGGTAACACCCCGTGAGTAAACTTCCAACTAAACCTCAACTCCCACTTGCTTTGTAATCTCTAGAACCTTCTGCTCTCTGTCCTTGTACAGGACAGACTCATCAAATGTCACATCACAATGTCTCAGGATCTTTCTGTTCTTGTCATCCCAAAACATGTAACCAAACAAATCAGAACCATAGCCTATGAAGTAACACTTCACAGCCTTGGCATCAAACTTGTCTCTCTTTTCTGGATCAACATGAACATAAGCACTGCAACCAGAAGTCCTCAAGTGTGAGTACTTGAGTTCTTTTCCTGTCCCCACCTCCTCTGGAATCTTGAACCCTAAAGGAACTGATGGTCCCCTTGCTCAAGTATGCAGCTGTGCTCACAGTATCCGCCCAAAGTGTTTTGGACAGCTCACAGTGTATCCTCATACTCCTTGCACGCTCATTCAATGTTCTGTTCATCCTCTCAGCAATTCCATTCTGCCTTGCCTTGCCTTACCAGGAACTGTTCTCATCAATCTGATTCCCTCAGCTGCATAGAATGCCTTGAACTCTGATTTGTCATATTCTCCTCCATTGTCAGACCTTAGGCATTTGACTTTCAAACCGGTCTGATTCTCAACTTCAGCTTTCCACTTCTTGAAAGTTGCAAACACATCTGACTTATGCTTCAAGAAGTAAACCCATAACTTCCTGCTGAAATCATCAATGAAGGTAACATAGAATCTGGATCCTCCAAGTGATGATATTGGAGATGGTCCCCCAACATCTGTATGGACCATTTCCAACCGCACTTTCTTTGGCTCTCTAGGAGTCTTTGTGAAGCTTACTCTTTTCTGTTTGCCCATAACATAACTCTCGCAAAGACCCATATCAACAGACTTCAGATCCTCTAATGCTCCTTTTGCAAACAACATCTTCATTCCTTTAGTACTCATGTGTCCAAGTCTGTTCTGCCACAGACATGAACCGGAAGCACCTTCAGCAACAACGGCCATGTTTATACACCTGCAGTGGTATATAAGGTTCCAGATTTGGTGCCACAGGCTACTACCATAACACCTTTCACGATCTTCCACGAACCTTTTCCAAACTCTGCTGCATATCCCGTGCTATCCAACTGACCAACAGAGATCAGATTTTTCTTGATCCCAGGAATATATCTGACATCCTCCAATGTCCACTGGTTTCCCGAGGTGGTCTTTATGCAAACATCCCCCTTTCCTTCAATCTCTAAGGCTTTATTGTCAGCAAGATATACTTTTCCAAAATTTCCAGATTTGAAATTTTGGAACAACTCCTTGCTTGGAGACGAATGAAAAGATGCACCAGAACACAAAATCTATGATTCAAGCGGGCTGTTCACACTAAGGATTAGAGCATCCCCAATGTCCTCTGCTGAATTTACAGAATCATTGTTATCTCCAAATTTCTAATTCTGTTTCTTCTTTGGCTCTGTACAGTTCGTCCGAAAGTGCCCCTTTTCTCCACAGTTCCAACAAGTCACGTTTGATCTGTTCAGGGATTTTCCTCAATTCTTTGATTTTGATCGACCATGTTGATTTTGGCCTTTCGTCTTAGTTTTCCCCCTTTCGATCAACGTTGAGAGCACTGCCCGATGAATCTTCCACTTCTCGTTTGCGAATACTTTCGCTAAGAACAACATCACGGATTTCATCAAACTTCAGTTTCTCAAATCCACGGGAACTGCTAATCGTAGCAACAACAGTATCCCAAGTCTCGGGCAGAGATGACCTCAAAATCAACGCCTTAATTTCATCTTAAAAATTAATGTCCACATAATTGAATTGACTTACAATCATATTGAACTCGTTTATATGATCAAAAACGGATCCATTCTCAGACATCTGTAAATTGAACAATCTACGCATCAAATATACCTTATTCATAGCCGATGGTTTTTCATACATGTTTGACAGTGCCTTCAACAGACCGAACGTAGTCTTCTCCTTCACGATGTTGAACGCCACGTTTCTTGACAAAGTCAATCGGATCAACCCTAGAGCCTGGCAATCTTTGAGTTTCCACTTCTCCTCCGTCATGGATTTCAGCTTCACCCCGATCAACGGTTCGTGAAGATCTTTCTGGTACAGATAATCTTCGATCTGCATCTTCCAAAAACTGAAATTGGATCCATCAAACTTCTCGATTCAAGCTTCGAACTATCCATCTTCTGTGATCGTGTTGAATCTCCTTAGCTCTGATACCAGTTGTTAGGATCGAATTCACGCACACACACTAGATGAATGAAGAACACAAAACTTTCAAGAGAAAGAGATGAGATCTAGAGAGAGAAAGAGAAAACTCAATATTTCGTGGTAACACCCCGTGAGTAAACTTTCACGGCGGTGAGGTATATTTATATTAATGAATCAGAGTATTTTTGGTTACAGAGAATAAATAGGAAAGCCCAAAATAGAGAATAAATAGGAAAACCTAAAATTAATCAGGCTCCACTACCTAACAATTATAGCTAAGGAGAATTAATAAGTTTTATCTCTTAACTATTTTTGAAATTTTCTGATTAATCCTTTATGAGTTGTTGTGATATTGTTGAATTAAGATAACAGTCTTATCTTTGAGTCTGAATAGTGTTAAGAATGTGTTACAAATTTCATTCAGATGTATTCAGACTTATTAAGAGGCTTATAAAAAAATAAAAAAAAACAAACTTAATGAATTGAATCTGAATAATTAAGATTCAGTCCTCAAAAACAAACACACTGAATGAAACGAGTCTGATTGATTAAGATTCAGTCCCCCATTAAGTGCAAACAAATGAAATCTAATACCTTTTAGCACGTTTGATTTTTTATTGGGTTTAAATCTGTTTTTTTAGCACATTTTTTCTTTTAAAAAAGTTAGGTGAAAGATTGGTCCTAGCATACCAAGTTCAATATAGTTTGCTTATTGTTCAAGAGGGAGTTCAAAATTAATATATCTACATAAATATAAAAAATTTATCTTATACATACAATATAATTTTTGTCGAGAAAGTTTGAGTTAACCCGTGGAACCCATGTAGGTCCATCTACATGTGGGTCCGCCTCTGATCCTAACTCGCAAGTACGTCACTACCAACCCCTACAGTTTTGTGACATAAACATCACATAACAAAATAGTTAGAGTACAAATCAATAGGTAGAAAATATGCGTCATGCATCAAATGGTGGGACAATATTTATATGAAACATATAAATGCATATAACAATATTATTTTCGAGTGAAAAGGGAGTAAATAATTTCATAATTAATTTAATTCAAAGAAAAATCACTTTAATATTATGTCTCGAGTTCCTCAATGTAATATGAGTTGTATAAATATGCATATTATCAAAGTTTTAATCTATTTCTTAAGAATATTCAACAAATCACACCGTCACTTATATTGTAAATATGTCACTACTGTATTTTTAATCATTAACACGTTATGATTTGTATAAATATGACTCAACAAATAGGATAAATTATACAGACACACGATAAAATCCCCATTTTTTGAGAGAGTAAAAAAGAAGGGAAACTATATAAATCCCACTAGTTTAGGTCCTAATTACTAAGATTTTCTATAGTTTTTAATATTTACCCCATTTCATGCTTAGGATACATGAATTTAAATTCGCAAGATACATATATCTATGTATCTGTCAAATTGATAATTAATTGTGCAAACTTAAGTTAATTAAATCCCTTAATATAAGGTGAAAATCAAGGAGCGTATGTATGTTTAATTAATTTTATTTTATTATTATTTGAAATAAAAAGTTAATAATATTATAAATAAAAGATAAAAATATGTATATCTTTGTTATCTAATTTGATTAATATCATTTTATTACTCTTAGAATAATAAATTCATTATTTGATGTATCTATTATAAATATATGTTATATCCAACGCACTAAACACTTAGATACATGAGTATCATACAAGTACATTCATATGTATCATAGAAGTATCTATTATTACATGCATCTATTTATATTATCTAATATTAATTTTATATGATCTAATTTTGATTTCACGTATATTTTATATGTAGTATTATTAATTTGATGTATCAAATGTCAATTTCATAGGATATTCAAAACAAGTATCTTGGTTACATTGTAAGCATATACATATATCTTGAATACATGGTAAGCATATACATATAATGTGCATCTAACATACATTAATTTAGAAAGAAATCGCTTTGGCAGATTAGTATCTGGCTTATCATTAATCTGGAAAATAAATAAATAAATAAAATCAAAATTCTTCTTTAACATCTGATATTTTTTCTCATAGATACATGTAATCGTAACCAAACACTATTGCACTTGATGTGTACTTAATTACTTATTTAAACGCTTGCCTCGTAATCAGATTCTTGATTTTCCCTTATCTATAGCCAGAATACTTATTTAAACGCTTGCCTCGTAATCAGATTCTTGATTTTCCCTTATCTATAGCCAGAATTGAAACACAAATATTCTGGGCTTTTTGGTGGTAATTATGGATTCCAATTAAGTAGGAAAAATGGGTTTGAGAAACAAGTACAAAATCAAAAAATATAAAACTTAATTTGAAAACTTTTTAAAATTTTGAACATCAGAATATTATGAATTTTAACGAAGATACAAAACTAAGATGCATGAGAATAATACTAACAATAGAAACAAACAGATTATAGATTTGATATGCAAAACATGTACGGAGAGGAGGAAGGAAGAGGGAGAAGATGAAGGAAGAAAAGAGGTGGGGGAGAAACGGCAGATGTAGTAGAAATATTTTAACCTTAATTATGGAGTTTAAATTTAAGATAAAATTATTTAACACCATATTTGAGGGATTTGTATATCTGTTTAAATATTTTAATATATATGATATTAATATTAAAAGTGGTACTATGTGTAATTATTTTAAACTAAAGATAACTATAGTATATGTGATAGTAATGTATGTGTAGTTAGACAAATTTTTTTAAAAAATTTTGCAACTCCTATATATACTCATATTTTAATGGGTTAAACATGGATTTATGAAAAAGATTTTAGAATGTTTGTTATAAACTTTTGTTGTCGAACATCACAATTATATTTAGCTTAAAACAAATAAAAACTGCAGGTATACATCTTACTGTGCTTTTCCTTAATTTCTTGTTGAGGAAATTGATTGGCACTACAAAGATTAAGTCACCAGCTTATTACTTTAATCCCACATCGAGCCATGTAACGGGGTTTGTAACAAAGTTGAGCATGAAGGTGATTTGGACGCTAATAAATGGGCTCCGTAAAGAGGATTTATTGAGGCCCCAGAAGTTGTGGTATAAAACATAGAGAGGATTTTTTGGTTTCTGATTAAAAAATCCTAAAGCATACCTATTATTAGGTTCAATTTAACATATCTTTTTAAAATTTGCTCTATGAATCTTAAAAGGAAAGTAACGTTGGATCGGTGGATTTTAAAATTTGCTCTATGGAATCTTAAAGGGAAGTAAAATTGGATCGGCTTAATATTATGTGTTTTCTAATATTAGGAACTCGCTACGAAACTTAGCAGAAGCTGACTGGAAATCAATAGCCCCACCTAAGAAATACAATCATAGAGAGTTGAGATTTTGGCTTTCTAGCAGTACAGGGAAATGCCTAACTGTGTTTGGACGAAAGGGTAAAAGAACCTAGCACAACGCCTTCTGCTGTTGTAATCTACATAATGAGTAATGTTTACCTTCAGCCGGTTTCATTATGCTTGAGCCAGGAACTCATGTTTACCCTAATTGTCCTAAAAGGTCATAAATACCTCTAAGACAAGAAAAAACATCAGCCAGAGATCATCAACTCAATAACTCTCCTTTTCTTTTCGTGGGGTAGTACAAGTAAATAGGATTTAAATAGCTTATACAAGGATCATGCAACAGCACAATAATAAAAAGACCAGGATTATTTAAACATTATGAGAATTGTTAAGCAAAATATTATCATGGGAATTTAACAATGGAAGGAGCCAACCGAAGAAGCCAGCTCCAGTTTCTCCCCTCAATCTCTGGACTGAATAGTCCATCAACATATCCCAAAGCTCCCCAACAGTCCACCCCTGTGAAGAAATCCATTGAGCCACCTACAACAGGTTGTAAACAAAGAAAATTTCACAACAAAATATACACATACCCTCCCACGTCTTGGAGATGTTTCTGCTTTATCATCAGTTAGGAATATCAAGATGGGATAGCTAATAGAACCTAGCACAAAGTTGGTGATGAGCCACAGCAAGTCAAGATTTATTAATTTGCAAATCCATGCATCTATCTTTTGCACAAATATAAGGACCAATATGAAAAGGCAGTACCAACTTAGGACATACCTCAATTACCATTTCTAGCATCAGTAACATCAATTAGGGAAGGGGAATCTATCATTCAGAACTATCAGATATGTCAGTTCTTTTCTCTCAAACAATCAATAAAAGATAAAACAATGAGTGGCAAAAAGGTGAAACTACAAAGATGGTCAGGATACAAATAAGAGTGGTTGGAAAAACACAGTGAGTATTAAATTACACAAAATTATATAGCAGGTAATATCTTTTGACATAAAATGTAAAAGAAAGCACATACAGCAGTTCTGAGCTATACCAAAGATATTCACAATTAACAAAAAGAAAAACATACTACGGAAAAGAAGTTCAAAACTTATCTTGTTTTAAGCAGAAAGCCTTAAGAATATCTCATAGTAGTTTAGAAGACTAGTACCTGACCCAGCATCTGCAATGCTTCCAAGTCAAACGTATAATACATGATGAATGGTCTCAATGCCTGTGAGAAAAGAAAGGAGAGAAAAATTAGTTTTAAGGAAAAAAAAAAAACAGCAATCACGCGTCCACATCAATATAAATTCATTAAAGCACTGGTGCATGTGATGTAAAGTATGTGTGTGTGTGCATATATATATATATATATATATATATATATATATATATATACACCCTTTGTCCCAATTTATGTGACACTTTTCTTTTTTCGAGAGTCAAACAATTTAAGTTTGACCAGAAATTTGCGCATGGAATCTTCAATTTTTTTGAAATAAAACTTATATATTTGTAAACTACTTAAAAAGTACTATAAAACACAATAATTGATAATTCAAAATGTTTAAAAGATCTATGAAAATTTACGGTCGAAGTTAGACTTGTCTGAATCTCGAAATCCGAAAAGTGCCACATAAAATGGGACGGAGGGAGTATTTATATCCAGCATCCATTTAATGTGACATGATGTGTATGAAGAGTGGAGAAGTGCAGAAAAATTAAAAACTAAGACATTTGATAAAGTCTTGAACATAGAACATGAAAATTATGCCTCAAAGGACGAAAGCGAAAGACTGCTCTTTGCCTCTTATGATAGCAAAAAATGCCTGTGATAAAATGCTGGAAAAATTTCCAGGGAGAGAATAACCTGAGATGCAGCAAGCCATTGAAGCATAGCTTTAAGTTGAGGATCCCCACCGAAAGAACCACAACCCCAATTACCAGTCACAACTCCAATTTCTTGTTGATAGTCTAAATGTGAACAATAGTGTGCCTCGTGATTTCTGATCAACTGGTTAGCCAAAGTTCCCTCAATTGTTTGAGATGATGTTGAAGGATTTCCTTGAGACTATTGGACAGGGTGACAAATAGCCAAAAAAATTAGTCAAATAAAACAGATAAAATATATTGACATTGATAGTACAACTAAAGATACCGGAAAAAAGGGGGACAAAGGGGAAGAAGCAGTGAAGAAAATGAGAAAGGTAGGAGGATCTAAAAATACTAAGGGAGGTACTACCAAATGATAAACTTCAGAATGTCCAGAAGATCCTTTAACATTGGGATCATGCTGACTTCCCGTGTCTTGAAAAAACTTTTGATACTGATGACACTTTAAATGATCCAAAAAACCACAAAGAGCCTTGTTAATTTCCCTACAACGAAGTAAAGGACCCACTCTTGTCAATGGGTGAAAGGGGCCGAAAAGCACCAAGTCTGTTATGACTTTAAGAGTAAAGAGCAATTACATCTTAAGAAAGGCACAGATGTAAAAAGTACATAAACGCATACAATGTAAGAAAATAAATTGCAATTCAGCCAACTAACATGCAAGGATAGATCAAAATGGCAAGTAGAACTATGAACAGACACCCATTTGAAACCCTAAACTTGGTCAACTCATTCACCATCAAATCTACAAAATGAATTCCACTCTTAATCTAATTTCTGTAACTCCACAAGGTTTTATCAAAACGAGAATTGATCCATCGACCCTCTTCAGTATAAATGACAACAATTTCATCGATTAAAGAAACAATGATCATTCAATCCAAACAAGAATGTTATCAGCACACTTTAAATATTCTGGGCCTATCAATCAAGCATAGAGCCTATATGAGCAGATACGAAAGTCTGATGTTATTGAACAATTACTCTTCAAGCATGTTATTTTAATTCGAAGACAGAAACAAGTAGCAGAGAAAACAGAGGCTTAAGAATTCTCACTTCAAGAAAAACTTGAAAAATGATGAATAAAAATTATTCACATCCCAACGCAGTATCTTAAATTACAAATTACAAACAATGTAACACACTAGCTTGTATGCTAATTCACGAGGGAAGTGTCAGTACAACTATATTAATTACTTTGTCCAACTTAACTTGAGGCTTGGATTGTTCAAGATCAAACATCCAACAATAAAATCTACAGATGAACTTTCCAAACTCTCAAGTTTGATACAATAATCAGGAGAACAATGAAAGCAACAATTAGATTCCAACTAATTCACACAACATATAAATACAAGTATCATGAACCAAAGACGAAGCAGATATGTTCTTTATTTGATTTTATGTCTGTAAGATATGTAAAACAACTAGAAATCTTTTGAAGCTAATCGACAGGATTAATCATTTAATTGTACATCCAAATGTCAATCATTTTTTTTTTTTTGAAACTGGTAATGTTGCCAAATGTTAATCAAAGTGGATATGTAAGTTTGCAATTTTAAGCACAGCTAGAAGGACGAAGAAAAATATACCAAATACATCATTTCTAAAACTAAAATAGATTAAAAGCAGCTGATAATCTCAGTGATTTTCTTTTCATACTCCTACTAAATCAAATGACCAAAACCCAAATGGTGTAATAAAAGAAATTAGTCCCACTGGAGACATATTGTTAGATGCTGAAATACTTAGATTCAAGGTCATCCACTTCTTGTCTTGATTAAACTCACTCAATCAACATATCCCAAAAGTAAACCATCTCTTCTCTCAGGATCTTCTGGATTAAGCATTATCTGAGTTGATTCTGGTGAATTTCATGGCATAGACAAACCTGATAGGCAAGGATTTGCGTAGAAGATAGTTTCATAGAAGATCTGGATACGTACTAATTCATTCATTTCTTATAGAAGATGCAAGAGGAAAAGAATGTAAACTCCTGATTGATGTCATCTAACTGTCAGACACTTTATCTCACATCAACTCCGCAACATCAGCTCATAAACTTTTACTTCCTTCTCAGCTTTGAATATGCTAAACCTCACTAATACTTCCTAAGGAAAAAAAGGAACCCGATTGGAGCTTAAAGATCAAAGTGCTGACAGGTTGACGGCAATCTGGTTTATGGCCCAATTGACCTTGAGAGAGAATCTTACTCTGAATAAGATTTCTAAAAAGTTATTAACATGCACGTACCTTACGAGGCATTCGACCCGGTACTGCCTTTTCCCTGGGCTGCTTAGTGCATCTATTGCAATTATTCTGCTCTTACGCCTTCCATAAACATCAATTTCTTTTTTGTCCACATGGTCACCATTAAAACGGAATGAAGAAGCATATCTACACCATTCAAAAAATATTTAACATTAGATTAAAAATATTAATAAATAGTGGAACTGCAGTCAAAGGTAAAAAAAGTTCCCACAACAATTTATTGTAAAAGAGGAACTTTCAGCTAAAATAGATTGGCAAGCAACTTCAGTCATGAATTAACTTTCTTATGTAATAAGTAACAAATTCTCCATCTGAGCTCACCCGGTATAATTTGAGAACCTCTCTGTACCAACAATTTCAATTGCTTCATTGTCTGCCATGCAAGGCAAGAAAAGGATGCCAGCGATTAACTCTGGATTGATCATAAAGCGAATCTCCTCCTAACAAAGAAATTCAACAAAACATTTTAAAAATTTCGCAACAAATATGTCTCAAGGATACATATAGAGGTTGCATGAACTTAAAATGCAAATGAACAAGAGAAATGCAAATTAAATCAGCAAATTTGATATATTTAATTAAGAGACCAGTCAATAATATCTTCTTTAAATTAAGAGCCTTTGGGACGGCTCATTTTGAAAGCACTTTTGTCAAAAACAGCTTTTCAGAAAATCCTTTTGGAGAGGTAGTTTGTATTTGGCCAATTCGTATTAGAAATGATTTATTCAGTATTTGATAAGCAGTTTGCATTTCAATAATCTTTTGAAGAAATGCTTCAAATTACAAAAAGAGACAAGTATCAAGGTGCTAGCATCTTTTTCAAAATCCCTACTGCAACTGTATCGACACGTCATGGTTCTGGGTGTGGGATCCATACATGATTTGGTGAACCTACCTTGGGTACTTTGACCACATTCAATGACCGAGATATATAAATTGATTGGGTATTTGGTTTCATGTTTCTTATATATATATATATATATATATATATATATATAGAGAGAGAGAGAGAGAGAGAGAGAGAGAGAGAGAGAGAGAGGGAGAGTTATATGATGTATGAAAATGTTTTTTTTATTACAAGGTAAAAAAAATAAAATTGGTGTATATGAGGAATGAAGTTTTATTAGGTTTAAATCCAATTAACAAATCATAGTACATATAATGTCGTACTATACTTTTATTTGGCCATATCCCAACACTGGTATCTGCACCCAGATCCATACATCCGAATCCTAACATCTCTGTGATAAAACCTCTAGATCCACACCCGAATCGGATACTAGCACCCAAGTCCGAGCAACATAGTCAAGGTTCATCTTACAATTAGGATTATTTAAATGGAGAAATTATTTCAAATATTTATTATGAAAACTATAAGAAATACATATTGGATTATTTTTAATCAATAAAATATATAGTTAAACCAATAAAATAATCTTTGTTAGAATAGAAATAAGTATTTATAAGTATTTGCTACTTAGAATAGGAATAGGAATAAGAATAGAAATAGGAATAGGAATAGGAATAGGAATCCTAGTATGAAAAGGGTTCCAATGTAGTGTCAGTGTCTATAGAGTCTCAATGTAAAATTTAGATAAACAATTCAATAATACATTTCTCACATGGTATCAGAGCATTGGTGAGAACAAAAAAGTCACCATATATCTGTCAATTTCCGATGACGATTGGGACTGATTTTATCAATTTTTATTCTGTGGGTGTTGCATGAAAATCAACATCACCACGAGGCTCGGAAAGCTCCCGCGACAAAACCCCAGCCAGAACCACCGGAAAATATCACTGCACGCGCTCTCACGCGCCGATCAAAGGTGGTAGATTTCGGCGAGATCAAGCTCACGCGCCGGCGCGTGAGGGCTTTTCCGACCATATTTTTTGAGAACTTTTTCGACAGTTGGGTTCGTCCAACCATTCCGACCCAACCCATACTGCTTTTGACCAGATTCAATCACCGGTATTAGGGTTTCGGCTATTTTCAAGCTGTTTTCGGCGCGTGAGTGGTTCTCCAGTAACTTTTTTTTTGAAAAATTTTCTTCTGTTGGGGTCGCCCAGTATTTTCGAACAGAACCCAACCATTTTTCTCTAGATCCGATCGCTGGAATTAGGGTTTCGGTGATTTTTGAGCCTTTTCCGGCGAAATCAGAATTTTCATGCCACTGTGGGCAAATTCCGGCAGCTTCCAATATTTTCAAACTACTGTAGCACTTCCAACAGTTTTCGGTAGTTTCCGACGTACATACCAGTCTATGGAGAATAGACGAGGGAGAGAACGTTTTGGAAAACCTCGATCCAAGTGTAGTCATTGTCATAAACCTAGACACACTCGTGACATATGTTATATTTTGCATGGTCCAGCACCCAATTATGATCCTGTTGTTCTAAAGGAATATAGAGAGTTCCTTCGTGTATCGTGCAAATAAACAAACGTCTCCAAAAGTAGCTTCGGTTGCACAACCTCATGTTTTTGTTGCGGGTAATTCTTATACTTGTGTGTCACAGTCTAGCACTCTTGGATCATGGGTCATACACTCGGAGGCTTCTGATCATATCTCTGGTAATAAATTACTTTTGTCTGATATTGTTTATTCACAATCTCTTCCAGCTATTACTTTAGCCAATGGGATCCAAACAAAACAAAAAGGGGTTGGAAAAGTCAAAACTGTATCTTCTTTCACCCTAGACTCTGTTCTTTGTCCCTGGTTCTCCTTTTAATCTAGCATCGGTTAGTCGTTTGACGAAATCCCTACATTGTAGCATAACTTTTTTTGATGATATATTTCTCATTCAGGACCAGTACAGGACAGACGATTGGAACAAGCATGAATCACAAGACTATCTTACCACTTCTAGTTCCCTAACAGCATGCTCCGTTACAGATTCCCCATATCTAATTCACAAACATTTGGGATATCCAAGTCTATCCAAATTGCAAAAGATGGTACCTAGTTTGTCTAGAATATCCACATTAGATTGTGAGTCGTTTCAACTTGAAAAACACATTCGTGGTACATTTTCACGTAGTACTGAGGGTCGTTCAGAGTCTGTTTTTTTATTAGTTCATTTTGATATCTGGGGTCCTAGTAAAGTCAGTTCCACCTTGAGATTCCGTTATTTTGTTAATTCTATTGATGATTATTCGAGATGTACTTGGGTTTTCTTAATGAAACATCGTTTTGAGTTATTTTCCATATTCAAAGGTTTCTTTGCTGAAATACAAAATCAATTTGGTGTTTCTATTCGTACTTTCCGTAGTGATAATGCCTTAGAATACTTGTCATCCCAGTTTCAGGAATTTGTGTCTCAACACGAAATTATTCACCAAACATCTTTTCCATACACTCCTCAACAAAATGGTGTCGCAGAAAGAAATAATAGACATCTCATAGAGATTGCTCACACTGTCCTCATTCAATCCCATGTTCCGCTGCGTTTTTGGGGCGATGCAGTCCTTTCATCTTGTTATTGAATTAACAGAATGCCTTCTTCTTCGATTCAAAATCAAGTCCCACATTCCATATTGTTTCCTCAGTCACATCTCTATCCTATTCCCCCTCGTGTCTTTGGGAGCACATGCTCTGTTCATAATTTAGCCCAAAGGAAAGATAAATTAGCTCATCGTGCCCTCAAATGTGTCTTGGTTACTCTAAGGTTCAAAAAGGTTATCGTTGATATTCACATGACCTTATGTCCGCTGATGTCACATTTTTTGAGTCTCAGCCTCATTATACATCTTCTGATCATCCTGATGTATCTATGGTCTTACCCATACCTCAAGTTTTACCTGTGCCAACCTTTGAAGAATCTACAGTTACGTCTACATCTCCAGTTGTAGTGCCACCACTACTAACTTATCATCACCGTCCACGTCCAGCCCTAGTCCTAGATGATTCATGTCATGCGCCAGACCCTGCTCCTACTGCGGACTTGCCTCAACCTAGCCAACCACTTGCACTTCAAAAAGGTATACGATCCACTCGAAGTACTAACCCACATTATACCTTCTTAAGTTATCATCGTCATCCCATTCTTGACAAAATAATAATATTATGTTTTTTTTTTTAAAAAAAGTTATCATCGTCTATCATCACCCCATTATGCCTTTGTGTCATCTTTGTCCTCTATTTCCATCCCTAAAACTACAGGTGAGACACTTTCTCATTCTGGATGGAGACAGACTATGGTTGATGAGATGTCTGCTTTGCATAAAAATGGTACTTGGGAGCTTGTCTCCCTTCCTGCAGGTAAATCTACGGTTGGTTGTCGTTGGGTTTACACGGTCAAAATTGGCCCAAACGATCAAGTTGATCGACTTAAGGCTCGCCGTGTTGCCAAAGGGTATACTCAGATATTTGGACTAGATTATACTGACACTTTCGCTTTTGTGGCTAAAATAGCATTTGTCCTCCTTTTTCTATCCATGGCTGCCGTTCGTCATTGGCCTCTTTATCAGTTGGACATTAAGAATGCTTTTCTGCATGGTCATCTTGAGGAAGAAGTCTATATGGAGCAACCACCTGGCTTTGTTGCTCAGGGGGAGTACAGTAGCCTTGTATGTCGATTGCGTAGGTCACTCTATGGTCTGAAACAATCTCCTCAAGCTTGGTTTGGGAAGTTCAGCACAGTACTTCAACAGTTTGGCATGACTCATAGTGGAGCTGATCACTCGGTGTTTTATCGGCATTCTACACAAAGTCGATGTATCTATTCGTTGTTTACGTTGATGATATTGTTATCACCGGTAATGATCAAGATGATATCACTAATTTGAAGCAACATCTCTTTAAGCATTTCCAGACTAAAGACCTTAGCAGATTGAAGTATTTTCGAGGTATTGAGGTTGCTCAATCTAGTTCAGGTATAGTTATTTCCTAACGCAAGTATGCCGTAGACATTCTAAAGGTGACAGGAATGATGGGATGTAGACCTATTGACACTCCTATGGATCCAAATGTTAAACTCCTTCCAGGACAAGGGGAGCCACTTAGTATTCCTGAAAGGTACAAACGACTCATTGGAAAGTTAAATTATCTCACAGTGACTAGACTTGACATCTCTTTTCCTGTGAGTGTTGTAAGTCAGTTTATGACTTCCTCTTGTCGAAGTCATCGGGCAGCAGTGGTTCGTATTCTGCGATATATAAAGTTAGCTCCTGGGAAAGGACTACTCTTTGAGGATCAAGGTCATGAGCATATCATTGGATATACAGACGCTGATTGGGCAGGATCACCCTCTGACAGACGTTCGACATTCGGATATTGTGTTTTAGTAGGAGGTAATTTGGTGTCACGGAAGAGTAAGAAACAGAATGTGGTTGCTTGATCTAGTGTGGAATCAGAATATCAAGCAATGGCGACAGCAACTTGTGAGCTAATTTGGATCAAACAATTACTGGGAGAACTAAAATTTGGCAAAAAATTATCAGATGGAACTCATATGTGATAATCAAGCGGCTCTTCATATCACATCAAATCTAGTGTTTCATGAAAGGACTAAGCACATTGAGATTGATTGTCACTTTGTCAGAGAAAAAAATACTCTCAAGAGATACTGTTACAAAGTTTGTGAAGTCAAATTATCAGCTTGCATATATCTTCACCAAGTCCCTCATAGGTCCTCGTATTAATTATATTTGTAACAAGCTAGATACATATGATTTGTATGCACCAACTTGAGGGGGAGTGTTAGAATAGAAATAATTATTTATAAGTATTTACTACTTTGAATAGAAATAGGAATAAGAATAGAAATAGGAATAGGAATAGGAATAGAAATCCTAGTATGAAAAAGGTTCCAATGTAGTGTCTATAAATAGGGTCTCAATGTAAAATTTAGATACACAATTCAGTAATATATTTCATCACATGAATATCTAGTATTATTGATTGCATAAGAGACGAAAAAAGATTGAGATCTACAAGAAGGTTATATGGAGATTATACTGAAAATAAAGACTAACAAGTATTTCACCATTTTCCCTATGTTTCGTTCTTTTATCTTGTTTGTTTGAATACAAGAAGGAAATAAATCTCACTCAGCTCAATGAAATATTAACAATTTGATGATTAAAAGTAATAAAAGAACCCGACAAATTTCATATACCATAACAAGTTTCACAATGAAGGAAATTCTTTTGAGGTATTATTCGAAATAATTAAACTTACAACATTAAAGTTTGATCAATCTACCAAAAATAAATCTTGAAATGGGTATAGTGCAATGAAAAAGAGATCATGCATAGAGAAAAAATATTAACTTGATTCCAATAGGCGATGGCTTTGTTATCGGAAAATGCAAGAGGACGGTTAGTGGCAAGAGAGGGTAGAAAAAACGGACATGTAGCTTTGTACTTATAGTTGATGGACTATTCCAGAGAAAGATAGAGAGGGAGAGGGAGAGGGGGAGAGAGAGAGAGAGAGAGAGAGAGGAAAAAGGAACATATACAGTAGAAACCAAAAAGAAAAGAAGTGTATTTCTTTAGAAGCATTAAGTATTAAATTAAACATGCATAGTTTGATAAATATAAATAGATGGTAAGGATATTTTGGTCTTGAAAAATTATTTGTGCTTTAACTTCTACTTCTTAGAAAAAGCAGATAAAATTTTAGTTTCTTCCTAATAGCAGATTATCTATTGTGGGTGCTTCTCAAGAACACCATTTTTGTTTGTCAAACACCTCAAATAGCGCCTCCAAGAAGCTTGTCCAAACTGTCTATAATACCAAAATAGGGTTTCTCTTCTTTCAGATTCTTAGTTCTCTTTTAAAAGTTATACTCTTAATGCATATGATTATTTGGATTTTAATATCAATTATTGGTAGGGAAGTCCCCTCAGTGATGGGGACTAATAGTACAGAAAAGTGGTGCCTTTTGAATCTACTTTTCAGGAAGTGGAAAGCGGATTTACTCTGCCAGCAACAAACAAACGTTCAGCACTTCCCATGACTTTTTTCAGTCAGTTGGAACCTGGTCGAAAGGGCAGATTTCTGTATTTGGAGATTGATGCTTCAAAAAAGGGTTTGAGTGGGTTCTTTCTGGGGTTTATTATCCTAGGGATAATTCCGACAAATCACTTGTATGGCTTGAGTTGTCACTGACACAAATCTTCTTGGAACTAAAGCTTAATAAGAAGCATTGACACTTTTCTCCAATGAACCTTGAGTGTGGAAATGATTGATCGCCATATAATATACGATTTGATTGAGCCCTGAAAACTTCTTGTAGAGATCCATGGTGACATCGTTTGCAGTTGGAGCTTTGTCACCAATGCAGTCTATGATAAACACCCTGGGATCTCAGCAACACAATCTATTGTGCCCTCATATGGCCTTTACTGCTTTGCATGTACTGGGTTCTCTTCCTCTGAAATGGTTAGCATATTGTCAGAGTCCAACAAGGTTTTCATTGAGCCAAGGCCTTGTATAAGGGTTCATAAATTCTCAGAATCCCATTACTCTGCTTCAAAATTTCTCCAATTAATTCTAACTTTCCAATGTAGTTATACCTTTTGTGAGTGTTACAAACTTTTTTTCTGGATAAGGTAGATAATCTTACTGATAACTAGTACCAAGAAGGTACATAAAAAGTAAAAAACAACCATTATTATTTTGGGCGTCTCATGATTTGACACATTACATTTTATACAACTTACAAAATTTCAAATTCATTTAAAATATTTAAATTCGAAACTTTTGATATATATATATATATATATATATATATATATATATATATATATATATATATTGAAACTTGTAGTCTAAATAAGTCATAGATATATGTGTGGCTATAAATCATCTCATTAAGGGAAAACTAGAAATTTAAAAGTCACATTATTACTAAATATAGAAAGGTATCATTCATTCTTTGTTGGGACTTACTAGCAAGAAAAGTTTGTCACATACATAGGAGTACATATATGTCAAATCTAACATCTTAAACTACTACCAAATCAAATATCGTATTATAAAATGGGAAGTAGGGAGTAATAGACTAATTGTTAACAAGTATGTCAAAACATAAAACTGAAAATATGTTGAGAAATAAAAGAAACCTGTATACAGCCCCTACTGAGAGCACCACCTCCAAGATACTTGTTCGCAAAATCCACTTCAATAGCTTCACTTGATTGATCCTCAATTAAGCCTGAACTGGAAATCTATAAAGATACAGAAGGAAGTCATAACTTTGCAAACAAACATCTTCTATTCCAAAAAGGTAACAAATATAGTTTCATTTATTACCTTAAAAGGGCAAAGGGAAATACTGGATTGGCTCCAGAAATTTTCCTTAGGATAAGGAAAAGCAAATGTACCATGTTCCAGAGAAAGAACTTTACGCTCAAAGGAGATGTAGCCCGCAGGTATCAATGAGCCAATCCTCTCAAAATAGTGAAGAATGCACTTCAATTTATTTTCAAGTTTCTCGTCATACTGATCATACAGATACCTGAAAAACACGTTCTTTACCGGATGAACTTCCTTTCTGCATTTAGAAAATCTGACACATAAAATGGCATGTTGCCACCATAAAAGAGCATAAGGCAACAACTTCAGTAGATAATTTCTATAAATAGCTTCAGAACTACAAAGCCATACTCTGCTTTTTACAGGCGTGAGTTACTCCTAATATACAATAATTAGGATGCTACCCTAGACCCTTTTTTCTAGAGAAATAGCTCAGCAACCATTATCTGTCTCATATTGCTTACGTCAAACTCCTCACTAAATGATTGATATGAGTACAAAATGTCAGTATTTTGTAAAGGTCTCTATCTCAACATGCTTCGTTTGTTTACACAATTTTTTTCTCTCAAACACTTAAATGGACACTTTTCAATCAGGAAAAAACAATACTCATATCTAGAAACAGAATACATATTAAAGAAAATTCTGAATACTGAAAGAAAATGACTCATAAGTTACTTATTCACCACTCTCCATAAGATTTTCTGCTTAAGAGTTCCACAGCTTATTTGAAGACCTCAATACATCTAAACTATCTCCTACATGTTTAACAAAATGGTTAACCACATTAACCTCTTCAGAATTGTTTCTTTTAGTGCTGTTGTATTTTCTACTTATGGTGAATCCATTTTTATGAGCTGATAGTACATACTGAGGCATATGCTTTCAACTTATCAATGCTACAATTTTTTCTGGTGTTAAATGGGGCTTCTGGGGAAGTGGAACCCCTATAATATGTCTTGCTTTCTTTCATGAAAGAATCATGTATAATCTTGCTAATCAGTAAATCTAGAGTCTAGACATATTATGTGGTGCAGTATTGGTTCTTGAACTCCACCATTTAGGAGTAACCAACACAAAGAAATCTATGTTTCTATCTTGCAGTTATGTTTATGATGTACAACTTTTGCACATACAACACACACAAAAAAAAAGTGGATGGCTGAAACATGCTGGATCGAACTCAAAAGCACTGGAAAACAACAGTGGTGGGATCGTGAAAGACCACAGTACCCAGTAGGTAGAGAAGACTGCATTAGAGAACATGACATTCAACTCACCCATATTATTTCCAACACCGTTACAACAAACACAAAATATTTATGAACAAACTCTTCTCAAGTTAAAGTTATTGAAATGGAGAAGCTGTTCTTTGAGAAGAGTTGAACGATTATAACTATATCAGAATCAATTGAAGTAGGACAAAGTGAGGGGCAGTATAGCCTGCAAGTAGGCTCACGTGCTAATAAATCTGGCTTGTTTTATAGCTGATTTGGTTGGAGATTGTTAGAAATTAAGGGTTCAAATATAAAGATTACTGAAATCTGCCTCTGTTTGTGGATGCAGTTATCCTACAGCTGAAAAGAAATAAGATTATGTTGAAAACCTTAACACGGAACATAGAACACGTATATGAAAGACATGTGAAAGAACCATTGTGAGAGATAAGTACAACAGCTTTAAAAAGAATGATTTTATCATTCTCCAAGAAAAAAGATATAAAAAGATAGACAGACAATAAAACATACGCAAACATATGATCAAAGTTGATCATTGGGAGATGTTTGGCACCTCTATCATTGGTGGGGAATAGACAAAAGAAGGAACATGCAAGAAGAGCACCGACTAATTCCTGAAAGAAAAAGATTGACAATCATGATCACTTTACGCTACAAATACTTGCTGCAAAGTTAAGAATCAAATTCCAATTCACACTATAGTGCAACTTTCTCAAAATTGCAACTCATGATGACATTTTTTAAATTTCAAAGAGAACTTCACCATTCGTTCAACCGCATGGAACAATAATCTCCAGGGGGAGGGAGTGTTTATTTTCCTAGTAAAAATGTCTTGTTTACAATTCAGTGTTTGCCAGGAGTACTTTTGAGTCATTTTACTCTGTTTCATGTGAAAATTAGAGAACTATAATCTTTAGACAGTGTTTTAAGGGCAGATACTGGGAGTGGGGCAAGAAATTTTATATAAAACAAGGTGATGCATAAGTCCCACGAAATGGGTGTAAGCCCCATGGGTCTTTTAATTTTGTTAATTCTACTATTCATAAAAACAAAAGTTGAAAAAATATGATAAGCATTAAATTATAAAATTAAGAAGTCAAATGAAGTGCTAAAAATTTTAACAAACATTCTAAAAGTTCACAGTCACAAAAGAAGAAATATTCTAGAATTTCTAACAAAACCATGATTTATACAAAGTTTACAAGTAAAAGTGCCACGACCACTAATCCCAACATTTAAAGAAAAGAAATACCATCTTAGGAAGAAAATGTTATAGATAACTCCTGATAAGTAAATGAACACAAAAGCCTTTTTTTAGTTAATACTATAATTTAATATTTTTTTTCATAAGAGACTACTCAATTTTTTGTTTGAGATACAACTAAGTTACAAATAAATTAGAAAACTAAATTTAGGCTTATAAGAATGTCACAATTACATAATACAACTTGGAACTGTGTGCTATCAACAAACTAATAAATTAGAAACAATTCATATTATAATTCAATACAAAAATTACATTTGATGAATATAATATTTATAAACCATTACTCCCTGACACTTTAATATTAAATAGCAAGTTCATAATCATGATACACAAAAAGGGCAATACTATTATAAAACAAAATAGAATATCAAACAAGATTTGAAGAGAAAAAATGTAGGAAATTGAGTAATGAAGACAAAACAAAAGTTAAAACATGAAGATTCTTCATTTGAAAGGTCCCATCAAAATTACTTTCACAATACTAGGTCTACTATTTCTATCTTTTATGTCCTCAACTTCTGAAATGTGACTAATGAAGAGGGATCTTGAAGAGTCAATAGCTAGTTAATTAACTTCCACAAGGCTAATTAGTAATTACACATGATTGCACAAGAACTGTGGAGTGAGTCCCCTGTGTAGGCATTGCAAAAATCCCAAGATATGTATAGACGCTTTAGGCATAATTCTCATGAGACAAGAGCTCCATATGTTAGACCACGGCATTTTAGGAGTGCCTCATCCTGAGTTAGTCCAGGCACGTCCTAAAACATTGTTTCAACAGATCCTAATTTGCTTTAAAAGACATATTTTTGAAATTGGAATGAACTAGGTCATAAAAGAATGAAGTGATTGCTGATCATTCAAGTAGTTCTTTTATAGATCAATACTGTGAATTATCAAATAATCCTAACTGTCATTTAACCTAGCAGTAATAATCACAAAACCTGACTGAGAAAAACAATGCCCGGCTGCTGTGATTCCAATAAACGAAGACCAGTGTTGACTCCTTTAACAATTCCACCATCAGCCTTCTCATAGTGAGCCTCCAATAAGGAAGGCAACCGCAATAGCAAATCCGCCATTTTCGGCACTACTTCTTCGAACCATTTAACAGCTTCATCCCTAGGAATTAACTGCACCAACATTTCAAGTATTCAGTTCAAAAACAAACAAATCCATCTGAAGTGAAAAGTGAAAGGCTTACATCGTCAAATAAGAGAGAAAATCCGTCTGAAGCAGAAGATGAAATTGAAGAATCAGGTAGTGAAAGTGAGTTCCGAATGTCGGAGATTGCGAGGAAGAGGACATGACCGGAGTTAACATTGCTGTAATTAGCGCCTTGAGAGAGGGCTTTCAGTGCTTCAACAACTGCCGGCGGCCAGAAAAGAGAAAATGAACGGAGACGCACCGGCAAAAAGGGAAGGATTGACTTCACGTCTTCTCTATTCTCCATTGACGGACCGGACCTTAACTTTGATTCTCCACGCTTCTCTTCACATTTATCTTCAGTTATAGTTGAGAAAATTAAGGAAAAGGGCCCTAAGTCCCCTTTTTGTTTTCCGACCATTAGCTGGTTAAGTTCTCTTTAAAGTAACTAAATAAATATAGGATTATATTAATATTTTTAAAATTTTTTAATTTTTTATAAAATACAAGAAAATATAATTTTATAATTCAAACTAAATCATTTTTTTTAAAAAATCATCTTTCCTTCTCTCTTCTTTCTCTTCTTTTCTTCCTCCATGGGGGATTGTTCTTTTTTTTCCTTAGAAATTTGAAAATTCATTGTTACTCTTTCTCTTCCTCTCCAGTCCTCCATTACTCTCTCATTTTTATGGAATTGTAATCGTGTTCGATTAGAAATGGGTAAATTATTTTTTTGAAATATTTTACAGTTTTTGAAGTTTTTTTTTTATTAATGAACAATAAAAGGTTTTTGTAGATGTAAAAATTGAATAATCGACTTAATGATGTGTATTATTTATTTTTTTGAAAGAAAACCAATCAACTCAAAAAATCCTTATTTTGAGGAATGTATATGTATTGTTATCATTTAGTAAAAAGTCATTTTTTGTTGCTGCTGTTGTTCTTTTTGTGGTCGTTTTGTTGATATGATTTTAGAAATATAGTGTTGTTCAGGCGTCCAAAATATATTTTCATTTGTTGAAATATTTAGCGTATGTTGTAACATTTTAGTGATATGTTGATGCATATTCAAACAATTATCATTTGTTGTAACATCTCACTTTATGTCAACAAAATGGTCATCTGTTGCCACATAAGATTCAAATGTTGCAATAATGTGTACATTTGGATCAAACATGATTCATCTGTTGCTACATAAGATCTATATGTTGCGACAGAAATTTTATGTGTTGCAACAGTAGGGTCATATGTGGCAACATAATGTTAATTTATGGCAACAGGCTATTCATCTCTTCCAACATACTGCTATTATTATTTTGTAATGACTTGTATAATCTCAATATTTTTTATTTACCTTGTAGATGAAATGATACAAGAAGCTTCATCCATGACAACAACTCAATCTAAATGTGCCCCAACAGAAAGGATATATGTGGCAACATATGTCACAGAAAGAAGATGTGACAACATATGTCACAGAAAGAAGATATGTGGCAACATATGTCACATAAAAAAGATGTGTAGCAATATATGTCACAGAAAGAAGATATGTGGCAACATATGTCACAGAAAGAAGATATGTGGCAACATTTGTCACAGAAAAAAGATACGTGACAACATATGTCACAGAAAAAAGATATGTGGCAACATATGTCACCAAAAGGAGATGTCAACATTTTATTGTTATCAATGTGGTGTATGTGACAACATATATAACATTTGATGTAAAAAAAATTATAAAATTATATGCATTTACTCCAACAGAAAGGATATATGTGGCAACAGATGTCACACTATGAATTATCAAAAATAATTAAAAAAATAAAATAAAAAGGTATAAAAAGATCTTTTTGTTTCATATTTCAATTTTAATTTATTTTTACTAATTTTCATTTTCTTTTCTCTCTTTCCTTTCTCTCGTTCCATTATTTCTTTATAATTTAAATTGTTGTTATGTTTTCCACAACGTCAGTGATAATATATTACATTTATCTTCTACAACAAAGCGTTGTTGCCCTCATCATTTCTAGTTTATCGTTGATATCTTCTAATATAAAATACAATAGTTATTGATATTAAATAAAGACTTTTTAGTGATTTTTATCACTTATTTGTTTGTAGGATGGTTAGGTTGTTATTCCTTTTGAAATATTATCTCGAAAAAAAGTATATTTAAAGATGTACATGTTGCCACATATGACATGTCTGTTGCAATTTTTCCAACAAAATGTGCATATGTTGTCACATATGTCACTTCAAGGTTGACTTAATTGATAATTGAGCGATTTATGATTTAAAAAATGTCAAATTCAATCAACTTTAATACTTTGGACCATAATTAAGCAATAAAAATATGCTATAACTCTTGGAACAACACGATGTTATATAACTATCATATGAAGTTACTTGATCATTGTATGATGAACTAGTGATATGATAACCTTTGTAAAAATAATTGATAGAATTGAGAAAGGTTGTTATATTATACTATAATTTTGTACTTAAACATGTTGTAGGACTATATATTAGTGTTACATGTCGAATTATGTGATAATTTAATTGAATTAACCCCTCAAATACCATTTTATGGTATACATATGTTGCCACATATGACATTTCTGTTGCAATTCTTCCAACTGAACATGCATATATTGCCACATATGTCACTTTAAGAATGAGTTAATCAATAAGTTGAACGATTAATGAATGAAAAATATTAAATTGGACCAGATTTTAGTACTTTGGAACATAATTAAGCATTAAAAATATGTTATAACACTTGAAATAACGATTTATAAGGGTGTTATATAACTATCATGTGTAGTTACTTGTTCATTGTATGATGAACTAATGGTAAATGATAGTCTTTGTAAAACTAATTGATAGAATTGATTAAGGTCATTGTATTAGACCATAATCTTGTACTTAGACATGTTATAGGACTATATATTAGTGTTACATGTTGAATTAGGTGACAATTCAATTGAATTAACCCCTCAAAAGACCATTTTATGATATACATATGTTGCCACATATGACATTTCTGTTGCAATTTTCCCAACAGAATATGCATATGTTGCCACATATGACATTTCTATTGCAATTTTTCCAACCGAACGTGCATATGTTGCCACATATGTCACTTCAAGGATGACTTAATCGATAAATTGAGCAATTTAGGAATGAAAAAATGTCAAATTGGACAAAATTTTAGTACTTTAAATCATAATTAAGCAATAAAAATATGATATAACACTTAAACCAATGATTTACAATGGTATTATATAACTATCATGTCGATTGAGACATGCAAGTCATACGTTGCTACATGTCTAGCTTATATATTGCAGTTTGTGTAAGTTATATGTTGCAACATCTGTCAATTCTGTTGCTATTGAAATAACATTTTGGTTGCTACGTATGACAATAATTTATTTCAATAGTCAATTGTTGCAACATAACAATCTGTTGGTAACGCGAGTGCAAATTATTGAAAAAATTGCAGGTGCCCAAATGATGATGAATGATTTCAAAGAACTACTAATTTTACATATCAAAACAATGGTGTGTGACCCTAATCATTTATGAAGTAATTTCAATTGAGAGCAACCAAAATCTAATCCATTGATTAAATTAGTTAAATCTGATTCAAGAGAAGAAAAGAAGAAAGCTCAAGGACTAGCAACCAAGACCAATAATGTATGAAAATAAGAAGAAAAAGATAAAGAACGAGAATAAAGACAAGCAATCAAGCAAGCACGACGAAGAAGAAGAAGATGAAGAAAAAAAATATGACGAGAGGTGGGGGAAAATATTTTATTTCCCCTTTTGATAAATCTTGTTGGTGGCTTCCCCCAATTTTAATTTCCAACAAAATTGGTTAAATTAAATTTTAATAAATTTACCCTTTTACCTTTCATTTAATTTAATGGACCAAACTGTTAACTTATAAACTTGAGGGCAACTCCATAATTCTTAATTATTAATCACATAATTGTCACATACACCCAATACTTAAGACTTATATCACCATCCATTTATTTTGAAATCTTATTGTCACTTTTTTTATAAGTCCCCAGTTAGTTGAATTTCAAACTTAAAAGGGATCATTTTGTCATTTTCTTTGAATCTTAAAAATGACAAAATTGGTCCATCAAGGGTGTGTTTGGTACGAAAGAAAATGTTTTCTCGAAAACAAGTAGATCTTTTACTTATTTGCTCATGTTTGGTTGTTGAGTAGAAAATATTTTAGTATTAGGTTTTTGAGTAAAAAATGTTTTTGAGAAATGTCTTTTATTTTTTAATAGAGTAGAAAATAATTTTTCAAGTTAAATTTTTTAAAAAAACAAACTTAAATTTTTTTTCGTGGGGGGATGGGGGTGGGGGATGGTAGGGGGCTAGTGAGGTGGGGTCGAGGGTAGGGGGTGGAAGAATGAAATTTTAAAGTTTAAAATATTTTCTTAAAAACAAACTTAAATTTTGAGGGGTGGGAGGGGTGGGGGGTTCGAGGATAGGAGTAAAAAAATTAAAATTTGAAGTTGAATTTTTCTTTAAAAACAAGATCAAATTTTTGGAAGGGGGAGGGGGGGGGGGGCTGGTAGGGGTAGTAGTGGGGTGAGGTGAGGTCGAGGGTAGGGGTGAAAAAAAATAAAATGTTGAAGTTTAAAATGTTTTTTAAAAAACAAACTTCAATTTTTTTTGGGGGGGGGGGGCTGTGGGGGTTAGTAGTGGGGTGGGAGGGTCGAGGGTAGTGGTGAAAAAATGAAATTTATTTTCTTAAACGTAAATTTGAATTTTTTAGTTGTAGGGGGATGGTAGGGTGGAGTAGGTAGGGGAGGTTAGAAGAGAGTTTTGGAAAATGTTTTCCTTATGTTTTGAAGGGAAATCATTTTTCTTAAATTTGAAGAAAATGCGTTGATTTGGAAAACATTTGACCCAACCAAACATGAGAAAATTGAAAAATATTTTTTTAATACCAAACACACCCCAAGTTTGAGACGTAATGCCTCTTTATATTATGAAAAAATTACTTATATTTAGAGATTATAATAAAATGGTTGGATTTAAGGCTATGCGGGGCGGGACGGGTTTAAGGTTGTGCGGGGCGGGTGGGATGCGAATTGGGTTGAAGTGGGTTCTTTTTAAATAATGTGTGGCAGGGCGGGTTTCGGATATATGTGATTTCATGTGGGTTTTAACTTCTTACATGTTATAAGAGTTACGTAAACTGTTTTGAATGGCTAAGGAACTAGAAAAAAAAATTTAGCTCACAACTTGCATTTAACATTTTGTTATTGGATTAGATATAACCAATTCAAATCTACCAAAAAAATGTTGCTCACATATGTAAAAGAGTTATAAAACATTGTAATGTTAAAATAATGTTATAACATGTTAATTTTAGCGATTACCTACTAACAAAAAATTAATTTCTTACGTTGAAAACTCACTAAGCCTATTATTTGAAATATTTTTTTACAAAATATGTGGGATGAGGTCGGTTTTTGCAGGGCTGGGCGGTTTGAAAACAAAAAAATATGTTATGTGGGGCGGAGCGAGGCGGGTTGAAAACAACAAAAAATGTTATGTGGGGCGGGGCGGGTTGAGATCTTGGCGGGTTTAAGCGTGTTTGCCCCGCAACTTCCCCACCCGCCCCATTGTTATCCCTACTAATATACACATCTTTATTTACTTTGTTTTCTATTATTTCCTTCTATTCTAAAATATTACCGAAATCCCTAATTTTCTCTCAAATTTCAAAGTCTTCCGGATACATATTTATCCTAGACTCAAACCCATGTTTCCTCGTCCCTTTTTTCACTCCTTTAATTTCTCCCTATACTCCAACAATCTTATCAGTTACAAATTTCATCTCAATTTGGATTTTAAAAGTTTTCTCTCTCTGGTCAATCAGATTCAAACTACTAAAATAGGTAGTTTTCATCTTTACCCTTTCAACAATTCAATTGAAGATAGGATTGATCGAGACGATGGAACATTCATGTCGGGCAATGTTTTTGGAGTATATTTGTGTCATACTTATGATGTTCCAATTTTCAACCAATTCAAAGAGACCATTCCAACTTTTGAGTCATTCATTTACCAAATTTACTATCCATTATCTTTCTATTCATCGTAAGGAAGAATTCATCAACTATAAATAGTGATGGTTTAATTTGTGAGAAGAACAAGAGATTTACAAGAAAATATAGAGTGAAGAAGATGAGCAGTAGTATATTATGTATATTGAGTTAGTGTAGTAAAAGAGAGAGTTTGAGATAAAGAGAATATTCTAAGGAGTGTTTGGCATGAAAAACAATGTTTTCCATGAAAATGTTTCCTGAAAAACAAATGTATTTCTAGCTTATTTTCTCATATTTGGTTTTTAAGTAGAAAATATTTTTTTGGAAAATATTGTTACCGTTTAGTTGGTGAATAAAAAATATTTTCCAGAAAAGTCTTTCGTCAAGCGCGTAAGGCGACCACACAAACTAAAAATGCAAGTTTGGGACTTATTCACATAGGTTGTGTGCAATGCATCCTAGATAGTTTTTGTTGTATTAACAATTGCAAAAGTGGTGGCCATTGTTGGATAAACTAATGCCATAAGGGCGTTTGAATAAATTGATCTTGCCAAAACCAAAGAGAACACACAAGATTGACTAGTTGTGATACTGCGAGAAGGGGAGGGAGTACTCTCATAGATGGCCATATAAATCATGAACAGTTGAATCTACATCAGAGGAGATGGTTGGAACTGTTGAAGGACTATGACATGAATGTCCACTACCATCCAGGTAATGCTAATGTTGTAGCTGATGTTTTGAGTAGGATGAGCATGGTAAGTACAGCCCACGTTGAGGATGAAAGACTGGGTGAGCGGTTGGTTGACTCTACTAGTGGGGGTGTTTCAGTTCATTCTAGTTCTGAATCATCCACAGTAGTTGAAGTCAAGGAGGGCTAGTATCTTGATCCTGTGTTGATGGAGCTGAAGGACTCAGTGTTGGTTAAGATTGATTAGTCTTTTGCTTAGGGAGATGACGACATACTTAGTTATTAGGACAGGCTGTGTGCACCAAATATGGATGATTTGCGGACTAGGATCATTGCTGAGGCCCATGCAGATATTCCATACATCCAGGTTCCACCAAGATGTATCATGATCTTAAGCAGATCTACTGGTGGGATGGCATGAAGAACGACATTAAAGAATATGTGGCCAAGTGTCCTAATTGTAAACAGGTTAAGGCAGAACATCTTAAGCCTGACAGTCTTACTCAGATTATTAAGGTTCCGACTTGGAAGTGAGAGGCTATTAATATGGACTTCGTAGTTGGTCTTCCAAAGACTAAGAGACAACATGATTCCATATGGGTTATTGCGGAAAAATTGACTAAGTCCCGCCACTTTATCCCTGTGAAATCTACTTACAGAGCCGAGGATTATGGGAAACTCTACATTGATGAGATTGTGAGATGACATGGGATTCCTTTGTCTATCATTTAAAATAGAGGAGCTCAGTTTATTGCACATTTCTGGAGATCATTCCACAGAAGCTTAGGCAAGCAGGTGAAGTTTAGTACTGCCTTTCATCCTCAGACTAATGGGCAAGAAGAGCGCACCATTCAAACATTGAGGTCATGCTGAGGCGTGTGTGATTGACTTCAAGGGTAGTTGGGACGACCATATGCCTTTGATAGAGTTCTCGTATCATAATAGTTATCACTCCAACATTGGGATGGCACTGTTTGAGGCACTATATGGTAAGAGGTGTAGGTATCCAATTTGGTGATTCGAGGTTGAAGATTCATCCATTTTGGGTCGATAGATCATTCATGAGGCCTTAGAGAAGGTCAGAGTGATTAGGGACAAGTTCGCTACTGCATAGAGTCGGCAGAAGTCTTATGCAGACAATAGAAAACGACCCTTAGGGTTTGATATTGGTTACCAGGTCTATTTGAAGATATCACCTATGAAGGGGGTGATGAGGTCTGACATGAACGAGAAGTTGAGTCTGAGGTATGTTGGGCCATATGAGATCTTACAGCGTGTGGGTAAGGTGGAATAGGAGTTGGAATTGCTTGCGGAGCTAGCTTCTGTTCATCCAGTCTTTCATGTCTCTATGATAAAGAAGTGGCTAGGCGACCCAACATCAATTCTACTTATTGAAGGTTCGGGGGTTGATGAAAATTTATCCTATGAGGACTGTTGAGATTTTAGACAGACAAGTCAAACGGCTGAGGAACAACGAGATTGCCACAGTGAAGGTATTGTGGAGGAATCATCTTGTTGAGGGTGCTACGTGGGAGGACGAGGCCGATATGAGATCCATCTACCCCCATCTTTTCAGCTCTTGAGGTTAGACTCCCTACTCTTAAGTCTAAGGTTCCTTATCACTCTATTCTTTGTTGCTATTGCTTGATTGAGCATAGTAACTATGTTATAATCTATTTGGAATTACGCGAAATAATTAGTAGTGTAATTCGGTGATGAATGTTCCTAAAGGGGGATAATGTAACAACCCTAAAAATGTAAAAGATAAGTAATGCTTAATGTGTCTAGAATGCCTAGGATTAGACCGAGTTCACACGGATTGATGCGCATAAAATCATACCTCGGAACCCTTGCTACGACCAAGCAAACTAACTTGGAGAGTTAGTTAATCTAGAAAAGGTTTGGTCCATCCATGCAGGGATCTCGAATACAAAGATTTACTTGAATGAGTCTTTACCGAACTAAAAAGGAAAATCTTAGGTTTGGAAGGTCTAGGAGTAAAAGGGTCTTTTTCCAGGATAAGGGTAGTATCATAATTATCCTACATATATAATTAATTATTTAATAATAAGGTGGAGGGGTATTTTGGGGAGAGATGGCTGAAAATTGGCCCTTGAAGTGAAGTCTTACTTTACCCGGGTTCAAACCTAGGTGGAAACAATGAATTAAATTTGTTTTTAATTTAATTTGGTAAATTAATTAAATTAATTTATATTTATTATTTATTAGCTTATTCAAAGTTAAAGGATATCAGATTTTCAATAATATAATAAAACCTTATTTGACTAAGTCCTAAACTAGACTCTAAACCTAAGAAAACTCTTCTCTCCCACGCTCATCTCTCTCTCTTACGTCTCTATCACTCTCATTCACGATCTCTCTTTTACAAAGTACCTTTAAAGAACATAAAAATGAACCAAGTTCTTCACACTTGAAGAACTCACACGAAATCACAAGAAAACAAGCGTTAATCACATGTTAGGCAAAGAGAAGTTATCCATTGAGTGGTGTTGACATTGAAGGGAATTGGATGTGATCTTGGATGAAGTTTTTTGTCAGAAAGTTGAGGGTTACACGTCAAAAAGGTATGGGTTCTGTTATCTATTGGTCCCTTTCCCAAGAGACCCCTTAAGGTTCAGATTATTTAGTCCGAAAACTAGGGTTGTTCCCCGTTGCATGTCCTTGTCACTAGCTCCCAATGATTCGTAGGCTGGGTAAGATTTCTAGTAGATTTAGGTTTATGTTGTGTTTTCGTGATGAATATGTTTATGTTTGTGTATTTGAAATCGTATGAATGACAACCTATGTGTTTTCGCAACTATGTGCATGTGTGTGCAAGAATGTGACGATGACTAGGGTCTCGGCTTGAGGTTCCAAAATGTGTAACGTTATGGTTGTTATTTTACGTTCATAAACCTATGTAAATCATGTTCATAAAATATGGAATATGGATTATTTAAGTAACAATCTCTTGGCTAAATGAATCTATGAAAAATGCACCCCAAAACGTGTGAAATGGTCTATGAATTGCTCCATGAGTTTAAGTGAAAATATTGATGAAAGTGAGCTGAAATGTGACCAAATATCCATCAACTTACATGTTTAGTTTTGGCTAAATGTAGATGAACAAATTTGGAAAATAAAATGAGGTGATGTCACCAGGATTCAAACCTGCGACCTCACCCGTATAATGCCTTAAAATTGCCAAAGGAAATGGAGGTCAAGGGGATTCGATCTCGGGTGTGCTGGCTGAAAAGTAAAGTACAAAAAAATTAATATAAACAAATGTGAGGCATGAGAATCGAACCCACAACCTCTATGCAGCGAATGAGATTCAAAGAAAAATGAAAGAAAAAGAAACAGGAGGCGCGGGAATCGAACCCACGACCTCCTAGGCAGATTCAATGGGGAAAATTTAAAAGAAAATAAAGAGAGGCTCTGGGGGTTCAAACCCACAACCCCTCAGCCAAGGGAGAGAGAGTTTAAAGAAAAGAATTTAAAAGAAAATAGGTTATGGGGGTTCGATCCCACATCCTCTCGATCCCATTGAGTAAAAAATTAAGAGAAAAACTATGGGTAAATTAAAATGAAGGTGTTGGGGATCAATATTGGGTCCCCAAGCCGTGTGGACCAAAATTAAAAAAATGTAAGTGTTGTCTAAGGGATTCGAAATTGGGTTCCCTCGCCCAAATTTTGTATTGACACATAAGTCATACGTGAATTAAATATTCAAAAATAATGTTTCCTAATTAGATCAAAATCGAGATCTTGGCATACATACAAGATGCATAAGTCTTGTACCACATAATATTAGGAAGATATGAATCACTTAAAAGAACGATGAATGAAGACTCATGGCTTGTATGCATAGACTCATATGTCTAGCATACATTTAAAAATAGGTGAACCTAAGATGTATGTATTGAAATGATGTAAACCTAGAAGTGTTAAGTAAGAGTGTAAAACACACTAAATGTCCAAGTGCATTGACACATGATAAAATGAATAAAGAAATGATAAAATAAACAATGAAATGATGAAACTCTAGAAGGGTTAAGTAAGAGTGTGAAACACACTAAATGGCCAAGTGCATTGGCATATGATGAAATGAACATTCACGTAAAATGGGGTGAGTAATTATGAAGAGCAAATTTGATAATGTTAATGAATGTGGTGACAACATGATATGAGGCTAATGTAAAAGGTGAGAGCAATCTCAAATGAGCCTAAGTAAATGTTACAAAAACATACTCACCTATGAGAGTGTAAAGTTAATGAAGAGACCAGTCTTTATGAACACTCTAATGAAGGTATTGAGATTAACACACTCAATAATAATGATGAGATGAGAAATCATCTATTGAGATATGATGTCCTCATACTAGAAGCCAGTTTCCATGGCGTATGAGTTGAATGTAATGGAACTTTATACTGAGCACCAATAGACTAGCTATGAGCGGTGATGCCTTCTTTCGGGAAGGATGGAGATCCATGTAACTCTCATGAGATTAGACGGTCCGGCATGCTGGGTATGAGTCTCCTTATATTTCCTAGTCTTCGAACCTATACTGCCAATATAAGGATCTGGAGGGGTTAAATTCCGATGTACGCTAGCATTTTTTGGGTCACTTTGGCCGGTGATTCCACATCTTTTTGATGTTGGGGAGGCACTGGATTTCATGATGCTCACATGATCTATGTCGGTTAAAGTTAAAGTTCCCCATGAATGAATTAGGTCAGCCTCAAATGATGCACATAATGAAATGAATGATACCAAAGGTGTTAGGATAGGATAATCAAGAGTGAGATAGACTTATGTAATGTCACTAGGTCATTTTTTGATCATTGCACAACGAACTTGATGAAAGTCTTAAACTATATCCTAGGTATAGTTGGTGTTTACACTAGCATATGAATGAAATAAAATGAAGTACGTCTCTATGTTTTCTAAAGAAGACTCCCTAGTTGAGGTCCCCATGTGTTGATCCCTCATTTTGGTAAAGGATTGATGTCAAGTCCATGATTCCAAGGTCTCATGGCATATGAACGAATAATATGAAAAATGTTATGTGCTATATGCAATATGTTATGTGCTAGATGTTATGTGCTGTGTGCAATATGATAAGTATGATGATGCATGTTACTCTCATGGCATGACTTTCCTAATCCAAATTCGGAAAATTTTCTCACTTTCCTAATCCAAATTTGGAAATCTCACCAACTTTTCTAATCCCAATTTGGCAAGTCCACTGACTTGACTTTCCATAATCATGTTGTTAGGAAAGAGCTATTCTTACTTATGCATATCCTAGGTATGTGCTTGCATATACCTATACTTAGTACTAGTGTGTACTAACCCTATACAACTCTACAATTTTAGATGCAGACACAGGTGAACGCTAGAGCTACAGGTTGACGCTGAAACTATCCAAACGCGGAGCATTCATCCGGACCTTGTAGGCCATCATGCTTTCGAGTATGCTTGCACTTTATATTCTAGCTTAGTTATAGAATTGAGCTAGTGGATTATGTTCCACTAGCGTTTCTTTCCATTTTGTTCAGATATTTTATTAGTGCTATTTTGGCAAGTATACATTTAATGCTATATTAAACTATTTCTTTCATTTGATGATCTTAATGTTAGATGGTTGATGGTGAATAATTATGAATCTGATAGAATGATCAGTATATATGTTAAAAAAAATTTCAAATTTTCTGCTAAAATTAACCTAGACGAAGTAAGAATGACGTAAGTAGGCTTGGCTGCGACCTCTAAGAGGTAAACGACGCCGGTCTCGTCTGGGGTCTAGACTCTGGTCGTGACACTAACTATTGCTACTCAAAAAGGTTGCAAAATCTTTCAGTTAGATGTCAAGTATGCTTTTTTAAATGGTTTACTACATGAGCAAATTTATGTGGAGAAACCTCAAGGTTTTTCTGTAAAGTGACATGATGACAAAGTGTATCTATTGAATCCCTTTATGGTTTAAAACAAGCTCCAAGGTCTTGATATAGTCGAATTGGTTAATATTTTCAAGTCTTAGGATTTATGAATTTCCTAAGAGAATCAACTCTCTATTTGTAGAGATTATGCTATTCTTGTTATATATAACTTTATGTGGATGATCTTCTTGTAACAGGAAACAACCTTAAAATGATAGATGAATTGAAGGAAAAGATGAAGAAACTGTTCGAAATGACAGACTTGGGAGAAATGTCTTACTTTCTTTGAATGTATATTTGTCAAAAGAAATACATAAGGGAGATAATGAAGAATTTCAAAATGGAAGATTGCTAAACTATGAACACTCCAATGAATAAAAAAGAAAAGCTCATTAAAGATGATGGTAGTGACAAGGTTGACGAAGAAAGTTATAGAAGTATGGTTGGATGTCTCACGTATTTCTCTCCCTACGAGACCCAACATTCTGCGAGGAGTAAGTTTCTTGTCTAGATTTCTGATTCGTGCAAGTGAAATGCATATGAAAGCAGCAAAAATATTAAAAAGGTATGTCAAGTTTGGTAAAAATCAGAACTTCAAGTTGCAAGGGTATTCTGACAATGATTGGGTTGGGTCAGATGATGACATGAAAGGCAATTCAGGTTATTGTTTTAGCCTCTGTTCAAGATGTTTTTCATGGTTCTCAAAGAAGCAAGGTACATGACCTAAATTCACGCTAGATGATGACATAGGGAAAAATTAATGTTGATGAAGTGCACACCAGAATAAATTGCTTATTTCAACTTGTTTTTAGTTTTCTAGTTTAATTAAAACTCTGTTAGCTACTGTTAAGGACTAGTTCCTCAATTTCAGCAAGCAGTAACTTAGTTTTAGCAGATATTTTAGCATTAATTTACATCATCTTAGTTCAGCTAAGATGTACTTATTGCGTCTCAAATTAATCAATAAAAGCTACTTTTCCTTTTTCTTCTTTAAATAACTCTATTCTCCTCTGTTAAACACTAGCAACATGTGTTTAGTCTACCATACTAACATGTTTATGTTTACACATTTTCCCACACAGTACATTTTCTGTAATGATGCATAATTGTACCTATATTATCTCATAATATAGGGTCTGATGCTCCTTCTCCTCCCGCTCATGGCTAGCTTGGATTGCTAATAGATATTGGATTGGAGAGTCCTAATACTCCGAGGGCAAAGCCACGAAGACCATTTATTGCTTTTATTCTTTACTCTTGAGACTTTTTACGTGGTGTATGGGTTATGCCCCAACCAATCCTATGTTATTTTAAAAGGGTTTGTTACGACATAATTATGGTTCTCCACTTATGTTCAAACTCTCTTTTATTATTTGAAACAATATACTTAAACCGTATTATTGTATATTCTATTGTGTTGCATATAAGTCAAGTAGCTTGTGTAGGGACTCTCGGGGTCCTATATACCAAGTGACGTCTAGGGTTTACTTTGGAATGTGATATTATTAACCAATTGGCTCTCTGTCTTTGGAACACAAGATTTAGCAATCACATTACTACCTCAAAAGCTTTTACAAAATCAAAAATTGAAGTTTTACTTCCATTCATCTCCCAAAAAAACAAAGGCTTTGTGAAATCATCAAAGCTACTAAAAATTTCCTCAATATGGAAATTTAAACTCATCCACATCATGGGACTTGATAACTACCCATTTGGTGTCTTAGACATGAACTATATTTATCTACCTTTTTTTAGAGTGACCCTATGTTCCATGATCCTATGCGTTCATCTTAGGAAATTTCATTACCAAGTTACCACTACTTCCATATGCCCATGGCCTCAACTAAAGCCATGACCTTAGTCCACCATCATTCACCAAAGCCACTAGGGAGATGTAAAGCTAAATAAGATGTAAAAGATATAGAAATCTACTAGAACTGCTTGAAAAAGTGTAGAGTCTAGTGTTACGGACTTAGAGTATTTTCTAAGACTCCGTCCGGCACTTGTCAACTTACTCACGAATCTTTCACGATCTTGTAAGCTCAAGTAATCCTTTTACACTAAGATCGCTAACAGAATGAAAGGAAGACTTAGAGAATTTTGGAAGATGGTTTTTGTATTATGCTTGGAGAATGCTTACAACTTTATTTGGTGATAGCTCCACATAATCCTATCAAGCCCAATTGCGTCGTCTCTACGCTTTGTCCTTGATCTTGTGCATCCTTCTCCTTCCGCTCTTGTAAGATAACACCAAGGCTCTTCAATTCAAGGAAACTTGCATAGACATGTGGCCTACTGCATATGTAGCAACCACCTCTTTTGATAAACTTTGTCTTTCTCTCTGTGTCGCCATGACGTATAGACTTCTTGCATTAGACTTATAGGTATAATGCTTTTAGGATGTGGCCACTGCTCTTTGCATTTTCCATGATCTCCCCCACCATTATCATGACTACCCCCTCTTTTCTCCTCTGGCTCTGTCGGGCTTATCGTGCCTGAAGTCTGTCAAAACTTTGGCCTGCATGATGGCTTCATTAATAGTTCTTACCTGTCGACGTTACAACTCCGTCATGTCCCGATTCCAAAGCCCATCCATGAAGTGGAACAACATATCTTCATCCTTTAGGTTAGGAATCTGAAGCGTGAGCGTGGTGAACTCCTTCATGTACGCTCGAATGCTTCCTGTTTTATTCAATTTCCTAAACTTGCACTTTACCTCATAGATGACATTGTTAGGGAAGAAGGCTTTCTTTAACTCTCTGTGGAATCGCTCCTAAGTGTTGATGGTGCATGTCCCCTTCCCTATTTCAGTCTCTATATACTCCACCATAGCATGCCCATCTCTGAAAGGTACAACACGGCAGTGTTGATCTTACTCTCGTTGCTCTTCATTCTTTTGCACTTGAAGTAATTCTCCAAGTGACATAGGAAATTCTCCACCTCTTGCGCATCACGAACACCTCTTAACATAGGTGACTTGGGAGCCTCGACCTTGGCCTCCCTATCTTGGTCAAGCGACGATAATCCTCCAACTTCCACGCCTTCCATGAGTGTGTTTATACCGTCCTTCATGGTCTCAGTCATTCTCAATGCCTCCATAAGCCGACACTCCAGGATAGTGATAACCTCCTTTATCTCAAAGTCAGCTCGCAGGCGCCCCTCCAACTCTTTACTAATGGAGTCGGTCTCCATGAGGGTGAAGTCTTCAAGGGTATTGAACTTGCCATCATCCACGTTCAAACGTCGACCTAATATCTCCACGACCTTCCTCACCATTTCAAAACTTGCGAACCAATCCTCCCTACTATCCATTCTAATGTTGGTGGTGCTAGCGGCATTTACATTCCCTACGTTAGCCATTCCTTTAGTACAAACCTTTGCTCTGATATAAGTTTGTCAAGGACTTAGAGTATTTGCTAAGACTCAGTACGGCACTTGACAACTTACTAACGAATCTTTCACGATCTTGTAAGCTCAAGTAAGCCTTTTTATACTAAGATCTCTAAGAGAATGAAAGGAAAATCAGAAAGAAAATTAGTTTTTTAGAAAAATCTGCAAGTGCTACCAAGGGTGGAATCGACGGACCATATCCTGAACCAAGGTCTGTCCTGCACAATAGTCGATGGGATCAGAAACTCCCAAAAGTTTCACCCTAGAAAAATTTTTTAAGTCCTGGACGACGGATGGAATAACAGTCCGCAGGTCAAACAACGGTCCGTAGTCCATGACCGCCAATCAAGATTCCCTTCAACCACTCTCTGATATGAGCTATGGATGACCAGCATGGTTCGTAGGTGGACCTACGGTCCGTAGGAGGAAAATTTGCAGTGATTTAAAGGGAAATGGAGTTGGGTCAACTTAAAATGATCATAACTCTTAGCACAAAATGAATTAGGTCTCCCATTACCTACCACAGATAGATAATTTAATTATCTTTCAATAGCCCAAACCTTGCTAAAATAAGACCCCTGAGTACAAAGTTATGCCCATTTTAGTAAAGGGCTGTAGAATAGGCCCTCACAATGGATTCAATGACGGGGTGTCTGGCGCACGACGAAACGTTAGTCCTGGCCGTCGTGAGGCCATACAACAACCTTCTCAAGGGTCATTTTGACCTTTCCCACTCCATTTAAACGCTAAGTTACGTTGTTTTGACCCTAACTCATCAGATTTTAGTCAGTTTAAGCCTAGAAACATAATTAAAACATATCCAAGTCAAATCATTAAATCAAAACTTAGAAAATTAGAAGCCAGAGAGAAGAAAAAAGCTCAAGAACCCTAGTTCAAGAACGCCACAAGCTCCAGCAGTTCCAGCCCCGAAACTTAAGTATTTTTTCATGGATTTCATCACCAGGTATGTGAGATTTCACTAGTGGGTTCCTTTCACCCATTGGGTCCTTAGTTTCAGTCAGTTATTAATTCTCTTATAATGATTAAACCCAGGGTTTCTAGAACATTGATATAACTTCATTAATTTATAAAATATATGTTCCAAATCAGATTATCATGTTATTACTCAGATTATCGCATAAAATTCAGAACCTTAGCTTTGTATTTCTTTATTTCTTGAAATACACATGCTAGGTCATATATTTCAGACACTTCAGATATACATGCCTCAGTTATAAATGCATAATTACCAGATTAATTGTTGCATTCTCAGTTTGCATGTTCAGTTTCGTCCTATCCAGTATTTACAAAAATTCAGATATAATCAGTTTATTTACAAAATTCATTGGGAGTAGCATAATATCGAGTTGGACTAGGGTTTAGCGTACCCAATAGTCCCAGAACTACTAGCCGAGTAGGTTGTAAGTCCCTTCTTCAGGCAATCAATTTAGTGATCACGCCAGCATGCCTTTATACCTTTGGCAGGGAATATAGGGTCCTCTAGATGAGGTGTATACATCGGACTCCACATTTAGCTCATGTGGTTTTATTATCGGTTATTAGTAGCTCCCACAGTTCAGTCAGACTCTCTGCATTGACCATTTATCAGTATATTCAGTATTCAGTTTCAGCATGTTATAAATTGGTCATTGCATCCAGTTAGGTCAGAATCAGCACATCACAATCACATTATTATACTTGTTTTTGTGCTTTTTCAGTTATGTTTTATTTCAGCTTTACTCTACCCTACATGCTCAGTACCTTTCAAGTACTGACACATATGTGCACTACATCTTCTCGTAATGTAGTTTCAGGTTCTCAGCATCCAGATAACGCGTAGATCGATATCCCGATCTCCAGTTCAGCAGATTCAGTGGTGAGTCCTCATTCTCCGAGGACAACAGTCATGAGTTTCATTTCAGTCTTTAGTCATTTAGTTTCAGTTTTTGCTAGATTTAGCTAGGGCATGTCCTAGTATTTCTAGTCTAGTTTAGAGGCTATTTTCAGATATAGTTAGATTCAAATTAGTATTAAGTTAATACTTCTTTTGTATTAAACTCATTGTTTTCAAATATCTCAGTCATAGAATATGGGTATTCCCCATCTTTTCATTTTAAGTATGATTTAGCTTCCGCAACAGTTTATGATATTTATTATGCTTATGATCATGCCAACAGGGTTAGATTGGGATCACTTGTGGTCCTAGTTTTTGTGTCTGCGTCTCGAGGGTAGCTCGGGGCATGACAAAACTTGGTGTCAAAATACTAGGTTCAAGAGTCCTAAGATGTCTGAAAAAGGCGCACTAAGTAGAGTCTTTTTCGTGGGCGTGAAGTGCACCACATCTAATGTTAGGGAGGCTTTAAAGTGTTTTAGGAAAAACTTCACTTTCTTGTTACTCTTATCGTGCGTAAGGTATAATCTTATTCTATTCTAACTTGACGTTCTACGTTTCATATCATGCCTCCTCGTATATCTAACGCTAGGAATGCGAATTCCAAGAATGCAAACGCAACTCCTCTTATCCTAGATCAAGAAGTCTCCAATGCTGAGTTCAGGAATTCCATACAGATGTTGGCTCAGAGTATGACCCACTAGAACAATAGGGTTCATGATCCTATGAATGAAAATAGTGGATCAGTAGCAGCAAGGGTCCGTGACTTTGTTAGGATGAATCTGCCTGAGTTCTTAGGATCGCAAACTAGTGAAGATCCTCAAAATTTCTTGGACGAAATCAAGAAGATCTTTGAGGTAATGCAGGTTACGGGGAATTATCGGGTTTAGTTGGCATTTTACCAACTGAAAGACGTGGCTCATATCTGGTACACTCAATAGAAGGAGAATAGGGGTGCAAATGCAACTCCTATTACTTGGGAGTACTTTAGTGAGAGTTTTCTCGACAGTTTTTTCCCAATAGATTTGAGAGAAGCAAAGGCCCAAGAATTCATGAAATTGAGGCAGGTAAACATGAAAGTCCAAGAGTATGGGCTGATGTTTAACAAACTCTCCATGTATGCTCCTCACATGGTTGCTGACTCTAGGGATCAAATGAATAAGTTCTTGTATGGAGTATCAAATTTGGTGAAGAAAGAGTGCATAAATTCTATGTTGTTGGGAGATATGAACATCTATAGGCTTATGACTCATGCTCATCAGGTAGAGGGTGATAATCTTAGGGAACAATCTAAGGAAAATAAGAAGGCTAGGACTGGGAACTATGACTATTCTCAGCAGAAATCGGGTGGTGCAAATCACAAGGCTCTAAGTCTCAGGGAAGTGTTTCAGACACCAACACTTACCCGACTTGCCGTAAGTGTGGTAAGAACCATATAGGTGTGCGTCTTGCAGGAAAAGAAGGATGTTTTGTATGTGGTTAGTATGGTCATAGATAAGGGACTGCCCTTCTAGACAGGTTCAAGGAGGTGGAAATGGTAAGCTCAGTCTACAAATTCAACAACACCAACAAGTCGCCCAACTCAGCAGGGTAACTCATCTTGTAAAGGTGGCGGTCAGCGCCAGAACATACTTTATGGTCTTCAGGCTCGCCAGGATCAGGATGGTTCTCCTAATGTAGTCACTGGTACGTTACGAGTCTTTGACCTTGATTTTTATGCATTGTTAGATCCAGGGGATACTCTTTCATTTGTAACTCCTTATATAGCATTCCAATTCAGTGTCAGTCCAGAAACTCACTTACAACCCTTCTCAGTCTCTACTCCAGTCGGTGACCTAGTTATAGCTAGACGGGTATACATAAATTGCCCTATCATAGTCTCTCAGAAAGTCACCTTTGAAAATCTAGTAGAGTTAGAAATGGTAGACTTCGATGTCATTCTAGGCATGGATTGGTTACATTCAAGTTATGCCTCAGTCAATTGTAGAACTAGGATTGTTCGTTTTCAGTTTCCAGACGAACCAATCTTAGAATAGAAGGGTAGTATCGTAGAGCCTATGGGTTGAGACAGGTATTCTATTCATCTAGGTGCCACTAAGATGTACCGCGATCTGCGGGAAGTCTAATGGTGGAATGGCATGAAGAGGGATATAGCTGACTTTGTGAGTAAGTGCCCCAATTGCCAACAAGTCAAGGTAGAACATCAGAAACCAGAAGGTATGACTCAAGATATCGATATTCCTACTTGTAAGTGGGATGTGATAAATATGAATATCATCACAGGGTTACCTCGTTCTCACAGACAACATGACTCAATTCGGGTGATAGTTGATAGGATGACTAAGTCTTCTCGCTTTTAGGCAGTCAAGACTACATATTCGGTAGAGGACTATGACAAGCTTTACCTAACTGAAATTGTGAGGTTGCATGGGGTTCCTTTGTCAACCATCTCAGATAGAGGTCCTCAGTTTACCTCTCATTCCTGGAAGTCATTTCAAAAAGGTCTTGGTACTCAAGTTAACCTTAGTGCATCATTTCATCCACAGACGGATGGGCAGGCAGCGCGTACCATTCAGAACATAGAGGATATGTTGAGAGACTGTGTGATTGATTTCAAAGGTAGTTGGGATGATCACCTTCCTCTTATTGAGTTTGCGCATAATAATAGCTACCATTCCATCATTCAGATGGCCCCTTATGAGGCTTTATATGGGCGTAGATGTAGATCTCATGTTGGTTGGTTTGAAGTAGGGGAAGCAACTTTGATAGGTCCAGATTCAGTCCTTTATGCTATGGAGAAAGTGAAACTCATTAGAGATAGACTTAAGACATCCCAAAGTCGTCAGAAATCTTATGCAGATGTAAGGAGAAGAGATCTAGAGTTCCAAGTTGATGATTGGGTTTTTCTGAAAAACTAACCTATGAAAGGGGTGATAAGATTTGGAAATAAAGGAAAGCTCAAACCTAGATATGTAGGCCCTTAAAAGATCTTGAAAAGGATTGGCAAGGTGGCATATGAGTTAGAGTTGACAGCAAAATTAGCAGCAGTGCATCCGGTCTTCCACATCTCACTCTTAAAGAAGTGCGTGGGTGACCCAACCTCTATAGTGTCATTAGAGAGTGTGGCAGTGAAAGATAGTCTTTCTTATGAGGATGTACCACTTGAGATTTTTGACCATCATGTTAGAAGGTTGAGAAACAAAGAAGTCCCTTTAGTCAAGGTTTTGTGGAGGAGTCAGTCCGTAGAGAGAGCTACTTGGGAAGAAGCAGCAGCCATGAAAGCGAAGTATCCTTACCTTTTTCCTTCCGATTCCACTCCAACTTGAGGTAATAGTTCCACTTCAGTTTTACGGTCATTCATGCGTAAATTCAGTTTTAGAATCATGTTCCCTCAGTTTGTACTTTAACTTTTTGCTTAATTGCATGTACTCAAAACTCAATTCAGTCTCAGTTCTCAGTGTTTAGTAGTGGGGTTTGCATCCCTCTCCCTCTATTTCAGCTAGTTTAGTCATCATTCGAGGATGAATGCTCCCAAGGGGGAGATAATGTAACACCCCGTAGCCAATACAGACCAAAAATTTGTTTTTCAGAAAAATCTGCAGGTGCTACCAACAGTGGCATCGACAGACCGTAGCCTGAACCATGGTTCGTCCTGCACAACCGTCGATGGGATCAGAAACACCCAAAAATTTTAGCCTAGAAATTTTTTTTAAGTCTCGGACGACGGATGGACTTACGGTCTGTAGGTCAAACAATGGTCCGTACACCGTGACCATCAATCAAGATTCCCTTCAACCACTCTCTGAGAAGATCTATGGATGACCATCATGGTTCGTAGGTGGAAAATTTGCAGCCAGTTAAAGGGAAATTGAATTATCTTTCCATAGCCAACGACTTTGCTGAAATCAGACCTCCGAGTACAAAGTTATGCCCATTTTAGTAAAAGGCCTGTCGAACAGGGCCTCACGACGGACCCAACGACGGGGCGTCGGGCGCACGACGGGGCGTCAATCCTAGCCGTCGTGAGGCACGACAACAACCTTCCAAGGGGTCTTTTTGAACTTTCCCACTCTGTTTAAACCCTAATTTACATTTTTTTGACCCTAAATCATCAGATTTTAGTAAGTTTAAGACTAGAAACATAATTAAAACATATCCAAGTTAAATCATTAAATCAAAACTTAGAAAATTAGAAGCAAGAGACGAGAAAAAAGCTCATGAAACCTAGTTCAAGAACTCCACAAGCTCCAGCATTTCCAGCCCCAAAATTTAAGTATTTTTCCGTGGATTTCATCACCAGGTATGTGGGATTTCACTAGTGGGTTACTTTCACCCATTAGATCATTAGTTTCAGTCAGTTCTTGATTCTCTTATCATGATTAAACCTAGGTTTTCTAGAACTTTGATATAACTTCATGAATTTATTAAATATATGTTCTAAATCAGATTATCATGTTATTAATCAGATTATTGCATGAATTTCAGAACCCTACCTTTGTATTTCTTTAGTTCTTGAATTACACATGCTAGGTCATATATTTCAAACACTTTCGATATACCTGTCTTAATTATAAATGCATAATTACCAGATTAATTGTTGTATTCTCAGTTTGCATGTTCAGTTTCGAGCTATCCAGTATTTACAGAATTTCAGATATAATCAATTAATTTACATTATTCATTGGGATTAGCATAATACCGAGTTGGACTAGTTGGAATAGGATTTAGCTTACCCAATAGTCTCGGAACTACTAGCCGAGTAGGTTGTAAGTCCCCTCTATGGGCAATCAATTTAGTGATCACGCCAGCATGCTTTTATACCTTTGGTAGGGTATATTGGGTCCTCTCGATGGGGCATATACATCTGACTCCACATTTAGATCATGTGATTTTTTAATCGGTTATTAGTAGCTCCCACAGTTCAGTCAGACACTCTGCATTAACCATTTATCAGTACATTCAGTATTCAATTTCAGCATGTTATAAATTTGTCATTTCATCCAATTAGCTTAGAAATCAGCACATCACGTTCAAATTATTATACTTCTTTTTGTGCTTGTTCGGTTATGTTTTATTTCAGCTATACTCTACCCTACATGCTCAGTACCTTTCAAGTACTGACGCATATGTGCGCTACATCTTCTCGTGATGTAGGTTCAAGTTCTCAGCATCCAAATAACGCATAGATAGATATCCCAATCTCCAGTTCAACAGATTCAGTGGTGAGTCCTCATTCTCCGAGGATAACAGTCATGAGTTTCATTTCAGTCTTTAGTTATTTAGTTTCAGTTTTTGCTAGATTTAGCTGGGGCTTGTCCCAGTATTTCTAGTCTACTTTAGAGGCTATTTTCAGATATAGTTAGATTCAACTTAGTATTGCTTTAATATTTCTTTTGTATTAAACTCATTGTTTTCAGATATCTCAGTTATAGAATATGGTATTCCCCAATTTTCATTTTAAATATGATTTAGCTTCCGCAACAGTTTATTATCTTTAGTATGCTCATGATCATGCCAGTAGGGTTATTTTTGGATCACTTGTGGTCCTAGGTTCAGTGTTCGCGTCTCGGGGGTAGCTCGGGGCATGACCTAACTGAAAACACAATATTAATGTACTGATAATGAAACCTTTATAACTGGGGAATTTATAATTGTTTGATATGACCTAGCATGTGTAATTCATTAATTTAAAGAACTACATAGCGAGGGTTCTAAAATTATGAAGGAGTTTATAATGAGACATGTTAAAGATCATGATTTACTGATTACGAATAGTACAATAATTAATTCATAATAATTTGTTGAATTCAAGAAACCCTATGTCCAGTTGATAATAAGGGAATAAAGAATCTTGCTCAATTTAGGGACGTAATTGGCGAAAGAAACCCACTAGTGAAATGTCACACACTTGGTGATGAATTCTACTGAAAAATCTTTCGATTTCGGGGTAAGTTATTAGGAACTGTTTAGTCACCTTTTCACCTCTTTGTGTTCTATATTTTATTAATTTTGGTGAATGATCTAACTTGAGCAAGTTTTACTTATGCTTCTAGGATAAAATTGACATAAACTATGTAGTTTAGGGTTTAAATAATGTAACTTAGATGTCCAATGCATAGGGAAAACCCAAACGACCCCTGACTTAGCTATTATTGGGTTCACCGATGGTCTCTGCTTGTCTGCCATCGTTCAACGACTAGGACTGAAATTTTGGGTATTGATCCGTGAACCAGGACCATGATATGTGGCATGGCTTACGGCACGTAGGTACGAACTTAGAGAAATTTTTAGATTTCTTCTAGGGAGGGCTACAGGTGACCATCCATAGAACACTAACACAGATCGTGGTTCATCTTACGGTCCATGGTGGTGGCCGTCGGTGGCACATGTAGCTTTTGAAATCTGCAATTTGGTCTATCTAGGATACGGGGTGTTACAACATCCATGTAGTATTCATTGAAATAAAATAAGGATCGGCCCATATGCCCGTGACAGAAGCATGGAATGAAGAGTTCCTCATGAGATCTAGATTGAGAGACAAAAAATGTTTATCATTAGGACAAACATGCATCACTCTATATAACATTGCACCTCATTTGATTCTCGTCGGTTGCGATTGTTGATATATTATTGTGGCTATTGTATTATAAGACACAATGGTGTCTTTGATTATTCATGCTCATGTGAAAATTTTTATGCCCTTTATGATCTTAGTGGTATGGAGTGAACATTGTTAGATTGGGCTAATTGTTTCTTCCAAGTTATAGTTGAGGAGGTTATTGGAGTGGATGAGTACGTGTGTTCAATATTGTTTTACTTAGAGTTAGTTGTTTGTTTGCTAAGAACTGTGTTTTTTTGGTACTCGCTCCCTTTCTTCTACATTTGTGTAGGTTACGAATCTGAATTACCTTGATTACTTTTTTTTTCTCCTCTATGTGTGAGGATACAATTGGAGAGTTTATGAGCTAGTTGCTTGTCATTTCGACGAATACCTCCTTCTCTTTTAGTATGCTTTTGTTATATTATAGAAACAAAGACATTCAGACAAGTATTTCTTACTTAGAGGCATGCACAAGTGACTACAAGGTTTTGGAGTTTTAATTATGTTATCCATGGTGTGTTGTTGAGATCATCTTAATTTTTTGTTCTGATTTACTTTCCCATTTATCTCTTAATTTTAATTTTAGGCTGACTATTCTTGGTGGGATAAAATAAGTATCATGACGTCCATTTTGGATCGTGCTGCTCAATCTTTTCACTTTGATTAATAAAAAATTGACGAAAATAAAATATTGGAAGTTTAAATTCTTACCAAAAAGGAAAGCAGCAGCCAAAGAAAAGATATTACAACATATGAAAACTCCACTAATTACTTATTTGTTTGGTTACCTTATATCTTTTGCCATAACTGATATTATAGTGTGTTTAGAAATTAGCATATTAAAAGAAGAATAAAGTAGAAAAGGAGAGATTTTGAATAATTAATTTGTAATTAAGAAAATGGTTTTTATTTTTAGAGTCAAATTATAACAATTTTGACTAACATTTTAGGATGTATTTTTTCATTATATTTATATGAAAAAGATTGTAATTTATAGTACTTTTCAAATAGTTTTTGAATATCTAAATCTTTTGTTTAAAATATTAAATTAATATAATCTAATTTAACTTTAAAAATTAGTTAAATTGACTTTGAAAAATGTCACATGACAAATATTACTGTACCGAGGAAGTTATGGATATACTATTGAACTTCCCAAGGGAAAAAAGATATATAGCAATAAATTGAAAAGGCCTGTGGAAGTTGACTCCAATTAATTTTTGAATTCTTAAATATAAAATTATATTTACATTTCACATCACTCATAAAGTAGTGTTAGACCTCATTTTTTTCCATTAAGATTAAGAGGTCTGAATTTGAACACACATCTGAAATTAAGATTTGAATTAAGATTTGAGTGTTTTGATCTTAATATATATCTGAATATTAAGATGTGGTCTCTAAATCTGAACACTAAATAATAATGTTGTTTGTTTTTAATATTTGAATGTGCAAGTGAAATTGAACATTATATTAACAAATATTATAAAAATTTTCATTTCAACAAAATTTATCACTTTTGATTAAAAAAAATAATTTAAAAAGTTTCAACAATCATGATTTTGAATACTATTTTTTCATTCAAAAAATCTTGATAAATAACAATACACCAAATATTATTGCAACCAGTGTTCTTGACACACGTCAATACACGAATATTATTAATATAAAAAAGTTGTTGAAAGAATTTTTGAAAAACTTACCAGTTCAAGAGGGAAAATGGTGTTTGATTGAGAAAAGAGAAAGAAAATTTCTAGTTATGAGATAAAAAGGCAAACCCAAAGTAGAGAAGAAATAAGAAATTGCTATGGCTGCCTGATTATACACAAACACGTGATTTCTTGTTGCTCAAAATCAAGATCTAACATAATCTTTCTTACCGAAAGAGCTTGATTAACAGTTCCAACAACAACCGTAAATTCATCTTCTACAGTTGACTATGCCACGATACCTTGCTTTTTGAGCACCATGAAAAGCATCCTGAACTAAAGCTAAAACAATAACTTGAAGTGATTTTTCATGTCATCATCTGACCCAGCCCAATCACTATCAGAACACCCTTACAACTTGAACTTTTGACTTTTCGCGAACCTAACACCGTAGTCCAAATTCCCTTGACATGCCTTATTATTCTTTTTGCTGCTTTCATGTGCATTTCACTTTCACAATTCAGAAATATAGACAAGACAAGTTGCTTGTGTAGGACCTCTTGGGGTCCTATATACCAAGTGACGTCTAGGGTTTACTTTAGACAGTGACATTATTAAGAATCATGCTGTGAAAGGTAACCAATTGGCTCTCTTTCTTTTGGAACACAAGATTAGCAATTATATTACTACCTCAAAAACTTTTGCAAAATCCAAAATTGAAGCTTTACTTCCATTGGTCTCCCCAAAAAAAAGGCTTTGTGAAATCATTAAAGCTACTAAACAATATGGAAATTTAAACTCATCCACATCATGGTCATTGATACCTACCCATTTGGTGTCTTGGACATAAACTTTATTTATCTTCCTCTTTTTTAGAGTGAAATTATGTTCCATGAAACTTAAACTTTCATCTTAGGAAATTTCATTACCAAGTTACCACTACTTCCCCTTGCCCATGGTCTCAACTGAAGCCATGACCTTAGTCCACCATCATTCACCAAAGCCAATAGGGAGATGTAAAGCTAAATAAGAATATGTGTACACCCAAAATACTAAGACAAGACAACGCATTAGATTTATACAATATTTGACACTATGGAGCAAGAGACAAGAGATCACCAATTAGTCAAGAAATATATTTGAAATAAATCAAATATGAGAGAAAATTTGAACATAGGGGTTATGAAAACGAGTCTTAATTGTAGTAGAAAATAGATCATTGAATTTAAGAAATAAAATTATGAATAGTTGCTGATCAAATGTAAAAATACAATGAAAATTGGAAAGGTAAATATTGGGTCGACAATATTATGTAAGAAATGAAATTATTGCAAGAGCTCAATAAAACCTTTATTTGTGTAGCAAATTTTGAAGAAACAAGAAACTTGATACTTTGTTGTTTCCAGAAATCACCAGAAGTTTTCCAAAAGTCTCCAAAAGCCAATATTCCAGTTTTATCAGAACCTTGTTTTTGCTTGAAAGATTACCTGCAAATAGAGTAGAAATAGAAAAAAAAAGATAGTAAAGAATAAGGAAAGGGTAGCCCAAACAGTGTGGGTCACAGGAGATACAATGAAGGTCATTGGAAGAAGAATAAAAAGATTTTAAGTAGTAAATTTAGTTATAGTTACTAACAAAAGATGTGATTCTTTAAAACTTCTATGTATATCCGTCTCTGTAATATTGCATTTAAATATTTTTCTAAGAACTTTTTTCTATGATAAGAAGTTATGTGTAAGAGGCATATATTTCTCACTTGTCACTTCGTATTCCTCTAGAACAACACTGTTAAAGTTGAATTTTCTTTACCCATATCCTAACATGTATTTTTATTTTGAGATCCTTAGTAGCTAAAACGAAGTAAATATACCTCCACAAAGAAAATAATGAAAAACATTTCTAAAATACACGGTTATGAAAAAACATAATTACAAATAACTCACATATTTTCCTTACTAGTACAACTATTGATTATGGATATAAAAATTAATTATTCTCTATACTTAAAAAAATATCTCAATTTATATAATTTTTTGGCAGAGTTATGAATACTTACCTTATATAGAGGCTCAAGGATTTACCATCCATAATCTCACAAAATATAGATACTTATTGTCGTGAGATTGAACACATTGAATAACTTAGCTTGACTACTGAAGTCTTTCAATAATATCAGTGTTGCAATATAATGAGGGCACCAAAATTTGAATACAATGTAACATCAAATACAAACTTTTCTTAGTATTAAAGTTATATTTATAACTCATAATTCATATGCAATTTTTTGCTATTGTAATTTTAATATTAAAGTGTACTATCTAGTAGTGAACTATGTAACCTAATATGAATTGAATCATGAAAATTCTCTTCTTTCCATAGAGAAATTAGTACATACACATGTATAAACTAAGAATTACAAATTGTTCATATTTTCAAAAATAAATCAAACTAAAGCCTTTTTCATTAATCGAGAAGTTAGATTTAAGGGTTAAAAAATCATTTATATACATTCTCATATTAGATGTACTTTGAAAATGAAAATCACATATTAACAATAATTTCATCTTTGATCATTCAACCAACAATGTCTCAACCAGACACACAACACATATAAATTAATCATAAATATTAAGAAAAATTAATTATTTAGCAAATTATTTTGCCAACTCAGCTCTAGAAAATAAAATCATATGTTAATATTTAATTTAAGGAGCACCTAACTACAGAGAGAATAATTTTGAACTTGGACAAAGTATAAACACCATTAATCAGAATATAAACATGGAATATAAAAAAAAATCTAGTACATGCAAAAAAAAACCTTTAGAAAGTACAAGTAAATCAAAGCAGAATGTCATACAACACAGACATAGGGAGTAGTAGAGAACAGAGAAACAAAAAATAAAAAGACATCGTGATATCTTAGGTTATTACATACATAATAAAAAGAATACATCAACAAGAAAAACTCTAAAGAAATTTCAAATTTCATAACCCCATCTTGACAGGCATCACTTGAGTTTCTAAATAGTCATCATCATCATAAAAAGAAAAATCAAGATGATCTATTATAGAAACTCTAAAATCTATATAGGGGATCGATACTTAAATGAGATAACTTAGATGAGACATTTGTACATGGAATACTGAAGATGAATGGTATCAAAGATATAAGATCTATGGAGAAATCACTTAGGGAGATTGAATCGAAACTGAAAATGTGAAGTGGAAAGCAACATCGAGAGGGTTCCATAGATCCATACATAGAAAGATAAAGAAACTATAGTATGTTTTGTTCAAATATATACTTGCATTCCTTTGGGCTAGGTATTTTGGGCCTGATCACTATTTTATTTAGCTTTAATTGTTGACGGGAATTGGGTCCATTTTTTGTTACTTTCTTTTGTTGTTTTTTTTGATCATTAATTTTGGGAAATTTTTTAAAAATAACAATATTTTAGCTTTAACTGGAGCAACAATTCCATTATTTATTTAAAAGGTCATTATTTTAGTTTGATAAGGAATTATATTTCTATTTATTGTTAATTTGAAAAGAACACAAATAATTAATAAGAGAAATCATGAAACAAAAAAAATTCAAACAAGATAATTTTTTTTAATTTGATCAAATACAATTAATTAATAACAGAATAGAGAAAATCAAGGAAAATAATATTTCAAATAAGGTGATTTTTGAATAAAAACCAACAAAGTTACGTTACCATAATTAATAATGATAACTTTACTATAACTTTAAGCAGGCCTATTTTTTTTTCCATTACTGTTAAGTCTTCTCATTTTTTATTTTTGGGATTAAAATTTTCAAATTTCATTCCTATTACACGTGTTTGGTTCCATAATCGACATGAATTTATTCTCTCTTATTCCTCAAATTGCAATATTAATTTTTAACACTTCATTATAAATACTCAATCGATATCGAATTGAAGTCGATTGACTTAATATTTCGCTGGCAGTGAATAAGATTGTAGGATGAAAAAACAAAAAAGAAATACAAATTTTTTCGGCAAACAAAGTGAGCACAAAAATTTAATATTTGTTAGCACACATTTAAAATTGATATAAAATAAATAAAGAAATATCAAATCTTGTTAGCATAGAAAGTGAAAATGAAATACAAAAGGATATTGATATACAAAGTGAACACAAAAAAATACAAAACTTGTTGACATAAAAGTGAGAATGAAATATAAAATGATATAGAAACACAAAGTGAGCATAAAAAAATTGAAAACTTGTTGGCATAGAAAGTGAGAATGAAATATAAATTGAGTTTCTAATACAAAATGATATTGAAACACAGAGCGACCACAAAAAATACAATCTTTTTTTGTCATATAGTTAACATGAATACAAAATTAAAAAAATACAAAATTTTAAGAAGCCTAATTTAGGGTAGCATACAAAATTCTATAAAACTATTTATCTACTGTCCTATAATATAATACTGTAACGACCCTCTTAGTCGTTTTAGAAATTTCAACCATTATTTTTATATTAACCTTTTTAGTAAATTTTATAATTAATTTATATGACTTATAAGAATGAGTGACATGATTTTTAGATTTAATAAAATATTATTTTGTTGCTAATAATAATGGGAAAAAAAAAGAAAAAAAAAGAAAAAGGAAATTAATTAAATAAATAAATAAAATAAAATAAAAAGAAAAGGGGCAAAGTGCCCTAACCTTTTAAAGCCTCTGACAGCTTATATGAGGATTGGAAAAAGAACGATTGGAAAAAGAAAAAAAAACGCAGAGAAGAAAAGAAAACAAAGGGAGGAAAAGAAAAGGGAAAAGGAGGAGAAAAATCAATATTTTCATCTCAAGGCGTCAAGGTAATTATTTTCATCCTTTCTATTAAGTTTTCATGTAATTAGAAGTAGATTTTTTAGATTAAAACGTGTATAATTTTACACTAATATGTGAAACTAATTTTTAATTTTGTATACATGTATGCATATGTTATTTAGCATAAATTTCACCTTAGTCATTAAGTAATTATGACCAATTGTTGATGATCATGAAACAATTATTGGGAAGGGAGGTAAATAGACATGCAAGAAGCCTTCCGTATAAAAGTATTTCATGAAATATCTTTATTTTGGTGTTCAAATATGGGTGATATAAATTGGGATCAATTTGAGATCTTTTTAATAGTTTTCATACTATCATTTAAGTTTTGATATATTAATATATATAATTAAGTATTAGGTATATGGTATTAAGTGAATGTCTTAAGATTTATGATATTGAAAAGAAATAAAAAAATTTAATCCTAATCTTGAAACTTAAGAACTTAATTATAAATTTGCGTGAGTTTTTTTTTTGGTTTAGTCTAGACACGTGCAATATGTGTGTTGTTAACTTCGAAACCTTATAGTGTTTAATTATTTGAATAGACTAGATTTTATTTGGAAGTGCAACAAAGGAGGAAGGCTAAAGTCCCGAAGTGATTGTTCGATAAATTGAGGCAAGTGGATTTCTAAACTCTTGTTAAGTGTATGAAATGCGTGTATGTCCTTGTGATATATGTTTGGAAGTAACGGGATTGGTGATGGGTTGAAGAATGGGATAACAAAAAGCAATGTGATTAATTGTTTATGTGTGTTGTGTTGAGAAAGGGTTGAAGTCTTGTTGAATCATTATTGATGTAACTTCATGTTTGTGTGGTTGTGAACTGTGCGATGTTATGAAAATAATCATCTCCTCATTTTTTTTGTGTGAACTTGTCATCTGCATTATTCTGAGACATTGGTTGTGACAAGTGTTATGTGCATTGAGAAAGAATGGGTACTTAAGAGGATGTACCATTTCGAGGGACGTATCGCGCGCCGCGATGGATACTATATTTCGAGGGACGTATTGCGCATCGCGATGGATACTATATTTCGAGGGACGTATCGCGCGCTGCGATGGTTACTATTATCGAGGGTCGTGTCGTGCGCCGCGACAGATGCATGGACAGATATGTCCCCCATGGGTCCCGGACTGAGAGACAGCGGGTGTGTATCACTAGGTCAAACATGCATCATTATACTTGACATTGCATTCCATTACATTGCACATACTTATCATTAGTGAACTTGATATTGTGTTTTGCTGATCTAGTGATTGACTTTTTGCGGAACTTGTGATTGTTGAATACTGAGCTTGTTATTGAGGATATATAATTTGTTGAAGTGTTGTTGTTGAGGATATGTAATTTGTTGAAGTGTGTTATTGAGGATATGTAAATTTTTGGAAGTGTTGCTATTAAGGATATCTAATTTGTTTAAGTGTTGATGTTGAGGATATATAATTTGTTAAAGTGTTGTTGTGGAGGATATGTAATTTGTTAAAGTGTTGTTGTGGAGGATATGTAATTTGTCTAAATGTTTTTGTTGAGTTACGTTCTATGTAAACTGTGAGCTGTTAGGTTGGGATGATGTTTATGCAGGTTGGAGTTGTGGAGGTTCGGTTAGGGGTGGTAGGAGTACCCGTATTTCATCCCCTTAGCTTGTGTTTAGAGGTTCACTTGCTGAGTACCGTGTGGTTTGGTACTCACCTAGGTTACTAGCCCGGACTTTTATGATATATTCTCTTCTTTTCCGAGGCTTCCTGGAGATTTTGTGAGGTAGTTGTTGGTCATCTCAACAGCCCTCCTTACTCTTGTTTATGATTTTGTTCTACTCTAGAAACAAGTTCATTTAAGACTTATATTTTCTTTTGATCCGATTGTAATACTTTAGAGACTTGTACACGTGACAACCAGGTTTTGGGGTATAATGTAAGTTGATAGTAAATTTTCCGCATTTTTATTGTAATAGTTGAGTTTTAGGCTTACTTGTCTTGGTGGGATAAGACGAGTGCCATCACGCCCATTTTTGAATCGTGACAAATACAAAATTAGACATATAAAATTTTTGAAATGAATACCATCTACAAAATAAATACATGTTACACCTTAGAAAACTCAAACTTTAGCAAGATACTACATGAATTTTGTAATGAATACAAAATGCAATAGACTATAAAAACAATAAAGAATACAATTTCATAATTTAAATACAAAATGCAAAATGCCATAATATTATTCTTCATCACTTTGATCTTTAACAATTTCATCAACTTCTTCAGCACTGATAATTCTTCTTCTTTTTTTGAACGGTTGTATTCGTTAGCCGGGTGGGTAGGATCATGTTGAAATTCAAATTTTTCCTCTTCACAACAGTATTCTACAACATAATCGACAATTTTAAACATAAAATTAAAATAAATCTCAGTAAATAAACGAAATTACCTTTGTCAATAAACAAATCTCTTGAATTAAACTAGAGAATTTGTTGAACAATTTGGAAGAACCTTAAAGAAAGAGAAGGTATATGATAACGTGAAAGGTGGGGGAGGAGAACTTGAAATATTGAGAAAGAAGGTTAATGGGTAGTGGTTTAATTATTTTTTTTCTTTTTAAAAGTTTATTGGTTTTAAAAGTTTATTGGTTTTAAAATGTTGTTGTTTTAACTAATAACATTATGTATTATGACTTGATTGCTAATTTTTTCTTAATTTTAATACACATAAAATTGGTCCATGAACCAAATTTATTTTCAAAATTATGTCAAATTGATATCACGAGATGATTATAAGAAATTCATATACCCAATAGTCTCTTTTTAACAGAACATTACACGCCCATTACAAATGCCATAATATTTATGGATTGAATTTGTGTCTAAACATCAGTACACCACAATTCTTATGGTTCATAATGATTTGCAAGAAATATTTACATAAGTGAAGATACATCATATTATCATGTTTATCGATTTTGATAGATACAAGATTCCGAAGCATTATTACCTTAAGATTGATATCAGCTGGAAAAAAACCTAGCAGTACTGTAATTGCTCCTTTTTGGTATATTTATGCATGTTGTATATTTTTCAAAGTGAAAAGAAATGATCATAAATTTACGTAACATAGTGGTCAATGAACTGCTAAAAGAAGTAACTATGTATTTAAAATGACTCTAATTAGTAAATCTTATCTACGAGGAAATGTTCCAATTTAATAAATTTATTGATTGCATTGTTGTTCATCAAAAAATTTGGTGACTCATTATTTCAATATTACGTTAATGATCAAATTAAAAAAGGTTCCAACACATAATTTTAGTAAATTTGGAATAGTTTATAGGTCATAATTAATATGAAGCATTTATTTTATATTAAAGAAATCTTGAAGAAGATGTAAAAATAAGTTTTAAAAGGGAGAGAATTAACACAATTAGGGATGAATATCAATGGAAAATGTTTTTAAAAAGATTAATTTATTGTTTCTCTGAGAAGGATACAGTTGAATTATGAAATATGAAAAGATTATAAATAACTTACTATTTATGTACATAATTAGATTTAAGAAATGTAAAATCATATCTAATTAGTAAATTGGTCTACCCTTCGTGCAATCATAAGAAAACTATTTTTTTATTAAGTAGAAGAGATATTAGTCCTCATGTCACGATCCAAAATGGGTCGCGAGTGGCACCCACACTTATCCTACTATGTGAGCGAACCAACCAATCTAAACCCCAACATTTCAACCATAATTAACATAATGCGGAAGACTTAAACTCATTAATGAAAATCAAAACTTATTATTCCCAAAATCTGGAAGTCATCATCACAAGAACATCTATCCTCAAATTACTAAATCTAAGAATGTCTAGGAAACTAAAACAAATACAAGAGATAGTCCATGTCCGAACTTCAAGGACATCAAGACATGAATGAGAGAGAATCCAGTCCGAGCTAGGAACAATAGCTCACCCTGAAATCTTATACGGTGAAGACTGGCTAGAGTTTCTGTTGAGTTGAAGACGACAGCACGTTTGCTGCACTCCACAAATAACAAGAAAAAAAACATACAAGTAGGGGTCAGTACAAAACACAGGTACTGAGAAGATATCATCGGCCAACTCAAAATAGAAAACAATATATATCAGATAATATCATAAAATCAACTACAATACTCAACATGCGGCATTTACAATTACCATAACCCTTGGTCACAACACCAAGCACATCAATGAGGACTCACGCCTCCCCATCATACTCATTTGGGAATTAGGTTCATTAGATTGAGTATATTAACATATTTCAAGATTCATTCTCTTTACTAATCCTGGTGCCGGAACGTGACACTCCGATCCTCATATACTATCCTGGTGTCGGAACGTGACACTCCGATCCTCATCATACTATCCTGGTATCGGAACGTGACACCCGATCCATATTCTATCCTGGTGTCGGAACGTGACACTCCGATCCTCATATAATATCCTGGTACCGAAACGTGGCACCCGATCCATATACTATACTGGTGTCGGAACGTGACACTCCGATCCTCATATACTATCCTGGTACCGAAACGTGGCACCCGATCCCCTACTACTTTTGTTCATCAAGCCTTCTTTTATACCAAGGCATCATCATTAACAAAGTAGATTAGGTTTTCTCTCAAGATTTAAGATTCAATAGCTTCATCATGCTTACTTTATCACAATTATATAATCAAATTCATGCAAGCATACAATTAAGCATATAGAAGGGTTTACAGCACTACCCAATACATATCATTCGCTATTAAGAGTTTACTACGAATAACATAGAAACCATAACCTACTTCCACCGAAGATTCGTGATCAAGCAAGAAATTTCCCAAAGCTTTGTTTCCTCTTCGTTTTCTCCTCTTGATCGATCGTTTCTCCCTCTCTCTGTTCTTTCTATTTTCTTATTCAAACCCTCTTTCTTTTACCCTAATTAGCATATAATTAAGTATAAAAGATGATGAATTAACCCATTAATTGATTCAAGGTTATCTCTTTTAACTCTCAAGAAATTGGATTATTAATATTCAACCACTAACTTTATAATTATAAGCAGGAATATCCCAAAACGCTCCTTAAAACATTTAACAGAAATCCGACCCAGCCTGGGATTACGCAGTTTGTGACGGGCCGTCGTGCCTGCGACGGTCCGTCCTGCTGAGTCGTCACAGAGTTCAAAGACTAAATTTCACTAAAGGATCTGTGACGGCCCGTCACGTCTGTGACGGCCCGTCACGCCTGTGACGGTCCGTCCTGCCATTCCGTCACGAAGTTCAGAGAGTCGATTTTAGTACCCAAATTTTAGAATTCTAAGTGTTTTGGAACGAGACCCCCTCGACGGTCCGTCGTGCCCATGACGGTCCGTCGTGGGATCCGTCGTCTCAGCCAGTTTTTCTAGAAATAAAATATGCTGCTCAAAACGACTAAATAGGTCGTTACACGTCAAGTCCCAATTTATCCTTTAGGTGAAACCATACATCACTTTCAACATTTATGTTCACGCTTTGTTCTTTCTTTTTATTTCTTCCTCATCCATCCACTATAAAATACCAGCTTTGTTTTTTTTTATTTTACAATAATAAAAATAAACAAAGAGACTCAAAAGCATAGGAGATGTACGTAAATAATGAGTCTCAAATCATTAATGAGGTCTACAATTCATAAAATTAATTGACATTATGTTTTATGCATTTGTTAACACTATATTTTGAATGATAGTCTTGTCATAAATATCGAAAAGTAGATATAGGTACCACGAATTAAAAAATATTCAGAGAAAAAATTAAAGCATTCTTTGTCCAAACATCAAGTTGTATTGTATAGTCCAATAATTTTTGTAAAATAAAGGATCAACATATAGTTAAGAAACTCATGTGCCAAAAGAAGAAGTCTCAAATGGTTACCTATCTATTAGTCAATGTTTATACATAATGTAAACCAGGTTTGAAAATTTTCATATGTAATGCAAACAAAAAGTACAAAGAATAAATCAAGAGTATAATTTATAATGTGAAATACTTTATAATTAAATAATGTGTATGTAATTGAAGTATTCAAGCATATATATCAGTCTATACAGAACTACATAGTAATAACCTTCCTACCCTTTACCATATTTACTCAGATCATTCATAAGAAAATAAAGAAAGAAAGAAACACAGTATGATTACATTTCAAAGAATACATGAATATTGAAAGCTTGAATACCTTATTTTTATTCACATGCTGAAGATAAGTGATGATGAAGATATGAAATGGTTTGAACAACATGGTATAATCAATGTATTCAACTATTAACAGACACTATAGTTTGAGTCTCACTATAATTTGGCTACTAAAAGTCGATTGTATTGCAATGTCTTGTACTAGGTGAAGTCGAATAATATAAGTTATAATTATAGTAGTAGTAGTCAACCACTATTCTTGTATATTGTAAGTGTCTATTTTAGTAGAATTTTAATTGTATCAAGCCTAGTACTGTACAATTCACTCCTATATGAAGAGTATGTACTCGAAAGTTGTTCATAATCAATATATCCTTAATTTCTCATACTTTAACTTGAGATTTCTACATGGTCTCAAATCATATCAGTTCTTTTCCTCCATACGTATTGAATCTAAAAACAAAAATTACTATATGTTTCAAACCGCGGTGACCTCCTCTACCAATACTTTGTACACCTCCTCACTTGCCACCTCATTGTCTCTTGTTCAATTAAACTTAATCCAAATAATGTTGTTGATTAAGGTGATGATACTAACCTATCTCATCATAAAGAATGAACCAACTAAAGTAGTTGTTCCACTAGAAAGACTGTTGAGAAAGTTGTGGGTGTTAAGAAGGATGTAGAAGATAGTGGCAACGTTGATGGCTGGGATGAGAAAGATTTGTTGCTAAGGAGTTGGATCTCATGCAATTTGAAAAAAGAAAGAATGTACATGATTGTGGTATTTTCAACTACTTGGAAGAAACTCATCTTCAAGCAATAAAAAATGAGGAGTCTCATATAACATCAACCACAAAGTGTTAGTTGAGGCACATAAAAGATTGATGACTGCATTAAAGAATTCAAAGGAATATATGATGGAATTGTATCCATTAAAAAACATGTGGATGAAGATGGTTAAATAATCAATTTTTCTAGACGTTTAGGACTCAAGTACTTAAGATTGTCATGATAGGTAAGGCACTGTATCTCACTCTTAATCAATTTGTTAATTCTCATAGAGCTTTTGATATGAGGGAGGATGAAGAAGAGGTGCCACAACATAATCATAACATGTCATTTTCTACTTAAAAGGATAAGAGAAAAGAAAACTACTCAGAAAAGAGGAACAACAATTTCAAATCAAGAGGAAGAAGCTTCAAGCTTGCTCGAAAAGGAATGAATTTTTAGAACAACTAATATGGAATAGGTTCTCAGAACAATCAAAGTTTCTCAAATGGAAACAAGGAAAGGAACATAGTAAGTCATGTAAATTTTTGGTAGGAATAATCATATTTCTCTTAATTGTTTTCACATATGGGACTACTGTTATCAATCTGCAGATGAACTAGCACTATATTGGTTGCTTTAAATCTACGCCACATATGACACTTTGTATGTAGACTCAAGAGCAAGTAGTCATATGGCATATAAATCTTGTATTTTATCTAAACTTAAACACTACAATAGACTAGATAAATTCATTGTTGGGAATATAACACATTTAGACATACCACATGTTGGAAATACAAATAGATTATACCTGAAATTACAAGAAGTCCTTGTAGTTCCTAAGATAACTAAGAATCTGCTCGCAGTTAGTAAAATTTTTCTTCAGCGTTTGTAGATTATGACGCGGGGTATACTTTGTTTTGTCCACTAAAAAAGGAAATTTGAACTTTTTAAAATATCTATAAAATTTCAAAAAATTGTAGCAAAATAGTTTTCTAGAGAAATTAAGATATTTCAATTTAATATATGTGGTAGGTTCATTAACATACATTTTATTTAGCCTGCAGATTATTATGGTATTGTAAGGAATATTTCATTTCCTAACAAACCTGCACAAAATAGACACGATAGAGTGTTAACATTCAGTGGTTCGATGAGTGTGAGAAATTCTTTCAAAATCTCAAGACTTTGTTGACTTAGACTCCTATGTTGATTCTAACTGAAGATGGTGTGCCTCTATTATTTATTGGTGATGCATCAAGAGATTAATTGGGTGGTATTTTAATTCAAAAAATTAAGATTCTTGCCTATGCTTCAAGAAAGTTGAAGACATATGAGAAGAACTATCTTATTCATGATTTGGAGTGAGCGGTCATGATTTTTTTGCTTAAGTTATGGTGTCAGTATTTGTATGGGGTGAATTGTCAGGTCTTTACCGACCCATTAAATTCTTCGGTACATCTTCATTCAAGCATATCTAAACTTGGGGAAGCTTAGTTGGCCAGAGATGTTGAAGGACTACGACATGAATATCCTTTATCAACTGAGAAAGGCCAATATGTTGACCCATGTTTTGAGTAAGAAAACTTTAGCATGGGGATTTTTTCATAATAAGTGTTAAAAAGATACGATTAGCTAGAAAATGCCACAGGTTAGCCATCAATCTTTCCTAGTTTTAGAATTCTGAGGAGAGTGGTGGTTTGATTATTTTCATCTAGGCCTGATATTTCTTTTTTGAGCATATTTGAGAGGGTAAGTTTAATGACGATAACTTATGTCTTATTCAAGACAAGTTGTTGAGGGAAATCCAAGGAGATTGTGCTTCATTCTGATGGTGTACTGAGGATCAGAGGTAGGCTTCATTTGACCATGGTGGTTCAGTTGGTTAGGTTGATTCTAGAAAAGGCTCACTATTCTCGATAATCTATCCATGGAAATATGTATCATCTCAATCTAAGTCAACATTATTGGTGGTTTGGCATGAAGAGTGATATTTAAGAGTATGTGTGTAGGCATTTGACATGTCAAAAGGTCGATTGTGAGAACCAGTGGCGCACAGGTGTTTCTCAGAGGATGTTCATTCCTATTTTGAAGTGGGAATGGATCACCTTGGACTTTGTTGTGGGATTACCTACTTTTGTGGGTAGTTATGAAACTATTCTGGTAGACACTAAAAGGATGACCACTGCCTATTTTATTCCAGTTTGGTTGAAGTAAACTGTGGGGATATTATCTTACCTTTGTATCACTCAAATTGTTCGTATTCACAGGGTACACATTTCTATTGTCTTTGAATGAAGTGCACTATTCACTTATCACTTCTAGAGGGAGTTGAAACATGGTTCGGATACTCGGTTATATATGAGTAAATCTTTTCACCATCATATAGACAAAAAAAATATAACAGGATTATTCAGGTGTAGAGGACATGCTTCAAGTATGTGAAATTAATTTTGGTGCCTATTGGGTCTAGCACTTGCCCATAACAAATAACAATATTTATCACTCTAGTATTTAGATGGATCCATTTGAGGCATTATATGGTCGGTAGTGTAGACCCGTAATGTTTTGATTTAATTTAAATGTGATGACTCTTTAAATACATACTTAGAGAGACCATGGGGTAAATATGTATGACTCATGATAGATTATTTATTGCTCAAACTCGACTAAAGAGTTACATTGATACGAGAGTTTGAGTCTAGAGTTTATTGAGGGTGATCATAATTTGCTCCGAGTGTCACCCATGAATGGTCTGATCAGGTTCGGAAACAAGGCAATCTTAGCCCTAGATTCATTGGTCCTTTTGAGATTCTGTGTCGAGTTGAATAGATGGCCTATAATTTGTCCTTGTCGCTGAGCTTATCAATTGTGCATTATGTGTTTTGTTTCTCTGTGCTTTTGGAAGTATGTGTTGCATCAGATTCATATGCTTCGCTTGATTTGATGGTATAGGGTTTGGAAATTTTATTGGAGAATGAGCCTATTTCTATTCTAGATAGATAGGTTTGAAAGCGTAGAAGCAATGATATTACTTCAGTAAAGGCGACAGTTCGCGTCTAGTGGGGAGATTTATGGAAGCAACATTCAATTTTAGAGGTGACTTGAGAGATTGAAGTCGACATGTATGCCACATATCTCCAACTTTTTGAGACTTCAAGTAAGTTCTTTGACTTTATGTTTAAGTATGAATATCTTTTTAATAATGGATAATGTAATCACCCAAAAATCATTTCTACAATATTTTGAAAATTTACCATTTTACCCTCTCTTAGAGTCATTTGGCATTTCAAATCTTAAAATGGGGTTCTATCATTTCCATGAGGTCTAAAATGTGGAATTTGGTCTAGAAGAGTTGTCAGTTTCTAATTTAAAGGTATTTTGAGGATTTGAGGTCTTAAGTAAGAAGTTTGGGTAATTTGAAACTTTTAGTTGAATTTGGTAGAAATTTGAAGTTTGAGTGGTTAGATCAATTTTTTTACAGTTTTATTGGATTCAGAATATGATTTTCAGCCAAGGAGAGGTATTGGTTGAATTTTTAGACGTCCCGAGGTCAGATTAGTATTTTTAGCACTAGGTTACTTTATTACAAGTTTCATAGATTTTGGGTCAAAGGGACCTCAGATTCGTTTGTTGATGGTTTCATTGATACTGGAACATTGAGTTTAGATGGTTAGCATATTTAGTTAGTGTATACGAGGTTCTAGATAAATCTTGATGGTCCTTTCGAAGGGACTTAATTGGCTGAAACTGTTGATTTATGGTGTCTGCATCACCTCGTGTTCATGAAGGGCCTTTTTTTTCCGCGATGGTCCCATTGGCTAAGATCGACTCCTGTTTACAAGGGCTCCCGTCACTAAGGGGGAGTTGCATTCATGATCAAGACTTTATATATGCAATGCTCGCATTCACGAACTTGATCTCGCATATGTGAACCCTGATAGTATGTTTTCAAACATCGTGTTTAATCCCTAGTTTTCTATCATCATACTTCGAAAACTTGGTATTGGCAATTTTACTGGGGTTTTTTTAAGACTCGTTGATTGGGTAACAATTTCTAACTCTGTAACTTATGTATCCATTATTTAAATATGATTTATATGATCAAATCAAGGTTTTTAGAAAATTTGGGAGTTCTTCAAAAACCCAAGATTTTTGATAAATTTGTAATTAAAGGTTCATTATAGATCCATTTTGAAAATGCATTTTCACCAATTATCTCGAAATGCTTTGGGTAATGTATTTATGTAATATTTTCATATTAAACCTTATTCTTGGAATCGAGTTTTTTATCGATGATATCGTTTCAAAATTACTCGACGTATGTGTTGTTTGTTCAGAATCTTATTGTGATTACTTTTTTGACTAGATTGTGTTGATTCACATACTATTCAGAAAGAGGAAAAGTTCAAGTCCCTGAGTGATTTGTTGATTGAACAAGGCAAGTGAACTTCTGAGCCTTTGTTAAGCTTGTAGAATCACATGTTCTCCTTTTTGTATATGTTGGGGAGTAGTAAGAATTGGTGATAGGTTGAATTTCACAAATTAATTAATCTTATTTATAAGAAAGGGGATGATTAAATATCAATGTGATGGTAGTTGTTATGTGGTATATTTTGAAAGACTTCAACATTGATATTAATTCGGCAATTGATGAAATGCCATAATGGTGGTGGTGTGATTGTGAATTATTTGGATTTTCCATCTTTAGATTATTGTGTTAACATGCATATTTACATTGGTTCTAAAAATTTAACAATGTTTATATTATTATTATGTAGAGGTCTCTTTTTGTGGGTGATATTTATATTGAGGTTTCGATTGCTGAATGGCATTGATGTCGAGATTTCTTTTAGTGGGTACATAGACCTAGTGAATTTCCTATGGGATCTGGTCTAATATTCAAGGGATATTATCATAGGACATACATGCATCACTCTATATGACAGTGCATCAAACATTATTATGATTATTGATTCTTTGTAGTTTGAGACTCATGATTTGGGGGTACAAATTTTTGGGAACTTCGGTTAATGAACATGATACTTCATTTTCATTGACCTATAATTGTTGAAGCATTGTTATTAAATATTGTGTTACTTGAAATAGTGAATTAGGTTGGGGCTGATCTCTGTGGAGGTTGTAGTTTGTGGAAGGTTTGGTTGGGATTAAAATAGAAATCACTTTCTATTGTTTTACTTTGTTTAATGTTTATATTTCTAAGTACCATGTTGTTTGTGACTTACAACTCTATATTTGAGAAGGCTATGAGCCCGGATCTGCGAGATTCTTCTTCTTGTCTACTTCGTCCGAGGCTTTCCTATGGAGACTTAATAGGTAGTTGACTTTCACTTGAGAAGGCCCTCCTGTTCCTTATTTATATTATTGTTCTATTTTCGAAACAAAGACAATGGGACTTGTAATTAATTATGTTGTAATACATTAGTGGATTGTACATGTGACAACTAGATTTTAGGGGTGTTTATGAGATTGTTTGAGTTATCTGCATTTATGTTATAGTTTAATTTTCACCTTTATATTGTTATATTTTAAATTTTTGTTGACTTTTGTTGGTGGGATAGACGACTTTCATCACACCTATTTTTGGGTCATGACATTAATCCTAGTATTTGAGAATGGGTTTTTAGGTAGATTTGACCTCATTTCCCAAAATAACATATATGGGTGTTGTTGATTTGAAATTTTTATTATGATTGCATATCTAAATAGATTATGTTGATTTAGAGACTTGTTGAACAGGGAAGACCCAATTGCCGGAGTGATTATTTGATTTCCTAAGGCAAGTAGACTTCTTAACTTTTTGATAAGTATATTAACCTTTTATGTCATTGTGTGATAGGAGTAATGAGAATTGGTGAAGCGTTTCATATATGTATTGTATATATTATTAAATGATGAATTAGTCTTGTCATAAAAACTTGGGGTAAAAGTGAGAATCTTGTTTGTTTGTATGATTTCATTATATTGTAGATAATGGATAAATATGATGATTCAATTGATCATATGTAGTGATTAATTGTTTTTACATACTGGTCTTCGAATTATCATCTTCGTACTTGATCATTGCACATATATGTTGCATTGGTTTTGTACCAGTGCTATGATGAAACTTTATGAGGATTATAGGAACACTGAAACTATGAGTAAAATCAAAAGAAAACTTGTTTGGCGTCATCGAGAAATGATTACTCGCTTCTGATGTTATTGAACTGGAAATCAAGAACCAATCTATGCATGATCTAGAAGCTGAGGACCTGAACCTACATCACAAGAAGATGTAGCGCAGAGTATGCGCTAGTACTTGAAAGGTACTGAGCATGTACTATAGAGTAAATCTAAATAATAACCATAACTGAAGTAATGTATATACTGAGCAATGATATGATATAAGCATGACACAACACTAAAACATGGAATAACTGAATTCAATGACCAAGTTCATAATATACTGAGAATGAATACTAAACTGATAACATGGTCAATGCAATAGAATCTAATAAAACTTAGGGAGATATTAATGACCAATATAAAACTGCATGAACTAAATGTGGAGTCTGATGTATACGGCAAATCGAGAGGACCCAATATATCCTGCCAGAGGTATAAAGGCATGACTAGCATGATCACAAAAATTTTCCCTATAGAATGGACTTACAACCTACGGGGCACTTAGTGTTTGGACATATGGGTGACTAACCTAGTCCACTCGGTATTAAGTCTTCTTCCAACTGATTATGTAATTTAGAAATTTATAACTGAAATGCTGAAAATTCTGGATAGCTCAAATACTGACATGCTAACAGAAAATGCAACATTAATGTACTGATAATGAAAAAATAATAATAGAGCATGTATAATTGTTTGATCTAATCTAGCATGTGCAATTTATGAACTAGAAGAACTACATAACTAGGGTTTATAGTAAAACATGGTGAAGATCATAATATAATAATTAGGAATAGTAAAGTAACTAATGCATGATAATTTGCTGAAATTCTAGAAACCCTAGGCCTAGTTAAATATAACGGAATTAAGAATTTGATTGAATTATAGGGACCTAATAGGCGAAGGGAACCCACTAGTGAAATACCATATACCTGGTGATGAATTCCCCAAAAAATCGATTTGGGGCTCAAACTGATGGAAAATCGATGTGTTCTTGGGAAGGGTTTGGTCTCCTCTTTCTCATCCTTGCATTCTACAGTTTTATGAATTCTGGTGAATGAGATGACTTGGGTAATCTTCACTTATGTTTCTAGGCTAACACTAAGTAAAACTTCATAGTTTATAGGTTAAAAGATGTAGTTTAGAGGTCTAACACATAATGAAAAAACCAAACGACCCTTGACATAACTGTGGTCAGGGGTCACCAACGGACACGACCGACAAACTGTCGATTGGCCAATGGTCCATACTGGTCAACCATCATTCGGTGACTGGCCATGAAATTTGAGGTATCTATCCACAGACTAGGACCGTGTCCTGTGGCCTGGCCTACGGTTCGTAGGTCCGGTCATGGGTCAACACTTAGAAAAATATTTTGATTGAAACTGGGAGGGCTACAAGTTACCATCCACGGACCACCAGCGTAGACCGTAGGTCACCTCACAGTCTGTAAGTGGTTCCCAACGGTGACACCTATAGCTTTAGAAATCTGCATGTGGTTTGTCTAGGACATAGGTGTTACATTATCTCTCCCTTGGTAATCGTCGAGTGAAGACTAAACTATTTAAAATGGAGGGAAATAGTTGAACCCTACCACAGAAAAAATTACTAAAATTAAATTGTAACTTAACTAAGTTCTAAGAATATACAAATATGTTGAAAATGCAAGTACAAACTAAAGGAACATGATACTATGACTGAATTTACGCATGAATGACTGAAAAATTGAAGAGGAAATATTGCCTCAAGATGCAGTTTAATCGGAAGGAAAGAGGTAAGGGATACTTGGCCTTCATGGCTTCATATGCTTCCCAAGTAAATGAAGCGACTTTTTTTGTTTCTCAATGTTTGAAATAAATGATAAAGAAACTAAATTACACATCCTCATGAGTGAGACTATCTTTTACAGCCAAACTTTCTCAAGTATGCTGGACAATGGATTGCCTACACACTTTTTCAACAATGAAATGTGAAAAATTGGATGCACTACTGTTAGTTCTGCTGGAAACTCTAACTCATAAGACACCTTTCCAATCCTTTTTAGAATATTGTAAGGGCCTATATATTTAGGAATAAGCTTTCCTTTCTTGAAAAACCTCATCATCCACTTCATAGTTGATACTTTCAGGAAAACTCAATAATCAACTTGGAACTTTAATTATCTTCCCTTTACGTCTGCATAAGACTTCTGGAGACGCTAAGTTTTCTTTATATATGTCTAATGAGTTGCACTTCCTCCTAGAATCATTGGCTGAATAAAGCCCTATCAAGGTTGCTTCACCTACTCATCCACCTTAGGAACACAAAAGAGACCATTTCTCCCCGGGATAAACCTCTTCTTTATGCAATAAACTACACCTTCCAACTAAAGCAGTTTAGAATTACTATCTTATTTTTCCTTAACCACAGCTACTAATGAATATTGTCACCTTCCTGGTTATTGCATCACCATATGGCATGTTCGTAAGACAATTTCTAAGAGAGCAAGACGATGAACATCTTTTGCTAATTTATTTCTTTCTTCATTAACATATACTACACTACCCATATATATCATCTTCTAGTCTTAAGGTAAGATATAAATTAACCTACACACAATGAGTTATTGCCTTCCATTCTAGATTAGCTTGTTTTGAAAGTAAAACTAAACGGTCCTATTTCTACGATCAACTGAGGCATAATAGGACGGTTACCAATTATTACCTAGATTGATATCGAAATCTACCATTTCTTACTTTACAAGGCTTGAGGTGTTTTTTGTAGAGACTTCGATAGGGTAATTTATGTATACCCGTCTAGCTATAACTAGGTCTCTAAATGGAGTAGAGACTAATAAGGGTTCTAAAATATTTTTTGGGACAACACCTAAGTTTATTTCTATGTAGGGAGTTACAAAAGAAAAAGTAGTCCATGGATATTAAAATACATTAATGTCTAAAAGAAAGACTCATAACTTACTAGTGACCACATTAGGAGAATCTTTTTGGTCCTGGAGAGCGTGGATAGCATGGAACTTTTTCTGGCGTTGCCTGCCACCTGTACCATATGACACACCCTACTGATTTGGGTGACCTACTGGTGTAGACATAGCCCTATTATTTTTACCTTTTGACCCTTCTTGGCAAAAGGGAAATTCTTCACCCTATAACCAGGCTAATCACACCCAAAGCATCATTCCTTTCCTACAATACACTCGCCTGGATGGTTCTTACCACACTTTGAACAAGTTGGGTAGGTCTTATTTCCTAAAGCACTTCCTTGAGGCTTAGATCCTAGTGCCCTAATATTGTGATCTTTTACAAATTGTAAGTGATTTCCACCATCGGATTTCTGCTGAGCGCACTCATAGTTCCCTGTTCCAACTTTTGTGTTGACCCTAAATGTTTCCATAAGCTTATCTCCCTCAACCTACTGATTGTTCTGATAAGTCTTACTTTGAGCCAAAAGCTGGATAGGATTTAGAAGCTATGCATTTGAAACCTCATGGTCTCAAACTGGAGGAACTGCGTTAGTGTTATATGCATTAGCATTCCGTGGGTAAGATCTATGAAAAGGCATGACCTGAACCACATAACATAGTGTTTGAAATGAGAAGTTGGATCATACCTCATGCATGATAAGAGTAAGAGAAAGTGAAGTTTTGCTTAAACATCTAATACCCTACTTCTCATTAGATGTGGTGCACTTCACACCTATGAAAATTACTGTACTTAGTACGGTTTTTGAAGCATCCTAGGTTACTCAAACCTAATGTTTTGATATCGACGCGGGCACTAGAGCTAATATCATGAGTGTCCCCAAGCTAACTTTATTGGCATATCATAAGCAAACTAAAGTAAACTTATACAATAAATATTGTCTGTAAGCCAATCACGAGATAATCTGAAATGATGGGGAAATATACATATACTGTCTGAAAAAACAATCTGAGAAGAGTTTAATAAAAACTGAAGATGAAACTCAAAACTAAGACAGAAACTATCCATGTTTTAAATAGGCCTTTAACTAACTAGAAGTGTTGGGACATGCCCCACTAAGTCTAGAAAAACTGAAACCAACGACAAAAGACGTCCTTGATAAATGAGGACTCATCGCTGATGTTGCTGAACTACAGATTGGGAACTGATCTATGCATGATCAAGAAGTTGAGGACCTGAACTTACATCACGAAAAGATGATGTTTCACAGAGTCTGCATCAGTACTTTAAAGAAACTGAGCATGCAGGATAGAGTAAAGTTGATTAATAATCATAACTGAACCAAAGCATATATTGAACAATGATATGATATAAGCACGATATCAAACTGAGAATAGTGAACATGAAATTAGTGAATGCAATGAACAAATTCATAACATGTTGATACTAAATACAGAACTAATAACATGGTCAATGCAATAGAATTTAACTAAACTGTGGGAACTACTAATGACCTACATAAAACTACATGACCTAAATGTTGAGTCAGACGCCACATCGAGAGGACCCAATATACCCTGCCAGAGGTATAAAGGCATGACTAGCGTGATCACAGAACGACATACAACCTACGGGTCACGTATTTTTGGGACCTACGGGTATATAATTTAGTAATTTACAATTGAAATGCTGAAAAATCTAGATTGATCAAATACTGACATGCTAACTGAAAACACAACATTAATGTACTGATAATGAAACCTTTATAAGGGGGGTATGTATAATTGTTTGATCTAACCTAGCATGTGTAATTCATGAACTTAAAGAACTACATAGCTAGGGTTCTGAAATTATGAAGGAGTTTATGATGAGACATGTTAAATATCTTGATTTATTGATTAGGAATACTACAGTAACTAAACTGAAGTCAAGAAACCATATGTCTGGTAGGTAATAAAGGAATCAAGAATCTTACTCAATTTAGGGACCTAATGGGCGAAAGAAACCCACTAGTGTAATCTCACATACTTGGTGATGAATGCTACTAAAAATCTTTCGATTTCGGGGCTAAAATTGATGGATTCTCATTCCATTATTAGGAAGGGTTTAGTCGTCTTTTCACTTCTTTGTGTCCTATATTTTATTAATTTTTGTGAATGATCTAACTTGAGTAAGTTTGACTTATGCTTATAGGCTAAAATTGTCATACACTATGTAGTTTAGGGTTTAAATAATGTAACTTAGATGTCCAACGCATAGGGAAAAACCAAAAGATCCCTGATTAACTTTTATTGGGGTCACCGATGGTCTGTGCTTGTCGACCATCATTCGGCGACTGGGACTGAAATTTTGGGTATCAATCCACGAGCTAGTACCATAGTATGTGGCATGGACTACGGCCCGTAGGTATGGCCGTCGATCGACACTTTGATAAATTCTTAGACTTCTTCTAAGAAGGGCTACAAGTTACCATCCATGAACCACAAACACAGACCGTGGTTCACCTTACGGTCCATGGTGGTGGCCGTCGTGTCACATGTAGCTTTTGAAATCATCAATTTGGTGTATCTAGTATATGAGGTGTTACAACATCCATGTAATGTTGAAATAAAATAAAAATCGACTCATATGCCCGTGACAACAGCATGGAATGAAGAGTTCCTCATGAGTTAAAGATTGAGAGACAAAAATGTTTATCATTAGGAAAAACATGCATCACTCTATATAACACTGCACTTCATTTGATTCTTGTTGGTTGCGATTGTTGATATATTATTGTGGCTATTGTATTATAAGACACAATGGTGTCTTTGATTATTCATGTTCAGGTGCAAAATTTTATGTCCTTTACGAGCTTAGTGGTATGGAGTGAACATTTTTAGATTGGGCTAATTATTTCTTCCAGGTTGTAGTTGAGGAGGTTCCATTAGAGTGGATGAGTACATGTGTTCAATATTTTTTTTACTTAGATTTAGTTGTTTGCTTGCTAAGAACTGTGTTTTTTGGTACTCGCCCCTTTCTTCTACATTTGTGTAGGTTATGATCTGAATCACCTTGATTACTTTTATTTCTCCTATATGTGTGAGGATATAGTTGGAGAGTTTATGAGCTAGTTGCTTGTCATTTCAGCGAACACCTCCTACTCTTGTAGTATGTTTTTGTTCTATTATAGAAACACATACATTCAGACTAGTATTTTTGACTTAGAGGCATGTACAAGTGACTAAAAGGTTTTGGATTTATAATTGAGTTATGTTGTCCACGGTGTGTTGTTGAGATTATGTTGATTTTTTATTCTGATTTACTTTCCCATTTATCTCTTAATTTTAATTTAGGCTGACTTTTCTTTGTGGGATAAAACAAGTATCATCGTGCCGCTCATTCTTTCCACTTTGAAATTAGAAAAGAATTGATGAAAATAAAATATTGGAAGTTTCAATTCTTACCAAAAAGGAAAGAAGCCACCAAAGAAAAGTTATTACAACATATGAAAACACCACTAATTACTTATTTGTATGGTTACCTTATAAATTTTGCCATAACAAATTTTATATTGTGTTCTGAAATTAACATATTAGAAGAATAATAAAGTAGAAAAAGAGAGATTTTGAATAATTAATTTGTAATTAAGAAAATAGTTTCTATTTTTAGAGTCAAATTATAACAATTTTGACTACCATTTTAGGATGTATTTTTTCATTATATTTATATGTAAAAGATTGTAATTTATAATACTTTTCATATAGTTTTTGAATATCTAAATCATTTGTTTAAAATATTGAATTAATGTAATCTTATTTAACTTAAAAAATTAATTAAATTGACTTTTGAAAAACGTAACATGACAAATAAAAGTATACGGGGGAAGTTATGAATATACTATTGAACTTCCCAAGGGAAAAAAGATATATTAGCAATAAATTCAAAAGGCCCTTAGAAGCTAACTCCCATTAATTTTTGAAGTCCTTAATATAAAATTATATTTAAATTTCACATCACCCATAAAGTAGTGTTAGACCTCATTTGTTTCCATTAAGATTAAGGGGTCTGAATTTGAATACACATCTAAATATTAAGATTTGAATTAAGATTTGAGTGTTTTGATCTGAGTATATATATGAATATTAAGACGTGGTCTCTAAATCTAAACACTAAATAATAATTTGTTTGTTTTTAATATTTGAATGTGCAAGTGAAATTGAACATTATATTAATAAATATTATAAAAATTTCATTTCAACAAAATATATCACTTTTGATAAAAAAAATAATTTAAAAAAGTTTCAACAATCATGATTTGGAGTACTATTTTTTCATTCAAAAAACCTTGATAAATAACAATACACCAAAAATATTATTGCAACCAGTGTTCTTGACGCACGTTAGTACACAAATATTATTAATATAAAAAAGTTGTCGAAAGAATTTTTTAAAAACTTACCAGTTCAAGAGGGAAAATGGTATTTGATTGAGAAAACAGAGAAAGAAAATTTCTAGTTATGAGATAAAAAGGCACACCCAAAGTAGAGAAGCGATGATAAATTGCTATGGCTGCCTGATTATCACCAAACATGTGATTTCTTGTTGCTCAAAATCAAGATCTAACATAATCTTCCTTACCCAAAGAGCATGATTAACAGTTGCAACAACAACTGTAAATTCAGTTTCGACAGTTGACTATGCCACGATACCTTGCTTTTTGAGCACCATGAAAAGCATCCTGAACTAAAGCTTAAACAATAACTTGAAGTGCTTTTTCATGTCGTCATCTGACCCAGCCCAATCACTATCAAAACACCCTTGCAACTTGAACTTTTGACTTTTCGCGAATCTAACACCGTAGTCCAAATTCCCTTGACATGCCTTATTATTCTTTTTGTTGCTTTCATGTGCATTTCACTTGAACAATTCAGAATTATAGACAAGACACTTACTTCTTTCTGAATGTCGGGTCTCATGGCGGTGAGATACACGAGACATCCAACCATACTTCTATAACTTGCCTCGTCAACCTTGTCACTACTATCGTCTTTAATCAATTTTTCTTTATGATACATTGAAGTGGTCATAGGTTTGCCATCTTCCATATTGAACTTCTTCAATGTGGATTTTACAAATCTACATTCTAAGAAATTAAGACATTTCTCCCAAGTCTTTCAATTCGAAAACTTTCTTCATCTCAACCATGAATTCATGTATTATTTCAAGGTTGCTTACTGTTACAAGAATATCATCAACAAAAAGTGATATAATTACAATACCAGAATCTCTTTTTTATCAAATGGAATTGATTTGCGTAGGCTTTTTTTTTAAATCTAAGTCTTACAAGTGATTATCAATTCGATTGTTCCAAGCCGTTGGAGCTTGTTTTAAACAATAAAGGGATTTCTTGAATAGATACACTTTGTCGTCAATATCCCATTACATAAAAACCTTGAGGTTTCTTCCCAAAGCTTTTCTCACGTAGAAAACCATTTATAAAGCTTACTTGACATCTAATTGGAAGATTTTCGAACCTTTTTGAGCATCAATAACTAGTAACCACCTTACAGTATCAATCCTAGCAATTGGAGCAAAGTTTTCTGAATAATCAACTCCAAATATTTATGAGTGACATTTCACAACAAGTCTTTCATTGAGCTTGATAACAAATCCATGAACATTCAATTTCGTGCGATAAACCCTCTTCACACCAATGATCTTCCTATGTTGTGATTTTTCCACAAGCTGCCATGTCTCGCTCTTCTCAATCATTGCAAACTCCTCCTACATTGCAACTTTGTACTTGGTATATGAAATTGCTTCTTCAAATCAAGAAGGTTCTAAATAGCCGCATTGCATAAACTATATTTATCTTCCTCTTTTTTAGAGTGACCCTATGTTCCATGACCCTATATGTTCATTTTAGGAAATTTCATTATCAAGTTACCACTACTTTCCCTTGCCCATGGTCTCAACTAAAGTCATGACCTTAGTCCACCATCATTCACCAAAGCCACTAGGGAGATGTAAAGCTTAATAAGATGTAAAAGATATAGAAATCTACTATAACTATATGAACTAGTGTAGAGTCTAGAACTTGTTTACTAGAAAAGAAAGAAATATTATAATGAATGAAAAAAAGAAATCATCTCTATAATATGCGGACACACAATATACCAACACAAGACAACTCACAAGATTTATAAAATATTTCACACTATGGAGCAAGAGACAGTGAGATATGCAATAGTATAATAACTCAAGAGATGGCCAATTAGTCAAGAAAGATATTTGAAATAAATCAAATATCAAAGAAAATATGAAAATAGGGGTAATGAAAATGAGTCTTAATACTAGTAGAAAATAAATCATTGAATTTAAGAAATAAAATTATTAATAGTTGTTGATCAAATGTAAAAATAAAATGAAAATTGGAAAGGTAAATATTGGGTCGACAATATTATGTAAGAAATGAAAATATTTCAAGAGCTCAATAAAAATCTTTTTTGTGTAGCAAATGTTGAAGAAACAAGAAGCGTGATACTTCCTTGTTGCCAAAAGTCACTAGAGGTTTTCCGAAAGTCTCTAAAAGCCAATATTACAGTTTTATCAGAACCTTGTTTTGGCAAAATTACCTGCAAATAGAGTAGAAATAGAAAAAAAAAGACAGTAAAGAATAAGGAAAGGGAAGCCCAAATACTGTGGGTCACATGACATACAATTAAGGTCATTGGAAGAAGAAGAAGAAGAAGAAGAAGAAGAAGAAGAAGTAAATTTAGTTATAGTTACTAACAAAAGATGTTATTCTTTAACACTTGTATGTATATCCATCTCTGTAATCTTGCATTCAGATATTTTCCAAATAACTTTTTGCTATGATAAGAAGTCTATGTGTAAGAGGCATATATTTCTCACTTGTCACTTCTTATTCCTCTAGAACAACACTATTAAAGTTGAGTTTTCTTTACTCATATCCTAACATGCATTTTTATTTTTAGATCCTTAGTAGCTAAAACAAAGTAAATATAACTCCATAAAGGAAAAATGAAAAACATTTCTAAAAAACACGGTTATGAAAAAACATAATAACAAATAACTCACATATTTTCCTTACAATTACAACTATAGATCAAGGATACTAAAATGAATTATCCTCTATATTCAAAAGATATATATATCAATTTATATAATTTTTAGGTAGAGTTATGAATACTTACCTTATATAGAGGCTCAAGGTTCTACCATCCATAATCTCACAAAATATAGATACTTATTATTGTGAGATTGACCACATTATATAACTTAGCTTGACTACTGAATTGTTTCAATAATACCAGTGTTGCAATATACTGAGGGCACCAAAATTTGAATACAATGTAACATCAAATACAAACTTTTCTTAGTATTAAAGTTATATTTATAACTCATAATTCATATGCAATTTTTTTGATATTGTAATTTTAATATTTAAGTGTACTGTCTAGTAGTGAACTACGTAACTTAATATGAATTGAATCATGAAAATTCTCTTCTTTCCATTGAGAAATTAGTACATACACATGTATGTACATAGAATTACAAATTGTTCATATTTTCAAAAATAAATCAAACTAAAGCCTTTCTCAATAATCGAGAAGTTAGCTTTAAGGTTTAAAAAATCGTTAATATATATTTTTATATTAGATGTACTTTGAAAATGAAAATTGCACATTAACACAAATTTCATCTTTAATCATTCAATCAATAATGTTTCAACCAGAGATACAACGCATATAAATTAATCATATATATAAAGAAAAATAATTATTTAGCAAATTATTTTGCCAACTCAGCTCTAGAAAATAAAATTATATGTCAATATATAATTTTACGGAGCACCTAACTACAGAGAGAATAATTTTGAACTTGGGCAAAGCATACACACCATTAATCAAAATATAAACATAGAACATCTAAAAAAATCTAGCACATGCAAAAAAACCTTTAGAAAGTACAAGTAAACCAAAGCAGAATGTCATACAACACAGATACAGGGAGTAGCAGAGAACACAGAAACAAAAAAATAAAAAGACATCCTAATATCTTAGGTTATTACATACATAATAAAAAGAATACATCAACAATAAAAAACTCTAAAGATATTTCAAATTTCATAACCCCATTTTGACAGGCATCAAATGAGTTTTTAAATAGTCATCATCGTCGGTAAAAAGAAAAATCAAGATGATCTATTATAGAAACTCTAAAACCTATTTAGGGGATCGATACTTAAATGAGATAAATTAGATGAGACATTTGTACATGGAAAAACTGAAGATGCATGGTATCAAAGATAACAGATCAGGGGAAAAATCACTTTGGGAGATTGAATCGAAACTGAAAATGTGAAGAGGAAAGGAACATCGAGTGGGTTCCGCAGATCTATATAGAGAAAGATACAGAAACTGCCGTACTTTTTGTTTAGATATATACTTGCATTATTTTGGGTTTGATATTTTTCGGGCTCCGATCACTGTTTTATCGTGCTTTAATTGTGGACTGGAATTGGGCCCATTTTTTGTTACTTTCTTTTGTTGGTTTGTTTGATCATTAATTTTAAGGAAAATTTTCAAAACAACAATATTTTAGCCTTAAGTGGAGCAACAGTTTCATTATTTATTTAAAAGGTCATTATTTTAGTTTGATAAGGAATTAGATTTGTATTTATTGTTAATATTAAAAGAACACAAATAATTAATAAGAGAAATAACGGAACAAAAAAAATTCAAACAAGATAATTTTTTTTTAATTTGATAAAATACAATTAATTAATAACAGAATAGAGAAAATCAAAGAAAATAATATTTCAAATAAGGTAATTTTTGAATTTAAACCAACAAAGTTACGTTACCATAATTACTAATTATCACTTAACTATAACTTGTAGTAGGCCTAATTTTTTTCCCACTACTGTTATGTCTTTTCATTTTCTTTTTGGGACTAAATTTTCAAATTTCTTTCCTATTATATGTGTTTGGTTCCATATTTCACCCTTATTCTCAAATTTGCAATATTAACTTTTAACACTTCATTAGAAATACTCAATCGATATCGAATTGAAGTCGATTGATTTAAGATTTCGCTGGCAGTGAAGAAGATTGTAGGATGAAAAACAAAAAAGAAATACAAAAATTTTCGACAAACAAAGTGAGATTGAAATACAAAGTGAGCATAAAATTTGTTAGCACACATTTAAAATTGATATAAAATAAATACTGAAATATCGAAACTTGTTAGCATTGAAAGTTAAAATGATATACAAAAGGATATTGAAATACAAAGTGAACACAAAAAAATACAAAACTTGTTGACATAAAAGTGAGAATGAAATATAAAATGATATTGAAACACAAAGTGAGCATAAAAGAATTGAAAACTTGTTGGCATAGAATGTGAGAATTAAATGTAAAGTAGGTTTGTAGTAAAAATTGTTAATGAAACACAGAGCAAGCACAAAAAAATACAATTTTTTTTGTCATATAGTTAACATGAATACAAAATTAAAAAATACAAAATTGTATGAAGCCTAATTTAGAATAGCATACAAAATTTTGTAAAACTATTTTTCTACTGTCCTATAATATAATACAAAATTAAACATATAAAAAATTGAAATGAATACCACATACAAGATACTACATGAATTATGTAATGAACTACATGAATTTTGTAACGAATACAAAATGTCCACCTTAAAAAACTCAAATTTTAGCAAGATACTACATGAATTTTGTTATGAATACAAAATGTAAAAGACTATAAAAATAATAAAGAATATAATTTGATAATTTAAATACAAAATGCAACATGCCATAATGTTATTCTTCATCACTTTGACCTTTAACTATTTCATCAACTTCTTCAGCCCGATAATTCTTTTTTTTGGAACGGTTGTATTCATTAGTCGGGTGGGTAGGATCATGTTGAGATTCAAAATTTTCCTCTTCACAACCGGATTCTACAACATAATCGACTATTTTAAACAGAAAATTAAAATAAATCTCAGTAAATAAATGAAATTACCTTTGTCAATAAACAAATCTCTTGAATTAAACTAGAGATTTGTTGAACATTTTGGAAGAGCCTTAAAGAAAGAGGAGTTATATGAAAACGTGAAAGGTGGGAGAAGAGAACTTGAAATATTGAGAAAGAAGGTTAATGGGTAGTTGTTTAATTATATTTTTTGTTTTTAAAAGTTTATTGCTTTTAGAATTTGGTCTAATGTAGGAATGTAATGATAAATAAAAGAAAACTTAAATTATAAAATCCGAATACAAAACATTTTCTAAAATTTTGTCATTCTGAAATTTTGAATAAATATTTTAAAATATTGTTGTTTTAACTAATAATGCTATGTATTATGACTTGAATTTTTTCTTAATTTTTATACACAAAAAGTTGGTCCATGAACCAAATTTAATTTCAAAATTATCTCAAATTGATATCACGAGATGATATTATAATAAATTCTATATACCCAATATTCACTTTTCAACAGTACATTACATGCACATTAAAAATCCGACAATATTTATGGACTGAATTCGTGTCTAAACATCAGTACACCATTTGCAAAAAATATTTACATAAGTAAAGATACATCATTTAATCATGTTTATTGATTTCGATAGATACAAGATTCCGAAGAAATATTACCTTAAGATTGTTATCACCATGAAAAAATCCTAGCAATACTGATATATTTTACAATTTTATCTTTCTGAAAATATTAGTACCCTTCACTATCAAGTACCATTATTCCAACATTTTATGAAAAATATTCAGTACTCTAATTGCTCCTCTTTGGTATATTTATACATGAAAAATATTAGTACCCTTCATATATATATATATATATATATATATATATATATATATATATATATATATATATATATATATATATATATTGCATGTTTTTCAAAGTGAAAAGAACAGATCATAAATTTATGTAACATAGTGGTCAATGAACTGCTAAAAGAAGTAACTATGTATTTAAAATGGCTCTAATTAGAAAATCTTATCTACGAGGAAATGTTCCAATTTAATTACATTTATTGATTGCACTGTGGTTCATCAAAAGAATTTAAGCCAATACTTTGTTCGCCTCCTCACTTGCCACCTCATTGTCTCTTGTTCCATTAAACATAAGCCAAGAAACTATCTCATATGGTGGACACAAATAATATTGTTGATTAAGCTGATGATACTAACCTATATCATCATAAAGAATGAACCAACTAAAGTAGTTGTTCCACTAGAAAGACTGTTGTGAAAGTTGTGGATGTTAAGAAGGATGTAGAAGATAGTGGCAAAATTGATGGCTGGGATGAGAAAGATCTATTGCTAAGGAGTTGGATCTCATGCAAATTGAAAAAAAAGCATGTACATGATTGTGGGCTGCTCAACTTCTTGGAAGAAACTCATCTTCAAGAAAAAAAATAAGGAGTCTCATCTTAATATCAACCACAAAGTGTTAGTCGAGGAACATAAATGATTAATGCCTGCATTAAAGAATTCAAACACATATATGATGGCCTTGTATCCATTCACAAACATGTTGATGAAGATGGTTAAATAATCAATTTTTCTAAATGTTTAGGACTCAAGTACTTAAGATTGTCTTGATAGGTAAAGCACTGTATCTCACTCTTAATCAATTTGTTCTTAGAGCTTTTGATATGAGTGAGGATGAAGAAGAGGTGCCACAACAGAATCATAACATGACATTTTCTACTTAAAGGGATAAGAGAATAGAAGACTACTCAGAAAAGAGGAACAAGAACTTTAAATCTAGAGGAAGAAGCTTCAAGCCTGCTCGAGAAGGAATGGGTTTTTAGAACTACCAATATGAAATAGGTTCTCAGAACAATCAAAGTTTCTCAAACGGAAACAAGGAAAGGAGCATAGTAAGTCATGTAAATTTTTGGTAGGAATAATCATATTTCTCTTAATTGTTTTCACATGTGGGACTACTCTTATCAATCTGCAGATGAACTATCACAAGATTGGTTGCTTTAAATCTACGCCACATATGACACTTTGTATGTAGACTCAAGAGCAAGTAGTCATATGGCATATAAATTTTGTATTTTATCTGAACTTAAACACTACAATAGACTAGATAAAGTCATTGTTGGGAATATAACACATTTAGACATACCACATGTTGGGAATACAAATAGATTATGCCTGACATTACACGAAGTCCTTGTAGTTACTAAGTTAACTAAGAATCTACTCGCAATTAGTAAAATTTTTCTTTAGAGTTGGTAGATTATGACATGGGGTATACTTGGTGTTGTCCACTAAAAAGGAAATTTGAACTTTTTAAAATGTCTATAAAATTTCAAAAAATGGTAGAAAAATAGTTTTCTAAAGAAATTAAGGTATTTTTATGTGATATATGTGGTAGGTTTATTAATATACATTTTATTAAGCCTGCTGATTATTATGGTATTGTAAGGAATATTTCATGTCCTACCAAACCTGCACAAAATAGAGTTTACAAAGAAAACATAGGCATATTGTTGATATTGGATTAACTATGTTATTCATGCTAAGATTCTTTTATTTCTACAGGTTGAAGCATTTCTCACTAGGGGTCAGTCAGGCAAGGGTGGTACAAATTCTAGCAATGGGACCACAATTTAGTATAGGAGGGGTAGAGGTACCACTTCGAATTAACGGGTAGATGAGGTCATTGTTATGCGTTTCTAGGAAGGCCATAGGTTGAGAGTTTTGATGTAGTTATTACATATATCATCCAGTGTTCTATCAACGTTTATTTGCATTATTTTATCTGAGGTCTACATTCTCTTATGTGTAGATATGGTAGAGTTTGATATCATCTTGGGTATGGATTGGATCTTTCCTTATCATGTTATTATTGACTATTATGATAATTTTGTGAACTTGCGATGCTTGGTGTTTCAAGGTTTGACTTCTGGAATTTTGTGGGGTTGGTAAGCTACTACAGATGGTTTGTTCAGTGTTTCTCTCATATCTCATCCCAATTTCCCATAATGACACGATAGAGTGTTAACTTTCAGTGGTTTTGTGAGTGTGAGAAATTCTTTCAAAATCTCAAATCTTTGTTGACTTCGACTCCTACGTTGATTCTACGTAAAGATGGTATGGACTCTATTATTTATTGGTGATGCTTCAGGAGTTGGCTTGGGTTGTATTTTAATTCAAGAAAGGAAGATGATTTCCTATGCTTCAAGAAAGTTGAGGACCTATGAGAAGAATTATCTTATTCATGATTTGGAGTGAGCAGTCATGGTTTCTTTGATTAAGTTATGTTGTCACTAGTTATATGGGGTGAATTGTCAGTTTTTCACCAACCATTAAAGTCTTCAGTACATCTTCATTCAAATATATCTAAATTTTGGGAAACATAGTTGGCTAGAGTTTTTGAAGGACTACGACGTGAATATCTTTTATAATCTCAGAAAGGCTAATATGTTGACTCATGTTTTGAGTAGGAAAACTTTAGCATGGGGAGTTTTGTCACAATCAGTGTTAAAAAGAGACGATTAGCTAGAGAATGCCACACGTTAGCCATCAATCTTTCCTCCTTGTAAATTTCTTATGAGAGTGGTGGTTTTATTATTTTCATTGAAGCCATATATTTCTATGTTGAGCATATTTGAGAGGGTTAGTTTAATGACGATAAGTTATGTCTTATTCAAGACAAGTTGTTGAGGGAAATCCAAGGAGATTGTGCTTCATTTTGATGGTGTATTGAGGATCAGAGGGGGGATTTCAAGACAAGTTGTTGAGGGAAATCCAAGGAGATTGTGCTTCATTCTGATGGTGTATTGAGGATCAGAGGGGGGGATTCGTTTTACGATGGTGGGTTAGTTGGTAAAGTTAATTTTAGAAGAGGCTCACTATTCTCGATATTCTATCCATGGCAATATGTATCACAATCTAAGTCAATATTATTGGTGGTGTGGCATGAAGAGTGATATTTAAGAGTTTGTGCCTAGGCATTTGACATGTCAAAAGGTCGATTTTGCGCACCAGTGGAGCACAAGTGTTTCTTAGAGGATGCTCATTCCTATTTTGAATTACGAATGGATCACCATGGACTTTGTTGTGGGATTACCTATTATTGAGGGTAGTTATGACACTATTTCGGTAGACATTAAAAGGCTGACCAAATCTGGCTATTTCATTCAAGTTTGGTTGAAGTACATGGCAGAGATATTATTTTTGCTTTGTATAACTCAAATTGAAGTACATGGCAGAGATACTCAATTAGATATGAGTAGAGATTTTCACCCTCATATAGACGAAAAAAGTATAAGAGGATGATTCAGGTGTTAGAGGACATGCTTCAAGTGTGTGTAATTAATTTTGGTGCTTATTGGGACTAGCACTTTCCCATAGCAAATAACAATAGTTATCGCTCTATTATTTAGATTGATCAATTTGAGGCATTATATGGTAGGTAGTGAAGACCTCTAATTTGTTGATTTAAGTTAAATGCGATGACTCTATAAATACTTACTTACTTAGAGAGACCATGGGGTAAATACGTATGACTCACGATAGAATATTTATGTCTCAAAATCGACAAAAGAGTTACGTTCATACGATAGTTTTACTCTTCAGTTTATTGAGGGTGATCATATTTGTCTCCGAGTGTCACCCATGAAGGGTCTGATCAAGTTCCGAAAGATGGCATGCTTAGCCGTAGATTCATTGGTCCTTTTGAGATTCTGAGTCGAGTTTAAGAGATGGCCTATAATTTTTCCTTGTCGCAGCGCTTATCACTTATGAATTATGTGTTTTGTGTCTTTGTGATTTTGGAAGTGTGTGTTGCATCAGATTCATATGCTTTCGCTCGATTTGGTAGTATTGGATCTAGAAATTTCATTCGAGAATGAGCTTATTTCTATTCTAGATAGGTAGGTTTGGAAGCGTAGAATCAAGGATATTACTTCAGTAAAGGTGTAATGGAAGCAACGTTCAGTTGCAGAGGTGTCTTGTGAGACCGAAGTCGACATATATGACACATATCTCCAACTTTTCAAGGAATCGTATCTCCAAATTTTTGAGACTTCAGGTAAGTTCTTTTAATTTACGTTTAAGTATGAGTATGTTTTCAAAATGAGTAATGTAATCACCCAAAAAACATTTCTAGAATTTTTCAAAAATTTACCATTTTACCCTCTCTTAGTAGTTGCTCCAACTGATTTCTAGTTGGTTTGTAAGTATGGTTTTGAATTTTGGTAAAAATTAGTGATATTTAAATTTTTTTGAAGTTTTGAAAGTCTTAAGTTGATTAAACATGATTTTCAGAGTTATTTGGCATTTCAAATCTCAAAATGGGGTTCTGTCATTTCCATGAGCTCTAGAATTTCGAATTTGGTCTGGAAGAGTTGTTAGTTTCTGATTTAGAGGTATTTTGTGTATTCGAGATCTTAAGTAGATAGTTTGGGTAATTTGAAACTTTTAGTTGACTTTGGTAGAAGTTTGAAGTTTGAATGCTTAGATCAAATTTTGACAATTTTATTGTATACGGAATATGATTTTCAGCTAAGGAGAGGCATTGGTTTATTCTTAGAGGTCTCGAGGTCAGGTTAGTATTTTTTTAGCACTGAGTTAGTTTTTGTAACCTTCAAAAATTTTGGGTCAAAGGGACCTGAGATTCATATGTTGATGGTTTCATTGATACTGGAACATTAAGTTCAGATGGTTAGCATCTTTAGTTAGTGTATACGGGGTTCTGGATAAATCTTGATGGTCCTTTCGAAGGGATTTAATTGGTTGAAATTGTTGATTTATAGTGTCTCTATCACCTCATGTTCACGAAGGGCCATTTTGTTTTGTGATGGTCCCGTAAGCTAAGATCGGCTAATGTTTACAAGGGTTCGAGCCTTCAGATCCTATAATTAACAAAGACCGGCTTGCCTTTGCGTGAGGTGACTTAGGGAGGTTTCTTTCGGGATCAAGACTTCACATATGCAATGCTCACATTCGCGAAATTGATCTCGCATATGTGAACACTGATAGCATGTTTCCAAACATGGTGTTTCAACCCTATTTTTCTATCTTCAAACTTTGAAAACTTGGTATTGGCGATTTTAAAGGAGGTTTCAAAGATTCATTGATTGGGTAATAATTTCTAACTCTGTAACTCATCTATCCATTATTTAAATATGATTTATATGATCAAATAAAGGTTTTTTTGAAAATTTAGGGGTTCTTCAAAAACCCAAGATTTTTGATAAATTGGTGATCAAGGGTTGATTATAGATCCATTTTGAAAATTCGTTTTCACCAATTCTCTCCAAATGCTTTGAGTAATGTATTTATGTACATTTTTAATATTAAACCTTATTATCAGAATCGGGTTTTTGTTCGATGATCTCGTTTCCAAATTACTTGACATATGTTTTTTAGTTTCAGAATCTTATTGTGATTACTTTATTGACTAGATAGTGTTGATTCGCATACTATTCAGAAAGAGGAAAGTTCAAGTCCTAGAGTGATTTGTTGATTGAATAAGGCAAGTCAACTTCTGAGCCTTTGTTAAGCTTGTAGAATCATGTGTTCTCATTGTTGTATATGTTGGGGAGTAGTGAGAATTGGTGATAGGTTTAATTTCTCAAATTAATTAATCTTATTGATAACAAAGGGGATGATTAAAAGGCAATGTGATGGTAGTTGTTATGTGGTATATTTTGAAAGACTTGAATGGTGATATTAATTCGGCTATTGATGAAATGCCATAATGGTGGTGGTGTGATTGTATATTATTGTGGATTTTTCATCTTTAGATTATTATGTGAACATGCATATTTTTATTGGTTCTAAAATATGTGACCATATTTATATTATGATTATGCAAAGGTCTCTTCTGGTGGGTGATATTGATATTAAGGTTTCGATTGATGAATACATTGATATCGAGGTTTGTTTCAGTGGGTACATGGACCTAGTGAATTCCTATGGGCTCTGGTCTAATATTCAAAGAAAATTATCATAGGATAGACATGCATCACTCTATATGAAAATGAATTACACATTATTATGATTATTGATTCTACGTAGTTTGAGACTCATAATTTTGGAGTACAAATTGTTGGGAACTTCGGTAATGAACACGATACTTCATCTTGATTGACCTATAATTGTTGAAGCATTTTTATTGAGTAATGTGTTACTTGAAATCGTGAATTGCTAGGTTGGGGCTGATCTCTGTGGAGTTTGTAGTTTGTGGAGTTTTGGTTGGGATTAAAATAGAAATCACTTTTTATTGTTTCACTTTGTTAAATGTTTAGCTTTCTAAGTACCGTTTTGTTTGGTACTTATGCCTCTACACATGAGTAGGCTATGAGCCCGAATCTGCGAGATTCTTCTTCTTGTCTACTTCGTCCGAGGCTTTCCTATGAAGACTTAATAGTCAGTTGACTTTAACTTCAACAGGCCCTCTTGTTCCTTATTTATATTATTGTTCTATTTTCGAAACAAAGACAATGGGACTTGTAATTATTTGAATTATGTTTTAATATATTAGTGGATTGTACACGTGATAACTAGATTCTAGGGGTGTTTATGAGATTGTTTGAGTTATCTGCATTTATGTAATAGTTTAATTTTCACATTTATATTGTTATATGTTTGTTGACTTTTGTTGGTAGGATAGACTAGTGTCATCACACCTATTTTTTGGTCAAGACATTAATCCTAGTATTTGAGAATGGATTTTTAGGTAGATTTGACATCATTTCCCAAAATAACTGATATGGGTGATGTTGACTTCAAATTCTTATCATGATTGCATATCTAAATAGCTAATGTTGATTTAGAGAATTGTCAAACAGGGAAGACCCAATTACCGGAGTGATTGTTTTATTTCCTAAGGCAAGTAGACTTCTTAACTTTTTGATAAGTGTATTAACCTTTTAAGTCATTGAGTGATTGGAGTAATGAGAATTGGTGAAGCGTTTCATATATGTCTTGTGTATATTATTAAATGATGAATCACTCTTGTCATAACAACTTAGAGTAATATTATAGGTAATTAGATGAATATGATGATTCAATTGATCGTATGTAGTGATTAATTGTTATTGCATACTTCTGTTAGAATTATCATCTTCGTATTTCTTCATTGCACATATGTGTTGCATTATTTTTGTACCACTGCTATGTTGAAACTTTATGAGGATTAAAAGGAAATAAGAAATTCACACGTCCATGTCGAATTAATTAAGTGGAAATAGAGAATGGCCACACATCTGTCATGCCCCGAGGCTACCCCTGAACACAGACGTGGACATAGAACCTAGGATGACGAGTGACCCCAAGCTAACCCTACAAGAATATTATAAGCAAACTAGAGTAAATTGAATCAACAAATACTATGCGGAAGATAATCATGAGATAATCTAAAATGACGGGAAATACGTATATACTATCTGAGTAAACAATCTAAGAAAATTTTAATAACAACGAAAGATGAAACACAAAACTAAGACTGAAACTATTTATGTCTAAAATAAACCTCTAACTGACTAGAAGTGTCGGGACATGCCCCATCTATTTCTAGGAACACAGAAACTATGACTAAAATTAAAAAAAAAATTGTTTCGCATCTTCGAGAAATGAGGACTCGCCTTTGATGTTATTGAACTTGAGATCTGAAACTGACCTATGCATGATCTAGAAGCTAAGGACCTGAGCCTACATCATGAGAAGATGGAGCGCAGAGTATGCGCTAGTACTTGAAAGGTACTGAGCATGCAGGATAGAGTAAATCTAAATAATAACCATAACTAAAGTAATGTATATACTGAGCAATTATATGATATAAGCATGATGCTACACTAAAACATTGAATAACTAAATGCAATGACCAAAGTTCACAACATACTAAGAATAAATACTAAACTGATAACATGGTCATTGTAATAGAATCAAATTGAACTGTGAGAGCTATTATTGACCAACATAAAACGGCATGACCTAAATGTGGAGTATGATGTATATGACACATCGAGAGGACCCAATATACCCTGCCAGATGTATAAAGGTATGACTAGCGTGATCACAAAAATGTTTCCCATAAAAGGGACTTACAACCTATGGGGCACGTAGTTTAGGGACATACGAGTGACTAACCCTAGTCCACTCGGTATTATGTCTTATTCCAGCTGATTATGTAATTTAGAAATTGATAACTGAAATGCTAAAAAATCATAATAGCTCAAATATTGACAAGCTGACAGAAAATACTACATTAATGTACTGATAATGAAACATTTATAATTCAGCATGTATAATTGTTTGATCTAACCTAGCATGTGCAATTTATGAACTAAAAGAACTGCATAACTAGGGTTTATACTAAAACATGTTGAAGAACATGATATACTAATTAGGAATAGTAAAGTAACTTATTCATGATAATTTTCTGAAATTCTAGAAACCCTATGTCTAGTTAATAATAACGGAATTAAGAATTTGATTGAATTATAGGTACCTAATGTGCGAAGGGAACCCACTAGTGAAATCCCATATACCTGGTGATGAATTCCACAAAAAATCAATTTTGGGGCTCAACTAATGAAAATTTTTATGTTTTCTTGGGAAGGATTTGGTCGCCTCTTGCTCCTCCTTGTGTTCTAAATTTTATGAATTTCGGTGAATGATATGACTTGGGTAAGCTCCACTTATATTTGTAGCCTAACACTAGCCAAAACTTCATAATTTATGGGTTAAACGACATAGTTTAGGGATCCAACACATAGCAAAAAAAACAAATGACCTTGGACTTAATTGTTGTCAGGGTTACCAACGGACCAGACCGACGGACTTTTGATTGATCAATGGGCCGTACTAGTTGACAATTGTTCGGTGACTGGGACTGCAATTTTGGGTATCGATCCACAGACAAGGACCACGACTTGTGGCATGGCCTACAGTTTGTAGTTCCGGTTGTGGGTCAGCTCTTAGAAAAAATTTGGATTGTTTTTAGGAAGGCTACAAGTGACCATCCACGGACACCAGCAAGGACCGTAGGTCACCTCAGAGTGTAAAGGTGGTTCCCATCGGTGGCACCTATAACTTTTGAGAATATGCATGTGGTATGTTTAGGATACGGGTGTTACATTATCTCTCCCTTGGTAAAAATGATCGTCGAGTGAAGAATAAACTATTTAAAATGGGGGGAAAGAGTTGAACCCTACCACAAAAATAATACAAAAAGTAACTTGAAACTTAACTAAGTTCTATGAACATACAAATATGTTGAAAATGCAAGTACAAGCTGAAGGAACATGATACTAATACTGAATTTACGCATGAACGACTGAAAAATTTAAGAGGAAATTGCCTCTAGATGGAGTTAATTGGAAGGAAAGAGGTGAGGATACTTTGGATTCATGGTTTAATCTGCTTACCAAGTAAATGAAGCGACTTTTAAGTTTCTCAATCTTTGAACCTGAGATAAAGAATTTAAACTGGCACATCCTCATGAGTGAGACTATCTTTTACACCCAAACTTTATCAAGTACAATGGACAATGGATCACCTACAAACTTTTTCAACAACGAAATGTGAAAAATCGGATGCACTACTGCTAGTTCTGCTGGAAACTCTAACTCATTAGCCACCTTTCCAATCCTTTTCATATTATTGTAAGGGCCCATATATTTTGGATTAAGCTTCCCTTTCATGAAAAACCTCATCACCCCCTTCATAGGTGATACTTTCAAGGAAAACTCAATCATCAACTTGGAACTCTAATTATCTTCTCTTTACGTCTGCATAAGACTTCTGGAGTCTCTATGTTTTCTTAATATATCTCTAATGCATTTCACTTCCCCAATAGAATCATTAACTGAATAAAACCCTATAAAGGTTTATTCACCTACTCATCCACCTTAGGAACACATAAGCAACCATCTCCCCCGAGACAAACCTCTTCTTTATGCCGATGAACTACACCTTCCAATTGAAGCAATTTAGAAACACTATCTTGTTTTCCTTAACCTCCGCTATCAATGAAGATATTGATCTTCTTGGGTTATTGCACCACCATCTATCATGTTTGTAAGACAACTCCTAAGCGAGCAAGACGATGAAAATCTTTTGATAATTCATTTCTTTCTTCTTAATATGTACTACACTACCCATATATATCATCTTTCTTATCTTAAGGTAAGAGATAAATCGACCTACAGAAACTGAGTTACTTCCCTTCCATTCTAGATTGGCTCGTTTGGAAACTAAAACTGAACGATCCTATTTCTACAATCAACTGAGGCATAATAGGAAGGTAAGTAATCAATGCGTAGATTGATATCAAAATCTACCATTTCTAACTTTACAAGGCTTGAGGTGTTTTTCGGAGAGACTCTGACAGAGTAATTTATGTATACCCGTCTAGCTATAAGTGGGTCTCTAAATGGAGTAGAGACTGATAAGGGTTCTAAATATTTTTTGGCCTAACACCTATGTTTATTTCTATATAGGGAGTTACAAAATAAAAAAGTTGTCCATGGATCTAACAACACATAAATATCTAAAAGAAAGGCTTGTAACGTACTAGTGACCACATTAGGAGAATATTTCTGGTCCTGACAGTGACTGCCACTTGTACCATATGACACACCCTACTAATTTGGGCAACCTACTGGTGTTGAGGAATCTGTAGACTTAGCGCTATTATTTTTACCTACTTGAGCCTTCTTGGAAAAAGGGTAATTTTTCACCCATATAACCAGAAAAACCACACCCAAAAGCATCATTCCTTTTTTCCTACAGTACACTCACCTTGATGGTTCGTACCACACATTGGACAAGTAGGGTAGGTCTTATTTCCTGAAACACTTCCGTGAGACTTAGAGACTAGTACCTTAATATTCCAATATTTTCAAAATTGTAAGTGATTTCCACCACACGATTTTTGCTGAGAGCACTCATAGTTCCCTTTTCCAGCTTTCATGTTGACCCTAAATATTTGCCTAAGATTATCTCCCTCAACCTGCTGATTATTCTGATAAGTCATACTCTGATCCAAAAGTTGGATAGCATTTAGAAGCTCTGCATTTGAAACCTCATGATCTCGGAATGGAGGGACTGTGTTAGTGTTACGTGCATTACCATTTTGTGGGTAAGTTCTATGATGAGGCATGATCTGAACCACATAACATAGTGTTTGAATTGAGAAGTTGGATCGTACCTCACCCATGATAAAAGTAGCAAGAAAGTGAAGTTATCCTTAAATATGTCATATCCTTTTTCTCATTAGATGTTGTGCACTTCACACCTATGAGAATGAATCTACTTAGTGCGGCTTTTAAAACATCCTAGGACACTCAAACCTAACGTCTTGATACTGACGTGGGCATACGACCTAAGATCACGAGTGTCCCCAAGCTAACTTTGTTGGAATATCATAAACAAACTAAAGTAAACTCATATCATAAGCAAAATAAAATAAACTAAGACAATAAATATTGTCTGTAATCTAATCATGAGATATTCTGAAATGACAAGGAAATATATATATACTATTTGAAAAAACAATCTAAGGAGAGTTAAATAAAAACGGAATATGAAACTCAAAACTAAGATTGAAACTATCAACATTTGAAATAGGCCTTTATTTAACTAGAAGTGTTGGGACATGCCCCACATAAGTCTAGAAAAACTTAAACTAAAGACTAAAATCAAAAGAAATCATGTTTAACATCCTTGATAAATGAGACTCACCGCTAAGGTTGCTGAACAAGATATCAGGAACCGATCTATGCATGATCTAAAAGTTGAGGACCTGAACTGTAATACTCCATAGCAAAAGTAGACCAAAAATAAGTTTTTTCAAAAAAATCTATAGGTGCAACCAACGGTGGCATCGACGGTCCATACTGCACAACCATCGATGGGATCAGAAAGTCCAAACAATTTAGTCGAGAAAAATTGGCTAAGTCTTGATCGACAAATGAACCGACGTCCGTAGGTCAGTTGATGGTCTGTAGTCTGTGACCGTCGATCGAGACCCCATTTAGTTATGTTCTATTTCTGCTTTACTCTATCCTACATGTTCAGTACCTTTCAAGTACTAATGCATACGTGTGCTACATCTTCTCGTGATGTAGGTTAAGGTCCTCAACATCCAAATCACGCATAGATCGATTTTCCATCTCCAGTTCAGTACATTCAGTGGTGAGTCGTCATTCTCCGAGGATAAAAGTTTTGAGTTTCATTTCAGTCTTTAGTCATTTAGTTTCAGTTTTTTCTAAATTTAGCTAGGGTTTGTTCGAGTATTTCTAGTCCAGTTTAGAGGCTTATTTCAAAAATAGTTAGATTCATCTTAGTATTGAGTTAATATCTCCTTCTAAACACATTATTTTCAAATATCTTAGTTATAAAATATGGGTATTCCTGATCTTTTCATATTTAATTATGATTTAGCTTCCGCATCAGTTTATTATCTTTAGTATGCTCATGATCATGCCAACAAGGTTAGCTTGGGATCAATTGTGCTCCTAGGTTCCATGTCAGCGTCTCGGTGGTAGCTCGGGGCGTGACAAAACATGGTATCATAGACCTAGGTTTAAGTGTCCTAGGATGTCTTAAAAGCCGCACTAAGTAGAGTCCTTTTTATGGGCGTGAAGTGCACCATATCTAATTAGAGGGAGGCTATGAAGTGTTTTAGAAAAAAACTTCACTTTTTTGGTATTCATATCGTGTGTGAGGCATGATCTTATTCCATTATAACTTGACGTTCTACATATCAGATCATGCCTTCTCTTAAAGTTAATGCTAGGAATGCGAACGCCAGAAATGCAAATGTAGACCCTCCAGCCCCAGATCAGGAAGTCTCCCTTTCTTAATTCAGAAAGGCCATACAGATGTCGGCTCATAGTATAACTAACCAGAACAATTGGGTTCATTCTCATATGTGTGAAAATGATGGATTAGTGGTAGCAAAGTTTTGTGATTTTGTTAGGATGAATCCTCCTTAGTTCTTAGGATAGCAAGCTAATGAGGATCGTCAGAATTTCTTGGATGAGATCAAGAAGATATTTGAGGTAATGCAAGTCAATGGGAATGATTGGGCTGAGTTATCATCATACCAGTTGAAGGATGTTGCTCATATCTGGTCACTTAATGAAAGGAGAATAAGGGTGCAAATGAGGCTCCTATCACTTGGTATTGCTGTAGTGAAACTTTTTTCAACAGGTTTTTCCCAATAGAGTTGAGAGAAACAAAAGCGCAAGAATTCATGAACTTAAGACAGGGTACATGACAGTTCAAGACTATGGACTCAAGTTTAACCAACTTTCTAGGTATGCTCCTAACATGGTTGCTGACTCCAGGGTGCAAATGAATAAGTTTTTGTATAGAGTGTCAGATTCGGTGAAAACTGAGTGCAGAAATTGTAATATGAACATCTCTAGACTTATGAATCATGCTCAACAGGTTGAGGGTGATAAGCTTAGGGAATAGGCTAAGGAAAATAGGAAGGCTAAAATTTGGAACTATGACTATTCTTAACAGAAATTGGGTTGTGGAAATCGCTCGCAAGCTCAGCAAAAGTCTTTGGCTCCAGCCCCTTCATCAGCTAGTGTTCCATCCTCCAAGAACAAGTACGATTAGAAGGGTAGAGCACCAATCTCTAAGTATTAGGGAAGTGTTTCAGGCACCAAGACTTACCCTACTTCCCCTAGGTATGGTAAGAACCATCCGGCCGAGTGTCTTGCAGAAAAAAAGGGATGTTTTGGGTGCGGTCAGTCTGGTCACAGGCTGAGAGATTGTCCTTCTACAGAAGGTCAAGGAGGTGGTAATGGTAGAGCTCAGTCTACAACTTCAGCAGCACCAGCAAGTCGCCCAACACAGCAGGGTAACTCATCTGGCACAGGTGGCGGTCAGCGACAAAACAAGTTGTATGCTCTTCAGTCTCTCCAGGATCAGGAAGTTTCTCTTGATATCGTCACTAGTACGTTACGTGTCTTTGACCTTGTTATTTATGCATTATTAGATCCAGGGGCTACTCTTTCTTTTGTAGCTCCTTACATAGAAGTCCAATTCAATGTCAGTCCAAAAACTCTCTTTGAACCTTTCTCAGACTCTGCTACAGTTGGTAAACCAATCATAGCTAGAGAAGTATACAGAAATTGCCCTGTCACAGTATCTCAGAAAATCACCTCAGCAGATCTAGTAGAGTTAGAAATGGTAGACTTCGATGTCATTCTAGAAACGGATTTGATACACTCATGTTATTCCTCGGTCGATTGTATAACTAGGATTGTTCGTGTTTGAGTTTTAAGACGAACCAATCTTAGAATGGAAGAATAGTATCTTAGCGCCCATGTGTCGATTTATTTCTTACCTTAAGGCTTGAAAGATGACATCTAAGGGTTATATCTATCATCTAGTTTGGGTTAAGGATTCTAGCCTTGAAACCCCAACTTTTGAGTCAGTTCTAGTAGTCTATGAATTTCCAGAAGTGTTTTCAGAAGATCTTCCTGGAGTCCCTCCCGAAAGGGAAATCATCTTTGGAATTGGTATCCTCCCAGATAACCAGCCTATTGTTATTCCTCTTTACATAATGGATCCAACAGATCCTAAGAAATAGAAAGAGAAGTTGAAAGACCTTCTAGATAAGGGTTTCATCAAACCTAGTATTTCACCATGGGGTTCACAAGTGTTGTTCGTAAGGAAGAATGACTGTTCTCCCAGAATGTGCATTGACTATACACAGTTGAACAAGGTCATAATAAAGACTAAGTATCCCATCCCCAGGATTGATGACTTGTTTGACCAAATTCAGGGATCTAACCATTATTCAAAGATAGACCTCACATTGTGTTATCATCAGCTTAGAGTCAGAGATAGTGACATTTTGAAAACAGCCTTCAAAACTTGTTATGGTCATTATGAATTTGTAGTTATGTCATTTAGACTAACTAATGCTCTTGCGGCTTTCATGAATTTGATGAACAGAGTGTTAAAAACAGTATTTGGACTTGTTCATTATCGTCTTTATTGATGATATCCTCATTTACTCTAGGAGTGACGAAGAACATGCAAGTCATTTGAGAGTTGTTCTGCAGACTCTCAAGGATTGCCAGTTATTCTCTATGTTTTGTAAATGTGAGTTCTGGTTGTAATCTTTTGCTTTCCTTCGTCACATTATATCTAGCGAAGGGATCCGAGTAGACTTATAAAAGATAAAAGCAGTGAAACAATGTCCCAGACCTACCTCTACTACTGATATCAGAAATTTCTTAGGTCTAGAAGGTTATAACAAAAGGTTTGTGGAAGGATTTTCATCTATAGCCTCACCATTCACTAGGTTGTCTCAGAAGATTGTCAAATTCCAACAATTAGATGATTGTGAGAAAAGCTTTGTAGAATTGAAAATTAGATTGACTACAACTCCTGTCTTGACTCTACCAGATGGTTCAAATGGTTATGTGATCTATTGTGATGCATCCAGAGTTGGCCTAGGTTGTGTGTTGATGCAGCAAGGTAAGGTGATAGCTTATGCCTCTAGACAACTTAAGGTTCATGAGAAGAACTATCCAACTCATGACCTCGTGCTTGCAGCAGTGGTGTTTGCACTCAATATCTAGAGACACAACTTGAATGGTGTTCACGTAGATGTGTTCACTGACCATAACAAACTTTAGTATGTGTTCACCTAGAAAGAGTTGAATCTTTGCCAGAGGAGATGGCTTGAATTCCTTAAAGGTTATGATATGAGTGTGTATGACCATCCTGGTAAGGCGAATGTATTAGAAGATGATCATAGTAGATTATCTATGGGTAGTGTAGCCCATGTTGAGGTAAAAAGGAAGGAGCCGGTGAAGGATGTTCACAAGATTACTCACTTAAGAGTTCACTTTATGAACATATCAGACAACATTGTAAAAGTTGACAGTGGAGGTTAAGGAAAATCAAGACAATGACCCAATATTGCTTAAACTTAAGGGTGCAGTCCATAATCAGAGAATGGAGGCTTTCTCCCATGGGGGAGATGGTGTACATCGCTATCAGGGTAGATTGTGTGTTCCTTATGTGGGCGAGTTGAGAAAATATATTCTTGCAGAAACCCATAAATCTAGGTATTCTATTCATCCAGGTGACACTAAGATGTGCCACAATCTGCAGAAGTCTATTGGTTGAATGGAACTAAGAGGGATATAGCAGATTTTGTGAGTAAGTGCCACAATTGCCAGCAAGTCAAGGTAGAACATCATAAACTAGGAGGTATGACTCAAGAGATGGATATTCCTCCTTGGAAGTGGGATGTGGTCAATATGTACTTCATCACAGGATTAGTGCATACTCGTAGATAGCATGACTACTTTTGGGTGATAGTTGATAGGATGACTAAGTCTTCTCATTTTTTAGCGGTCAAGACTATATATTTGGCAGAATACTATGCGAGGCTTTACATTAATGATATTGTGAGGTTACATGAGGTTCGTTTGTCTATCATCTCAGATAGAGGTCCTCAATTTACCTCTCATTTCTGGAAGTCATTTCAGAAAGGTCTTGGTACTCAAGTTAACCTTAATATAATATTTCATCCACAGATGGATGGGCAGAAAAAGTGTACCATTCATACCTTAGAGGATATGTTGAGATCTTTTGTGATCGATTTCAAAGATAGTTAAAATGATCATATTCCTCTTATTGACTTTGCCTATAATAATAGCTACCATTCCAACATTCAGATGGCCCCTTATGAGGTTTTGTATGGGCGTAGATGTAGATCTTCTGTTAGTTGGTTTGAAGTAAGTGAAGCAGCTTTGATAGGGACAGATTCATTTCTTTAACCTATGGTGAAAGTGAAACTCATTAGAGATATACATAAGACAACCCAAAGTTGTTAGAAATCTTATGCAGAAGTAAGGAGAAGGGAACTAGAGTTCTAAGTTGATGATTGAGTTTTTTCTGAAAGTATCACCTATGAAACGGTGATGAGATTTGGAAAGTAAGGAAAGATCAGTCCTAGATATGTAGTCCCTTACAAGATATTGAAAAGGGTTGGCAAGGTGGCATCTGTGTTAGAGTTGCCAGCAGAAGTAGCAGCAGTGCATCCAGTCTTCCACATCTCACTCCTGAAGAAAGGTGTGGGTGACCCAACCTCTATAGTGCCATTGGAGAGTGTGGCGGTGAAAGATAGTCCTTATTACGAGGATGTACCGGTTGAAATTCTTGACCATCAGGTCAGAAGGTTGAGAAACAAAGAAGTCACTTCTGTGAAGATTTTGTGGAGAAGTCAGTCCATAGAGGGAGCTACTTGGGAAGCAGAAGCAGCCATGAAAGCCAAGTATCATCACCTGTTTCCTTCTAATTCCACTCCAGCTTGAGGTAATAGTTACTCTTTAGTTTTCCAGTCATTCATGCATAAATTAAGTCTTAGAATCATGTTCCCTCAGTTTGTACTTGAATTTTCAGCATATTTGCATGTACTCGGAACTCAATTCTATTAGAAACTTAGTTCTTAGTGTTTAGTTGTGGCATTTGCAGCTCTCTCCCTCTATTTCAGCTAGTTTATTCTTCATTTCAACTACGAATGTCCCCAAGGGTGAGATAATGTCACACCCCGCAGCCAAAATAGACCAAAAATAAGTTTTTGTAGAAAAATCTGCAGGTGCAACTAACGGTGGCATCGACGGTCCATAGGACAGACGACGGTTCATCCTGCACAACTGTCGATGGGATCAGAAACTCCCAAAAAATAACCGAGAAAAATTGGCTGAGTCTTGATCGACGGACAGACAAACAGTTTGTAGGTCAGACGACGGTAAGTAGTACGTGAGCGTCGATTGAGACCCCCATTCACCCACTCTAATAAGAGCTACAGATGACTAGAACAGTCCATAAGTGGAAAATTTGCAGACAATTAAGGGGAAATGTAGTTGGATCAACTTCAAATGTTTATAACTCTTTGCACAAAATTAATTAGGTGTCCCATGACCTACCCATAAATATTTAAATGAATAAGATTTCCATATCCAACAACCTTGATAAAATCAGACCTCCGATTAAAAAGTTACGCCCATTTTAGTAAAGGTTTGTCGAACAGGTCCAGTCTACGGACCCAACAATGGGGCGTCGGTCTGACGACGGACCATCAGTCCTGGGTGTCGTTTGGTCCAACAACAACTATTAGGGGTAATTTGGACCTTTTCCACCTTGTTTAAACCCTAAGTTATGTTGTTTTGACCGTAAATCATCATATTTTAGTGAGTTTAAGCCTAAAACATAATTAAAAACATATCTAAGTCAAATCGTTAAATCAAAACATAGAAAATTAGAAGAAAGAGAGGAGAAAAAGCTCAAGAACCCTAGTTCAAGAATGCTACAAGTTTCAGCAATTCAAGCCCCAAAACTTAAGTACTTTTCTGTGGATTTCAACGCCAGGTATGTTGGATTTCATGAGTGGATTCATTTCACCAATTGGGTCCCTAGTGTTCAGTTAGATTCTTTATTCCCATATCATGATTAGATCTATGGTTTCTAGAACTTCAACAGAAGTTTATGAATTTATTACTTTAATGTTCCAAATCAGATTATCATGTTATTACTCATATTATCGCATGAATTTAGAACCCTAGCTTTGTATTTCTTTAGTTCTTGAATTACACATGCTAGGTCAGATATTTCAGATATACATGACTTTGTCATAAATGCATAATTACCAGATTAATTGTTGCATTCTCATTTGCATGTTCAGTTTCGAGCTATCCAATATATATATAAAACTCAGTCATAATCAGTTAATTACATAACTCATGTGAGTAGCATAATACCGAGTTAGAGAAGGGTTCAGGGTACCCAATTAGTCCCTGAACTACTAAAAAAGTAGGTTGTAAGTCCCCTCTATGAGTAATCAGTTTAGTGATCACACCAGCATGCCTTTATACCTTTGGTAGGGTATATTGGGTCCTCTCGATGTGGCGTATATATTGGACTCCATATTTATCTCATGTGGTTTTATTATCGGTTATTAGTAGCTCCCACTGATCAGTCAGACTTTTTGCATTGACCATTTATCAATATATTCAGTTTCAATTTCATTATGTTATAAATTGATCATTGCATCCAGTTAGCTCAGAATTTAGTTTCTCATGTCAGATTATTATACTTGCTATTATAATTCTTCTATTATGGTTTATTTCAGCTTTACTCCATGCTACATGTTCAGTACCTTTCAAGTACTGACGCATACGTGCAATACATATTCTCGTGATGTAGGTTCAGGTCCTCAGCATCCTGATCACGCATAATTTGATTTCCAATCTGCAGTTCAGCAGATTCAGTGGTGAGTCCTCATTCTTCAAGGACAACAGTTCTGAGTTTCATTTTAGTCTTTAGTCATTTAATTTAAGTTTTTGCTATATTTAGCTGGGGCTTCTCCCGGTAATTCTAGTCCAGTTTAGAGGCTTATTTCAGACATAGTTAGATTCATCTTAGTATTGAGTTAATATCTCCTTCGTATTAAACTCATTTTTTTCAAATATCTCAGTTATAGAATATGATTATTCCCCATCTTTTCTGATTTAATTATGATTTAGCTTCAACATCTGTTTATTATCTTTAGTATGCTCATGATCGTGCAAGCACGGTTAGCTTAGGATCAGTTATGGTCCAAGTTTCCGTGTCTACGTCTCGGGGGTAGCTCGGGGCATGACATGAACTTACATCACCAAAGGATGTAGCGTAGAGTATGCGTCAGTACTTTAAAGGTATTGAGCATATATGATAGAGTAAAGTTGAATGATAATCATAACTGAAGCAAAGCATATACTGAGCAATGATATGATTTAAGCACGATATCAAACTGAGAATAGCGAATATGAAATTAGTGAATGCAATGAACAAGTTCATAACATGTTGATACTAAATACTGAACTGATAACATGGTCAATACAAAAGAATATAACTTAAACGTGAGAGCTACTAATGACCAACGTAAAATAAAATGACCTAAATGTGGAGTCTGACGCCACATTGAGAGGACCCTATATACCCCCCAAGAAGTATAAAGGCATGACTAGCGTGATCACAAAATATTTACTGTAGAAGGGACTTACAACCTACAAGGCACATAGTTTTGGGACCTACGAGTATATAATTTAGCAATTTATAATTTGATGCTGAAAAATCTTGATATATAAAATACTGACATGCTAACTAAAAACAGAACATTGATTTACTGATAATGAAACATTAAGAACTTGAGCATGTATAATTGTTTGATCAGACCTTGCATGTGTAATTCATAAACTTAAAGAACTACATAGCTAGGGTTCTGAAATTATGAAGCAGTTTATAATGAGACATGCTAAAGATCATGATTTACTGATTAGGAATAGTAAAGTAACTAATTCATGATAATTTGTGAATTCTAGAAACCCTATGTCTAATTGGTAATAAGGAAATCAAGAATGTTACTCAATTAAGGGACCTAATGGGCAAAAGAAACCCACTAGTGAAATGTCACATACTTGGTGAGGAATTCTACAGAAAAATATTTTGCTTTCGAGGTAAGAACTGATGGAAAATCATTGCATTCTTAGGAAGGTTTTGGTCGCCTTTTCACCTCTTTGTGTTCTATGTTTTACTAATTTTTGTGAATGATCTAACTTGGGTAAGTTTGACTTATGCTTCTAGGCTAAAATTTACATAAATTATGTAGTTTATGGTTTAAATAATGTAACTTAGATGTCCTACACATAGGGAAAAAGTAAATGACCCCTGACTTAACTGTTGTTGGGGTCACCAAAGGTCTATGATTTTCGGCCATTGTTCGGCGACTGGGACTGAAATTTTGGGTATCGATCCACGAACCAGGACTATGGCACGTGGCATGGCTACGGCCTGTAGGTACGGGTGTGGGTCCACAGTCAGAGAAATTTTTTGACTGCTTCTAGGGAGGGCTAAAAATGACCATCCATGGACAACTAGCACAGACCGTGGTTCACCTTACGATCCATGGTGGTGCCCGTCGGTGGCACATGTAGATATTTAAATCTGCAATTTGGTCTATCTAGGATACGGGATGTTACAACATCCATGTCAAATTCATTGAAATAAAATAAGGATCAACCTATATACCAGTTACAGAAGCATGGAATGAAGAGTTCCTCATGAGTTCAACATTGAGAGACAAAAAAATGTTTATCATTAGGACAAACATGCATCACTCTATATAACATTGCACTTCATTTGATTCTCGTCGGTTGCAATTGTTGATATATTATTGTGGATATTGTATTATAAGACACAACGATGGTTTGTATTATTCATGTTTAGGTGAAAAATTTTATGTCCTTTATGAGCTTAGTGATATGGAGTGAACATAGTTAGATTGGGCTAATTGTTTCTTCCAGGTTGTAGTTGAGGAGGTTCCACTGGAGAGGTTGAGTACTTATTTTCATTATTGTTTCACTTAGAGTTAGTTGTTTGCTTGCTAAGAACTGTGTTATTTGGTACTCACTCCCTTTCTTGTACATTTGTGTAGGTTACGAATCTGAATCATCTTGATTACGTTTTTTCTCTTCTATGTGTGAGGCTACAGTTGGAGAGTTTATGAGCTAGTTGTTTGTCATTTCGGCGGACACCTCCTACTCTTTTAGTATGTTTTTGTTCTATTATAGAAACAAAGACATTCAAACTAGTATTTTTTACTTAGAGAAATGTAAAAGTGACAACAAGATTTTGGAGTTATAATTGAGTTATGTTATCCATTGTATGTTGTTGAGATTATGTTAATTTTTTATTCTGATTTACTTTTCCATTTATCTCTTAATTTAAAATTTAGGCTGACTTGTCTTGGTGGGATAAAACAATTGTCATCACGTCCATTTTGGATTGTGCCGCTCGATCTTTTCACTTTGAAATTAACAAAAAATTGATGAAAATAAAATATTGGAAGTTTAAATTCTTACCAAAAAGTAAAGCAGCCACCAAAGAAAAGTTATTACGACATATGGAAACACCACTAATTACTTATTTGTATGGTTACCTTATATGTTTTGCCATAACTGATGTTATAGTGTATTTTGAAACTAGCAGATCAGAAGAAGAATAAAGTAGAAAAAGAGAGATTTTGAATAATTAATTTGTAATGAAGAAAATGTTTCTATTTTTAGAGTCAAATTATAACAAATTTGACTAACATTTTAGGATGTATATTTCATTATATTGATATGCAAAAGATTGTAATTTATATTCATTTTCATATACTTTTTGAATATCTAAATCTTTAGTTTAAAATATTGAATTACTATAATCTAATTTAACTTTAAAAATTAGTTAAATTGACTTTTGAAAAACGTAACATGACAAATAAAAGTGTATGGAAGATGTTATAAATATACTATTGAACTTCCCAAGTAGCAATAAATTCAAAAGGCTCCTGGAAGTTAAATCCCATTAATTTTTTGAATTCTTAAATATAAAATTATATTACATTTAACATCACCCATAAAGTAGTCTTAGACCTCATTTTTTTCTATTAAGATTAAGAGGTATGAATCTGAATAAACATCTGAATATTAAGATTTACATTAAGATTTGAGTGTTTTGATCTGAGTACACATCTTAAAATTAAGATGTGGTCTCTAAATCTAAACACTAAATAATAATGTTGTTTGTTTTTAATATTTGAAATGTGCCAGTAAAATTGAACATTATGTTAATAAATAATATAAAAATTTTCATTTAAACAAAATATATCACTTTTGATAAAAAAAGAATAATTTTAAAAAGTTTCAACAATTATGATTTTGATTACTATTTTTTCATTCAAAAACCTTGATAAATAACAATACACAAAAAGCAACAAGTGTTCTTGACACAAGTCAATACCAGAATATTATCAATATAAAAAAATTCGTTAGAGAATTTATGAAAAACTTACCAGTTCAAGAGGGAAAATGGTGTTTGATTTGGAAAAGAGAGAAATAAAATTTCTAGTTATGAGATAAAAAGGCACACCCAAAGTAGAGAAACGATGAAAATTTCTATGGCTGCCTAATTATCCACAAACATGTGATTTCTTGTTGCTCAAGATCAACATCTAACATAATCTTCCTTTCCGAAAGATCTTGATTAAAAGTTGTAACATCAGCTGTAAATTCAGCTTCTGCAGTTGACTATGCCACGATACCTTAATTGTTGAGCACCATGAAAAGCATCCTGAACTAAGGCTAAAACAATAACTTGAAGTTCTTTTTCATGTCATCATTTGACCCAGCCAATCACTATCAGAAAACCCTTGCAACTTGAAATTTTGATTTTTCCCATACCTAAAACCCTAGTACAAATTCCCTTGACACTTATTATTCTTTTTGTTACTTCCATGTGCATTTCACTTGCACAATTCAGAAATATATGCAAGACAACTTACTGCTTTCAGAATGTCGGGTCTCATGGCAATGAGAAATCCAACTATACTTCTATAACTTGCCTCGTCAACCTTGTCACTACTATCATCTTTAATCATCTTTTTTTTTGATACATTGGAGTGTTCATAGGTTTTCAATCTTCCATATTGAACTTCTTCATTGTGGATTTTACAATTCTACATTCCAAGAAAGTAAGACATTTCTCCCAAGTCTTTCATTTTGAACATTTTATTCATCTTAACCTTGAATTCATGTATCATTTCAATGTTGTTTCCTGTTACAAGAATATCATCAACATAATGTGATATAACCACAATACCAGAACCCCTTTCTTAATCAAATATAGTTGATTCACATAAGTTCTTCTTAAAATCTAATCCTTACAAGTGATTATCAATTCGACTGTTCCAAGCCTTTGGACCTTGGACCTTGTTTTAAACGATAAAGGGCTTTGTTCAATAGATACACTTTTTAATCATCTTCCATTACATAAAAACATTGAGGTTTCTTCTCATAACTTCTCTCCCGTAGAAAACCATTTAAAAAGCTGACTTGACATTTAATTGGAAGATTTTCCAACCTTTTTGAGCAGCAATAACTAGTAACCGCCTTAAAGTGTCAAGCCTAGACGCTGGAGCAATGGTTTATGAATAATCAACTCCCAATATTTATGAGTACATTTCATAAAAAGTCTTTAATTGAGCTTGTTAACAAATACATCAACATTCAATTTCGTGCGATAAACCAATTCACATCAATGATCTTCCTATGTTGTGATTTTTCCACAAGCTTCCATGTCTCGCAGTTTTCGATCATTTCAAACTCCTCCTAAGTTGTAGATTTCTACTTATTATATGAAATTGCCTCTTCAAATCCGGAAGGGTCTAAACGGCAACATTGCATCTCTGTTATATGTCAAAGAGCGACCTTGTTCATCTCACAAGTTGATCATCCATTATCTCATCTGAATCTAGTAGATTTCTTGTGATATTCTTCTGGTAACTTCTTCCCAATCCCATTTCTCATTTTACATAAAAACATACGTGTATGCTTATTGTAATTTCCTGTATGAGGATGAAAATTCGGTAAGCTTTAGAGATTGTACTATGATCAATATAAGATATACACAAACAACCTAAGATTAGTAAGCTTTGTAAGGACAACTTATACCCGTGCCATTCCTCAAAAGTTGTCTTTACCTTCACGCCTTTTGTCGGCAACATGTTAAACAAAAAAAAATAGTCTTGTTAGCTGCTTTTGCCCATAACTTTTCTGGTACACCCTTATCATATAATAAGCATCTCGACATGTCCATTATTGATCAGTTCTTCCTTTCTCTTACAACATGACATATGCTGCAAGCTGCGTGTCCATCCTTGATAAGTGGTAGTCCTCGAACAATATCCTTCTTTAGCATGTAGAAGAGTGTCCTGTGATGGAAATGTCCTAGTCTCTTGTTCCATATATTTGTTGTCATCTCTTGGCTCGGATAGGCAGCCAATTTTTCCTCCATTGAATCAAAGGAAAAGCTTTGTCCTCTCATTTTAACTTGAGATATTTTTTTGGCCCTTTGGATAAAAGATCACACACTTCATGTCTTGAAACGTAAGCTTATTACAATTCTCCAGAAGTTTTCCTATTCTCAAAATATTTTGATCAAGTTAAGGAACATAAAGTACATATGAGATTAACTTTGTACCTGATTAGCTTTCAATAGCTATTCTCTAAAAACTCTTCATGTTGAGTCATATGATTTGTACAACCACTATCAATTAACCAGCTTTCACTTGAACATCTACTTGCAAAACAAGTGGCCACAAATAATTGCTATTCTTCTTGTTTGTCGGCAATTTGAGCTACATTTAATTGTTGTGTTCTTTATTCTTTGCAAATAATATCAGCATGACCAACTTTATGAATCTTTGTGAATCTCATATCAGGTTTTTTCAACATTCCAAGTGTCGATGATTCCTGTTCCCACAATGCTGACATGGTGAATATTTTCCACTTTTGTTGTCATTGATAGAATTGCTACCAATTGCAGTAGCTTACGTTGACGTAGCATACCTATTCCTCAAGTTATGCTTTCTACCTTTGCCTAAAGCATTGAATTGATGCCTTGCTTACAGAACTCCTTCAACAGCCCCCTTGTTCTTCATCATTCTTTTTTGTTCCTGATCTTACAAGGAGTTTAAATGTTTCGCCAAAGTAATATTTGACAGATCTTTGTATTTTCCAGTGAACCAATTGTTTCTTCAAACTTTTCAGGTAATGTAACAATGATTTTCTTCACAAACCTTGTATCGGAAAGTTAAGAAAAAGTAACTTTACCTTATTGTCCTCACTAATAAGTTTATCTAAGTATTTTTTAATTGTCTCAGATTTCTTAATTTTTTGCATTTCAAATTACCTCACTGGGTTTAAGACTTTTATGCCTCAAATTCTTTCATCTCCATATAATAATCCTTTTTATATGGAAGTCCCATATTTCCTTATCCGTTTTAAGTGTCATGATTCAGGAAAAAGTAGTAGGAGATACTACAGCATACTGTGGCGGAACCAGAATTTCAATGAAGAGATTCAAAAGCTAAAAAAATAGAAACACAAAGTATCCAAGGGGTTGGACATCTAATATATATACCTAAAACACTATTTTAACCGTGTATAAATCATATAATTTTGCACCGAAGGGGTTCGGATGAAACCCTCATTGTAAGGTGGTTTCTCCATTAGCGACATAGAGGAATGCCTTCGCCTTCGACATCCTAGTTTTCTTCTCTTTGTCAGTTTTATTCTGAGTCGTTGTAGGATTGCCTGGTAAAGGAATGACTTCATAATCCTCTTCTACTTCCTCCTAGAGATCACATGCATCCAGGCTTTCACCCTAACAACTAAAACCTGATAGTATTCTCCATCAAAAGATCGAAGTCCTGTGCTGCCATTGTGAAACCTTACATTGTAGAAGCCTTAAAATGAATGAGCATAAATTCTGGTGGCTATGCTGGTATGTTGTCCTTATTATGAAATGAAATTCCAAAAGGAAAATAAATAGTATGATGTATTCATAACTGTCTTTTCTACAACTAAAACAATGGCTTCTTACGTTTGTAAAGAAATGTTTATTGATATGATGCTTTGTTTAATGTTGATACTTCAATTTCATTATCTATACATCCAAACATTAATTTACACATATAAGTGGGTATACATCCTGATTAAAAATGTTCGTTGTTCCTTCTTTCTTTTGAGCAATGGTCGACAGAGGTGCTACTTTTATCAACATTATGAAGTTACTGAGTATCTACTCTACCATTGCTCACAAGAAAGAAGGAAACGCCTACATTTTTAATCATGATGCATGCCCACTTATATGTGTAAATAAATGCTTGGATGTATATACAATGAAAGTGAAGTATCAACATTATACAACACATCATTTCAATAAACATTTTTAGAAAAGCAACCAAAAGTTGTTTTAGTTGTAGACAATATAGTTATAAATACATCATACTATTCAAGCATAGTCATCAGAATTTAAGCTCATTGAATTTAGGGCATATGCTAGGTAAGGTTTCACAATGACAACACAATATTTTAGGACTTCGTGATCATTTGATGGAGAAACTATCAGGTCTTGTTTGTTAGGATGAAATCCTACATTGGATGCATGTGATCCCTGAGAGGCAGTAGAGTATGATTATGAAGTTCATCCTTTACCAGGCAATCCTACAACTACTCTGATTAAATCAGACAAAGAGATGAAAAACTGGAAGTCGAAGTTGAAGTCATGCCTCTATGCTGCCAATGGCAGAGCCAGCTTACAATGAAGAGGCTCATCCGAACCCCCTTCGACAAAAAATTTATATGATTTATAAATAGTGTTTTTAGGTATATTTAGTATATGTCAAACTCCTACGGCTAATTTGTGTGTCAATCAGTTTAGATTTTGAATCCCCTTATTAAAAATTTAGATTCCGCCAGTGTATGCCGCAGTATCTCCTACTATATTTTCCCAAACAATGACATTTAAATAACCTATGGAATTATACGACTTTCTGAAAACTGAATATCATGAAGATGAAAGAATTTGGGGCATGAAGGTCTTAAACCTGGTGAGGGTGATCATTGATATTACCTTCCATCCAAACGGAAAGACACATTAGCTATTGAAAGCTACTCAGGTACAAAGTTAATCTCAGATTTTCAGTATATTCTTGACTTTGATCAAAATTTGTTGAGCATAGGGCAAATTTTGGAGTATGTTTTAAGCTTTTATTTGAGACGATAAGTATATGATCTTTGATCCAAAGGTCCAACAAACCTATCAAGATAAAATGAGAGGAAAGATCTTTTCCATTGCTTCAATGGAGGAAAAATTGGTTGCCTATCCGAGCCAAGAGATGAAAACTAATATATGGAACAAGAGACTCGGGCATTTTTATCATAAGTCACTCTTGTACATGCTCAAGAAAGATATTGTTCGAGGACTACAACTTATGGAGTATGGACACACTCTTGCACCATATGTCAATTGGGAAAGCAAAGTAGGATGCCTTTTGCCAAGGAAACCTATAGAGCATTAGTGAAACTTCAATTAGTCCATACTGGTTTTTTTTTGTTGACCACACATGAATGCTCTCTTAACGAAAGTAAATATTTTATAGCATTCATTGATGATATGACACAATTGTGTTGGATTTATTTTCTCAAGTTGAAACCTGGAGTACCTGAAGTATCCTCGAAATTCAAAGCTTTGGTAGAAAATCAAAGTGGTTGCAGAATTAAAATTCTTAGAACAGGTAATGGTACCATCGATTTTAAAATTTTTGTGAAAATGTAGGAATTAACCATCAATTCACTTTTCAATATACTCCACAACGAATTGGTGTCAGTGAATGGAAGAACAGGTCGATAATGTAGATGTTAAGAGGCGTATTATATGAGAAGGGCCTGTGCATAAGCAACTAACACTGCTATTTTTTTGCTTGATAGGTTTCCTACACCTTTTGAGGCATGGCACGAGTATCAACCGTCCTTACAAAACTTAATAATCTTTGGTTGTTTGTGTTTCTCTCATATTCCATAGGTTAAGAGGGACAAGGTAGATAAGAACGCTGTATTTGGAGTCTTTGTTGTTTATAGTACAATCTCCAATGTTAACACATTCTTTCAGTCTCAAAGAGATAAAATTATGGTAAGCAGAGATGTATTTTTTGTGGAGAGTGAGCAATGGAACTAGGAATAATTTAAGCATAAACACAAGAAATCTACTTGATTCAGATGAGAATATTGATGATCAATCTCTAAGAGAGACAAGGTTACTCTTTCTGAAATATACCAGAGATGCAATGTGGTCATTTTAGAGCCTTCTGGATTTGAAGAAGCAGTTTCATGTCCCAACTACAAAGCTTAAATGGAGGAGGATCTTGTAATGATTGAGAAGAGCGAGACATGGCAGCTTGTTGAAAAATCACAACATAGGAAGATCATTGGTGTGAAGTGAGTTTATCGCATGAAATTGAATGCTGATAGATCTATTAACAAGCTGAAGGAAATACTTGATGTGAAAGGTCACTCACAAATTTTTGGAGTTGGTTATTCACAAACCTTTGCTCCAGCTGCTAGGCTTAATACTATAACATTGTTACTAGCTTTTTCTAATCAAAAAGGTTGCAAAATCTTTCAAATAGATGTCAAGTACGATTTTTAAATGGTTTTCTACATGCAAAAATTTATATGGAGAAACGTCAAGGTTTTTCTCTAAAGTGACATGATGAAAAAGTGTATCTATTGAAGCCCTTTATGGTTTAAAACAAGCTCCAAGGTCTTGGTATAGTCGAATTGGTTATTATTTGCAAGTCTTAGGATTTAAGAAAATCCTAAGTGAATCAACTCTCTATTTTTTAAGAAAAGAGATTACGCTATTGTGGTTATATATATAACTTTATATTGATAATCTTCTTGTAAAAGGAAACAAACATAAAATGATAGATGAATTTAAGGAAGAGATGAAGAAAGTGTTATAAATGACAGACTTGGGAGAAATTTCTTACTTTCTTTGAATTCATATTTGTCAAAACAAATATATAAGGGTGATAATGAAAAATTTCAAAATGGAAGATTGCAATCCTATGAACACTCAATGAATGAGAAAGCAAAGCTCATTAAAGATGATGGTTGTGACAAGGTTGACAAAGCAAGTTATAGAAGTATTGTTGGATGTCACATGTATCTTACTACCTCACGAGACCCGACATTCTGCAAGTAGTAAGTGTCTTGTCTAGATTTCTGAGTTGTGCAAGTGAAATGCACATGAAAGCAGCAAAAAGAGGAAAAAGTTATGTCAAGGGAACTTTGGACTATGGTCTTAGGTTTGGTAAAAGTCAGAACTTCAAGTTGCAAGGGTATTCTGACATTGATTGGGTTGGGTCAGATGATGACATGAAAGTCACTTCAGGTTATTGTTTTATCCTTGGTTCCAGATGTCTTTTATGGTTCTCAAAGAATCAAGGTACATGACCTAAATTCACGTTAGATGATGACGTAGGGTAAAATAATGTTGAGAAAGTGCACACAAGAATAAATTGCTTATTTTCAGTTGTTTTCAGTTTTCTAGTGTAATTAAAACTCTGTTAGCTACTGATAAGGATTAGTTCCTCAATTTTAGCAAGTAGTAACTCAGTTTTAGAAGATATTTTGGCATTAATTTACATCATCTTAGTTCAGCTAAGATGTATTTACTTCATCTCAAATTAATCAATAAAAACCACTTTTCCTTTTTCTTCTTTAAACAACTTTTATTCTCCTCTGTTAAACACTAACAACATGTGTTAAGCCTATCACAATATCATGTCTATCTTTGCACATTTTTCCAACACAATACATTATATGTACTGATGCATACTTGTACCTATATTATCTCATAACATAGGGTCTGGTTCTCCTTCTCCTCCCGCTCATGGATAGCTCGGATTGCTAATATCTATTGGATTGGAGAGTCCTAATACTCCAAGGACAAAGCCATGAAGACCATTTATTGCTTTTATTCTTTACTCTTGATACTTTTTACGTGGTGTATGGGTTATGCCCCAACTAATCCTATGTTGTTTTAAAGGGTTTGTCAAGAGATAGTTATGATTCTCCACTTATGTTCAAATTATCTTTTATGATTTGAGACGACTTACCTAAACCCTCCTATTGTATATTCTATTGTGTTGCATATGAGTCGAGTTTCTTGTGTAGGCCTCTCGGGGTCCTTTATGCCAAGGGACATCTAGGGTTTACTTTGGATCGTGATATTATTAACTATCATGCAGTGAAAGGTAACTAATTGGCTTTGTCTTTGAAACACAAGATTAGCAATTATATTACTACCTCAAAAGGTTTTTCAAAATTAAAAATTGAAGCCTTACTTCCATTCATCTTGCAAAAAACAAAGGCTTTGTGAAATCATCAAAGCGACTAAAAAATGCCTAAATATGGAAATTTAAACTCATCCACATCATGGGCCTTGATACCTACCCATTTGGTGACTTGGACATAAACTATATTTATCTTCCTATGTTAAGAGTGACCCTATGTTACATGACCCTATACGTTCATCTTAGGAAATTTCGTTACCAAGTTACCACTACTTCCCCTTGCCCATTGTCTCAACTGAAGTGATGAACATAGTCCACCATCATTCACCAAAGCCACTAGGGAGATGTAAAGATAAATAAGATGTAAAAGATATAGAAATCTGCTAGAACTACTTGAACAAGTGTAGAGTCTAGGACTAATTTACTAGACAAGCAAGAAATCTTACAATGAATTAACACAAGACAACTCACAAGATTTAAACAATATTTCACACTATGGAGCAAGAGACAGTGAGATATGCAATAGTATAATAACACAAGAGATCACCAATTAGTCAAGAAAGATGTATGAAATAAATAAATATCAGAGAAAATTTGAACATATGGGTTCTGAAAATGAATCTTAATACTACTAGAAAATAGACATTGAATTTAAGAAATAAAAGTATGAATAGTTGCTAATAAAATGTAAAAATACAATGAAAATTTGAAAGGTAAATGTTGGGTCGACAATATTATGTAATAAATGAAAATATTGAAAGAGCTCAATAAAAACTCTTTTGTGTAGCAAATGTTGAAGAAACACAAAATCTGATACATCATTGTTTCTAGAAGTCACCAGAGGTTTTCCGAAAGTCTCCAAAAGCAAAAGTTCCAGTTTTATCAGAACCTTGTTTTTGCTAGAAAGATTTCCTGCAAATAGAGTAGAAATATTAAAAAAAGACAGTAAAGAATAAGGAAAGGGAAGACCAAATAGTGTGGGTCAGAGGAGACACAATGAAGAAGAAGAAGAAGAAGAAGAAGAAGAAGAAGAAGAAGAAGAAGAAGAGGAAGAAGAAGAGGAAGAGGAAGAGGACGAGGAAGAGGAAGAGGAAGAGGAAGAGGAAGAGGAAGAGGAAGAGAAAGAAGAAGAAGAAGAAGAAGAAGAAAAGAAGAAAATTTAGTTATAGTTATTAACAAAAGATGTGATTCTTTAACACATCTATGTATATCAATCTCTATAATATTGCTTTCAGATATTTTCTTAAGAACTTGATTCTATGATAAGAAGTCTATGTGTAAGAGGTATATATTTCTCACTTGGCTTTTCTTATTCCTCTAGAACAACACTATTAAAGTTGAGTGTTCTTTACTCATGTCATAACATGTATTTTTATTTTTAGAACCTTGCTAAAACAAAGTAAAAACCTCCATAAAGGAAATAATGAAAAATATTTGTAAAAAACACGGTTATGAAAAAACATAATTACAAATAACTCATATATTATTTTTACAAGTGCAACTATTGATCAAGGATATCAAATTGAATTATCCTATATATTCAAAGAAAATCTCAGTTTATATAATTTTTTGGCAGAGTTACGAATACTTACCATATATAGAAGCTCAAGCATCCACCATCCATAATCTCACAAAATATAGTTACATATTGTCGTGAGATTGAACACATTAAATAACTTAGCTTGACTCCTTAATTCTGTCAGTAATATCAATGTTGCAATATAATTAGGGCATCGAAATTTGAATACAATGTAACATCAAATACAAACTTGTCTTTGTGTGAAAGTTATATTTATAACTCATAATTCATATGCAATTTTTTTGCCATTGTAATTTTAATATAAAAGTGTACTATCTAGTAGTGAACTATGTAACCTAATATGAATTGAAGCATGAAAATTCTCGTCTTTACATTGAGAAATTAGTACATACACATGTATGTACTTAGAATTACAAATTGTTCATATTTTCAAAAATAAATCAAACTAAAGCCTTTTTCATTAATCGCGAAGCTAGATTTAAGAGTGAATTTTAAAAAATCTTTTATATAAATTCTCATATTAGATGTACTTTGAAAATGAAAATCGCATATTAAAAAAAATTTCATCTTTTATCATTGAACCAACAATGTTTCAACTAGAGACACAACAGATATAAATTAATCATATATATTAAGAAAAAGTAATTATATAGAAAATTATTTACCAACTCAACTCTAGAAAATAAAATCATATGTCCATATACAATTTTAAGAAGCACCTAACTATAGAGAGAATAATTTTGAAAATGGACAAAGCATACACACCATTAATCAGAATATAAACATAGAATATCTAAAAAAATCGAGCACATGCATAAAAAAACTAGAGAAAGTAGAAGTAAACCAAAGCAGAATGTCATACAACACAGACACAGGAAGTAGCAGAGAACAGAGAAACAAAAAATAAAAAGGCATCCTGATATCTTAGGTTATTACATAGTTAAAAAAAATAATACATCAAAAACAAAAACCCAAAAGAAATTTCAAATTTCCTAACCCCATCTTTGATGATATGACACAATTGTGTTGAATTTATTTTCTCAAGTTCAAACCTGAAGTACCTGAAGTGTCCTTGAAATTCAAAGCTTTGGTAGAAATTCAAAGTGGTTCCAGGATTCAAATGTTTAGATCAGGTGATGCTACCGAGTACATATCTGATCGACTTTGATTTTTTTTGTGAAAATGTATGAATTAAGCCTCAAATCACTTTTCCATATACTCCACAGCAAAATGGTGTCAGTTAATGGAAGAACAGATTGATAATGGAGATGTTGAGAGGCTTATTGTATAAGAAGGACCTATGCAGAAGCAGCTAACACTACTATTTTTTTGTTGAACAGGTTTCCTACAATAGCTGTGAAGGAAAAGACAACTTTTGAGGCATGGCACAGGTATAAGACGTCCTTAAAAAACATAATAATGTTTGGCTATTTTTGTTTCTCTCGTATTCCACGGGTTGAGAGGGACAAGTTAGATAAGAAAGTTGAATGTGGAGACTTTTTTTATTTATAGTACAATCTCCAAAGCTTACATAATTTTTCAGTCTCAAACAGAAAAAATTATGGTAAGCACATATGTGTTTTATTATGGAGAATGAGCAATAGAACTGGGAAGAATTTAACTAGAAGCACAAGAAATATACTAATGTCAGATGAGAATATTTATGATCAACCTCTGATAGGAACAATTGCTCTCTGACATAACCAAAGATACAATTTGACAATTTTAGATCCTTCTGGATTTGAAGAAGCAGTTTCCTATCCCAACTGGAAAGATGGAATGGAGGAGGAGCTTGCAATGATTGAGAAGAGCAAGACATGACAACTTGTCGAAAAAGCACAACATAGGAAGATCATTGGTGTGAAGTGGGGATCTCTTAATAATCTCAAGGAAATAATTGCTGTGAAAGGTTACTCACAAATTTTTGGAGTTAATTATTCAGAAACCTTTGCTCCATTTGCTACGCTTGATACTATAAGGTTGTTACTAGTTGTAACAACCCTAAAATTCTATAAGATAAGTAATGCTTAATATGTCTAGAATGCGTACGATTAGATCGGGTTCACAGGGATTGATGCACTAGAACCAGACCTCTTAACCCTTGCTACGGCCATGTAGGGCTCTCGAATATGAAGATTTACTCGAATTAGTCTTTACAAAACTTAAAAATGGAAAATCTTAGGTTTGGAGGGTCTATAGGTAAAATTATGCTTTTTAGGACAAGGATAGTATTGTAATACCCTACATATATAATTAATTATTTAATTAATAAGGTGGAATGGTATTTTGAGGCGGGAGGGACAAAAATTGGCCCTTGAAGTGAAGTCTTTCTTAACCCTTATTTGAACCTAGGTGTAAGTAATGAATTAAATTTGTTTTTAATTTAAGTTGGTAAATTAATGAAATTAATTTATATTTATTATTTATTATCTGATTTAAAATAAAAATAAATCAGATTTTCAATAATTAAATAAAACCTTATTTGACTAAGTCCTAAACTAGACTCCTAAGCCTAAGAAAACTCTTCTCTCCCACGCTTATCTCTCAGTCTCACGTCTCTATCACTCTCATTCACGATCTCTCTCTGCCAAATTAACTTTCAAGATCAGAAAAATAAACCAATTTCTTCACACTTGTAGAACTCACACGAAATTTCAAGAAAACAAACGTTAATCACATGTTAGGCAAAGGGAGGTTGTCCGTCGAGTTGTGTAGACATTGAGGGGACTTAGACGTGATCTTGGGTGATGTTTTTGGGAAGAAACACAAGGATTTAACGTCAAAAAGGTATGGGTTCTCTTCGCTCTTGGTCCCTTTCCCAAGATACCCCTTAAGGTGTAACGACCTGTTTAGTCGTTTTGAGCAGCAGACTTTATTTCTGGAAAAACTGGCAGAAGCGATGGACCCCACGATGGACCGTCATGGGCACGACGGACCGTCGCAGGGTCTCGTTTCAAAACACTTAGAAAATCTGAAATTGGGTACTGAAAATCGACTCTCTGAACTTCGTAACGGAGTGGCTGGACGGACCGTCACAGGTGTGACGGACCGTCACAGGCCATTCACCCAAAATCCAGTTTCTGAACTATGCGACGGACAGGAGGATGGACCGTCGCAGGCACGACGGCCCGTCATAGCTTGCGTAATCCCAGTTGGAGTCGGATTTCTGGTTAAGTTTTAAGGGACGTTTTTGACTATTCTTGCCTTAATTATAAAGTTCGTGGGTTTATATTAATAACTCAAATTCTTGAGGGTTAAAAGAGGTAACCCTAAGTTAATTAGTGGGGTATTATTGCCATCTTTTATTCTTAATTATATACTAATTAGGGTAAAAGAAAGAGGGTTGGAATAAGAAAATAGAAAGAACAAGAAGGGAGAGAGAGAAACGATCGAGAAGAAGAGGAAAACACCAAGCTTTGAGGATTAACTTGCTTGATTTCAATTCTTCGGTGGAGGTAGGTTATGGTTTTCATGCTATTCGTAGTAGACTCTCAATAGCGAATGATATGTATTGGTAGTATTGTAAACCGGTCTATATGCTTAATTGTATGCTTGCATGAATATGATTATGTGATTGTGATAAAACAAGCATGATGAAAACTATTGAATCCCAAATCTTGAAAGAAACTTTAATATACATTATTAATGATGATGCCTTGGTATAGAAGAAGGCTTGATGAATTAAAGTAATGGGATTGATGATGCCTTGGTATAGAGAAGGCTTGATGAATTTATAGAATGATATTAGTGGATCGGAGTGTCACATTCCGACACATAGTATTAGTGGATCGAAGTGTCACGTTCTGACACATAGTATTAGTGGATCGGAGTGTCACGTTCTGACACATAGTATTAGTGGATCGGAGTGTCACGTTCCGACACATAGAATTAGGGGATCGGAGTGTCACGTTCCGACACATAGAATTAGGGGATCGGAGTGTCACGTACCGACACATGTAGGGGATCGGAGTGTCACGTTCCGACACATGTAGGGGATCGGAGTGTCACGTACCGACACATGTAGGGGATCGAAGTGTCACGTTCCGACACATAGAATTAGGGGATCGGAGTGTCACGTACCGACACATAGTAGTAGGGGATCAGAGTGTCACGTACCGACACAAGAGGAGGAAAGATAATGAATCTTGAAAGATGATAATATACTCAACTTAATATACTTAATTCCCAAATGAGTATGGTATTGAGGCTTGATCCCTCATGGAGGAACTTGATGGTACTTACTGATGATTATAGTACTTGTTGTTGCTACATGTTGAGTTTTATAGTTGATTTATGATATTACTTGATATATACTGTTCTCTATTTTGAGTTGACCGATGATATCTACTCAGTACCCGTGGTTTGTACTGACCCCTACTTTTATGTTTCCTTCTTGTTATTGTGGAGTGCAGCAAACGTTCCGTCATCTTCAACTCAGCAGTGATTCTAGCCAGTCTTCGTCATACCAGATATTCAGGGTGAGCTAATGCTTCTAGCTTGGACTGGGTCTTCTTCTTCAAGTCTTGATGCCTTGAACTTCCGGCATGGACTAGCTTCTTATGTATTTTTAGCTTTTAGATACTCTTAGTTTAGTAATTTAAAGGTAGATGTTCTTGTGATGATGACTTCCAGATTCTGGGGATAATGATAAGTTTTTGAGTTATAGAAGTTGATTATTTATTTTTACTTATGAGTTTAAGTCTTCCACATTACTTTCTGTTTATATTGAAATGTTAAGGTTAGATTGGTTGGTTCGCTCACATAGGAGGGTAAGTGTGGGTGCCAGTCGCAACCCGGTTTGGGTCGTGACATAAGGATAAGATTATTCAGTCTAAAAACAAGGGTTGTTCACCGTTGCATGTCACTATCACTAGCTCCCAATGATTCGTAGGTTGGGTTTGATTGCTTGTATATTTAGGTGTATGTTGTGTTTCCGTGATGAATATGTTTATGTTTGTGTAATTGAAATCATATGAATGAAAAACTATGTGTTTTCGCAACTATGTGCATGTGTGTGCAAGAATGTGACGATGACTAGGGTCTCGGGTTGAGGTTTCAATATGTGTAACATTATGGTTGTTATTTTACATGTATAAACCTAAGTAAATCGTGATGTTCATAAAAGATAAAATGTTGCTGACTTAAGTAACAATCTCTTGGATAAACGAATCTATGGAAAATGCACCCCAATACGAGTTAAATGGTTTACGAAATACTCTATGTGTTCAAGTGAATATATTGATGAAAGTGAGATGAAATGTGACAAAATTTCCAGAAATTTACATGTTTAGTTTAGGCTAAATGTAGATGACCAAATCTGGAAAAATAATTGAGTGAAAAATGAGGTGAAGTCACAAGGATTTGAACCCGCAACCTCACCCGTATAATGCCTTAAAATCAAAAAAGGGAAATGGGGGTCAACGAGATTCGATCTCGGGTGTGCTGGCTGAAAAGTAATGTACAAAAAAAAATTAATAAAAATAAAAATGAGGCATGGAAATCAAACCCACGACCTCTAGGTAGCCAATGAGAGTAAAAAAAATGAAAGAAAAAGATAAGAGGCGTGGGAATCGAACCCACGACTTCCTAGGTAGATTCACATTTAAAAGCAACTAAAGAGTGGTTATAGGGATTCGAACCCACAATCTATCGGCCAAGGGTAAGAGAGTTCAAAGAAAAGAAATTAAAAGAAAATGAGGTTGTGGGGGTTCGATTCCACATCCTCTCAATCCCATTGAGAAAAAAAATGAAGAGAAAAACTAAGGGAAAATTAAAATGAAGGTATTGGGGCTCGATCTTGGGTCCCCCAGCAATGTATACCAAAATAAAGTGTTGTCTACGGGACTTTATATTGGATTCCCTTTCCCAAAATCCATATTGACACATAAGCCATACATGAATTAAATATTCAAGAATAATGCTGCCTACTTAGATCGAAATTGAGATCTTGGCATACATACAAGATGCATAAGTATTGGACCACATAATCTAAGGAAGATATGAATCACTTAAACGAACGATTAATGAAGCCTCATGGCTTGTATGTATAGACCATAAATCTAGAATACGTTTAAAAATAAGTGAAGCTAAGATGTATGTAATAAAATGATGTAACCCTAGAAGGGTTAAGTAAGAGTGTAAAACACACTAAATGGATAAGTGCATTGGCATATGATGAAATAAACAAAGAAATGATGAAATAAGCAAAGAAATGATGAAATGAACAATGAAATGATGGAACCCTAGAAGGGTTAAGTAAGAGTGTGAAACACACTAAATGGCCAAGTGCATTGGCATATGATAAAATGAATGTCACATAAAATAGGGTGAGTAATTATGAAGAGCAAAGGTGCTAATGTTAGTGAATGTGGTGACAACATGATATGAGGGTAATGTAAAAAATAAGAGCAATCTCAAACGAGACTAAGTAAATCTTAGCAAACAACTCACCTATGAGAGTGTAAAGTTAATGAAGAGACCTGTTTTTCTAAACATCTAATGAAAGTATTGAGATTAATACACTTAAAACTAATGATGATATGAGATATCATCTATTGAGCTATGATGTCCTCATACTAGAAGCCAGCTTCCATGACGTATGAGTTGACTGTAATAGAACTTTATACTGAGCACTGATAGACTAGCTATGAGAGGTGATGCCTTCTTTCGCGAAGGGCTGATGTTTACGTTAACTCTTATAAGATAACACTGTATGGCATGCCGGGTATGGGTCTCCTTATATCTCCTAGTCTTCGAACCTATAATGTCAATATAGGGATCTGGCGGGGTTAAATTCTCATGTACTCTTGCATGTTTTGGGTCACTTTGGCCGGTGATTCCACCTCTTTTAGGTGTGGGAGAGTCATCGGATTTCATGATGCTCACATGATCTATGTCGGTTAGAGTTAAAGTTCCTTGTGAATGAATTAGGTCAGCCTTAAATGAGGCACATAATGAAATGAATGATACCAAAGGTGTTAGGATAGGATAATCAAGAGCTGAGCTAGACTTAAGTAATTACACTAGGTCATTCTTGATTATTGCGCAACGAACCCGATGAAAGTCTTAAACTACATCCTAGGTATAGCTGGTGTTTACACTAGCCTATAAATGAAATGAAATGAAGTACGTATAAATGAATGAAGCAGACTCTGTGTTTTCTAAAGAAGGCTCCCTAGTTAATGTCCCATATGTTGAACCCTCATTTTCATAAAGTCTTGATGTCATGTCCATGATTCCAAGGTCTCATGGCATATGAACGAATAATATGAAAAATGTTATGTGTTATATGCAATATGTTATGTGTTATGTGCTAGATGTTATGTGTTGTGTTCAATATGATAAGTATTATGATGCATGTTACTCTCATGGCATGACTTTCCTAATCCCAATTCGAAAAGTTCTCTCACTTTCCTAATCAAAATTTGGAAAGCTCACCAACATCGCTAATCCCAATTTGGCAAGTCCGCTGACTTGAATTTCCATAATCATGTTGTTAGGAAAGAGATATTCTTACTCATGCATATCCTTGGTGTGTTCTTTCATATAACCATACTCAGAAGAAGTGTGTACTAACCCTGTACATCTCTACAATTTTGGGTGTAGACACAGGTGAACGCTAGAGCTACAGGTTGATGAATATCCGGACGCGGAGCATTCATCCGAACTGGGTAGTCCCTCATTCTTTAGAGGATGCTTTCCCATTATATTCTAAATTTTTTATAGGATTGAGCTAGTGGAGTATGTTCAACTATAGTTTCTTTTCGTTTTGTTCAGAAATTGTATTGGTGCCATATTTGCAAGTATACATTAATTGTTATATTAAACTATTTCTTTCATTTGATGATCTTAATGTTAGATGGTTGATCGTGAACAATTATAAATCTAATATAATGATTAATATATATGTTAAGAAACAAAATAAATTAAATTTTCCCTAAAATTAACCTAGACAAAGTAAGAATGATGTAAGTAGGCTTGTGTGTGACCTCTAAGAGGTCAACGACACCGATCTCGTCAGGGTCTAGACTCTGATCATGACAAAGTTTTTATCATCGGAATAGGTTAAATTTTGAGGATAATAAGTTCACATCAACCATATTGAGTAGTTTCTATGTCATTGTAGTGAAGTGCACCACTATCCTGAATCGGAGATTGCATGATACGTAGGAAAATTTCGCTTCTTCTGATCTCATCATGCCTTTTCCTAATGTCTGATTTCTTGATATTATGACTGTGTCTAACATCATCCCTTGTTGTTATTTAGAAAATAAATACTAGGAGAAACATTGGTCAGAGGAGAGGAAGAGCAGCAGCTGCACAATAAAGTTCCACCCTAGGCTGTAGTTGAAGGAGTGGCTATGACGGTTAACCCAACTGTGTTGACTTATGTTAAGGTGATGCATCTCTGGACTAGATGGCACATGCCATCATTATGTAGGCCCAGGCTAGGACTGACTAGTTCAACCGAAAGAATATTCATAGGGAGAACCCACCGTTCACAGTATGGCTGAGAGGCTGAGAGACTTTACGAGGATGAATCCTCTTATTTTCATAGGGTTTAAGACTTTGGAGGATCCCCAGGAGTTTGTGGGTGAGGGGAATAAGATATTGGTGTCTATGGGTGCCACAAATACTGAGAAAGCAGACTTGGGTTCCTATCAACTCAAGGATATTGCACATACTTAGTGCAATATATGGCAAGATAGCCGAGTTTTGGGTGGAGTTTCGATCACTTGGGAGCTGTTTAAGACAACATTTCTGAAGAGATTCTTTCCAGAGAGACGAGGGAGGCCAAGGTTGAGGAGTTTACCAACCTTAAAGCAGGGATCCATGACAGACAGGGAGTATTCCCTGAAGTTTGTTAAGTTGTCCACGTATGATCTTCCCTTGTATCTAACCACAGGGATGAGATAAGAAGGTTCCTTACAGATATCAACGGAGATCTGGAGGAGAAGTGTCAGTCTGCGATGCTCCATGATAACATGGACCTCTCCAGGTTAATGGAGCATGTCCAACAGGTAGAGGACAGCCGCAAGAAAAAGGATGTTAGTGATTCTAGGAGTCTTAAGCCTCAAGATCAGGCAGGTCCCAGACATTGAGGCCACATAAAAAATTTTGGCGTCTGTGAGAAGCCCAGTTTCAAAAAGGGGAAACAGAGTTCAAGGAACTCTAACTCTCAGAGGAGTACAACACCTAGAGGAGGCAAACCTGAGCACATGAAGGTCAATAGAGGTGAGATGAAGCGTCCCAATAAAAAGAGTGCTAAGTGTGGCGGTGCTCACATTGGAGAGTGCATACAGGGCACTAATGCCTGCTACGGTTGCGGTAAGAGTGACCACATGGTTAGAGACTACCCACAGAATAGAGGTCGGGCTGGAGGTAATGCTCAGCCTAGTTCTAATCGTTAGGATGTAGCAGCAGCCGAGCCTCCTAAGAGGAACACGTTCTATGCCCTGAAGGGCAGGGAGGAGCAGGAGAAGTCCACTGATGTGCTAACATGTATGTTGCAGGTATTCTCCACTTCTGTTTATGCTTTCCTTGATCCACGGTCTATGCTTTCCTTTGTAACTCCTTTGCTTGCTCTCAATTTTGAGATATTTCATGAAGTTATGCATGATCCTATAGTTGTTAGTACACCTTTAGGAGAAAATACAAGGACTGATAGAGTATACAAAGATTTCCCAATAGTTGTATGTGGTAAGACTATGTGTGCAGACTTGGTTGAGTTACCAATTCATGATTTTGATGTTATTCTTGTCATGGACTGGCTTCATAATTGTCATGCTTGCATGGATTTTCATAGTAGGGTTGTGAAATTTTGTTTCCCTAATGAAGAAGATCTAGTCAGGGAGGTGTACAACTCGAGTAATCCTTATCCCTTGATTTCGAACCTTAAATCCAATAAAATGATGTCCAAGGGGTAATTATGTCATCTTGTGAGTGTTAATGATCTAGATCATGACGTTCATTTCATGGATTCAGTGCCTGCAGTGAATGAGTTCCAATATGTATTTTCTGATGATTTGCCTAGAGTTCCTCCCCCTCGAGAGATTGAATTTGGCATTGACTTAGAACCCGATACTAAACCAATTTCAATACCTTCTTACAGAATGGCTCTAGCTGAACTCAAAGAGTTGAAGCTGTAGTTAAAAGATCTCACTAATAAGGTTTCATTCAGTCGAGCATCTCCCCTTTGGTCTCTCCCTTGTTTTTTTGTGAAGAAGAAAGATAGAACCCTTAGACTTTGTATCGATTATTTGCAGCTCAACAATGTCACTATCAAGAATAGGCATCCACTTCCCAGAATAGATGACTTTTTCGACCAACTCCAAGGGTATAGTTTCTTCTCAAAGATTGATCTTCGTTCAGGGTACCATCAGCTCAGGGTTAGGGATGAAGATGTTCCAAAGACAGCCTTTCATACCCGTTATGGTCATTTATAGTTTTTAGTTATGTCATTTGGTCTCACGAATGCACCTGCTGCATTTATGGATCTAATGAACAGAGTGGTCCATGAATGCCTTGACTCTTTCATCATAGTATTCATTGTTGACATTCTCATCTACTCTAAGACCAATGAAGAGCATGAACATGATTTGAGACTAACCTTGCTGGTACTTAGACAACATCAATTGTATGCCAAATTCAGCAAGTGTGAATTCTAGATAAGATTAGTGACCTTCCTAGGTCATGTTGTGTTCGACAAAGGTGTGGAGGTAGATCCCACGAAGACTGAAGGTGTTAAGAACTGGCCAAAACCTCTTACACCCATACATATTTGTAGCTTCTTGGGATTGGCTGGTTATTATCGCATGTTTGTGGAGGGTTTTTCTTCCATTGCTGCCTCACATACAACTTTAACTAATAGGAAGTTCAAGTTTGAATAGGCAGAGGCTTTTCAGAAGAGTTTCCAAGAGCTCAAGGATAGACTCACTTCAGCCCTGGTGCTTACTTTGCCAAAGTGTGGTGAGAATTACACTATTTATTGTGATGCATCTAGGGTTGGTTTGGGTCGGTTCTTATGCAGGGTAGTTAGGTTATAGCTTATTCATCCAGAAAACACAAGGTTCATGAGAAGAATTATCCCACTTATAACCTGGATTTGGCAGCGGTGGTGTTTGGACTAAAATTGTAGAGGCACTACTTGTATGGAGTGCTTGAGGATGTGTTCACAGACCACAAAAGTCTCCAGTACGTGTTCACACAAAGGGAGTAGAATCTATGTCAGTGGATATGGTTGGAGTTGCTGAAGGACTATGACATGAATGTCCACTAACATCCAGGTAAGGCTTATGTTGTATCTTATGCTTTAAGTAGGATGAGCATGGGAAGTACAACCCACGTTGAGGATGAGAAGAAGGAATTGGTGAGATATTTACGTAGATTGGAAAAACTGGGTGTGTAGTTTGTTGACTCTACAAGTGGGGATGTTTCAGTTCATCCTAGTTCTGAATCATCCTTAGTAGTTGAAGTCAAGGAGGGATAGCATCTTGATCTTGTGTTGATGGAGCCGAAGGACTCAGTGTTTGTTAAGATTAATTAGTCTTTTGGTTTGGGAGATGACGGCATACTTAGGTACCAAGACAGGTTGTGTGTACCATATATGGATGATTTGCGGACTAGGATCATTACAGAGGCATATGGTTCAAGATATTCTATACATCCAGGTTCCACCAAGATGTCTCACGATCTTAAGCAGATATATTGGGGGGATGGAATGAAGAAGGACATTGCAGAATATGTGGACAAGTGTCCTAACTGTCAACAGGTTAAGGCAGAACATCTTAAGTCTAGCGGTCTTACTCAGATTATAAAGTAACTGACTTGGAAATGGGAGTCTATTAATATGGACTTCATAGTTGGTCTTCCGAAGACTAGGAGGAAACATGATTCCATATGGTTTATTGTAGACAGGATGTCTAAGTGTGCCCAATTTATCCATGTGAAGTCTACTGACAGAGTCGAGGATTATGGGAAACTCTACATTGATGAGATTGTGAGATGGAATTGGATTCCTTTGTCTATCATTTTCAATAGAGGAGCTCAGTTCACTTTACATTTCTGGAGATCATTCCAGAGGAACTTAGGCACGCAAGTGAACCTTAGTGCTGGCTTTCATCCTCAAACTGATAGGCAGGCAGAGCGCAAAATTCAGACATTGGGGACATGCTGAGGCGTGTATGATTGACTTCAAGGGTAGTTGGGACGACCATCTGCCTTTGATAGAGTTCTTGTATAATAATAGTTATCACTCCAGCATTGGGATGGCACCGTTTGGGGCAGTGTATTGTAGGAGGTATAGGTCTCCAAGTGGGTGATTCGAGGTTGAAGATTCATCCATTTGGGGTCCACATATCATTCCTGAGGTCTTCGAAAATGTCAGAGTGATTAGGGACAGGTTGTCTACTGCTTACAGTCGGCAGAAGTCTTATGCTGACAATAGAAAATGGCCACTAGAGTTTGATGTTGGTGACCAGGTCTATTTGAAGATATCACCTATGAAGGGGGTGATAAGGTTTAGCAAGAAGGGGAAGTTGAGTACAAGGTATGCTGGGCCATATGAGATCCTACAGTGTGTGGGTGAGGTGGAGTATGAGTTGGCATTGCTTGCGAAGCTAGCTTCTGTTCATCCAGTCTTTCATGTCTCTATGTTAAATAAGTGGATAGGCGATCTAGCATCGATTCTACCAATTGAAGGTTTGGGGGTTGATGAAAATTTGTCCTATGAGGAGGTACTTGTTGAGATTTTAGACAGACGGGTCAAACGTTGAGGAACTAGGAGATTGCCACAGTGAAGGTATTGTGGAGGAATCATCTTGTTGAGGGTGCTACGTGGGAGGCCGAGGCCAATATGAGATCCCTATACCCCCATCTTTTTAGCCCTTGAGGTTAGACTACATACTCTTAAGTCTAAGTTTCGTTATCTCTCTATTCTTTGTTGTTATTTCTTGATTGTGTATAGTAACTATTTTATGAACTTTTTGCCATTACGCGAAATAATTAGTACTGTCATCGGTGATTAATGTTCCTAAGGTGGTAATGTTGTAACAACTCTAAAATGTATAAGATAAGTAATGCTTAATGTGTCTAGAACGCCTACGATTAGACTGCGTTCACACGGATTGATGCGCGTAGAACCAGACCTCTGAACCCTTGCTACGACCAAGCCAACTAACTTGGGGAGTTAATTGATCTAGAAAAGGTTTGGTCCAGCCATGTAGGGTCTCGAATATGAAGATTTACTTGAATGAGTCTTTACTGGATTTAAGAAGGGAAAATCTTAGTTTTGGAGGGTCTAGGAGTAAAATGATCTTTTTCCAGAATAAGGGTAGTATCGTAATTACCCTACATATATAATTGGTTATTTAATTAATAAGGCGGAGGGGTATTTTGGGGAGAGAGGTCCGAAAATTGGCCCTTGAAGTGAAGTCTTGATTCACCCGGATTCGAACCTAGGTGGAAGCAATGAATCAAATTTCTTTTTAATTTTAGTTGGTAAATTAATGAAATTAATTTATATTTATTATTTATTAGATTATTTAAAATAAAAGGGAATCAGATTTTCAATAATTAAATAAAACCTTATTTGACTAAGTCCTAAACTAGACTCCTACGCCTAAGAAGACTCTTCTCTCCCACGCTCATCTCTCTCTCTCTCACATCTCTATCACTTTCATTCGCGATCTCTCTCTGCCAAAGTAACTTTCAAAAACAGAAAAATAAACCAAGTTCTTCACACTTGAATAACTCACACGAAATTACAAGAAAACAAACGTTAATCACATGTTAGGAAAAGGGAGGTTGTTCATTGAGTGGTGCTGACAGTGAGGGGACTTGGACGTGATCTTGGGTGAAGTTTTTGGGAAGCAAGAACAGGGTTAAACATAAAAAAGGTATGGATTCTCTTCTCTCTTTGTCCCTTTCCCAAGAGATCCCTTAAGGTTAAGATTATTCATTCCGAAAATAAGTGTTGTTCCCCGTTGCATGTCACTATCACTAGCTCTCAATGATTCGTATGTTGAGTTTTATCGCTGGTAGAGTTAGGTGTATGTTGTGTTTCCATGATGAATATGTTTATGTTTGTGTATTTGAAATCTTATGAATGACAACTTATGTGTTTTTGCAACTATGTGCATGCGTGTGCAAGAATGTGACGATCACTAGTGTCTCCGATTGAGGTTCCAATATGTGTAACGTTATGGTTATTATTTTATGTGTATAAACCTATGTATATCGTGATGTTCATAAAAGATGGAATGTTGCTGATTTAAGTAAAAATCTCTTGGCTAAACAAATCTATGAAAAATGCACCCCAAAACTTTCTAAATGGTCTACGAATTACTCTATGAGTTCAAGTGAAAATATTGATGAAAGTGAGCTCAAATGTGACCAAATTTCCGAAAATTTACATGTTTAGTTTAGGCTAAATTTAAATGACCAAATCTGGAAAATTAATTAAGTGAAATATGAGGGGAAGCCACCAGGATTCGAACCCTCAACCTCACCCGTATAATGTCTTAAAATCGCAAAATGGAAATGGGGGTCAAGGAGATTTGATCTTGGGTGTGCTGGATGAAAAGTAAAGTACAAAAAAATTAATAAAAAGAAATATGAGGCATGGAAAACGAACCCACGACCACTAGGAAGCCAATGAGAGTCAAAGAAAAATGAAAGAAAAAGAAATCGGAGGCGTGGGAATTGAAACCACGACCTCCTAGACAGATTCAAGGGGGAAAATTTAAAAGCAACTAAAGAGAGGCTGTGGGGGTTCGAACCCACAACCTCTCAGCCAAGGGAGAGAGAGTTCAAAGAAAAGAAATTAAAAGAAAATAAGGTTCTGGGTGTTTCTATACCAAATCCTCTCAATCCCATTGAGCAAAAAATGAGGAGAAAAACTAAGGGAAAATTAAAATGAAGGTATTGGGGCTCACTCATGGGTCCCCAAGAAGTGTGAACCAAAAAAAATGTAAGTGTTGTCTAAGGGATTTGATATTGGATTCCCTTGCCCAAATTCCGTATTGAAACATAAGTCATACATGAATTAAATATTCAAGAATAATGTTGCCTACTAAGATCGAAATAGAGATCTAATCATACATACAAGATGCATAAGTCTTGTACCACATAATCTTAGGAAGATATGAATCACTTAAACGAACGATAAATGAAGCCCCATGGCTTGTATGTATAGACCCATAACTCTAGAATACGTTTAAAAATAGGTGAACCTAAGATGTATGTAATGAAATGATGTAACCCTAGAAGGGTTATGTAAGAGTGTAAAACACACTAAACGGCCAAGTGCATTGGGATATGATGAAATGAACAAAGAATTGATGAAATAAACAAAAAAAATGATAAAATGAACAATGAAATGATGAAACCCTTGAAGGGTTAAGTAAGTGTGTGAGACACACTGAATAGCCAAGTGCATTGGCATATGATGAAATCAACGTCACATAAAATGAGGTGAGTAATTATGAAGAGCAAAGGTGCTAATGTTATTGAATGTGGTGAAAACATGATATGAGGCTAATGTAAAAGATGAGATCAATCCAAATGAGCCTAAGTAAATGTTACCAAAACGTACTCACCTATGATAGTGTAGAGTTAACAAAGAGACCAGTCTTTATGAACACTCTACTGAAAGTATTGAGATTAACACACTTATTACTAATGATGAGATGAGAAATCATCTATTGAGGTACGATGTCCTCATACTAGAAGCCAACTTTCATGACGTATGAGTTAAATGTAATGGAACTTTATACTGAACACCGATAGACTAACTATGAGCGGTGATGCCATTTTTGGGAGGGACGGAGGTTCAAGTAAATCTCAAGAGATGAGACTGTCCGGCATTTCGGGTAAGGGTCTCCTTATATCTCCCAGTCTTCAAACCTATACTACCAATATAGGGATCTGGCGGGGTTAAATTCCCATGTATTCTAGAATGTTTTGTGTCACTCTGGCCGGTGATTACACCTCTTTTCGATGTTGGGGAGACACTGTATTTAATGATGCTCACATGATCTATGTCAGTTAAAGTTAAAGTTCCCCATGAATGAATTAGGTCAGCCTCAAATGATGCACATAATGTAATGAATGATACCAAAGGTGTTAGGATAGGATAATCAAGAGGTGATCTAGACTTAAGTAATTACACTAGGTCATTATTGATCATTGCATAACAAACCTGATGAAAGTCTTAAACTACATCCTAGGTATATCTGGTGTTTACATTAGCCTATGAATGAAATGAAATGAAGTACGTATGAATGAATGAAGCAGACTCTATGTTTTCTAAAGAAGGCTCCCTAGTTAAGGTTCCATATGTTGAACCCTCATTTTCGGAAAGTCTTGATGTCAAGTCCATGATTCCAATGTCTTATGGCATATGAACGAATAATATGAAAAATGTTATGTGCTATATGCAATATTTTATGTCATATGTGCTAGATGTTATGTGATGTGTGCAATATGAAAAGTATGATGATGTTTGTTACTCTCATGGCATGAAATTCCTCACCTAAATTTGAAAAGTTATCTCACTTTCCTAATCCAAATTTGGAAAGTTCACCAACTTTCCTAATCCCAATTTGGACAGTCCACTGACTGGACTTTCCATAATAATGTTGTTAGGAAAGAGCTATTCTTACTCATGATTGGACTTGGTGTGTTCTTGTATATACCCCTACTTAGTACAAGTGTGTACTAACCCTATACAACTCTACAATTTTAGGTGCAGACACAAGTGAACTCTAGAGCTACAGATTGACGTTGAATCTATCTGGACGCCGAGCATTCAACTGAATATGGTAGGCCCTCATGATTTCGAGGATGCTTTCCCATTATATTGTAGATTATTTATAGGATTGAGCTAGTGGAGTATGTTCCATTAGCGTTTGTTTTCACTTTGTTCAGATATTGTATTAGAGCCATTTTGGCAAGTATACATTTAATGCTATAATAAACTATTTCTTTCAATTGATGATCTTAATGTTAGATGGTTGATGGTGAACAATTATAAATCTAACAGAATGATTAGAATATATATTAAGAAACAAAAAGTTTCAAATATTCCGCTAAAATTAACCTAGACGAAGTAAGAAAGACGGGAGTAGGATTGTTTGTGACCTCTGAGAGGCCAACAATGCCGGTCTCGTCCGGGGTCTAGACTCCGGTCGTGACACTAGATAAAAGGGTTACAAAACCTTTCAATTAGATGTCAAGTACGCTTTTGTAAATGGTTTTCTACATGAGCAAATTTATGTGGAGAAACCTCAAGGTTTTTTCAGTAAAGTGACATGATGACAAAGTGTATCTATTTAATCCCTTTATGGTTTAAACCAGATCCAAGGTCTTGGTATAGTCGAATTGGTTGTTTTTTTCAAGTCTTAGGATATATGAAAATCCTAAGCGAATGAATTCTCTATTTGTTATGAAAAGAGATTATGTTATTGTGGTTATATATATAACTTTATGTTGATGATCTTCTTGTAACAGGGAACAACCTTAAAATTATACATGAATTCAAGGAAGACATGAAGAAAGTGTTCGAAATGACAGACTTGGGGAAAATGTCTTACTTTCTTTGAATGTATATTTGTCAAAAGAAATACATAACGGAGATAATGAAGAATTTCAAAATGGAAGATTGAAAACCTATGAGCACTCCAATGAATAAAAAAAAAGGATCATTAAAGATGATGGTAGTGACAAGGTTGAAGAAGCAAGTTATAGAAGTATGGTTGGATGTCTCATGTATCTCTCTCCCTACGAGACCCGGCATTCTGCAAGCAGTAAGTGTCTTCTCTAGATTTCTGATTTGTGCAAGTTAAAGGCATATGAAAGAAGCAAAAAGAGTAAAAAGGTATGTCAAGTTCGGTAAAAGTCAGAACTTCAAGTTGCAAGGGTATTCTGACAATGATTGGGTTGGGTCAGATGATGACACGAAGGCACTTCAGGTTATTGTTTTAGCCTTGGTTCAACATTGTTTCCATGGTCCTCAAAGCAGCAAGGTACATGACCTAAATTCAGGCTAGATGATGACGTAGGGCAAAATAATATTGAGGAAGTGCACACCAAAATAAATTGCTTATTTCTAGTTGTTTTCAGTTTTCTAGTGTAATTAAAACTCTGTTAGCTACTGTTCAGTATTCGTTCCTTAATTTCAGCAAGCAATAACTTAGTTTTAGCAGATATTTTAGCATTAATTTACATCATCCTAGTTTAGCTAAGATTATTTGTTGCGTCTCAAATTAATCAATAAAAACCACTTTTCCGTTTTCTTATTTGAACAACTCTATTCTCCTCTGTTAAGCACTAACAACATGTGTTAAGCCTACCATAATATCATGTCTATGTTTACACATTTTTATCACACAATACATTTTGTGTAATGATGTATACTTGTACCTATATTATCTCATAATATACGGTCTGTTGCTTTGTCTCCTCCCGCTCATGGCTAGCTTGGATTGCTAATAGCTATTGTATTGGAGAGTCCTAATACTCCGATGGCAAAGTCATGAAAACCATTTTTTGCTTTTATTCTTTACTATTGAGACTTTTTACTTGGTGTATTGTTTATTCCCCGACCCATCCTATGTTGTTTTAAAAGGGTTTCTCACAACATAATTATGATTCTCCACTTATGTTCAAACTCCTTTTTATGATTTGAGACGACTTACTTAAACTGTCTTATTGTATATTCTATTGTGTTGCATATAAGTCAAGTATTTGTGTAGGGCTTCTCGGGGTCCTAAATACCAAGTGACGTCTAGGGTTTAATTTGGATTGTGACATTATTAACTATCACACTGTGAAAGGTAACCAATTGTCTCTCTGTCTTTGGAACACAAGATCTAGCAATCATATTACTACCTCAAAATCTTTTGAAAAATCCAAATTTGAAGCTTTACTTCCATTTAGCTCCAAAAAAATAAAGGCTTTGCGAAATCATCAAAGCTAATAAAAATTGCCTCAATATGGAAATTTAAACTCATTAGACTTGATACCTACCAATTTGGTGTCTTGGACACAAACTATATTTATCTACCTCTTTTTTAGAGTGACCCTATGTTCCATGATCCTAGACTTTCATCTTCGGAAATTTCATTACAAAGTTACCACTACTTCCCCTTGCCCATGGCCTCAACTGAAGCCATGACCTTAGTCCACCATCATTCACCAAAGACACTAGGGAGATGTATAGCTAAAAAAGATGTAAAATATATAGAAATATACTAGAATTGCTTGAACAAGTTTAGAGCTTAGTGTTACGGAACTTAGAGTATTTTCTATGACTCTGTGCGGCACTTGACAACTTACTAATGAATTTTTCAAGATCTTGTAAGCTCAAGTAAGCCTTTTATACGAAGATCGCTAAGAGAATGAAAGGAAGACTTAGAGAATTTTTGAAGATGGATTTTGTATTATGCTTGGAGAATGCTTACAACTTTGCTTGGTGATAGCTCCACATAGTCCTATCAAGCCCAATTGTGTTGTCTCTACACCTTATCCTTGATCTTGTGCATCCTTCTCCTTCTGCTCATGTAAGATAGCTCCAAATCTCTTCAATTAAAGTAACCTTGAATAGCCGTGTGGCCCACCGCATATGTAGCAACAACCTCTTGGGATAACCTTTGTCTTTCTCTCCGTGTCACCATGACGTATAGACTTCTTGCATCAGACTTATAGGTATCATGTTTTTTAGGATGTGGCCACTGCTCCTCGCGTGTTCCATGATCTCCCCCACCATGGTCATGAATATCTCTCCTCTTCTCTCCTCTGGCTCTGTCGAGCTTCTCTTGCCTGAAGAGTGTAAAAGCTTCGGCATACATGATGGCTTCATCAATAGTTCTTACCTATCGGAGTTCCAACTCCTTCATGGCCAAATTTCGAAGCCCATCCATGAAGTTGAACAACATATCTTCCTCCTTTAGGTTAGGAATCTAAAGCGTGAGGGTGGTGACCTCTTTCACGTACGCTAGAATGCTTCCCATTTTCTTCAATTCCCTAAACTTTCACTTGACCTCATAGATGACATTGTCATGGAAGAAGGCTTTCTTGAAATCTCCGTGCAATCTATCATAAGTGTTGATGGTGCACGTCCCCTTCGCTATTTCGGTCTCTATAGACTCAACCATAGCATGCCCATCTCCGAAAGGTACAACACGGTGGTGTTTATCTTACTGTCATCGTTCTTCAGTCTGTTGCACTTGAAGTAATTCTCCAAGTGCCTTAGGAAATTCTCCAACTCTTGCGCATCACGAAAGCCTCTAAACATAGGTGGCTTTGGAAACTTGACCATGGACTCCCTATCTCAGTCAAGCGACGATGATCCTCCAACTTTCACGCCTTTCTTGAGTGCGTTAATCTCTTCCTTCATGGTCTCAATCGTGCTCTGCGCCTCCATACGCCGTCACTCCAAGAAAGTGATAACCTCCTTCACCTCAAACTCAGCTCGCTGGTGCCCCTCCAACTCTTTACTAATGGAGTCGGTGTCCTCAAGGGTGAAGTCTTCAAGGGTCTTGAACTTTCCATCAGCCACGTTCATACACTCACCTAATATCTCCACGACCTGCCTCTCCGTTTCAACCGTTGCGATCAACTCCTCCTTCATGTAATAAATTTAGTTATAGTTACTAACAAAAGATGTGATTCTTTAACACTTATATCTACATGAAGATCTTTAATATAAATTATCCTCTATATTCAAAAAAAATCTTAGTTTATATGATATTTAGGCAGAGTTATGAATACATACCTTATATACAAGCTCAAGGATCCACCATCCATAATCTCACAAAATATATATACTTATTGTCGTGAGATTGAACACATTAAATGACTTAGCTTGACTCCTGAATTCTATCAATAATATCAGTGTTGCAAAATAATGAAGGCATCGAAATTTGAATAAAATGTAACATCAAATGCAAACTTTTCTTAGTATGAAAGTTATATTTATAACTCATAATTCATAAGCAGTTTTTTTTCTATTTTATTTTTAATATAAAAGTGTACTATCTGGTAGTGCACTACGTAACCTAATATGAATTGAAGCATAAAAATTCTCTTCTTTACATTGAGAAATTATTACATATACATGTATGTACTAAGAATTACAAATTGTTCATATTTTCAAAAATAAATCAAACTAAAGATGTTTTAATTAATCGAGAAGTTAGATTTAAGGGTGAACTTTAAAAATAATTTATATACATTCTCATATTAGATGTACTTTGAAAATGAAAATTTCATATTAACACAAATTTCATCTTTAATCATTGAACCAACAATGTTTCAACCAGAGACACAACACATATAAATTAATCATTTATATTAAGAAAAAGTAATTATTTAGCAAATTATTTTGCCAACTCAGCTCTAGAAAATAAAATCATATGTCAATATATAATTTTAAGGAGCACCTAACTACAGAGAGAATAATTTTGAACATGGACAAAGCTTACACAACATTAATCAGAATATAAATATAGAATATCTACAAAATATATGGAAAAAAACCTAGACAAAGTACAACTAAACCAAACAAGAATGTCATGCAACACAGACAAAGGGAGTAGCAGAGAATAGAGAAACAAAAACATGAAAAGACATCTTGATATCTTAGGTTATTACATACATAAAAAAATGAATACATCAACAAGAAAAAACTCTAAAGAAATTTCAAATTTCATAACCCCATCTTGATAGGCATCATTTGTATTTCTAGATAGTCATCATCGTTGTAAAAAGATAAATCAAGATGATCTATTATAGAAACTTTAAAATCTATTTACGGTATCGATACTTACAATGAGATAACTTAGATGAGACATTTGTACATGGAATAACTGAAGATGGTATCAAAGATAATAGATCTGGGGAAAAAACAACTTAGGAGGTAGAATCAAAGCTTGAAATGTGAAAAGGAAAGCAACATCGAAAGGGTTTCGCAGATCAATACTAAGAAAGATAGAGAAACTGCAGTATGTTTCATTCAAATATAGACTTCCATTCTTTTGGGCTAGGTATTTTTAGGGCCTAATCAATATTTTATCGTGCTTTAATTGTGGACTGGAATATTTAGGCCCATCTTTTGTTGCTTTCTTTTATTATTTTTGTTTGACCATTAATTTTGAAAATTTTCAAAATAGCAAAATTTTTGCTTTAATTGGAGCACCATTTTATTTTTTATTTAAAATATCATTATTTTAGTTTGATAAGGAATTAGATTTGTATTTATTTATTAATTTGAAAAAAAACCACAAATAATTAATAAGAGAAAGTCATGGAACAAAAAAAACTCAAACAAGATAAAAAAGATTTTAATTTGATAAAATATAATTAAATTAATAACAGAACGGAGAAAATCAAGGAAAGTAATATTTCATTTAAGGTAATTTTTGAATTTAAACCAACAAAGTTACGTTACCATAGTTACTAATTATAACTTAAGTATAACTTTAAGTAGGCCTAATTTTTTTCCACTACTGTTAAGTCTTCTCATTTTTTATTTTTAGGATTAAAATTTTCAAAATTTCTTTCCTACTATACATGTTTGGTTCCATAATCAACATGACTTTTTTCTCCCTTATTTCTCAAATTTGCAATATTAAATTTTAACACTTCATTAGAAATATCAAAACTAGTTAGCATAGAAAGTGAAAATGACATACAAAAGGATATTGAAATACAAAGTGAACACAAAAAAAATACAAAACTTGTTGACATAAAAGTGAGAATGAAATATAAAATGATATTGAAAAATAAAGTGAGCTCAAAAAAATTGAAAACTTGTTGGCATAGAAAGCAAGAATGAAATATAAAGTGATTTTTTAATACAAAATGATATTGGAACACTGAGCGAGCACAAAAATTCCAATTTTTTTGAGTATTGTTAGAAAGAATACAAAATTTAAAAATACAAAGTTGTATGAAGCCTAATTTAGAATAGCATATAAAATTCTATAAAACTATTTATCTACTGTCCTATAATATAATACAAAATTAAACATATAAAAGTTTGAAACGAATAACACCTACAAAATTAATACATGTTACACCTACTACAATTCAAATTTTAGCATGATACTACATTAACTTTGTAATGAATACAAAATGCAATCAACTATAAAAATAACAAAGAATACAATTTGATAATTTAAATACAAAATGCAACACCCCATAATGTTATTTTTCATCACTTTGATCTTTAGAAGTTTCATCCACTTCTTCAGCACCCATAACTAATCTTCTTTTTTTGAAAGGTTGTATTCATTAGTCGGGTGGGGTAGGATCATGTTGAAATTCAAAATTTTCCTCTTTACAACCATATTCTACAACATAATCGACGATTTTAAAAAGAAAATCAAAATAAATATCAGTAAATAAACGAAAGTACCTTATCAATAAACAAATCTCTTTAATTAAACTAGAGAATTGTTGAACAATTTGGAAGAACCTTACAGAAAGAGGAGTTATATGAAGATGTGAAAGGTGGGGGAAGATAACTTGAAATGTGGAGAAAGAAGGTTAATGGATAGTGGTTTAATTAATTTTTTTTCTTTTTAAAAGTTTATTTGTATTAGAATTTAGTCTAATGTATGAATGTAGTTATAAATAAAATAAAATTTAAATAATAAAATCTGAATATAAAATATTTTCTCAAATATTGTCATTCTGACATTTTTAATAAATATTTTAAAAAGTTGTTGTTATTAACTAATTATGTTATGTATTATGGCTTGATTGCTATTTTTTTTTCTTAATTTTAATACACATAATGTTTGTCCATGAACTAAATTAAATTTCAAAATTATCTCAAATTGATATCACAAGATGATTATAGGAAATTCTATATTCCCAATATTCTCATTTCAGCAGTACATTACACGCACATTACAAATACCATATATTTATGTAATAAATTAGTGTCTAACCATTAGGACACCACAATTCTTATGGTTGATAATGATTTTTAAGAAATATTTACTTAAGTGAAGATACATCATGTTATCATGTTTATCAATTTCGATAGATACATGATTCAGAAGCATTATTACCTTAAGGTTGTTATCACCATGAAAAAACTAGCAGTGCGTGATATATTTTTCAATTGTATATTTCTTAAATTATTAGTACCCTTCAAAATGAAATACTAGGTTTTCCTATGGAGACTTAATAGGTAGTTGAATTTCACTTCAGCATGCCCTCTTTTTCCTTGTTTATATTTTTGTTCTATTTTAGAAACAAAGAGAATGAGACTTGTAATTATTTAAATTATGTTTTAATACATTAGTGGACTGTAGACGTGACAACTAGATTTTAGGGGTGTTTATGAGATTGTTTGAGTTATTTGCATAGATATTATAGTTTAATTTTCACATTTATATTGGTATATGTTGAATTTTTGTTGACTTTTGTTGGTGGGATAGACGAGTGTCATCACACCAATTTTTGGGTCATGAAATTAATTCTAGTATTTGAGAACGGATATTTAGGTATATTTGACCTCATTTCCCAAAATAACTTATATGGGTGTTGTTGATTTCAAATTCTTATTATGATTTCATATCTAAATAGAGTGTTGATTTAGAGACTTTTCGAACAGGGGAGACCCAATTACCGAAGTGATTGCTTGATTTCCTAAGAAAAGTATACTTCTTAACTTTTTGATAAGTATATTAACCTTTATGTCATTTTGCGATTGGAGTAATGAGAATTGGTGAAGCAATATATATTGAATAATAATATAAAATCAACTACAATACTTAACAGGTGTCAAGTAACAAACACATAAACCAATGTCAACAACACCGTAATAGGTACACCATCAATCACAACATCAAGCATACCTATGAGAACTCATGCCTCCACACCATACTCATTTGGGAAATGAGTTCATTAAGATTGAGTATATTAATTTAATTCAAGATTCCTTTCCTTTAATGTTATTGTGTTGGAACGTGACACTCCGATCGTATATACCGTGTCAGAACTTGACACTCCGATCTCATAATACCGTGTTGGAACGTGACACTTCGATCCAATTATCTCATTATTTTATTTCATCAAGCATTCTTTATTAAGGGCGTCCTTTTAATAGAGAGGGTTGAAGATTAGAAATTCAACAGTCTCATAATTTTAGGCCAACCACAAACCACACAATCAAGACATTCAACCACACAATCAATTATATAGGAGACTTTACAATATCACTCAATACATATCAATCGCTATTGAGAGTTTACTTATCAAATAGAAATAAACCCTAACCTACCTCCACCGAAGAATCGAAGTCAAGAAACTATTCCTCCAATGCCTTTCCTTTCCTTATTGCCTCCGAACTTCTCCAATCTATCACGTATATGTGCATAATATGTAAGGTGACGAGTCTATGAACACTAAATTTTGTTCAATGTTTACCCTAGACCCAAATATGCACCTTATTATATAATCATTTTCTAAAATTCACACCTAAGTATAGTTCTTAATTCCTTCAATTAACATAATTTGAATGAAATTTACATAATTCGATACCCCTAATATTTAATTACCTATATTAATATACAAAACTCAATTTATAAAAAAATGATATGGAAAAAAAATCAATATCAAGCAACTGGTGTTCGACGTGTGACCCAATTTATTATTATACTAAATGATCTAACTTTTTCATCTAATCTGCCAATAATTAGCCAATCATTAATCAATGATGGCCAATGAAAATTTTTGTTTCCCTTAACCCACAATTATAACCATTACAACTCAAAGTAATACTTTTTCAATTTCCACCAACTCTTAATTCCTTTTTCTTTCTTTTTCAAAAGTATTCAGTGATATAGTATTACTAATAATCAAATTATAACATTAATATAAATGAGAATTTATTAGCTTAGAATATCACCTGATTCGTTCTTTTCTTTGTTGCCGCATGTAAGGTTTCTCTCTACTAAACCCTTAATTCCCTTTTACAGTATATTTCTTCCTACTTATTATATAATTAATTATATATATGGTAAAATATATGCACTATTAACTTTAAAGTTATCTTCTTTAACCACCAAATAAATAAATTATAAAAACTATCCCACTAATTTCATAATGGTAGTTACAAATAGTCCAAAATACCCATTGAATGTCTATCAAAAAAATATTTATGAAATAAAAATGTGTAGTACTTAAAATGAACAAAAAAGTTAATAGAATAGATACAAATTTACACATCGTTTGTCCTCGAACGATCAAAAATAAGGAAGAGGAAGAGAAAGAGTATTTGAATAAATAAAAAGATGTGGAGATCTTTCATGCATATAAGCCTCACTCTCCCAAGTGGACTCTTCAATTGGCAGATTCTTCCACTGAATCTTGATAGATGCAGTCTCCTTTTATCTCAACTTGCTGACCTTACTATCTAGAATAACGCCAGGTTCCTCCTCATTAGACAAATTATCCATCAAGAAGAACTGAATCCCAATGAATAATTTAGTTTCCATCACCATGCTATATTTTCAGCATAGACAAATGAAATATCAGATGTTCTCCTAACAGCCCTGGAGGCAAGGACAATTCATATTCCACCTCCCCCATGCTCTTAAGAACTTCAAATGGTCCAATATACGTCGAACTAATCTTACCTCGCTTACCAAACCGCGAGACACCTTTCATGGGTGAAACCTTCAACAAGACTTGTTCACCCTCCATAAAACCCAAGTCCCTAACCTTTCAATCTGCATATTCCTTATGCCTACTCTGAGCTGCTAAAAGCTCTTCTTGAAAACATTTCACTTTCTCTAATGATTCCCTTAGAAGATCAATACCCAAAGGTCTAACCTCAAGTGCATCAAACCAACCAATGGGAGACCTACATCTCCTCCCATACAATGCCTCAAATGGGGCCATATCAATACTTGAGCGATAGCTATTGTTGTACGAAAACTCTGCTAAAGGTAAGAATTTATCCCGATGATAACCAAAATCTACCACACATGCACGAAGCATATCCTCCCACACTTGAATTGTTCGCTCAGACTGCCCATCGTTCTCAGGGTGAAATGCAATACTAAGATCTAATCTAGTACCTAATTTATCATGTAATGTCCTCCAAAACATAGAAGTAAATGGTGTACCTTTATCTGATATGATGGAAAGTGGAACTCCATACAATTGAACAATCACAGAGACATAGAGTTTGTCTAACTTCTCCCCGTTGTAAGTAATCTTAACCGGAATGAAATGAGCAGACTTATTTAACCTATCAACAATTACCCAAATAGAATCAAACTTACCCAATGTCTTTTGAAGACCAACTAGGAAATCCATTGCAATTCTTTCCCACTTCAATTCAGGAATGGACATTCTCTAAAGTGTCCCTCCAGACCTATAGTGTTCATACTTTACCTGCTGACAATTCGGGCATTGGGAAACAAAATCAACAATGTCATGCTTCATTCTACTCCACCAATAATGTTGCCTTAGATTACAATATAGCTTGGTTGCACCAGGATGTATATAATACCTCGAACTATGAGCCTCTACAAGAATAGTGTGAGTCAAATCATCAACACGGGGCACACATTACCCTTCCCTTAATTCTCAAGACGGCTTCCTCATCAATTACTGCCTCTTTAACCTCTCCTCAAACTACCATATCTCGAATTCGGTTCAACTTTTCATCAACAAACTGCTTTCCTTTAATGTTGTAAAGAAAAGAATATGTTGCCTCCACACAGGCCAAAAATCCTCCTTTGTCTAGTACTTCCAGCCTTATAAAGTCATTAGCCAGAGTCTGAACCTCTCTAGCCAATGGGAATCTGGAAACCTGTAAGTGGGATAAATTACCCATGCTCCCTGCTTTTGTACTTAAAAAATCTGCCACAACATTACATTTTCCTGGGTGATATAAAATAGTAATATTATAGTCTTTCAATAGTTCCATCCACCTCCTCTGCCTCAAATTCAAATCATTCTGAGTAAAGACATATTGTAAACTACGATGATCTGTATAAAATTCACATTTGATCCCATATAAATAATGTCTCTATTGCATTAATGCAAATACAACTGCAGCCAACTCCAAATCATTGGTCGATAGGTACGTTCATGCACTTTCAATTTCTTCGAAGCATAAGCAATTACATTCCTCTCCTGCATTAGCACTGCACCCAAAGCAGAATAAGATATATCACAATTAACAATAAAATTCTTACCTTCCACTAGCAAGGTAAGAATTGGTGCAGTAGTCAACAAGGTCTTGAGTTTCTGGAAGCTTTCTTCACATTCGTCCAACCATACAAATGGAACATTCTTCTTAGTCAAATTTGTGTGCTGGGAAGCAATAGAAGAAAATCCCTTGTGAATAGACGGTAGTAGCTAGATAAACTAACAAAGCTTCTTACCTCTGAAACATTAGTAGGTCTTACCCAATTCTTCACTACTTCAATCTTAGAAGGATCCACCATCATTCCATCCGTAGAAACCACGTGTCCCAAGAAGGACACAGAATCAAGCCAAAACTCACACTTGGAGAATTTGAAAAAAAAACCTTTTCTCCCTTAACAACTCCAATACAATTCTCAAATGCTCCTCAGATTCTTTATTGCTCTTTGAGTATATCAGTATAGCATCAATAAATACAATTACAAAGAGGTCTAAATATTGCTTAAAAATCTCGTTCATCAGGCTCATGAAAGTATCAGGGGCATTCGTAAGAACAAAATACATTACTAAGAATTCATAATACCAAGACCTAGTTCGAAAAGCAGTGTTTGGCAGATCTGTTGCCCGTATTTTCAATTGATGATAATCGGATAACAAATAAATTTTACAAATGACACAAGCAACTTGTAACTGATAGAACAAATCATCAATGCGAGGAATGGGATACTTGTTCTTAATAGTTACCTTCAGTTTCCTGTAGTCTATGTATATTCGAAAACTTCAATCTTTCTTCTTCACAAATAAAATAGGAGCACCCCAAGAAGATGCACTCGGTATGATAAAACCTTTATCTAACAACTCCTCAAGTTGGGCCTTTAACTCCCTTTACTCATCTGTATCCATTCTATAAAGAGGAATGGAAATGGGGCATGTACCCGGATCCTGGTCAATACAAAAATTAATATCCCTATCCGGTGGCATACCAGGAAGGTCTGAAGGAACACACCCAAAAACTCATGGACTATCGAAACAAACTCAATCAAAGGCACTTCGGAGGTATCATCCCTGTTCTAAGAAAGCTAACAACACTTAGTCACCATCCTTTTAGCACGAAGAAAAGAGATAATAGGAACTGGAGTGGAAAAATAGTCACCCTCCCACACTAGCGGATCTTTCCAAAGCTTGGCCAATGACACAGTTTTAGCATTACAATCTAAGATGGTAAAATTTGGAGAAAGCCAAGTCATACCCAGAATAACATCCAAATCAACCATCTCTACAATAATCCAATCTACATAAGTATTTCTCCCCACAAAAGTCACAAGGCAAGATCTATACACCTTCTCAACTATCACAGACTCACCCACAGGAGTAGAGACACGAATAGGCATGTCAGGCAAATCACAATATAAATCAAGACCAATAGCAAATGAGGAAGATACATATGAAAATGTCGATCTAGGATCAAACAATAAAAAAGCCATGCAATCACTAACCAAAAGAGTACCTGTTATAAAAACATCATATGTCTCAGCCTCAGACCTCCCGGGGAAGGCATAACAATTGGCCCTATCACCTGTCTGTCCATTGACCCTACCAAGATGCTCTACAGTAGTTGCAACATGCCCGCCACCCTGACTAAACTGGTGACCACCAGAGTGGATCTAACAATGATTGAGGTAGTTAGCATATTTTAGTTATCGAGATTTGGAGTTTATGGGGCTGTTAAGCTACTACAGACTGTTTGTTCAGAGTTTCTCTCATATCTCATCCCCATTGCCCAGATTGACATGATAGAGTGTTAACTTTCCGTTGTTTGGTGAGTGTGAGAAATTCTTTCAAAATCTCAAGACTTTGTTGACTTCGACTCCTATGTTGATTCTACCTGAAGATTGTGTGGACTCTATTATTTACGGGTGATTCTTTAGGAGTTGGCTTGGGTGGTATTTTAATTCAAAAAGGTAAGATGACGTCCCTATGCTTCAAGAAAGTTTAAGACCCATGAGCAGAACTATCTTATTCATGATTTGGAGTGAGCAGCCATGGTTTTTCTGGCTTAAGTTATGGTGTCACTATTTGTGTGGGGTGAATTGTCAGGTCTCACCAACCATTAAAGTCTTCGGTACATCTTCATTCATATATATCTTAACTTTGGGCAGCCTAGTGGTTAGAGATTTTGAAGGACTACGACGTGAATATCCTTTATCATTTGAGAAAGGAAAATATGTTTACCTGTGTTTTGAGTAGGAAAACTTTAGAATGGGGATTTTTGACATAATTAGTGTTAAGGGAGACGATTAGCTAGAGACTGCCACAGGTTATCCATCAATCTTTTCTCCTTGTAGATTTCTAATGAATTTGGTGATTTAATTATTTTCATCGAGGACCGATATTTCTTTGTTGAGCATATTTGAGAGGGTTATTTTAATAATGATAAGTTGTGTCTTATTAAAGAAAAGTTATTGAGAGGGAAATCCAAGGAGATTTGTGCTTCATCGTGATGGTGTATTGAGGATCAGAGGTGGTATTCGTTTGACCATAATGGGTTAGTTGGTTAGGTTGATTATGTAAGAGGCTCACTGTTCTCGATATTATATCCATGGAAATATGTATCACAATCTAAGTTAACGTTATTGCTGGTGTAATATGAAGAGTGATATTTAAGAGTTAATGTCTACGCATTAGACATGTAAAAAGGTCGATTGTGAGCACCAGTGTCGCACATGTGTTTCTCAGAGGATGCTCATTCCTATTTTGAAGTAGGAATGGATCACCATGGTCATTAATGTGGGATTACATACTATTGTGGGTAGTTATGACACTGTTTTGGTAGATGTTAAAGGGGTGACCAAATCGGCCTATTTCATTCAAGTTTTTTTGAAGTACATGGCGAAGATATTATCTTATATTTGTATCACTCAAATTGTTCGTATTCATGGGGTACCTATTTATATTGTCTTTAAATGAAGTGCACTCACTATTCACATATCATTTCTAGAAAGATTTGGAACATGGATTGGATACTCGGTTAGATATGAGTAGAGCTTATCACCCTCATTAGCCAAAAAATATAAAAGGATGATTAAGGTGTTAGAGGACATGTTTCAAGTGTGTGTAATTAATTTTGGTGCTTATTGGGACTAGAACTTGCCCATAGCATGTAACAATAGTTTTCTCTCTATTATTTAGATGGATTCATTCGAGGCATTATATGGTAGGTCGTGTAGACCTCTAATTTATTGATTTTATTTAAATCTGATGACTCTCTAAATACATACTTACTTAGAGAGACCATGGGGTAAATATGTTTGACTCGTGATAGGATATTTATGGCTAAAACTCAAGAAAAGAGTTATGTTGATACGAGAGTTTGTTAATGAACATGTTACTTCATTGTGATTGACTTATAATTGTTGTAGAATTTTTATTGAATAATGTGTTACTTGAAATTGTGAATTGCTAGGTTAGAGTTGATCTATGTTGAGGTTTTAGTTTGTGGAGGTTTGGTTGGGATTAAAATAGAAATCACTTTCTATTTGTTTTACTTTGTTTAATGTTTAGCTTTTTATGTACCGTGTTGTTGGGTACTTACACCTTGATTCTAGACATGAGTAGGCCATCATCCCGGATAAACCAAATCCTTCTTCTTGTCTACTTCGTTCGAGGCTTTCCTATGGAGACTTAATAGGTAGTTGACTTTCACTTCAGCAGACCCTCTAGTTCCTTATTTATAGTATTGTTCTATTTTAGAAACAAATACAATAGGACTTGTAATTATTTGAATTGTGTTGTAATACATTAGTGGATTGTAAACGTGACAACTAGATTTTAGGGGTGTTTATGAGATTGGTTGAGTTATCCGCATTTATGTTATAGTATAATTTTCACATTTATATTTTTATTTGTTGAGTTTTTGTTAACTTTCTTGGTGGGATAGGCGAGTGTCATCTCATCTATTTTTGGGTCATAAAATTAATTCTAGTATTTGAGAATGGATTTTTAGGTAGATTTGACCTCATTTACCAAAATAATTTATATGAGTATTGTTAATTTCAAGTTCTCATTATGATAGTATATCTAAATAGATTATGTTGATTTAGAGACTTTTCAAATAGGGAAGACCCAATTAACGGATTGATTGTTTGATTTCCTAAGGCAAGTAGACTTCTTAGTTTTTTTATAAGTATATTAACCATTTTTCATTGTGTTATTGGAATAATGAAAATTGGTGAAGTGTTTCATATATGTATTGTGTATATTATTAAATGATGAATCAGTCTTGACATAAAAACTTGGGGTAAAAGTGTGAATCTTGTTTTTTTGTATGATTTCATTACATTGTAGGTAATTGTATGAGTATGATGATTCAATTGATCAAATGTAGTGATTAATTGTTATTGCATACTGGTGATAGAATTATCATCTCTGTACTTGATCATTGCAGATACATGTTTGCATTGGGTTTTGTACCACTGCTATGATGAAACCATATGAGGATGAAAGGAATTAAGAAATTCACACGTCCATGGAGAATTCATTGAGTGGAAATAGAGAACATGACACACATGTGTCACGCCCCGATGCTACCCCCTGAACGCAGACGTGGACATAGAACCTAGGATGATGACTGACCCCAAGCAAAATCTACAAGCATATTATAAGAAAACTAAAGTAAATTGAAGCGATAAATACTATGCGGAAGCTAATCATAAGATAATCTACAATTATGGGGAAATACCTATGTACTATCTCAATAAACAAATTGAGAAAATTTTAATAACTACTAAAGATAAAACTAAAAACTAAGCCCGAATCTATTTATGTCTAAAATAAACCTCTAACTGACTAGAAGTATTGGGACATGCCCAAGCTAAGTCTAGGAACATTGAAACTACGACTAAAATCCAAAGAAAACATGTTTGGCATCTTTGAGAAGTGAGGACTCATCACTGATGTTGTTGAACTGGAAATCAGGAACCGATCTACGCATGATCTAGGAGCTGAGGACCTGAACCTACATCACGAGAAGATGTAGCGCAAAGTATGCGCTAGTACTTGAAAGGTACAAAGCGTGCATGATAGAGTAAATCGAAATAATAATCATAATTGAAGTAAAGTATATACTGAGCAATGATATGATATAAGCATGATACTAACTAAAACATGAAATAACTAAATGGAATGACCAAGTTCATAACATACTTAGAATGAATACTAAACTGATAACATGGTCACTGCAATAGAATCTAATTGAACAGTGGGAGCGATTAATGACAAGCATAAAACTACATGACCTAAATGTGGAGTTTGATATATAATCAACATCAAGAGGACCCAATATGCCCTACCACAGGTATAAAGGCATTACTAGCGTGATCACCAAAATGTTTCCCATTGAAGGGACTTACAACCTACGAGGCACGTAGTTTTGGGACATACGGGTAACCTAGTACACTCGGTATTAAGTCTTCTTCCTACTGATTATGTTATTTAGCAATTTATAACTGAAATGTTGAAAATTTTGGATAATTCAAATACTGACATGCTAACAGAAAATGCAACAATAATGTACTACTAATGAAACATTTAATTGAGCATCTACAATTGTTTGATCTAACCAAGCATGTGCAATTTATGAACTAAAATAACTACATAACTAGGGTTTATACTAAAACATGTCGAAGATCATGATATACTAATTAGAAATAGTAAAGTAACTAATTCATTATAATTTGCTGAAATTCTAGAAACCCTAGGTCTAGTTAATAATAATGGAATTAAGAATTTGATTGAATAATAGGGACCTAATCGGCGAAGGGAACCCACTAGTGAAATTCCATATACATGGTGATGAATTCCACAAAAAAATTGATTTTTTTGGGGTTCAATGGAAAATCGATGTGTTCTTGGTAAGGGTTTAGATTCCTCTTACTCCTCATTGCATTCTAATGTTTTATGAATTTTGGTGAATGAGCTGACTTGGTTAAGATCTACTTGTGTTTCTAGGATAACACTAACCAAAACTTCATTGTTTACCTGTTAAATGACATAGTTTAGGGGTCCAACACATAGAGGAAAAATCAAATGACCCTTGACTTAACTATGGTCAAGGTCACCAACGGACCAGACCGACTGACTTTCAATTGACCAACGGTCCATACTAATCGACCATCGATCGGTGACTGGACATAAATTTGGGGTATCAATCCACAGACCAGGACCATGGACTGTGGCCTGTCCTACGGTTCGTAGGTCTGGTCATGGGTCAACACTTAGAAAATATTTTGGATTATTTCTAGGAGGGCTACAACTGACCATTCACGGACCACCAGCACGGACCGTAGGTCACCTCACAGTCTGTAGGTGGTTCCCATCGGTGGCACCAATAGCTTTTGAAGTTTTCATCTTCTTTATCTAGGACACTAATATTCATCGTCGAGTGAAGACTAAACTATTTAAAATGGATGGAAAAAGTTGAACCCCACCACACAATAAAAACTAAAACTGACTTGTAACTTAACTAAGTTAAAAAAACATACAAATAAGTTAAAATGCAAGTACAAACTGAAGGAACGTGATACTAACATTAAAATTACTCAAGATGACTTATAAATTCAAGAGGAACTATTTCCTCAAGCTGGATGTAATCCGAAGGAAAGAGGTGAAGATATTTGGCCTTCATGGCTTCATCTTCTTCCCAAGTCAATGAAGAGACTTTTTTGTTTCTCAATCTTTGAACCTGACGATAAAAAATCTAAACTAGAACATCCTCATGAGTGAGACTACCTTTTACAGCAAAATTTTCTCAAGTACGATGGACAATGTATCACCTACACATTTCTTTAACAACAAAATGTGAAAAATCGGATGCACTACTGCTAGTTCTGCTGGAAACTCTAACTCATAAGCCATCTTTCCAATCCTTCTTAGAATATTTTAAGGGCCTATATGTTTAGAATTAAGCTTCCCTTTCTTGAAAAACCTCATCACCCCCTTCGTAGGTTATACTTTAAGGAAAACCCAATCATCAACTTGGAACTCGAATTATCTTCTCTTTACGTCTGCATAAGACTTCTCGAGACTAAGTTTTCTTAATATATGTCTAATGCGTTGCAGTTTCTCAATAGATTAATTAAATGAATCAAGTTTTATCAACGTTCTTCCACCAACTCATCTACCTTAGGAACACATAAGCGACCATTTCCCCGCAGGAGAAACCTCTTCTTTATATCGATGAACTACACCTTCCAACTGAAGCAGTTTAGGATCACTATATTGTTTTTCCTTAACCTCCTCTACAAATGAAGATTTTGATCTTCCTGGGTTATTGTACCACCATCAAGCATGTTCATAAGAGAACTCCTAAGCAAGAGATGATGAACATCTTCTGCTAATTCATTTCTTTCTTCCTTAACATATACTTCACTGCCCATATATATCCTCTTTTTGGTTTTAAGGTAAGAGATAAATCGACCTACATACACTGAGTTACTGCCCTTCCGTTCTAGATTTGCTCGTTTGGAAACTAAAACTTAACGATTCTATTTCTACAATCGACTGAGGCATAACAGGAAGGTAACCAATCAATGCCTAGATATATATCAAAATCTATCATCTCTAAATTTACAAGGCTTGAGGTGTTTTTCAAAGAGACTTCGACAGGATAATTTATGTATACCCGTCTAGCTATAGCTAGGTCACTAAGTGGAGTAGAGACAGATCAAGGTTCTAAGTACTTTTTTGGCTAACAACTAAGTTTATTGCTATATAGGTAGTTATAAAAGAAAAAGTAGTCCAGGGATCTAACAACACATAAATATCTAATGAAAGACTCAGAACGTACTAGTGACCACATTAGGAGAGTCTTTTTGGTCCTGGCGAGTGTGGATATCATGGAACTTGTTCTGGCGGTGACTGCCACCTGTATAATATGACACACCCTACTGATTTGGGCAACATACTGGTGTTGCTGAAACTGTTGAATTAGCCCTATTATTTTTACCTTCTTTACCCTTCTTGGCAAAAGGGAAATTTTTCACCTTATAACAAAACTAACCACACCCCAAAGAATCATTCCTTTTCTACTATACACTCGCCTGGATTATTCTTTACCAAACTTTGGACATGTTGGGTAGGTCTTATTTCCTGAAACACTTCCTTGAGACTTAGAGCCTAGTGTCCTACTATTCCGATCTTTTCATAATTGTAAGTGATTTCCACCACCCGATTTTGCTGAGAGCACTCATAGTTCCCTGTTCCAACTTTTGTGTTGACCTTAAATTTTTCCCTAAGCTACTGATTTGGGCAACGTACTGGTGTTGCTGAAACTGTTAAATTAGCCCTATTATTTTTACCTTCTTGACCCTTCTTGGCAAAAGGGAAATCTTTCACCTTATAACAAAACTAACCACACCCCAAAGAATCATTCCTTTTCTACTATACACTCGCCTGGATTATTCTTTACCAAACTTTGGACATGTTGGGTAGGTCTTATTTCCTGAAACACTTCCTTGAGACTTAGAGCCTAGTGTCCTACTATTCCGATCTTTTCATAATTGTAAGTGATTTCCACCACCCGATTTTGCTGAGAGCACTCATAGTTCCCTGTTCCAACTTTTGTGTTGACCTTAAATTTTTCCCTAAGCTTATCTCCCTCAACCTGCTGATTGTTCTGATAAGTCATACTTTGAGCAAAAAGTTAAATAACATTTAGATGCATTACATTTGAAACCTCATGGTCTCTTACTGGAGGGACTACGTTAGTGTTACTTGCATTATCATTTCATGGGTAAGATCTTTGAGAAGGCATGATCTGAACCACATAACATAGTGTTTGAAATGAGAAGTTGGATCATACCTCACGCATGATAAGAGTAGCAAGATTGTGATGTTTTCCTTAAAACCTCATATCCTTCTTCTCATTAGATGTGGTGCACTTCACATCTATGAAAATGACTCTACTTAGTGCGTCTTTTCAATCATCCTAGGACACTCAACCCTAATGTTTTGATACCAACGTGGGCACGGGACATAAGACCACGAGTGACCCCAAGCTAACTTTGTTGGCATATCATTAGAAAACTAAATTAAACTAAAACAATAAATATTGTCCGTAAGATAATCATGAGATAATCTGAAATGATGGGGAAATATACATATACAGTCTGAAAAAACAATCTGAGAAGAGTTTAATAAAAATTGAAGATGAAACTCAAAACTAAAACTCAAACTATCCATGTTTGAAATAGCCCTTTAACTAACTAGAAGTGTTGGTACATGCCCCATCTATGTCAAGAAAAACTGAAACCAAAGACTAAAATAAAAATAAAACATGTCTGAGGTCCTTGACAAATGAGGACTCATCGCTGATGTTTCTCAACTGGAGATCATGAATCGATCTATGCATGATCAAGAAGTTGAGGACCAGAACTTAAATCATGAAATGATGTAGCCCAAAGAATGCGTCAATACTTGAAAGGTACTCAGCATGGAGGATAGATTAAAGATGAATAATAATCATAACTAAACCAAAGCATATACCGCGCAATGATATGATATGAGATCCATATCAAACTGAGAATAGTGAAGATGAAAATAGTGAATGCAATGAACAAGTTCATAACATGTTGATACTAAATACAGAACTAATAACATGGTAAATGCAATAGAATCTAACTGAACTGTGGGAGCTACTAATGACCAATATAAAACTAAATGACCTAAATGTTGAATCCGATGTATACGCCACATCAAGAGGACCCAATATACCTTTCTAGAGGTATAAAGACATGACTAGCGTGATCACAAACATATTTACCATAGAAGGGAATTACAATGTACGGGGCACATAGTTTTGGGACTTATGCGTATATAATTTAGCAATTTATATTTGAAATACTAAAAAAACTGGATAGATCAAATACTGACATGCTAATTGAAAACACAACATGAATGTACAGATATTAAACAATTATAACTGGAGCATGTATAATTGTTTGAAATGAGATAGCGTTTGTAATTAATGAACTTAAAGAACTACATAGCTAGGATTCTGAAATTATGAAGGAGTTTATATTGAGACGTGCCAAAGATCATGATTTACTTATTAGTAATAGTAAAGTAACTAATTCATGATAATTTTTTGAATTCTATAAATCCTATGTCTAGTTGATAATAAGGTTATCAATAATCTTACTGAATTGAGGGACCTAATGGGAGAAAGTAACCCACTATTGAAATCCAACATATGAGGTGATGAATTATACAAAAAAATCTTTTGATTTTGGGGCTAGAATTGATGGAAACTTATTGCGTTCTTAAAAAAGGGTTTGCTCACCTTTTTAACCTCTTTGGGTTCTATGTCTTATTAATTTTGGTGAATGGTCTGACTTGGGTAAGTTTGAGTTATACTTCTAGGCTAAAGTTGACAAAACTAGGTAATTAGGGTTTAAATAATGTAGGTTAGATTTCCAACGCATGGAAAAACCAAAGGAATCCTAGCTTCACTTTTGTTGGGGTCACGACGATCTGTGCTGGTCGGCCATTGTTCGGCAAGTGGGACTGAAACTTTGGGTATCGATCCACGAACTAGAACCATGGCACATGGCCTGGATTACGGCCGGTAGGTACGGCTATGGGTTGACACTTAGAGAAATTTTTGGACTAATTCTAGGGAGAGATAAGGTTACCATCATTGTACCACCAGCACAGACTGTGATTCATCATACGGTCCATGGTGGTGCCGGTCGGGGGCACGTGTAGATTTTGAAATCTGCAATTTGGTCTATCTAGGATACAGGGTATTACAACATCCATGTCAAATTCATTAAAATAAAATAAGGATCGACCCATATTCCCTTGACAGAAGCATGGAATGGAATGAAGAGTTCCTCATGAATTCAAGACTGAGAGATAACTATCGTTTATCATTAGGACAAACATGCATCACTCTATATAACATTGCACTTCATTTAATTCTCGTTTGTTGCGATTGTTGATATATTATTGTGGATATTAAATTATAAGATACAATGGTGGCTTTGATTATTCATGTTAAGGTGAAATTTTTTATGTCTTTTCTGATATTAGTGGTATGGAGTAAACATTGTTAGATTGGGCTAATTGTTTCTTGCAGGTTGTAGTTCAGGAGGTTCCATTGGAGTGGATGACTACTTATGTTCAATATTGTTTTATTTAGTGTTAGTTGTTCTCTTTCTAAGAACTATAATATTTGTTACTAACTCCCTTTCTTCTACATTTGTGTAGGTTACGAATCTGAATCATCTTGATTACTTTTTTTCTCTTCTCTGTGTGAGGCTACAGTTGGAGAGTTTCTGATCTAGTTGCTTGTCATTTCGGCGGACGCCTCCTACTCTTTTAGTATGTTTTTGTTCTATTATAGATACAAAGACATTAAGACCAGTATTTATTACTTAGAGGAATGTACAAGTGACTAGCAGGTTTCAGAGTTATAATTCAGTTATGTTATCCATGGTGTGTTGTTGAGATTATGTTAATTTTTATTTCTGATTTACTTTCCCATTTATCTCTTAATTTGAAATTTAGGCTGACTTGTCTTGGTGGGAAAAAATAAGTGTCATCACATCCATTTTTGATCATGCAGCTCGATCTTTTTACTTTGAAATTAACAATATATTCATGAAAATTAAATATTGGAAGTTTAAATTCTTACCAAAAATGAAAGAAGCAACCAAAGACAAATTATTACAACATATGGAAATACCACTAATTATTTATTTGTATGGTTACCTTATATCTTTTGCCATAACTGATGTTATAGTGTGTTATGAAACTAGCAGATTAAAAGAATAATAGAGTAGAAAAAGAGACATTTTGAATAATTAATTTGTAATGAAGAAAATGATTTCTATTTATAGTGTAAAATTATAACAATTTGACTAACATTTTAGGATGTATTTTTTCATTTTATTCATATGCAAAAAATTGTAGTTTATAGTACTTTTCTTATTGTTTTTTGATATCTAAATATTTTGTTTAAAATATTGAATTAATGTAATCTAATTTAATTTTAAAAATTAGTTAAATTTACTTTTGAAAGTTGTAACATTACAAATAATATGGTACGAAGGAAGTTTTGAATATACTATTGATATATTAGCAATAAATTCAAAAGGCTCATGTAAGTTAAATCCCATTAATTTTTGAATTCTTAAATATAGAATTATATTTACATTTCACATCACCTATAAAGTGGTCTTAGACCTCATTTGTTTCCATTAACATTAAGAGGTTTGAATTTGAATACACATATGAATATTAAGATTTGCATTAAGATTTGAGTGTTCTGATCTGAGTACACATCTAAATATTAAGATGTGGTCTCTAAATCTGAACACTAAATAATAATGTTGTTTGTTTTTAATATTTGAATGTGTAAGTGAAATTGAACATTATATTAATAAAATATTATAAAAAAATTTATTTCAACAAAATATATCACTTTTGATAAAAAAAATGATTTTAAAAAGTTTCAACAATCAAGATTTGGAGTAATATTTTTTCATTCAAAAACCTTGATAAATAAAAATACACCAAAAATATTATTGCAATAAGTGTTCTTGACACATGTCAATTCCCGAATAATATTAATATAAAAAAATACATGAAAAAATTTATGAAAAACTTACCAGTTCAAGAGGGAAATGGTGTTTGATTGAGAAAAGACAGAAAGAAAATTTCTAGTTATGAGATAAAAAGGCACACCTAAAGTAGAGAAGCGATGAGAAATTGCTACGGCTGCCTGATTATTCCACAAACAGGTGATTTCTAGGTTGCCCAATATCAACATCTTACAAAATCTTCCTTACCTAAAGAGCTTGATTAACAGTTGCAACAACAACAGTAAATTCAGTTTCTGCATTTGAGTATGCCATGATACCTTGCTTTTTGAGCATCATGAAAAACATCATGAACTAAGGCTAAAACAATAACTTGAACTGCCTTTTCATGTTATCATCTGACGCAGCCCAATTACTATCAGAACACCCTTGAAACTTGAACTTTTGACTCTTGCCGAACCTAACACCATAGTACAAGTTGCCTTGACATTCCTTATTATTCTTTTTGCTGCTTTCATGTGCATTTCTCTTGCACAATTCAGAAATATAGACAAGACACTACTGCTTTTAGAATGTAGGGTCTCATGGCAGTGAGATAAACGAGACATCCAACCATACTTCTTTAACTTGCCTCGTCAACCTTGTCACTACTATCATCTCTAATCAACTTTTCTTTCTGATACATTGGAGTGTTCATAGGTTTGCAGTCTTCAATATTGAACTTCTTCATTGTGGATTTTACAAATCTACATTCCAAGAAAGTAAGGCAATTCTTCCAAGTCTTTCATTTCGAACACTTTCTTCATATCAACCTTGAATTCATGTATCATTTCAAGGTTATTTCCTGTTATAAGAATATCATCAACATAAAGTGATATAACCACAATACCAGAATATCTTTTTTTGTTTTTATCAAATAGAGTTTATTTGTGTAGGCTTTTCTTAAAATCTAAGCCTCACAATAAATTTTCAATTCAATTGTTTCAAGCCTTTGGAGCTTGTTTTAAACAAAAAAGGGATTTCTTCAGCCTTGAGGTTGCTTCCCATAATTTTCCTCCCATAGAAAACCATTTAAAAAGCTGACTTGACATCTAATTGGAAGATTTTTCAACCTTTTTGACCAGCAATAACTAGTAACCTCTTTATAGTATCAAGCCTAGCAACTGGAGAAAAGGTTTCTGAATAATAAATTCCAAATATATATGAGTTAAATTTCACAACAAGTCTTTTTTTGAGGTTGTTAACAAATCCATCAACATTCAATTTCGTGCGTAAACCCACTTCACACCAATGATATTCCTATATTGTGATTTTTCCACAAGTTGTCATGTCTCGCTCTTCTCAATCATTGCAAAATCCTCTTACAATGCAGATTTCTACTTGGTATATGACATTGCTTCTTCAAATCTAGAAGGTTCTAAATGGCCACATTGCATCTACGGTATATGTCAAAGAGCAACCTTGTTCCTCTCAAAAGTTGATCATCAAGGTTCTCATTTTCATATAGTAGATTTCTATTGATATTCTTCTGGTAACTTCTTCCCAGTCCCATTTCTCATTCACCATATAAAAATACACGTATGCTTACCATAATTTTTCCTATATAAGGCTGAAAATCTATAAGCCCTAGAGATTGTACTATGATCAATGGAGACTCCAGATTCAACCGAAGATTATTAAGTTCTGTAAGGACAACTTATATCCGTGCCATCCCTCAAAAGGTGTCTTTTGTTGGCAATATGTTCAGCAAAAAAAAAACAGTCTTGTTAGCTACTCTTTCCCAAAAAAAATTTTGTAAGCCGTTATCATATAATAAGCATCTCGACATGTCCATTATCGATCAGTTCTTCCTTTCACTAACACAATTTTGCTGTGGAATATATAACAGTAAGTTGATGTTCAATTCCTGAATTTTCATAAAACTTTTAAAATCAATCTGATGTGTACTCGGTATCATTATCTGATCTGACCATTTGAATCCAGCAACCACTTTAATTGTCTACCAAGGCTTTGAATATCGAGAACACTTCAGTTACTTCATATTTGAGCTTCAGAAAATAAATTCAACACAATCATTTCATATCATTAATGAATGGTATAAAATATTTTCTTCCTTTAAGAGAGCAGTCCTATATGGTCCACAAAAATCAGTATGGACTAATTAAATCTTCACTGATGCTCTCCAATCTGCCTTGGAAGAAGGCATCCTACGTTACTTTCCCAATTGACATGTGCTGCAAGTTGCGTGTTCATCCTCCATAAGTGGTAGTCCTCGATGATATCTTTCTTCAGTATGTAGAAGAGTGGCCTGTGATGGAAATGTCCTAGTCTCTTGTTCGATATATTAGTTGTTATCTCTTGGATCGCATATGCGGCCAATTATTCCTCCATTGAATCAAAGGAAAATCTTTGTCCTCTAATTTTAACTTGACAGATTTTTTGGCCCTTTGAATCAAAGATCACACACTTCATGTCCTCAAACGTAAGATTATTACAATTCTCAAAAAGTTTCCCTATGCTTATCAAATTTTGATCAAATTCAGGAACATAAAGTATATATGAGATTAACTTTGTACCTGATTAGCTTTCAGTAGCTATTGTACCTTTCCCTTTGGCTTGAAGGTAATCTCCATTCTCAAATCTGACTTTAGAGATCGCAGATCTGTCTAATCTCATAAAACTTCTCATGATGAGTCATATGATTTGTACAACCACTATCAATTAACCATCTTTCACTTGAACTTCTACTTGCAAAACAAGTGGCCATAAATAATTTATATTCTTCTTGTTCGTTTGCAATTTCAGCTCTATTTAATTGTTTTGGTGTTTTTTCTTTGCAAATAATCTCAGCATGAAAAACTTTATGAATGTTTCTGCATCTCATATTAGTTTTTTTCCAGCATTTGAAGTGTGCATGTATTCCTCTTCCCACAATACTGACATGGTGGATATTTTCCACCTTTGTTGTCATTGCTAGAATTGCTATCAGTTGTAGTAGCTTATGTTAACGTAGCATGGCTCTTCTTTTAAGTTATGCTTTCTACCTTTGCCACCAGCATTGAATTGATGCCTTGCTTACACAACTCCTTTAACAATCCCCTTGTTCTTCAACATTCTTGTTTGTTCCTGATCTCGCAAAGAGTTTTAATATCCCTCCAAAGTAATGTTTGATAGATTTTTTTGTATATTTGAGTGAAGAAATTATTTCTTCAAACTTCTCAGATAAAGTAACAAGAATTTTTTGCACAATCCTTGTATCGGAAAGTTAAGCACCAAGTAAGATTACCTTATTGGCCTCACTAATAAGTTTATCTAAGTACTCTTTAATTGTCTCAGATTCCTTAATTTTTTGCATTTCAAAATTACCTCACTGTGTTTAAGACCTTTATGCCTCAAATTCTTTCATCTCCATAATACAAATTTATATACAAGTCCCATATTTCCTTAGACGAATCAAGTGTCATGATTCTAGAAAAAATAGTAGGAGATACTGCGGCATACTGTGGCGGAACAAGAATTTTGAATACGGAGATTCAAAAGCTAAAAAAATAGAAACACAAAGTAGCCAAAGGGGTTTGACATCTAATATATATACCAAAAAATTATTTTAACTGTGTATAAATCATATATTTTTTCACCGAAGGGGTTCGGATGAACCCCTCATTATAAGGTGGTTTCGCCACTAGAGAAATAGAGCAATGCCTTCGCCTTCGACTTCCTGGTTTTCTTCTCTTTGTAAGTTTTATTTTATGCCATTGTAGGATTTCCTGGTAAAGGAATGACTTCATAATCTTCTTCTTGTGCCTTCTAGAGATCACATGCATCCGGGTTTTCACCCTAACATCTCAAACCTCATAGTTTTCTCCATCAAAAGATTACGAAGTCTTGTGCTGCCATTGTGAAACCTTACTTTGTAGAATCCCTAAAGTTAATGAGCATAAATTCTTGTGGATATGATTGAATGGTGTCCTTATTATTCAATGAAATGCAAAAAGCAAAAGAAATAGTATGATGTATTCATAACTATCTTCTCTTCAACTAAAACAATGGCTTCTTGCTTTTCTAAAGAAATGTTTATTGATATGATGCTTTGTTTAATGTTGATACTTCATTTTCATTGTCTATACATCCAAACATTCAATTAGACATATAAGTGGGCATATATCATGATTAAAAATGTTTGGTTTTCCTTCTTTGTTGTGAGCAATGGTAGACAATGGTGCTAATTTTATCAACAATATGAAGTTACCGAGTATCTACTGTACCATTGCTCACAAGAAAGAAGGAAACACCGACATTTTTAATCATGATGTATGGCCACTTATATGTATGAATAAATGATTGGATGTATATACAATTAAAGTGAAGTATCAACATTATACAACGCATCATATCAATAAACAGTTTTAGAAAAGCAACAAAACATTGTTTTAGTTGTAGACAAGATAGTTATGAATACATCATACTATTCTAGCATAGTAACAAGAATTTAAGATCATTCTCTTTAGGGCTTCTGCTAAGTAAGGTTTTACAATGACAGCACAGTCTTTTAGGACTTCGTGATCTTTTGATGGAGAAACTACCAGGTTTGGGCTGTAAGGATGGAAGCCTACATAGGATGCATGTGCTCCTTGACAGGCAGTAGAGGAGGATTATGAAGTTCATACCTTACCAGGAAATCCTACAACGACTCTGTTTAAAATAGATAAAGAGATATAAACAAGGAAGTCGAAGGCGAAGGCATGTCTCTATGCAGCCATGGTGGAGCCATCTTACAATGAAGGGGTTCATCAGAACCCCCTTCAGCAGAAAATTTATATGATTTATACAGGGCTAAAATTATTTTTAGGTATATAGAGTAGATGTCAAACTCCTTTGTCTATTTTGTGTGTTTATCTTTTTAGATTTTGAATCCCCTTATTAAAAATTCTGATTCTGTCGTTATAATCTGCAGTATCTCCTACTATATTTTCCGCAATCATGACATTTAAATCACCTAAGGAAATATAGGACCTTCTAAAAATGGAATATTATGAAGATGAAATAGTTTGAGGCATTATTGTGTTAAACCTGGTGTGGGTGATGACAGAGATTGCGTACCATCAAGAGGGAAAGTCACAATAGCTATTGGAAGCAACTCAAGTACAAGGTTAATCTCAGATGTACTTTATGTTCTTGAACTTGATCAAAATTTGTTGAGCATCGAGCAAATTTTGGAGAACTGTTTAAGCTTACCTTTGAGACAATAAGTGTCTGATCTTTGATTCAAAGGGCCAACAAATCTATCAAGTGAAAATGAGAAGAAAGAGCTTTTTCTCTCAATGGAGGGAAAATTGGTTGCCTATCCGAGCCAAGAGATGACAACTAATATATGGAACAAGAGACTCCAAGATTTTTATGATAGGGCACTCTTGTACATGCTAAAGAAAGATATGGTTCGAGGACTACCACTTATGGAGGATGAACACGCAGCTTGCAATGCATTTCAATTGGGAAAGAAAAGTAGGATGCGTTTTGCCAAGGAAACCTGGAGAGCATTAGTGAAGCTTCAATTAGTCCATACTGATTTTTTTGTTCACCACATACCACTTCTCTCTTCACGGAAGTAAATATTTTATAGCATTCACTGATGATATGACACAATTGTGTTGGATTTATCAAATGGTTGCAGGATTCAAATGATTAGATTCGATATTGGTACCGACTACACATCTGATCGATTTGGAAAATTTTTGTTAAAATGTAGGAATTAAGCATCAAATAACTTTTCGATATACTCCACATCAATGTGGTGTCAGTGAATTGATTAACAGATCGATAATGGAGATGTTGAGAGGCTTATTATATGAGAAGGTCTTGTGTTAAAGAACCTAACACTGTTGTATTTTTGTTGAACAGGTTTCCTACAAAAGCCATGAAGGAAAATACACATTTTGAGGCATGGCACAGGTATAAGCCGTCCTTATAAAACATAATAATATTTGGTTGTTTGTGTTTCTCTAATATTCAACGGGTTAAGAGGGACAAGTTAGATAAGAAAGTTATTTTGGAGTCTTTGTTGTTTATACTACAATCTTCAAAGCTTACACAAGTTTTTAGTTTCAAACAAAAAAAATTTTTGTTAAGCAGAGATGTATTTTTTTATGGAGAATGAGCAATGGAATTGGGAAGAATTTAACTAGAAGCACAAGAAATCTACAAGATTCAGATAAGAATATTGATTATCAACCTGTGAGAGGGACAAGGTCGCTCTCTGATATAAACTAGCGATGCAATGTGGCCATTTTAGAGCCTTCTTGATTTTAAGATGCCGTTTCATATCCCATCTTGAAATCTACAATGGAGGAGGAGCTTGCAATGATTGATAAGAGGGATACATGGCAACTTGTCGAAAAACCACAACATAGGAAGATCATTGGTGTGAAATGGGTTTATCGCACGAAATTGAATGCTGATGGATCTTTAAAAAGCTCAAGGCAACACTTGTTTTGAAAGGTCACTCACAAACTTTTGGAGTTGATTTTTCAGAAACCTTTGATCCAATTACTAGGCTTGATACTCTAAGGTCTCTACTAGTTATTCCTACTAAAAAAGGTTGCAAAATCTTTTAATTAGATGTCAAGTACGCTTTTTTAAATGGCTTTGTACATGTGCAAATATATGTAGAGAAACCTCAAGGTTTTTTCTGTAAAGTGACATGACGACAAAGTGTATCTATTGAAGCCCTTTATGGTTTAAAACAAGCTCCAAGGTCTTGGTATATTCGAATTGGTTCTATTTGTTAAGAAAAGAAATTATGTTATTGTGGTTATATATAACTAACTTTATGTTGATGATCTTCTTGTAACAGGAAACAACCTTGAAATGATAGATGAATTCAACGAATAGATGAAGAAAGTGTTCGAAATGACATACTTGGGAATAATGTCTTACTCTCATTGAAAGAATATTTTTAAAAAGAAATATATAAGGGAGATAATGAAGAATTTCAAACTTGAAGATTGCAAACCTATGAACACTCCAATGAATTAGAAAGAAAAGCTCATTAAAGATGATGGTAGTGACAAGGTAGACGAAGCAAGTTATAGAAGTATGGTTGGATGTCTCATGTATCTAACTACCAGGTTGACGAAGCAAGTTATACAAGTATGGTTGGATGTCTCATGTATATAACTACCATGACCTAAATTAACGCTAGATGATGACGTATAGAAAAATAATGTTGAGTAAGAGAACACAAGAATAAATTGCTTATGTTTAGACGTTTTCAGTTTTCTAGTGTAATTAAAACTCTGTTATCTACTTTTAAGGCTTAGTTCCTCAATTTCAGCAAGTAGTAACTTAGTTTTAGCAGATATTTTTGCATTAATTTACATCATCTTAGTTCAGCTAAGATGTATTTATTGCGTCTCAAATTAATCAATAAAACCACTTTTCCTTTTTCGTCTTTAAACAACTCTTATTCTCTTCTATTAAACACTGACAACATGTGTTAAGCCTACTATAATATCATGTGTATTTTTACACATTTTTCCCACACGGTACATTTTGTGTAGTGAAGCATACTTGTACCTATATTATCTCATAATATAGGGTATGATGCTCCTTCTCCTCTTGCTCATGGCTAGCTTTGATTGCTAATAGCTATTGGATTTGAGTGTCCTAATACTCCGAGGGAAAAGCCATGAAGACCATTTATTGCTTTTATTCTTGAGACTTTTTACGTAGTGTATGGGTTATGCCCCAACAACTCCTATGTTGTTTTAAAAGTGCTTGTCACGACATAATTATGATTCTCCACTTATGTTAAAATTCTCCTTTATGATTTGAGACGACTTAATTAAACCCTCTTATTGAATATTCTGTTGTGTTGCATCTAAGGCAAGCTGCTTGTGTAGGGCCTCTCGGGGTCCTATATACAAGGTGTCGTCTAGGGTTTACTTTGGATAGTGACATTATTTACTATCACGCTGTGAAAGGTAACCAATTTGCCCTTTGTCTTTGGAAGAATAGAGTTAGCAATTATATTACCACCTCAAAAGCTTTTGCAAAATCAAAAATTGAAGCTTTCCTTCCATTCATCTCCTAATAAACAAAGGCTTTATGAAATCATCAAAGCTACAAAAAAAAATTTCAATATGAAAATTTAAACTCATCCACATCATGGGCCTTCATACCTACCCATTTGGTGTCTTGTACATATTATATATTTATCTTTCTCTTTTTTAAAGTGACCCAATGTTCCATGACCGTATAAATTCATATTAGGAAATTTAATTACAAATTTACCACTACTTCCCCTTGCTCATGGCCTCAACTAATGACATGACCTTAGTCCACCATAATCCACCAAAGCCACTAGAGAGATTTTAAGCTAAAGAAGATGTAAAAGATATGTAAATATATTAGCAGTACTTGAACAATTGTAGAGTCTAGGACTTATTTACTAGAAAAGCAAGAAATATTATAATAAATGATAAAAAGAAACCATCCCTAGAATATGGGTACACACAATATACTAACACAAGACAACTCACAAGATTTATAGAATATTTGACACTATGGAGCTAGAAACAGTGAGATATGCAATAGTATAATAACACAAGATATCACCAATTAGTCAAGAAATATATTTGAAATAAATCAAATATAAGAAAAAATTTAAACATAGGGGTTATGAAGACGAGTCTCAATACTAGTAGAAAATAGATCATTGTATTTATGAAATAAAATTATGAATAGTTGCTAATCAAATGTAAAAATATAATAAAAATTCGAAAGGTTAATGGTTGGTCGACAATATTGTGTAAGAAATAAAAATATTGCAAGAGCTCAATAAAAACCTCTTTTGTGTAGCAAATGTTGAAAAAACAAGAAACATGATACTTCATTGTTGCCATAAGTCACCTTAGGTTTTCTGAAAGTCTCCAAAAGACAATATTTCAGTTTTATCAGAACCTTGTTTTGGGTCGAAAGATTACCTAAAAATAGAGTAGACATAGTAAAAAAGACCGTAAAGAATAATGAAAGGGAAGCCCAAACAGTGCGGGTCATAGGAGATATAATGAAGGTCATTCGAAGAAGAAGAAGAAGAAAAAGAAGAAGAAAAAGAAGAAGAAGAAGAAGAAGAAGAAGAAGAAGAAGAAGAAGAAGAAGAAGAAGAAGAAGAAGGAAGGAAGGAAGGAAGGAAGGAAGGAAGGAAGGAAGGAAGGAAGAAGAAGAAGAAGAAGAAGAAGAAGAATTTAAGTAGTAAATTTAGCTATAGTTACTAACAAAAGATGTGATTCTTTAACAGTTCTATGTATACCAATCTCTGTAATATAGCATTCAGATACTTTCTTAAGAATATTTTTCTATGATAAGAAGTCTATGTGTTAGAGACATATATTTATCACTTGTCACTTCTTATTCCTCTAGAACAATACTATTAAAGTTGAGTGGTTTTTACTCATACACTAACATGTATGTTTATTTTTAGATCCTTAGTAGCTAAAACAAAGTAAATATACTTCCATATAGGAAATAATGAAAAACATTTCTAAAAAAAACAGTTATGAAAAAACATAATTACAAATAACTCACAAACTTTCCTTACAAGTACAATTATTGTTCAAGGATATTAAAATGAATTATCTCTATATTCAAAACAAATATCAGGTTAAATAATGTTTAGGCAGAGTTATGAATATTTATCTTATAGAAACTCTCGAATCTATTTAGGTGATCGATACTTACAATGAGATAACTTAAATGAGACATTTTTACATGGAATAGCTGAATATAGTATCAAAGACAACAGATCTAGGGAGAAATCACCTTGGACGGTTGAATCAAAACTGACAATGTGAAGAGGAAATCAACATCGAGAGGGTTCCGCATATCTTTACAGAGAAAGATAGAGAAACTGGAATATGTTTTGATCAAATATTTAGTTGCATTCTTTTGGGCTAGGTATTTTTTGGGCCTGAACACTATTTTACCCTGCTTTAATTGTGGACTGGAATATTTGGACCCATTTTTGTTACTTTCTTTTATTGTTTTGTTTAATCATTAATTTTAGGATTTTCAAAATAGCAATATTTTAGCGTTTAGTGGAGCATCACTTTCATTATTTATATAAAATGCCATATTTTAGTTTGATATGGAATTTTATTGATATTTATTGTTAATTTGAAAAGACCAAAAATATTAATTAGAGAAAATCATTAAACAAAAAATTCAAACAAGATAAAAAAGATTTTAATTTGATAAAATACAATTAATTAATAACAGAATTGAGAAAATCAAGGAAATTAATATTTCAAATAAGGTAATATTTTAATTTAAACCAACAAAGTTACTTTGCCATAATTACTAATTATAACTTTAGTATAACATTAAGTAGGACTAATTTTATTTTCCAGTACTGTTCAGTCTTTTCGTTTTTTATTTTTAGGATTATAATTTTCAAAATTTCCTTCCTATTATACGTGTTTGGTTCCATAATCGACATGACTTTTTTCTCCCTTATTTCTCAAATTTGCAATTTAAATTTTGAACACTTCATTAGAAACACTCAATTGATATCGAATTGAAGTTGATTGATTTAAGATTTCGCTGGCAGTGAAGAAGATTGTAGGATGAAAAAAACAAAAAATAAATAAAAAAATTGTTGGCGAACAAAGTGAGATTGAAATGCAAAGTGAGCACAAAAAATCTAAATTTGTTGGCACGCATTTAAAATTAATATAAAATAAATAAAGAAATATCAAAACTTGTTAGCATAGAAAGTGAAAATGAAATACAAAAGGATATTGAAATACAAAGTGAACACAAAATAAAATACAAAACTTGTTTGTGTAAAAGTGAGAATGAAATATATAATGATATTGAAATACAAAGTGAGCAAAAAAAATTGAAAATTTGTTGGCATAGAAAGTGAGAATGAATATAAAGCTATTTTTTGATACAAATCTCTTAAATTAAACTAGAGATTTATTGAACAATTCGGAAGAACCTTAAAGAAAGAGGAGTTATATGAAAACATGAAAAGTGGGGGAAGAGAACTTGAAATATGGAGAAAGAAGGTTAATGAGTAGTGGTTTAATAATTTTTTTCTTTTTAAAAGTTTTTTTGTTTTAGAATTTGGTCTAATGTAGTGATAAATAAAATAAAATTTAAATAATTAAATTTGAATACAAAATATTTTCTAAAATATTGTTATTATGAAAATTTGAATAAATATTTTAAAATGTTGTTGTTTTAACTAATTATGTTGTGTATTAAGACTTAATTTCTAATTTTTTCTTAATTTTAATGCACATAAAGTTGGTCCATGAACCAAATTTAATATCTAAATTACCTCAAATATATATCATGAGATTATTATAAGAAATTCTATATACCCAATAATCTATTTTCAAGAGTACATTACACGCACATTACAAAGTCCATAATATATATGGATTGAATTTGTGTCTAACCATCAGTACACCGCAATTTTATGGTTGATAATGATTTGCAAGAAATATTTACATAAGTGAAGATACATCATGTTATCATGTTTATCGATTTCGATAGATACAAAATTAAGAAGCATTATTACCTTAAGGTTGTTATCACCATTGAAAAACCTAGCAGTGCGTGATGTATTTTTCAATTGTATTTTTCTTAAAATATGAGTATCCTTCAGTATCAACTACCATTATTCCAACATTTTATAGAAAATCTTCAGTACTCTAATTACTCCTTTTTGGTATAGTTATGCATTTTGTCTTATTCAATATATATATACATATATACATACATACATATATATATATATATATATATATATATATATATATATATATATATATATATATATATATATATATATATATATATATATATATATATATATATATATCATGCATATTTTTCAATATTTTACAAAGTGAAAAGAAAAGATGATAAATTTCCGTAACATAGTGGTCAATGAACTACTAAAAGAAGTAACTATGTATTTAAAATGACTCTAATTAGTAAATCTTATCTATGAGAAAATGTTCCAATTTAGTAATATTTATTGATTGCATTATGGTTCATCAAAATATTTGGTGATTCATTAATGCACTATTACGTTAATGAACAAATTTAAAAAGGATCCAACACATAATATTAGTAAATTTGGAACAGTTTGTATGCCACAATTAATATGGAGCATTTATAATATTAAAGAAATCTTAAATAAGATGTTAAAAGAAGTTTTAAAAGGGAAAGAATTCACACAATTATGGGTGAATATCAATGGAAAATATTTTTAAAATGATTAATTTATTGTTTCTCTAAGAAAGATACGTTAGAAAGAATTGAATACTATGAAATATGAAAAATTATAAATAACTATCTATTTTTGTGCTTAATAAGATTTGAGAAATTTAAAATTAAACTAATTAGTAAATTGATCTGCCCTTCTTGCAATTATAAGAAAAGTAATTTTTATTAAGTAAAAAAGATATAAGTCCTCAAGTCCCAGTTTATCCTTTAGCTGAAACCATACATCTATTTCAACATTTATGTTGTCACTTTATTATTCCTTTTTAGTTTTTCCTCACTCATTCACTAGAAAATGACAGTTTTGTTTTCTTTATTTTCCAATAATAAAAATAAACGAAGAGACTCAAAAGTATAGCAAATGTACGTAATAATGAGGCTCAAATCATTAATGAGGTCTAAAATTAATAATATTAATTGACTTATGTTTTATGCATTTGTTAACACAAAATATTTTTAATGATTGTCTTGTCATAAGTATCGAAAAGTTGATATGGGTACCACGAATTAAAAAATATTCAGAGAAAAATTGAAGCATTCTTTGTCCAAACATCAAGTTGTATTGTATATTCCAAAAAATTTCTTAAAGTAAAGGACCAACACATAGCTAAGAAACTAATGTGCCAAAAGAAGAAGTCTCAGATGATTTCCTATCTATTAATCAATGTTTATACATAATGTAAACCAAGTTTGAAAATTGTCATATGTAATGCAGAAAAAAAGTACAAAGAATGAATCAAGAGTATAATTTATAATGAGAAATTCTGTATAATTAAATTATTAGTGTATGTGATTGAAAATTCAAGCATAAATATCTGTCCATACACAGCCACATAGTAACCACCTTCATGCCCTTCACCGTATTTACTCTGATCATTCATAAGAAAATAAATAAATAAAGAAATACAATATGATTACAATTCAAAGAATACATGGATATTGAAAGCCTGAAAACTTATTTTTATTCACTTGTTGAAGAAAAGAGATGATGAAGATATGAAACGGTTAGAACAACGTGGTTTAATCTTTGTGTTCAACTATTAACTAACTCTATAGTTTGAGTCTCCATATAATTGATCTACTAAAAATCGATTGTATTGCTTTGTCTTGTACTAACTGAAGTCGACTAGGATAGGTTATAATTATGGTGGTAGTAGTCAACCGCTACACTTGTAAATTGTATGAGTGTATTGTAGTAGAATTTAAAACGTATCAATCCTAGGATTGTACAATTCATTCCTATCTAAAGAGCATGTACTCGAAAGTTTTTCATCATCGGTATATCGTTAATTTATCTTATTTTTTAACATAACGCATGGTATCAAAGCATATCAATTATTTCTCTCTCTAAGTATTGAATCGAAAATAAAAAATGACAATATTTTTCAAACTGCAGTGACCTCCTCTACCAATACTTTGTACACCTCCTCACTTGCCAACTCATTGTATCTTATTCCATAAAACTTAAGCCTAGAAACTATCTTATATGGTGGACACAAATAATGCTGTTGATTAAGGTGATGATATTAAACTATCTAATCATAAATAAAGAACCAACTAAAGTAGTTGTTACACTACAAAGATTGTTGAGAATGTCGTGGATGTTAAGAAATATGTAAAAGATAGTGGCAACATTGATGGCTGGGATGAGAAAGATCTGTTTCTTAGGCGTTGGACTCATGCAATTTGAATAAAGAAAGAATGTACATGATTGCGCGATGCTCAACTGCTTGGAAGAAACTCATCTTCAAGCTGTCTCATGTTAACATACCCCACAAAGTGTTAGTCGAGGAACATAAAAGATTGATTACTGCATTAAAGAACTCAAAGGCATATATGATGGCATTGTAACAATACACAAACATGTGGATAAAGATGGTTAAATAATCAATTTTTCTAGACGTTTAGGACTTAATTACTTAAGATTGTCATGATTGGTAAGGCATTGTATCTCAATCTTAATCAATATGTTAATGCTCTTAGAGGTTTTGATATGAGAAAGGATGAAGAAGAGGTGCCACAACAGAATCATAACATGAAATTTTCTACTTAAGAGGATAAGAGAAAAGAAAACTACTCAGAAAAGAGGAACAACAACTTCAAATCCAGAGTGAAGAAGCTTCGAGCCTGCTCAAGAAGGAATGAGTTTTTAGACCAACCAATACGGATTAGGTTCTAAGAACAATCAATGTTTCTAAAACGAAAACAAGGAAAGGAACATAGTGAGTCATGTAAACATGCCAAACCACATGATTTTTGGAAGTCAAGTTAGTAGACTTGCCAAATTAAGATTAGGAAATTTAGTGAAATTTCCAAATTGAGTTAGGAAGGTCATGCCATGAGAGTAACATACATCATTATAAATATAGTATTGTATGCAACACAAAACATCTTCATATAGCATATATCATAGCACATAACATATAACACATAGATCCTTTCATATCATTCATTCATATGCCATGAGACCTTGGAATCATGGACTTGGCATATAGACTTTCCAAAATGAGGGCTCAACACATGGGACCTCAACTAGGGAGTGTTCATTAGCAAACACAGAGTCTGCTTCATTCATTCATACATACTTCATTTCATTTCATTTCATTCACAGGCCAGTGTGAACACCAGCTATACCTAGGGTATAGTTTATGACTTACATCCGGTTTGTTGTTCAATCATCAGGAATAACATAATGTCATTACCTTAGTCTATCTCACCTATTTATTATCCTATCGTAACAACTTTGGTATCATTCATTTCATTATGTGCTTCATTTGAGGCTGGCCTCATTTTTTTATTGGGAACTTTAAGTTTAACCGAAATAGATCATGTGAGCATCATGAAATCCAGTGTCTCCCGCACACCAAAAAAATGTGGTATCTCCGGCCAAACTGAACGAAAAGCATGCTAGAGTACATGGGAATTTAACCCCGCCAGATCCCTATATTTTAAGAATAGGTTCAAAGACTAGGAAATGTATGGAGACCATATCCGGCAAGCCGGACAGTCTCATCTCATGAGAGTTACATGAACCTTCCGAAAGAAGGCATCACCGCTCATAGCTAGCCTATCGGTGCTAAGTATAAAGTTCCTTTACATTTAACTCATACATCATGCAAGCTAGCTTCTAGTATGAGGATAACATAGCTCATTAGATGATTTCAAATCTCATCATTAGTATTATGTGTCTTAAGCTCAGTACTTTCATTAGAGTGTTTATAGAGATTGGTATCTTCGGTATCTTACACTCTCATTTGTGAGTACGTATTGGTAACATTTACTTAGGCTCATTTGAATTTTTTCTCATCATATACATTAACCTGATATCACGTTGTCACCACATTCTTCATTATTATCACCATTACTTTTCATAGTTACTCACCTCTTAATACCTTAATGTTCATTTCATCATTCCATAGTTAATCTTATCATATGCCGGTACACTTGGCCACTCAGTGTATCTTATACTCATACTTACCTTCCTAGCATTTATCATTTCATTACATACATCTTAGGTTCATTTATTTTTCGAACGTATGTTAAGGCTTATGTGTCTATCTATACATACAAACCATGGGGCTTCATTCATAGTTCGCTAAGTGATACTTACTTTCCTAAGATTATGTAGTACAAGACCTATGTATCTTATATATATGCCTAGATCATGACTTTTGATCTAAGTAGATGGAATTATTCTTAGACATTTTACTCACGTATGACTTATGAATCAATACAGAAGTTTGAGCAAGGGAACCCGAATCTTGAATCACTTGGATACCATTTATATTTTTCATTGATTTTATTTCTAATATTCCTAACATTAGAACTCTAAATTAAATCTCAACATTTACATTGAAGTAGTAATTTTCTATTTTAATTTTAATCTTAGTTAACGGAAGGTTTGGGGGTTCGAACCCCCACAGTCCTTTTTTAATTTTTGTTGGTCTCTTGTTCACCATTGTAGCCTTAACCAAGAGGTTGTGGATTCAAACCCCTAGATCCTCTTTGATTGATGCTTGGGAGGTTGTGGGTTCGAATCCCACGCCTCCCATTTATTTGATTAATTAATTTTGTCTTCATTCACCTCCACTTCGCTAGTTCGAATCCCCTTAGCACCACTTCCCTGTCCTTATTTAGCAAAATCATTAGCTAGGATCGAATCTCCTTAGTCCCATTTCCCTTTTCTTTTTCGCGAAAGAAGTAGCTAGGATCGAATCTCCTTATCCCCATTTCCCTCTTCTTTTTTCGCAAAAGCACTCTGGATTGCCCTAATCCGAGTTACTCCTTTAATTATATTAATTAATTAATTAATTTATTAATTCCTCATGGAAATTACAATAATACAATTGGCTTCGAAATGACCATTTTACCCATGGAACCTCAAAACTTAATATTTACTCTTTTATGTCCGGAGAAGAATCCTTCGATTAAATCTTCATTTTTGCGAGCCTTACTTGGTTGGTTTTAACATTTCCAAGCTAAAACAATTCCTCAAGTTAGTGTACTTGGTCGTGGTAAGGGTTCTTTGGTCTGGTTGTACGCGTATCAATCTGTGTGAACCTTGGTTTAATCGCAAGCATTCTTGACACCCTAATCCTTGATCCTATTCCTTTTTAGGGTTGTTACATTATCCCCCCCTTGGGAAGATTCGTCCCCGAATGACACTACCACTTCATATCATAATGTCAGTCACATCATAATAAAATCACTATGCACATTCAACCAATAGCAACAAAATAAGGAGAGATAAGGAAACAACGACTTAAGAGTAGGAAGTCTAACCTCAAGAGCTTAAAAGATGAGGGTAGTTGAATTTCATGTCGGCCTCAGCCTACAACGTAGCACCCACAACAAGATGATTTCACCACAATACCTTCACTGTGGCAATCTCATTGTTCCTCAGCCTCTTGACGTGTCTGTCTAAGATCTCAACAGGTACCTCCTCATAAGACAAGTCTTCACCAACCCCGAACCTTCAACATGTAGGATTGATGAACAGATCGGATGAACAGAATCTAGCTCCGCAAGCAATGCTAACTCATAGGCCACCTCACCCACACGCTGTAGGATCTCATATAGCCCAACATACCTCAGACTCAGCTTCCCTTTTCTACCAAATCTCTTCACCCCTTTCATAGGTGATATCTTAAAGTAAACCTGGTCACCTACATCAAACTCTAATGGACATTTTCTGTTATCATCATATGACATCTGCTTAATGTATGCAGTAGACAACCTGTCCCTAATCACTCTGACCTTTTCTAAGGCCTCATGAATGATCTCTGGACCCAAATGGATGACTCTCCAACCTCGAACAACAAAACTAGAGATCTACACCTCCTACAATATAGCGCCCAAACGGTGCCATCCCAAGGTTGGAGTAATAGATATTACTATACGAAAACTCTATCAAAGGAAAATGGTAAAACCAGTTACCTCTAAAGTCAATTACACACTCTCTTAGAATGGTGCGCTCTGCCTGCCAATCTGTCTGAGGATGAAAGGCAGTGCTAAGATTCACATGTGTCAGCAAGCTCTTCTAGAATGAGCTCCAGAAATGTGAAGTAAACTGAGCTCTTCTATCTAAAAGAATAGACAAGGGAATCTCACATAATCCTCTGCTATGTAAGTAGACCTCACAGGGATAAAGTGGGCAGACTTAGTTAATCTGTCCACTTTAAATCATATGGAGTCGTGCTGCCTCCTAGTCCTCGGAAAACACACCACGGAGTCCATCTTAATGTCCTCCCACTTCCAAGTCGGGACCTCAATAATCTGAGTTCGACCACCAGGATTAAGATGCTCTTCCTTAACCTACTGACAAATAGGACACTTGGCTATGTATTTTGCAATGTCCTTCTTTATACCAGCCCATTAATAAATTTTATTAATATCATGATACATCTTGGTGTAACCTGTATGTATGGAATATCTTGAGCCATGGGCCTCTGCAATAATGCTGGTCCAGAAATCATCCAAATCTGGTACACAGAGCCTGTCCTAATACGTAAGTATACCATCACCTTCCAAAGCGAAAGACTCATTCATCTTCGTCACTACTGAATCCTTTAGCTCCATCAACACAGGATCTAGATGTTGACCATGATTGACTTCAACTACCAAAGATGATTAAGAAATAGGATGAACTGAAACATCCTCAGTACTAGAGTCAACCAACCGCACACCTAGTCTTGCCAGTCTGTTTACATCTTTCACCAGCTCCTTCTTCTCATCCTCAAAGTGGGCTGTACTTTCCATGCTCATCCTGCTCAAAGCATCAGCTATAATATTAGCCTTACCTAGATTGTAGTGCACATTCATGTCATAATCCTTCAATAGATGCAACCATCTTTGATGACGTAGATTCAACTCCCACTGTGTGAACACGTATTGGAGACTCTTATGGCTGTGACACTCTACATGCACTCCAGATAGTGCTCTTACAACTCTACTGCAAACACCACAGCTTCCAACTACAGTTCATGAGTGTGATAATTCTTCTCCTGAACCTTGAGTTGTCTAGAAGCATAGGCTATTACCTTACCAGCCTGCATAATAACACAACCCAGACAAACCCTAGATGCATCACAATAAACCGTGTAATATTTACCACACTTAGGCAATATAAGCACCGGGGCTGAAGTGAGTCTATCCTTGATCCTCTTGAAACTCTTCTCACAAGTATGCGTCCATTCAAACATGGCTCTATTCTTCGTCAAAGCTGTCAGTGGGGCAGCAATGGATTAAAAGCCCTCTACAAACCTGCGGCAGTAACCAGCCAATCCATGAAAGCTATGGATGTCAGTGGGAGTAAGGGTCTTTGGCCTGTTCTTAATAACTTCAATCTTCCTAGGTCCACCTCTACACCATGATCGGACACAACATAACCAGGAAGGTCACTGATCTCAACCAGAATTAACAATTTCTTAATTTGGCATACAATTGATGTTGTCTAAGTACCTGCAAGGTTAGTCTCAAATGTTGATCATGCTCTCCCTTGGTCGTAGAGTAGATGAGAATGTCATAAATGAATACTATCATGAAACATTCAAGGTATTCACAGAAGACCCTATTCATGAGATCCATAAATGCAGCAGGTGCATTCGTGAAACCAAATGACATGACTAGAAACTCATAGTGACCATAGCGGGTAAGAAAGGTTGTCTCTGTGATATCTCCATCCCTAACCCTAAGCTGATGATACCCTGAACGAAGATCAATCTTAGAGAAGAAACTAGAGCCTTGAAGCTGATCAAAAAAATCAACTATCGTGGGGAGTGGATACTTGTTTATGATAGTGACATTGTTGAGCTGCCGATAATCGATACACATTCTAAGGGTTCCATCTTTCTTATTTACAAACAACATTGGAACGCCCCAAGGGAATATGGTCGGCTGAATGAATCCCTTATCAATGAGATATTTTAACTACAACTTCAACTCTTTGAGTTCTACTGGAGCCATTCCATAAGGAGGAACTAAGATTTGTTTAGTATCGGGTTCTAAGTCTATGCCAAAGTCAATCTCTCAAAGTGGAGGGACTCCAGGAAAATCTTTAGGGAACACATCTAGGAACTCATTCACTACAGGCACTGAGTCTATGGAAGGAATGCCATGATCTAAATCATTAACACTCACAAGATGACATAGTAACCCCTTGGACATCATTTTATTGGCCTTAAGATTTGAAATCAAGGGATTGGAACGACTCAAATTGTACCCCTCCCAGAATAATTCTTCTTCGTTAGGGAAGACAAATTTCACAACTTTACTACGATAGTCCAAGCAAGCATAACAACTGTGAAGCACGTCCATGCCAAGAATAATATCAAAATCATGCATGAGTAACACAATAAAGTTTTTACACATAGTCTTACCACTTACAAATATTGGGTAATCCTTGTATACCCTATCAGTTCTTACATGTTTTCCTAAAGGCTTACTAACCAATATCGAATCATGCAGAACTTCAAGTAATACTTCCAAAGTAAGGGCAAGGAGAGGAGTAACAAAGGAAAGCGTAGACCCTGGATCAAATAAAGCATAAACACAAGTTGAGAATACTTGCAGCATACCTGTAACCACATCAGCAGACTTCTCCTACTCCTCCCTGCCCATTAGGGCATAGAATCTGTTTCTCATGGGAGGATCGTCTGTTGCTGCACCCTGTGGGATAGGCCTAGGCTGAGCATTACCTCAAGCCTTACACCTCTGTTCTATAGGACAATCTCTGACCATGTGCCCACTCTTACCACAACCGAATCTGACATTTGTTCCCCGTCTGCACTCTCCACTGTGAGCTCGGCCACACTTAGAACAATTCTTCTTAGAACGCTGCATCTCACCTCCATTACCCTTGTTGAGCTCAGGACTTCCTCCTCTAGGTGTAGCACCCCTCTGAGGATTAGAATTCCTAGAACTCTGTTGCCCCTTTTTGAACCTCGGCTGCTGACGGACGCTAAAGTTGTTTCTGTGGCCTCCATGGCTGGGACCTGCCTGATCTTGAGTCCTAGGCCCCCTAACATCACGAACACCTCTCTTTCTTCGACTGTCCTCTACTTGCTGGACATGCACTATCAACCTAGAAAGATCCATATTATCATGAAGCATCGGAGATCGACACTCCTCCTCCAGGTCTCCATATATTCTTGTGAGAAACCTGCTCATCACATCCTTTCTGTTAGAAACAAGGGAAGTAGCATACCATGATGATTTCAACACAGCTCAGTATTCTCCCCATTCTTGCTATTAAGTACTAGGGAAAGTAACATACCTTGATAGCTTAACAAACTTCATGGAATAATCACTGACTTTCATAGAGACTTTTTTAAGATTGATCAACTTTTCAACTTTGGCCTTCCTTATATCTGTAGGGAAGAATTTCTCAAGAAATGCTGCATTGAACAGATCCCATATGACTCGCCGTCCACCTAAGACACGACTATCTTGCCACATCTTGCACAAAGTCTGTGGAACATACTTAAGCTAATAGGAATCCAGCTTAGCCTTATCAATATCAGTAGTCCCCGTAGCCACCAGGATCTTATGAACCTCATCTACAAACTCTTGAGGATCGTTGAATGTGTAAGCCCTTGTGAATATATGAGGATTCATCCTCGTGAAATATCGTAGACTGTCATCCATGCTTAGAATAGCTGGATTATCCCCCTGAATATCCTGCCAATTGACTTTGGCAGTCATAGCCTTAGCCAGCATCATGATGGCCTGTGTCATCTGGGCAAGAGATGCCCTCACCTCAGCATCAGTCAACCAAACTGGATTAACTGGCATGGACCCTCCTTCAGCTGGAGCCTGGGGTGGATTTTGAGTACCCCCAACAGCTTCTCCCCCTCTCCACTGACCATTAGATCTCCTAGTGTTCATTCTATAAAATAAACAAGGATTTATGTTAGACATGCTTATAACACAAAAAATTCAGACATTAGGAAAAGCACGATAATATCAGAAGAAGGGAAATTTTCCTACCCATCATGCAGTCTCTAATCCAGGATAGTGGTGCACTTCACTACCATGACTTAGAAACTACTCAATGTGGTTTATGTGAACTTATGTTCCTTGGAATTAAACATAGCACTATTATACCAACTTTGTCACGATTGGAATCTAGACCCCAGACGAGATCATCATCGTTAACCTCTCAGAGGTCGCAGACAAGCCTACATGTGTTATTCGTACCTTACCTATATTAATTTTAGTAGAAAATTTGAAACTTTATGATCTTTAACAAACTTGATAAATATTCTTAACATTTCATCATTGTTCATCAGCAACCATCTAACATTAAAGGGATAAGCAATTGAATGAAATAGTTGATTAAGTATTAATTGTATAATGGCAAAAATGTCACCAATACAATGTCTGACCCAAAACAGGAAAGAAACGCTAGTGGAACATTGTCCACTAGCTTAACTCTAAAACTATGCTAGAATGTAAAAGAGTAGCATCCTCGAAAGCATGAGGACCTACCAAACTACGGATGAATGTTGACGTCCGGATAGCTGCAATAATGAACGTATAGCTTTATCACCCACCTGTGCCTGCACCTAAAATAGTATAGATGTATATGGTTAGTACACATTTGTGCTAAGTATGGGTATATGGAAGCACCCACCAAGGACAAGCATGAGAAAGAACAACTCTTTCTTAACTACATGATTTTTGGAAGTCAAGTCAGTACACTTTCAAAATTGAGATTAGGAAAGTTAGTGAACTTTCCAAATTGAGTTAGAAAGGTCATGCAATGAGAGTAACACGCATCATTATAAATATCGTATTGCACATAACACATAACATCTTCATATATCACATATCATAGCACATGACATATAACAAATAGATCCTTTCATATCATTTATTCATATGCCATGAGACCTTGGAATCATGGACTTGACATTAAGACTTTCCAAAATGAGGTCTCAACACATGGGACCTCCACTAGGGAGTCTTCATTAGAAAACATAGAGTCTACTTCATTAATTTATACATACTTCATTTCATTTCATTCATAGGTCAGTGTGCACACCAGCTATACATAGGGTATAGTTTAAGACATTCATCGGGTTTGATGTGCAACGATCAGGAATAATCTAATGTAATTACCTTGGTGTAGCTCACCTCTTGATTATCCTATCCTAACACATTTGGTATCATTCATTTCATTATGTGCTTCATTTGAGGCTGGCCTCATTCATTCATTGAAAACTTTAACTTTAACCAACATAGATCATGTGAGCATCATGAAATTCAGTATATCCCCCACACCGAAAAGAGGTGTTATCACAAGACAAAGTGACCCAAAAACATGCTAGTGTACTTGGGAATTTTACCCCGCCAGATCCCTATATTGGAAGTATATGTTCAAAGACTAGGAGATGTATGGAGATCCATACCCAGAAAGCCTTAACGTCTTATCTCATGAGAGTTATGTGAACTTTTTCCCTTCTCAAAAGAAGGCATAACCTCTCATAGCTAACCTATCGTTGCTTAGTGTAAAGGTTCATTACATTCAACTCATACATCATGGAATCTGTCTTCTAGTATGAGGACAACATAGCTCATTAGTTGATTTCTCATCTCATTATTAATATTAAGTGTGTTAAGATAAGTACTTTCATTAGAGCGTTCATAGAGTTTGGTATCTTCGTTATCTTACACTCTCATTGGTGAGTACGTATTGGTAACATTTACTTAGACTCATTTTACATTGTTCTCATAATATACATTAGCCTCATATCATGTTGTAACCACATTTTTCATTATTAGTACCTTTTCTTTTTGTAGTTACTCACCTCTTATTACGTGAATATTAATTTCATCATTTCATAGCTTATCTCATCATATGACAATACCCTTGGCCACTTAGTTTATATTACACTCACACTTACCCTCCTAGGGTTCATCATTTCATTACATACATCTAAGGTTCAATTATTTTTGAACGTATGTTAGACTTATGTGTCTACACATACAAGCCATGGGGCTTCATTCATAGTTCGCAAAGTGATTCTTACTTTCCTAAGATTATGTAGTAAAATACCTATGTATCTTGTATATATGCCAATATCTTGACATTTTATCTAAGTAGATGGAATTATTATTGGATATTTTACTCACGTATTACTTATGTATCAATACGAAGTTTGACCAAGGGAACCCAAATCTTGAATCACTTGTATTTCATTTATATTTTTTATTGATTTTATTTCTAAAATTCCTAACATTAGAACTCTAAATTAAATCTCAACATTTACATTGAAGTAGTAATATTCTATTTTAATTTTACTCTTAGTTAACTGAAGGGTTGGGGGTTCAAAACCCCACAACCTCTTTGATTTTCCTTTGATTTTCGCTAGGCTAGGGAGGTTGTGGGTTTGAACCCCCACAACCTCCTTAATTTTTTCATTTAATTTCGCTGATGCTTAGGAGGTTGTGGGGTCGAATCCCATGCCTCCCATTTATTTTATTAATTGCTTTTCTCTTTATTCACCTCCAGTTCGCGAGTTCGAATACCCTTAGCACCATTTCCCTTTCTTTATTTTGTGTAATCAGTAGCTAGGATAGAATCCCCTTAGCCCCATTTCCTTTTCTTTTTCGCAAAAGCAGTAGCTAGGATCGAATCCCCTTATCCCCATTTCATTTTCTTTTTTCACGAAAGCAGTAACTAGGATCAAATCCCCTTAGCTCCTTCACATTTTTTTCTTTCTTTTTCAGCTTACTTAACATGTGAGGTCTTGGTTTCAATATCACTTATTTTATTTTACTTTAAAAACCTAGAATTTGACATTCTTGAAGAGTACATAAGTTTTGAAAATTTTAGTCATTCTTCAACTTATTTTTAAACACATTTTTCATAAATTTAGTTGACTAAAAGATGGACATTTCAATACACCATATTTCAATGCAATTAACATCACATGGTATACACATTTCAAACATAAAATACACAAGAATTTCATGTCTTATACGACTCCACACAGTGGCTAAGGCACTGCCAACGTGCTCACACACACCAACCTTTTGGATCACACTTTGAATATCATTTCGTAATTTCCCTCCCATAAACATGTTCACATTTAATATAAACACATCATTCATGCCTAAATCTAGCGGCACAACATACCCATTCTACAAACTTGTTTGGGAGCTAGGGATTAGGAAAGGGACAAAGAGAGAAGAATCCCATACATCTTGATGCAGTTCAAGTGTTCATCTGCTTCCCAGAAACTCCTCCAAACCATGCAAAAATTCTCCTCAACATATGCACCACTCGTCGAACAACCACCCTTTGCCTTGATGTCTTTTTATTACCTTGATTTTCTTAAAACTTTTCGTTTGTTTTTAAAGTGTGAAGAACAATTGTTATTAAACTGTTCTTGAGATTTTTTGTTAGTCAGAGCGTGAGAGAATGATAGTTCAGAGGTGTGGAAGAGAGTTGAGAAACATGACGGAGATACTTATTAGGATTAGGAGACTAAATTCAAGAGTTAGTCAAAATAGGATTTAATTAAATTAATACAAAATCTGATTTATTTTAAATAATACATGAAAGGATCATTTTACCCTTAATGAATAAATTTTGATTGATGATTAAATAATCAATTCATTGCTCCTAGTGGGGCTCGAACCTGAGTGGCAACCTTATTGCGAAATGGGTCACTCCGGGTCGGCCCTATACGAATTGTTCTTTTAATTAAATTAATTAATTAATTTGTTAATTCCTCAGAGTAATTACAATATTAACCTTGGCCTTGAAAAGACAATTTTACTCGTAGACCCTCAAAATATAAAATTTCCTCTTTCAAGTCCAATAAAGGCTCCTTCGATTAAATCTTCATTGTCGCGAGCCTTACTTGGTTGGTTCCAACCTTTCAAAGCTCAAATAACTCCCCAAGTTAGTTGAATTTGTCGTGGTAAGGGTTCTAATGTTTGGTTTTACGCGTATCATTTCGTATGAATCTTGGTTCAATCGCAAGCATTCTTGACACCCTACGTCTTGATCCTTTTCATTTTTATGGCTGTTACAATTATGACATGGGTATACTTGATTTTGTCCACTAAAAAGGAAATTTAAACCTTAGAATGTATCTTTAAAATTTAAAAAAATTGTAGCAAAACAGTTTTCTAAAGAAATTAAGGTATTTCAATGTGATATATGTGGTAGGTTCATTTACATACACTTTATAATCCTGCAGATTATCATGGTATTGTAGGGAATATTTCATGTTCTAAAAAACCTGCAAAAAATAGAGTTTTACAAAGAAAACATAGGCATACTATTGATATTGGAATAACAATGTTATTTCCTACTAACATTCCTTTATTTCTACATGCTGAAGAACTTTCTCACTGTAACTTTTCTCTTTTATATACTCTTTAAGGACCCAACATATATATTCTACTCCAGTGAGAGAACGAACTCCTAAAGCTAGGGGTCAGTCAAGAAGGGTGGTAAAATTCTACCAATGGGACCACAATTTAGTAGAGTAGGGGTAGAGGTACCACTTAGACTTAATAGGTAGATGAGGTCATTGTTTTGCGATTTTAGGAAGACCATAGGTTGAGAGTTTTGATGTAGTTATTACAGATATGATCTAGTGTTCCATCAACATATATTTGTATTATTTCATTTGAGGTCTACATTGTCTTATGTGTAGGTATGGCAGAGTTTGATATCTTCTTGGGTATGAATTGGATCTTTCCTTATCATGTTATTCTGTACTATTATGAAAAGATTGTGAAATTGCAATGCATGGTGTTTCAAGGTTTGAGTTTTGGAGTTTTGTGGGGATGGTAAGCTACTACAGACAGTTTGTTCAGATTTTCTCTGATATCTCATCCTCATTGGCCAAATTGACACAATAGAGTTTTAACTTTCAGTGGTTTGGTGAGTGTGAAAAATTCTATCAAAATCTAAAGACTTTGTTGACTTTGACTCCTAGGTTGATTCTACCTGAAGTTGCTTTGGACTCTATTATTTATTGGTGATGCTTCAAGAGTTGTCTTAGGCCAAAAAGGTAAGATGATTGCCCATGCTTCAAGAAAGTTAAAGATCAATTAGAAGAACTATCTTATTCATGGTTTGGAGTGAGCAGTGATGGTTTTTTCTTAAGTTATGGCGTCACTATTTGTATGGGGTGATTGTCAGGTCTTCACCGACCATCAAAGACCTCAGTACATCTTCATTCAAATATATCTGAACTCAAGGAAGCTTAGTTGGCTAAGATTGTTGATGGAATACGACTTGAATATCCTTTATCATTTGAGAAAGGCTAATATGTTGACCCATGTTTTGAGTAGGAACACATTACTATGGGGAGTTTTGTCATAATCAGTGTTAAAGAGAGATGATTAGTTGGAGGGCTAGCCACCAATCTTTCCCCTTTGTAGATTTTTGAGGAAAGTGGTAGTTTGATTATTTTCATCGAGGCTCGATATTACTTTGTTGAGCATATTTGAGAGGGTTAGTTTAATGAAGATAAGTTTTCTTATTCAAGACAAGTAGTTGAGGGGTATCCAAGGAGATATTTCTATATTCTTATGTTGTATTAAGGAACAGAGGTGGGATTCTTTTGACCATGGTGGGTGAGTTGATTAGGTTGATTCTAGAAGAGCCTCACTATTCTTGATATTTTGTCCATGGACATATGTATCACAATCTAAGTCAACATTATTGGGGGTATGCATGAAGAGTAATATTTAAGAGTTTGTGTCTAGGAATTAGACATGTCAAAAGGTCTATTGTGAGCACCAGTGTCACACAGGTGTTTCTCAGAGGATGCTCATTCCTATTTTAAAGTAGGAACAGATCACCATGGTATTTGTTGTGGGATTACCTAATATTGTGAGTAGTTATTACACTATTTTGGTAGACGTTAAAAGGCTGACTAAATCTGCCTATTTCATTCCACTTTAGCTGAAGTACATGGTGGAGATATTATCTTAGCTTTGTATAACTCAAATTAATCATATTAATGTGGTACCTATTTCTATTGTCTTTAAATGAAATGGACTATACACTTATAACTTCTAGAGAGATTTGGAACATGGATGGGATACTCGGTTAGATATGAGTAGAGCTTTTCACCGTCATATAGAAGAAAAATATAAAAGGATGATTCAGTTGTTAGAGGACATGTTTTAAGTGTGTGTAATTAGTTTTGGTGATATTCGGACTAGAACTTGCCCATAGCAAATAACAATAGTTATCATAATAGTATTTAGATAGATTCACTCGAGGCATTATATATTAGGTAGTGTAGACCTCTAATTTTTTAATTTTATTTAAATGTGATGACTCTTTAAATTACATACTTACTTAGAGAGACCATGGGGTAAATATGTTTGTCTCGTGATAGGATATTTATAGCTAAAACTCAAGAAAAGAGTTACGTTGATATGACAGTTTGTTAATGAACATGTTACTATATTGTGATTGACCTATAATTGTTGAAGCATTGTTATTAAATAATGTGTTACTTGAAATTGTGAATTGCTAGGTTGGGGTGGATGTCTGTGGAAGTTGTAGTTTGTGGAGGTATGGTTGGGATAAAACAGAAATCACTTTCTATTTCTTTAACTTTTCTTAATGATTAGATTTCTAAGTACCGTGTTGTTTGGTATTTAGAACTTACTTCTAGACAAGAGTAGGTTATCATCCCGGATCTGCGAAATCCTTCTTCTTGTCTACTTCGTATGAGGCTCTTTTATGGAGACTTAATAGGTAGTTTACTTTCACTTCAGCAAGCCCTTTTGTTCCTTATTAATATTATTGTTCTATTTTAGAACAAAATACAATAGGACTTGTAATTATTTGAATTATGTTGTAATACGTTAGTGGTTGTACACGTGACAACTAGATTTTAGGGGTGTTTATGAGATTGGTTGAGTTATCTGCATTTATGTTATATTTTAATTTTCACATTTATATTTTTATATGTTGAATTTTTGTTGACTTTCTTGGTGGGATAGACGAGTGTGATCACATCTATTTTTGGGTCATAAAATTAATCCTAGTATTTGAGAATGGATTTTTAGGTAGATTTGACCTCATTTCCCAAAATAATTGATATGGTTGTTGTTGATTTCAAATTCTTACTATGATAGTATTTCTAAATATAGTATGTTGATTTAAATACTTGTTAAATAGGGAAGACCCAATTACCGATGTGATTGTCTGATTTCCTAAGGCAAGTAGACTTCTTAGATTTTTGATAAGTATATTAACCTTTTATGTCATTTTTTGATTGTAGTAATTAAAATTTGTGAAGCGTTTCATATATGTATTGTGTATATTATTAAATGATGAATCACTCTTGTCATAACAACTTGAGGTAAAAGTGAGAATCTTGTTTGTTTGTATGATTTCATTACATTGTATGTAATTGGATGAGTATGATGATTCAATTGATCATATGTAGTGATTAATTGTTATTGCATACTGGTGTTAGAATTATCATCTCCGTAGTTGATAATTGCGCATACATGTTATGCATTGGTTTTGTACCAATGCTATGATGAAACTTTATGAGGATGAAAGGAAATAAGAAATTCACACGTCCATGGCGAATTCATTGATTGGAAATAGAGAACGGGACATACATCTGTCACGCCCCGATGCCACCCGCTGAACGCAGACGTTGACATGAAACATAGGATGATGAGTGACCCAAGAAAACCATACAGGCATATTGTAAGCAAACTAAAGTAAACTGAAGCGATAAATACTATGCGGAAGCTAATCATGAGATAATCTACAATGATGGGAAAGTTCATATGTACTATCTCAATAAACAAATTGACAAAATTTTAATAACAACTAAAGATGAAACTCAAAACTAAGACTGAAACTATTTATGTCTAAAATAAACCTTTTACTAACTAGAAGTTTTGGGACATGCCCCAGCTAAGTCTAGGAACACTGAAACTACGACTAGTGAAGCAACATAGGGTCACTATCTTGTTTTTCCTCAACCACCTTTACCAATGAAGATTTTGATCTTCCTGGGTTATTGTACCACCATCAGTCATGTTCGTAAGATAACTCCTAAGCAAGCAAGATGATTAACATCTTTTAATAATTCATTTCTTTCTTCCTCAACATATACTACACTGCCCATATATATTATCTTTTTGGTCTTAAGGTAAGAGATAAATCGACCCACATACACTGAGTTACTTCCCTTCCATTCTAGATTGGCTCGTTTGGAAACTAATATCAACGATTCTATTTCTACAATCGACTGAGGCATAACAGGAAGGTAACCAATCAATGCCTATATATATATATATATGTATATATATCAAAATCTATTATTCTTAAATTTACAAGGCTTGAGGTGTTTTTAGAAGAGACTTCGACAGGGTAATTTATGTATACACATCTAGCTATAACTAGGTCACTAAATGGAGTAGAGACAGATAAGGGTTCTAAACTATTTTTTGGGCTAACACCTATGTTTATTTCTATATAGGGAGCTATTAAAAAAAGTAGTCCATGGATCTAACAACACATAATTAACTAATGAAAGACTCATAACTTACTAGTGACCACATTAGGAGAATCTTTCTGTTCCTGGTGAGTGTGGATAACACGGAACTTTTCTGGTGGTGACTGCCTTATGTACCATATGACACACCCTACTTATTTGGGAAACCTACTAGTGTTGCTAAAACTGTTGAATTAGCCCTATTATTTTTACCTTCTTGACCCTTCTTGGAAAAAGGGCAATTCTTCACTTTATAACAAGACTAACCACACCCCAAATCATCATTCCTTGCCTACAATACACTCGCCTGGATGGTTCTTTGCCAAACATTGGAAAAGTTGGGTAGGTCTTATTTCCTGAAACACTTCCTTGAGACTTAGAGACTAGTGCCCTACTATTCCAATCTTTTAAAAATTGTAAGTGATTTCCACCACCCGATTTCTGCTGAGATCACTCATGGTTTCCTGTTTAAGCTTCCATGTTGACCTTAAATATTTCCCTAAGCTTATGTCCCTCAACCTACTGATTGTTATGATAAGCCATACTCTGATCCATAAGTAGGATTACATTTAGATGCTCTACATTTGAAACCTCATGGTCTCTTATTGGAGGGACTACGTTAGTATTACATGCATTAGCTTTTTGTGGGTAATCTCTATGAGGAGGCATGATCTGAACCACATAACATAGTGTTTGAAATGAGAAGTTGGATCATACCTCACGCATGATAAGAGTAGCAAGAAAGTGATGTTTTCTTGAAAACCTCATATCCTCCTTCTCATTAGATGTGGTGCACTTCACACTATGAAAATTACTTTACTTAGTGAGGCTTTTTCAATATCTTCGAACACTCAAACCTAATGTTTTGATACCCACGTGTGCACGGGACCTAAGATCACGAGTGACCCCAAGTTAACTTTGTTGGCATATCATAAGGAAATTAAAGTAAACTAAAACAATAAATATATTGTATGTAATCTAATCATGAGATAATCTGAAATGATGGGAAATATACATATATTGTATGAAAAAAAATCTGAGGAGTGTTATAAAAAACTGATGATGAAACTCAAAACTAAGACTGAAACTATCCAATTTCTAAAATGGCCTTTAACTAACTAGAAGTATTGGTACATGCCCCATCTATGTCAAGAAAAACATAAACTAAAGACTAAAACAAAAAGAAAACATGTCTGACGTCCTTGATAAATAAGGACTGACCGCTGATGTTGCTGAACTAGAAATCGGGTACCGATCTATGCATGATCTTGAAAATGAGGACCTTAACTTACATTAGGAAAAAATGTAGTGCAGAGTATGCGTCAATACTTGAAAGGTACTTAGCATGCAGGATAGAGTAAAATTGAATAATAATCATAACTGAACTAAAGCATATACCGAGCATTGATATGATATAAGAACGATATCAAACTGATAAAAGTGAAGATGAAAAGAGGGAATTCAATGAACAAGTTCATAACATGTTGATACTGTATACAGAACTTATAACATGGTCAATGAATTAGAATTTAACTGAACTATGGGAGCTACTAATGACCAACATAAAAATAAATGACCTAAATGTGAAGTCCGATGTATATGCCACATCAAGCGTGCCCAATATACCCTGCCAGATCTATAAATACATGATTAGCGTGATCACAAAAATATTTATCATAGAAGGGACTTACAATGTACAAGGCACGTAGTTTTGGGACGTATGGGTATATAATTTAGCAATTTATAATTGATAGATCAAATACTGAGATACTAACTGAAAAACACAACATTAATGTACAAATAATTAAACATTTATAACTGCAACATGTTTAATTGTTTGATCTGAATTAGCGTGTGTAATTCATGAACTTAAAGAACTACGTAGCTAGAGTTCTGAAATTATGAAGGAGTTTATACTGAGACGCGCGAAAGATCATGATTTACTGATTAGGAATAGTCAAGTAACTAATTCATGATAATTCTAGAAATCGTATGTCTAGTTGATAATAAGGGAATCAAGGATCTGACTGAATTTAGAGACCTAATGGGAGAAAGAAACCTGCTATTGAAATCCCACATATTTGGTGATGAATTCTACGGAAAAATCTTTAGATTTCGGGGCTAGAATTGATGGAAACTTATTGAGTTCTTAAAAAGGGTTTGGTTACCTTTGTCACCTCTTTGTGTTCTATGTTTTAATAATTTTGGTGAATGGTCTGACTTTGGTAAGTTTGACTTATACTTATTGGATGAAGTTGACCAAAACTATGTAGTTTATGGTTCAAATAATGTAACTTAGATGTCTAACGCATGGAAAAGCCAAATGACCCCTGACTTAACTATTGTTGAGGTCACCGAGGGTCTGTACTGGTTGACCATAAATCGGTGAGCGGGATTGAAACATTGGGTATCGATCCATGAACTAGGACCATGGTACGTGGCATGGCTTACTGCCCATAGGTACTACCGTGGGTTGACACTTAGAGAAATTTTTGGAGTAATTCTAGGGAGGGATAAAGTGGCAATCCACGGACAACCAGCACAGACTGTGATTCACCTTACGGTCCATGGTGGTGCCCGTCGGTGGCACATGTAGCTTTTGAAATCTGCAATTTGTTCTATCTAGCATACTTGGTGTCACAACATCCATGTCAAATTCATTGAAATAAAATAAGGATCGACCCATATTCTTGTGACAGAAGCATGGAATGAAGAGTTTCTCATGAGTTCAAGACTGAGAGACAACTATTGTTTATCATTAGGACAAACATGCATCACTCTATATAACATTACACATCATTTGATTCTCGTCGGTTGCGATTGTTGATATATTATTGTGTCTATTGTATTATAAGATACAGTGGTGGCTTTGATTATTCATGTTCAGGTGAAATTTTTTATTTTCTTTATGATATTATTGGTATGGAGTAAAGATTGTTAGATTAGACTAATTATTTCTTGCAGGTTGTAGTTGAGGAGGTTCCATTTGAGTGGATAAGTACTTCTGTTCAATATTGTTTTATTTAGAGTTAGTTGTTTGCTTGCTAAGAACTGTGTTATTTGGTACTCACTCCCTTTCTTATGCATTTGTGTAGGTACGAATCTGAATCATCTTGATTACTTTTTTTCCTCTTCTATGTGTGAGGCTACAGTTGGAGAGTTTTTGAGCTAGTTGCTTGTCATTTCGGCGGATGCCTACTACTCTTTTAGTATGTTTTTGTTCTATTATAGAAACAAAGACATTCAGACTACTATATATTACTTAGAGGCACGTGCAAGTGACTACTAGGTTTTGGAGTTATAATTGAGTTATGTTATCCACGGTGTGTTGTTGATATTTTGTTAATTTTTATTTCTTATTTACTTTCTCATTTATATTTTAATTTGAATTTTAGGCTGACATGTCGTGGTGGGCTAAAACAAGTGTCATCACATCCATTTTGGATCGTGCCGCTTGATCTTTTCGCTTTGAAATTAACAAAATATTCATGAAAATAAAATATTGGAAGTTTAAATTCTTACCAAAAAGGAAAGAAGCAACCAAACAAAAGTTATTACAACATATGGAAATACCACTTATTATATATTTGTATGGTTACCTTTTATCTTTTGCCATAACTGATGTTATAGTGTGTTCTGAAACTAGCAGATTAGAAGAAGAATAAATTAGAAAAAGAGAGATTTTGAATAATTAATATGTAATGAAGAAAATTGTTTCTATTTTTAGAGTCAAATTGTAACAATTTTGACAGACATTTTAGGATGTATTTTTTCATTATATTGATATGCAAAAAATTGTAATTTCTAGTACTTTCCATATAGTTTTTTTAATATCTAAATCTTTTGTTTAAAATATTGAATTAATAAAATCTAATTTAATTATAAAAATTAGTTAAACTGACTTTTGAAACACATAACATGACAATAAAAGTGTCCGAAGGAAGTTTTTAATATACTATTGAACTTACCACGGGAAGAAAGATATATTAGCAATAAATTCAAAAGGCTCATGGAAGTTAAATCCCATTAATTTTTGAAATCTTAAATATAGAATTATATTTAGATTTCACATCACCAATAAGGTTGTCTTAGACCTCATTTGTTTCCATTAAGATTAAGAGGTCTGAATTTGAATGCACATCTTAATATTAAGATTTGAGTGTTTTGATCTGAGTACACATCTAAATACTAAGATGTAATCTGTAAATCTGAACACTAAATAATAATGTTGTTTGTATTTAATAGTTGAATTTGTAAGTAAAATTGAACATTATATTAATAAAATATTATAAAAGTTTTCATTTCAACAAAATATATCACTTTTAATAAAAAATAATTTTAAAAAGTTTCAACAATCATGATTTGGAGTACTCTTTTTGTCATTCAAAAACCTTGATAAATAACATACACGAAAAATATTATTGCAATAAGTGTTCTTGACACATGTCAAAACATGAATATTATTAATATAAAAAAAATACTTGAAAAAAATTATGCAAAACTTACCAGTTCAAGAGGGAAAATGGAGTTTGATTGCGAAAAGACAGAAAGAAAATTTCTATTTATGAGATAAAAGGGACACCTAAAGTATAGAAGCGATAAGAAATAGCTATGGCTTGATCTTACATAATCTTCCTTACCTAAAGAGCTTGATTAACAGTTGCAACAGCAGTAGTAAATTCAGCTTCTGCAGTTGACTATGCCATGATACCTTGCTGTTTGAGCATCATGAAAAACATCATGAACTAAGGGTAAAACAATAACTTGAAGTGCTTTTTCATGTCATGATCTGACGCGGCCCAATCACTATCAGAACATCCTTGCAACTTGAACTTGTGACTTTTGCCGTACCGAACACCATAGTCAAAATTGCCTCGACATGCCTTATTATTCTTTTTGTTGCTTTCATGTGCATTTCACTTGCAAAATTCAGAAATATAGAGAAGACACTTATTGCTTTCAGAATGTAGGGTCTCATGGCAGTGAGATACACGAGACATCCAACCATTGTTCTATAACTTGCCTCGTTAACCTTGTAACTACTATCATCTTTAATCAACTTCTCTTTCTGATACATTGGAGTGTTCATAGGTTTGCCATCTTCACAATTGAACTTCTTCATTATGGATTTTATAAATCTACATTCCAATAAAGTAGGACATTTCTTCCAAGTCTTTCATTTCGAACATCAACATAAAGTGATATAACGACAACACCAGAATCTCTTTTTTTTTATAAATAGAGTTGATTTGTGTAGGCTTTTCTTAAAATCTAAGCCTTATAACTGATTGTCAATTCGACTATTCCAAGCCCTTGGAGCTTGTATTAAACAATAAAGGGCTTTCTTGAACCTTGATGTTGCTTCACCAAATTTTTCTCCCATAGAAAATCATTTAAAAAGCTTATTTGACATCTAATTGGAAGATTTTCCAACCTTTTTGAGAAGCAATAAGTAGTAACCGCCTTATAGTATATCAAGCCTAGCAACTGGAGCAAAGGTTTCTGAATAATCAACTCCAAATATATATGAGTGATATTTCACACCAAGTTTTTCGTTGGGATTTTTAACAAATCCATCAACATTCAATTTCGTGCATAAGCCCACTTCACACCAATGATCTTTCTATGATGTGATTTTTCCACAAGCTATCAGGTCTCGCTTTTCTAAATCATTGCAAACTCCTCCTACATTGCAACTTTCTACTTGGTATATGAAATTGCTTCTTCAAATCAAGAAGGCTCTAAGTTTCAATATTGCGTCTCTGGTATATATCAAAGAGCGACCTTGTTCCCCTCACAAGTTGATCATCAAGGAAATCTTGTGATATTCTTCTGGTAACTTATTCCCAATCCCTTTTGTCATTCTCCATATAAAAATACACGTATGCTTACCATAATTTTTCCGATATGAGGCTGAAAATTGTGTAAACTTTAGAGATTGTACTATGATCAATGGAGACTCTAGATTCAGTGTTCTTATCTAACTTGTCCCTCTTAACCTGTGGAATATGAGGTATACACAAACAACCGAAGATTATTACGTTTTTTAAGGAGGACTTATACCCGTGTCATGCGTCAAAAGGTGTGTTTTCCTTCACGTCATTTATTGGTAATATGTTAAGCAGAAAAAAAACAATCTTGTTAGCTTTGCTTTCCCAAATATTTTGTGTACGCCCTTATCATATAATAAGAATCTCGACATGTCCATGATCGATCAGTTCTTCCTTTCACTGACACCATTTTGTTGTGGAGTGTATAAACAGTGAGTTGATGCTCAATTTCTGAATTTTCATAAAACTTTTCAAATCAATCAGATGTGTACTAGGTACCATTATCTAATCTAACCATTTGAATCCAGCAACCACTTTAATTTTGTACAAAATCTTTTAATATCGAGAACACTTCAATACCTTCAGATTTGAACTTAAGGAAATAAATCCAACAAAATCATTTCATATCATTAATGAATGCTATAAAGTATTTACTTCCGTTAAGAGAGCAATCCGATGTGGTCCACAAAAATCAGTAAGGACTAATTGAATCATCACCGTTTCTCTCTAGTCTGTCTTAGAAGAAGGCATCCTACTTTACTTTTCTAATGAACATGTGCTTCAAGTTGCGTGTTCATCCTTCATAAGTGGTCGTCCTCGACGATATCTTTCTTTAGCATGTAGAAGAGTGGCGCGTGATGGAAATTTCCTAGTCTCCTGTTCCATATATATGTTGTTATTTCTTGGCTTGGATAGGCAACCAATTTTTCCTCCATTGAATCAAAGGAAAAGCTTTGTCCTCTTATTTTAACTTGACTGATTTTTTGGTCCTTCGGATCAAAGATCACACACTTCATGTCCTCAAACGTAAGCTTATTACAATTCTCCAAAAGTTGCCCTATGCTTATCAAATTTTGATCAAGTTCAGAAAAATTAAGTACATCTGAGATTAACTTTGTACGTGATTAGCTTTCAATATCTACATTACCTTTATCTTTGGCTTGAAGGTATTGCAAATAATTTCAGCATGATAAACTTTATGACACTTTCTGCATCTCATATCAGATTTTTTCAAGCATTTGAAGTGTGGATGATTCGTTTTCCCACAATGCTGACATGGTGGATATAGTCAACCTTTGTTGTCGTTACTAGAACTGCTATCAGTTGCAGTATCTTATGTTGACGTAGCATAGCCCTTATTCAAGTTCTGCTTTGTACCTTTGTCTCAAGCATTGAATTGTTGCCTTGCTTACAGAGCTTCTTCAATAGTCCCCATGTACTTCATAATTCTTCTTTGTTCCTGATCTTGCAAGGAGTTTAAATATTCCGCTAAAGTAATTTTTGACAGATCTTTGTATTTTCCAATGAAGAAATTGTTTCTTAAAACTCTTTGGGTAAAGTAACAAGGATTTTCTGCACAATGCTTGTATCAGAAAGTTCAGCACCAAGAAACTTTACCTTATTGGCCTCACTAATAATTTTATCTGAGAACTCTTTAATTGTCGCAGATTCCTTAACTTTTTAAATATCAAACTACCTCAACAGGTTTAAGACGTTTATGCATCAAATTCTTTCATCTCCATAATATTCCTTTTTATGAAAGTCCCATATTTTCTTAGCCAATTTAAGTGTCATGATTCATGAAAAAATAGTAGGAGATATTGAGACATACTGTGGCGGAACCAATATTTTCAACTAGGAGATTCAAAACCTAAAAAAAATAGAAACATAAAGTAGCCAAAGGGGTTTAACATCTAATATATATACCTAAAAAATTATTTTAACCATGTATAAATAATAGAATTTTCCACTGAAGGGGTTCGGATGAACCCCTCATTGTAAGGTTGTTCCGTCACTAGAGACGTAGAGGAATGCCTTCGCCTTCGACTTCCCTGTTTTCTTTTCTTTGTAAGTTTTATTCTACGCCGTTGTAGGATTGCCTGGTAGAGGAATGACCTCATAATCCTCTTTAACTGCCTCCTAGAGATCACATGCATTCAGGCTTTCACCCTAACAGCTCAAACCTGATAGTTTTATCCATCAAAAGATCACGAAGTCCTATGCTGCCGTTGTGAAACCTTACATTGTAGAAGCCCTAAAGTGAATGAGCATACATTCAGGTGGATATGCTGGAATTGTGTCCTTATTTGGCAATGAAATGCCAAAAGGAAAAGAAATAGTATGATGTATTAATAACTATCTTGTCTACAAATGGATTCTTGCTTTTTTCTAAAAAAATGTTTATTGATATGATGCTTTGTTTAATGTTAATACTTCATTTTAATTGTCTATACATCCAAACAATCATTTACACATATAAGTGGGCTTACACCATGATTAAAAATGTCGGCTTTTCCTTCTTTCTTGTGAGCAATGGTCGACAGAGGTGCTAATTTTAACAACAATATGAGTTACTGAGTATCTACTCTACCAATGCTTACAACAAAAAGGGAAACACCGACATTTTTAATCATGATGTCAGCCCACTTATATATGGAAATAAATGTTTGGATGTATATACAATGAAAGTGAAGTATGAACATTATATAACGCATCATATCAATAAACATTTTTAGTAAAACAACAAACATTGTTTTAGTTATAGGCAAGATAGTTATGAATACATCATACCATTCTAGCATAGTAACCAGAATTTAAGATCATTCACTTTAGGGCTTATACTAAGTAAGGTTTCACAGTGACATCACAGTCTTTTAGGACTTCGTGATCTTTTGATGGAAAAATTACCAGGTTTGGGCTGTTAGGATGGAAGCCTACATTGGATGCATGTGATCCTTGTGAGGCAATAGAGGAGGATTATGAAGTTCATCCCTTACCAGGAAATCCTACAACGGTTCTGATTAAAATAGACAAATAGATAAAAACTAGGATGTCGATGGCGAAGGCATGTGTCTATGACGCCAGTGGCGTATCCACCTTACAATGAAGGGGTTCATCAGAACCCATTTCGGCAGAAAATTTATATGATTTATACATGGTTAAAATTATTTTTAGGTATATACAGTAGATGTCGAACTCCTTCGTCTAGTTTGTGTGTCTATATTTTTAGATTCTGAATCCCCTTATTAAAAATTCTGATTCCGCCATTGTAATCTGCAGTCTCTCCGACTTTATTTTCCCAAATCATGACATTTAAATGACCTAAGGAAATATGGGACTTTCTGAAAACAGAGTATTATGAAGATGAAATAATTTTGAGGCAAGATGGTGTTCAACCTTGTGTGGGTGATGATGGAGATTGCGTACCATCAAAAGGGAAAGTCACAATAGCTATTGGAAGCTACTCAAGTACAAAGTTAATCTTAGATGTACTTTATGTTCTTGAACTTGATCAAAAATTTTTGAGCATCGGGAAAATTTTGGAGAAAGGTTTAAGATTACCTTTGAGACAATAAGTGTCTGATCTTTGATTCAAAGGTCTAACAAATCTATCAAGTTAAAATGAGAGGAAAGATCTTTTCCTTTCAACGGAGGGAAAATTTGTTGCCTATCTGAGCCAAGAGATTACAACTAATATATGGAACAAGAGACTCGGAGATTTTTATGATAGGGCACTCAGGTACATGATAAAGAAAGATATGGTTCGAGGAATACCACTTATGGAGGATGAACACGCAACTTACAACACATTTCAGTTGGGAAAGCAAAGTAGGATGCCTTATGCCAAGGAAACCTGGAGAGAATTAGTGAAGCTTCACTTAGTCTATACCGATTTTTGTTTTTCACCACATACGACATCTCTCTTCACGGAAGTAAATATTTTATAGCATTCATTGATGATATGATACAATTGTGTTGGATTTATTTTCTCAAGTTCAAACCCAAAGTACCTGAAGTGTCCTCGAAATTTAAAGCTTTTGTATAAAATTATACTGGTTGTAGGATTCAAATGCTTAGATCAGGTGATGTTACCTAGTACACATCTAATCAATTTTGAAAAATTTTGTGAAAATGTAGGAATTAAGCATCAAATCACTTTTCCATATACTCCACATCAAACTGGTGTCAGTGAATGGATTAACATATTGATAATGGAGATGTTGATAGGCTTATTATATGAGAAAGGCCTGTGCAAAAGAAGCTAACACTGCAGTATTTTTGCTGAACAGATTTTCTACAAAAGCTGTGGAGGAAAAGACATTTTTTAGGCATGGCACGGGTATAAGCTGTCCATACAAAACTTAATAATCTTTGGTTTTTGTGTTTCTCTAATATTCAACGGGTTAAGAGGGACAAGTTAGATAAGAAAGTTAATTTGTAGTTTATAATATTCAAAGCATACACAATTTTCAGTCTCAAACAGAAAAAATTATGTTAAGCAGAGATGTATTTTTTATGGAGAATGAGAAATGGAACTGGGAAGAATTTAACCAGAAGCACAAGAAATCTACTGGATTAAGATGATATTATTGATGATCAACCTGTGAGAGGAAGAAGGTCGCTCTCTGATATATACAAGAGATGCAATGTGGCCATTTTAGAGCCTTCTTGATTTTAAGAAGCAGTTTCATATCCCAATTGGAAAGCTGCAATGGAGGAGGAACTTGCAATGATTGAGAAGAGCAAGACATGGCAGCTTGTCGGAAAACCACAACATAGGAAGATCATTAGTTTGAAGTGGGTTTATCGCACGAAATTGAATGCTGATGGATCTTTAACAAGATCAAGGCAAGACTTGTTGTGAAAGGTCACTCACAAATTTTTGGAGTTGATTATGCAGAAATCTTTGATCCAATTCATAGGATTGATACTATAAGGTTTTTACTGGCTATTGCTACTAGTAAAGGTTGCAAAATCTTTCAATTAGATGTCAAGTATGCTTTCTTAAATGGTTTTCTACATGTGCAAATTTATGTGGAGAAACCTTAAGGTTTTTCTCCTCAAGGTTTTTCTGTAAAGTGATATAACGAGAAAGTGTATCTATTGAAGCCCTTTTTGGTTTAAAACAAGCTCCAAGGTCTTGGTATATTCGAATTGATTATTATTTGCAAGTCTTAGAATTAAGAAAATTTTAAGTGAATCAACTATGTATTTGTTAAGAAAAGAAATTATTCTATTGTGGTTATATATAACTAAATTTATGTTGATGATCTTGTTGTAACAGAAAACAACCTTTAAATGCTAGATGAATTCAAGGAATAGATGAAGAAAGTGTTCAAAATGACCGACTTGGGAAAAATGTCTTACTTTCTTTGAATGCATATTTTTCAAAACAAATATATAAGGGAGATGGTGAAGAATTTCAAACTGGAAGATTGTAAACCTATGGGCACTCAAATGAATAAGAAAGAAAAGATCATTAGAGATAATGGTAGTGACAAGGTTGACGAAGAAAGTGGTTGGATTTGTCATGTATCTCACTACCATGACCTAAATTCATGCTAGATGATGACGTAGGGCAAAATAATGTTGAGTAAGAGAACACCAGAATAAATTGCTTATGTTTAGCTGTTTTCACTTTGCTAGTCTAATTAAAACTATGTTAGCTACTTTTAAGGATTAGTTCCTCAATTTCAGCAAGCAGTAACTTAGTTTTAGCAGATATTTTAGCATTAATTTACATCATCTTAGCGCTGCTAAGATGTATTTATTGCGTCTCAAATTAATCAATAAAAACCCTTTTTCGTTTTTCTTCTTTAAACAACTCTTATTCTCCTCTATTAAACACTAAAACATGTGTTAAGCCTACCATAATATCATGACTATATTGACACATTTTTCCCATATGGTACATTTTTTGTACTGAAGCATACTTGCACCTATATTATCTAATAATATAGGGTCTGATGCTCCTTCTCCTCCTTATCATGGCTAGCTTGGATTGCTAATAGCTATTGGATTGGAGAGTCCTAAAACTCCGAGGGAAAAGCTATGAAGACCATTTATTTCTTTTATTCTTTATTCTTGAGACTTTTTACGCGGTGTATGGATTGGAGTGTACTAACAGTACATATGTTGTTTTAAAAGGTCTTGTCACGACATAATTATGATTCTCCACTTATGTTCAAATTTTCTTTTATGATTTGAGAAGACTTACTTAAACCCTCTTATTCAATATTCTATTGTGTTGCATATAAGTCAAGTTGCTTGTGTAGGTCCTCTCGGGTTCATATATACCAAGTGACGTCTAGGGTTTACTTTGGATCGTGACATTATTAACTATCACGTTGTGAAAGGTAACTAATTGGCTCTTTGTCTTTGGAAAGAAGAGTTAGCAACTATATTACTACCTCAAAAGCTTTTGCAAAATCAAAAATTGAAGCTTTCCTTCCATTCATCACCCAATAAACAAAGGATTTGTGAAATCATCAAAGCTACACGAAATTTCCTCAATATGGAAATTTAAACTCATCCACATCATGGGCCTTTATACCTACCCATTCAGTGTCTTGTACATAAAATATATTTATCTTCCTCTTTTTTTAGAGTGACCCTATGTTCCATGACCTTATAAATTCATCTTAGGAAATTTATTTACCAATTTACCACTACTTCCCCTTGCTCATGGCCTCAACTGAAGACATGACCTTAGTTCACCATCATTCACCAAGCAACTAGAGAGATCTAAAGCTAAATAGGATGTAAAAGATATATAAATATACTAAAACTGCTTGAACAAGTGTAGAGTCTATGACTAATTTACTAGAAAAACAAGAAATATTATAATCAATGAATAAAAGAAATCATCCCTATAATATGTGTACACCAAATATACTAACACAAGACAATGCACAAGATTTATACAATATTTTTCACTATGGAGCAAGAAACAGAGAGATATGCAATAGTATAATAACACAAGAGATCATCAATTAGTCAACAAAGATATTTGAAATAAATCAAATACCAGAGAAAATTTGAATATAGGGGTTATGAAAATTATTCTTAATACTAGAAGAAAATAGATCATTGTATTTAAGAAATAAAATTATGAATAGTTTCTAATCAAATATAAAAATACAAAGAAAATTGGAAAGGTTAATGGTTGGTCGACAATATTATGTAAGAAATGAAAATATTTCAAGATTTCAATAAAAACCTCTTTTGTGTAGCAAATGTTGAAGAAAAAAAAACCAAATACTTCATTGTTGCCAGAAGTCACCTGAGATTTTCCGAAAGTCTCCAAAAGCCAATATTCCAGTTTTATAAGAACCTTATTTTGGCTCAAATGTTTACCTACAAGAAGAAGAAGAAGAAGAAGAAGAAGAAGAAGAAGAAGAAGAAGAAGAAGAAGAAGAAGAAGAAGAAGATGGCGTAGTGTTGATATATATATATATATATATATATATATATATATATATATATATATATAATAAGAAGAAGAAGAAGAAGAGGAGGAGGAGGAGGAGGCGGACGAGAAGAAGAAGAAGAATAAGAAGAAGAAGTAAATTTAGTTATAGTTACTAAAAAAAGATATGATTCTTTAACACTTCTATGTATATCAATCTCTATAATATTGCATTCATACACTTTCTTAAGTACATTTTTCTTCGATGATAAGTCTATTTGTTAGAGACATATATTTCTCACTGCTCACTTCTTATTCCTCTAAGACAAAACTATTAAAGTTAAGTGTTTTTACTCATACACTAACGTGTATTTTTATTCTTAGATCCTTAGTAGCTAAAACAAAGTAAATATACTTCCATATAGGAAATAATGTAAAACATTTCTAAAAAACATGGTTATGAAAAAACATAATTACAAATAACTCACACATTTTCCTTCCAAGTACAATTATTGATCAAGGATATTAAAAGGAATTATCCTCTATATTAAAAAAATTCACTTTATATAATTTTTAGGCAGAGTTACGAATACTTACCTTATATAAAGGCTAAAGGATTCACCATCCATAATCTCACAACCTATAGATACTTATGTCTTGAGATTGAACACATTAAATAAGTTAGCTTGACTCCTAAATTCTGTCAATAATATTTGTGTTGCAATATAATGAGGGTATCGAAATTTGAATACAATGTAACATCAAATACAAACTTTTCTTACTATGAAAGTTATATTTATAACACATAATTCATATGTAATTTTTTCGCTATTGTAATTTTAATCTAAAAGTGTACTATACAGTAGTGAACTATGTAACCTAATAAGAATTGAAGTATGAAATTTTTTTTCTTTACATTGAGAAATTAGTACATACTCATGTATGTACTAAGAGTTACAAATCGTTCGTATTTTCAAAAATAAATCAAAATAAAGCATTTTTCATTAATCGAGAAGTTAGATTTAAGGGTGAATTTAAAAAATCATTTATATACATTCTGATATTAGATGTTCTTTGAAAATGAAAATTGCATATTAATACAAATTTCCTCTTTAATCACTCAACCAACAACGTTTCAACCAGAGACACAACACATATAAACTAATCATATATATTAAAAAAAGTAATTATTTATCAGCTCTAGAAAATAAAATCATATGTCAATATATAATTTTAAGGAGCACCTAACGACAGAGAGAATAATTTTGAACATGGACAAAGCATACACACCATTAATCCGAATATAAACATAGAATATCTAATAAAATATAGCACATGCAAAAAAACCTAGATTAACTACAAGTCAACCAAAGCAGAATGTCATACAACACAGACACAGGGAGTAGCAGAGAACAAAGAACCAAACAAATGGAAAAACATCATGATATCTTATGTTATTACATACATAAAAAAAAGAATATATCAATAAGAAAAAACTCTGAACAAATTTCAAATTCATAACCCCCTCTTGACAGACATCATTTGAGTTGCTAGTTAATCATCATCATCACAACAAGAAAAATCAAGATGATCTATTATAAAAACTCTAAAATCTATTTAGCTGATCGATACTTACAATGCGATAACTTAGATGAGACATTTGTACATGGAATAACTTAAGATGGTATCAAACATAACGGATCTGGGGAAAAATCACCTTGTACGGTTAAATCAAAACTAAAATGTGAAGAGGAAAGCAACATCGACAGGGTTCCGCAGATCTATACAGAGAAAGATAGAGAAACTGGAGTATGTTTTGCTCAAATATATACTTGCATTCTTTTGGGTAGGTATTTTTTAGGCCTGATCACTAGTTTATCCTGCTATTATTGTGGACTGGAATAATTGGGCCCATTTTTTTTACTTTCTTTTGTTGTTTTGTTTGATCATTAATTTTATGATTTTCAACATAGCAATATTTTAGCTTTTAGTGGGGCATCAATTTCTTTATTTATTTAAAATGTCATATTTTAGTTCTATATGGAATTAGATTTGTATTTATTTTTAATTTGAAAAGAACACAAATATTAATAAGAGAAAATCATTAAACAAAAAAATTCAAACAAGATAAATTTTTTTTTAATTTGATAAAATACAATTAGTTAATAACAGAATGAAGAAAATCAAGGAAAATAATATTTCAAATAAAATTATATTTGAATGTAAACCAACAAAGTTAGGTTTCCATAATTACTAATTATAACTTTAGTATAACTTTAAGTAGTCCTAATTTTATTTTCCACTACTGTTCAGTCCTTTCATTTATTTGTTTTTGGGAGTAAAATTTTCAAAATTTATTTCCTATTATAGGTGTTTTGTTCCATAATCAACATGACCCTTTTCTCCCTTATTCCTCAAATTTGGAATATAAATTTTTTAAAGTTGATTAGAAACACTCAATTGATATCGAATTGAAGTTGATTAATTTAAGATTTCGCTGGCAGTGAAGAAGATTGTAGGATGAAAAACATAAAAAAACAAATAACTAATTTGTTGCCAAACGAAGTGAGATTGAAATACAAAAAAAGCACAAAAAATCTAAATTTGTTGGCACACATTTAAAACTGATATAAAATAAAGAAAGAAATGTCAAAACTTGTTAGCATAGAAAGTGAAAATCAAATACAAAAGGATATTGAAATACAAAGTAAACACAAAAAAAATACAAAACTTGACATAAAAGTGAGAATGAAATATAGAATGATATTTAAATACAAAATGAGCAAAAAAATTGAAAACTTATTGGCATAGAAAGTGCAAATGATATATAAAGCGAATTTGTAATAAAAACCTCTTAAATTAAACTAGAGATTTGTTGAACAATATGGAAAAACCTTAAAAAAAAGAGGAGTTATATGAAAACGTGAAAAGTGGGGGAACAGAACTTGTAATGTGGAGAAAGAAGGTTAATGGGTAGTGGTTTAATTATTATTTTTTTTTTAAAAGTTTATTGGTTTTAGAATTTGGTCTAATGTAGTTATAAATTAAAGAAATTTAAATAATAAAATTTGAATACAAAATATTTTCTAAAATATTGTTATTCTGACATTTTGAATAAATATTTTAAAATGTTGTTGTTATAACTAATTTTGATATGAATTATGACTTAATTGCTAATTTTTCCTTAATTATAATGCACATAAAGTTGGTCCATGAACCAAATTTAGTTTCAAAATTATATCAAATTTATATCACGAGATTACTATACGAAATTCTATATACTCAATATTCTGTGTTCAACATTACATTACACGCACTTTACAAAGTCCATAATATATATGGACTGAATTGGTGTCTAACCATAAGTACACCGCAATTCTATGGTTGATAATGATTTGCAAGAAGTATTTACATAAGTGAATATACATCATGTTATCATGTTTATCCATTTCAATAGATACAAGATTAAGAAGCATTATTACCATAAGGTTGTTCTCACCATGAAAAAACCTAGCAGTGCGTGATATATTTTTCAATTGTATCTTTTGTAAAATATGAGTACCCTTCACTATCAACTACCATTGTTCCAACATTTTATAGAAAATCTTCAGTTGTCTATTAGCTCCTTTTTGGTATTGTATGCATGTTGTCTAATTCAATATATATCTATATCTATATATATATATATATATATATATATATATATATATATATATATATATATATATATATATATGTATGTATATATATATGTATATATATCATGCATATTTTTCAAAGTGAAAAGAAAAGATGATAAATTTGCGTAACATAGTAGTCAATGAACTGTTAAAAGAAGTAACTATGTATTTAAGATGACTCTAATTAGTAAATCTTATCTACAAGGAAATTTTTCAATTTAGTAACATTTATTGATTGCATATGGTTCATCAAAAGATTTGGTGACTCATTAATTCAATATTACATTAATGAACAAACTAATAAAGGATCAAACACATAATTTTAGTAAATTTGGAACATTTTGTATGTCACAATTCATATGGAGCATTTATAATATTAAATAAATCTTAAATAAGATGTAAAAATAAGTTTGAAAACGGAGAGAATTCACACAATTATGGGTGAATATCAATGGAAAATGTTTTTAAAATGATTATTTTTTGTTTCTATGGGAAAGATACGGTAGAAAGTATTCAATACTATGAAATATGAAAAGATTATAAATAACTCACTCTTTCTGTGCATAATTAGATTTAAGAAATATAAAATTATATCTAATTAGTAAATTGGTCTGCCCTTCGTGCAATCATAAGAAAACTATTTTTTATTAAGTAAAAAAAATATATTAGTCCTCAAGTGCGAATTTATCATTTAGGTGAAACCATGCATCTCTTTCAACATTTATGTTCTAGCTTTATTCTTACTTTTTATTTCTTCCTCACCCATCCACTAGAAAATGCCAATTTTATTTTCTTTATTTTCCAATAATAAAAATAAACGAAGAGACTCAAAAGCATACCAAATCTATTTAAATAATGAGTCTCAAATCATTAATGAGGTCTACAATTAATTAAATTAATTTAATTTATGTTTTATGCATTTGTTAACACAAAATATTTTGAATGATAGTCTTGTCATAAGTATCAAAAAGTAGATATAGGTACCACAAATAATAAAAATATTAAGAGAAAAACTCAAGCATTCTATGTCCAAAAATCAAGTTGTATTGTATATTCCAAAAATTTTCGTAAAATAAAGTATCAACACATAGTTTACAAAATGATGTGCTAAAAGAAGAAGTCTCAGATGGTTTCCTTTGTATTTATCAATGTTTATACATAATGTAAACCAGGTTTAAAAATTGTCACATGTAATGCTGATACGCTCAAACTTACTTCTGAAATAACAAGTTAAGCGATCGTATGAAGTAAAGAACCCAAATAATGAGGTTTAGATCATTCCCACGAGGAAAATAGTTCAGACTTAACTTTAATCTATTATTACTATTATTTAGTCAATTATTTCCTTAGAAAACAAAAGACAATAAAAGGGGGGGGGGTTATTTCTAAATTAATTAAAAAGACTAACTAAATTAAAGTAACCAACTAACGAAATCAAATCTTGGAGTTTAATCAATCAAAAAAGTAACTAGGGTATAAGTGTTCCCCACAGGTTCCTAACTTGATAATTCTAACTATAACAATTCTTTCCTAGTATCTTGCATGCAAAGTGATAAGTTATGTATTTGTAAATACTTGGTCCGGCATCTAGAAATTTCACTCCGCACCTTGGTCCGGCTATGTGTGTTGCTATACTAACTGTTACCTTTACCTCATATTAAGCGTTGTATTCGATATTTGACTAAGTTATTATCTCGTACCAATCAATACTAGCCTATTAGATAGTATACTCTTAATCAATGTTGATAATTCTTTTCATATTATCTACCTCCTTGGTCTGGCAAGTAGCATTAAGGAGAGTTCTAACGTTGGCCAACCGTTGAATAGACTTCTAAACGAAAGAATTATTAATACATGCAAGACACTATTCTAGAATTGTTATTTTAGTTAGATTTTATCTCATTATTCACCATGGTCCAGAATCCTAGTTATGGAGTTTAGTTACACATAGTCATAATCAAAATATTCATGTACGTAATATAAGAATTCATGCACTTACTTCAATGAAAAAGAATAAAATTCAGAAGTTCACTTGATTAATCAACAAACGCACCAACAATCAATTCGAGAAAATATTTCTCAGTTACTGACAATAAGCGAGGACTAAAGATTCTCTAAAGGTCTAACAATCAAAAAGTACACTAACAAAGAGTCTACTAACAAAAAGTCTAACCCCAAAAATGAGGTTTGTCCAACTATTTATAAAAAACTAAAACCTAACAAAAGAAGGAATCTTATTGCTAAAATATGTAAAAACGCGTCCGAGTCGACAGACCTCATGACGGGCTGTCGTGGTCATGACGGGCCTTCATGGTCACAACGGGTCGTCATGGCCTCCGTCTTCCTATTCTTTACAAATCCTTCTGCTTCTTTCTTCATTACCCTCGACGAACAGGTATGATGTTCCGTTCTAAGCACGACGGTCCGTCGAGGGTCTCCGTTCTATAGCACACAAACTTCTTGTAATTTAGGTACTGAGACTACTCTCTAATCATCAAGACGAACTAGCAGCACGGACCGTCGTGGCTATGAAGGTCCATCATGAACTTCATAATCTCACACTTAGGTCCGACTTTCCCATCTTCCTTCACCAGCTTAACTACGATGCCACCTACAGACCGTCACAAGCTCCTTAGGTTGTAACTTTTCTGTATTTCTTGCACAAAAACTCCCGCGTTCATCTCAAGACAGATTTCCAACAAATAAAAAGAAACTTACATAAAAATCAATACAAAAAGGCTTTTGGACACACACTAAACTTAAGGAAAAGAATTAAAAATACCGTGACATTACAGTATATCAACACCCTTAACATAAATTCGTTGTTGTCCTCAAGAGATACACTATGACTCACTACAAAATCATTGTACAATAGTATCCATGTTTTATCTTTCGCAATAATTTGGCTATGAATCCCGATCAGTCTCATCATATTAATGCATGTTATCACTATTGGGCTTGAATTATGTGGAATCAGACCATGACACAGACTTGACACGCACTAACACCTATCCTCTTCAATTTTTTCACTAAGGTGCTAATATTTCTGGTATAACAACTAGTGTCCTCACTTCAAAACAACCTCCTCATTTTTCACACAATGATTTCAGTTTGAGCATAAGGATTACTTTTCAACACTCACTCTCAGAACAAATTAACAACTCATTCATACACATTGCCATAAGCTTGCCCTTATTTTCACTGCTTTAAGTTCGCCATACAACTCTTAGGATAAAGATAGGACTTTATTATCTTGAAACATAGGCTTAGGGTCAGGTAGGGTATATAATGTATACTTTAGTGACTTTTTGCCCTCCTTGACATATCGGCTAAACATACCACTTTTTATTATTTTATTTTTCCCAATTTCTGATATGCTTTCACCTTGCTATTTTCTTTTATTTCTTCATTTGTGTACGTGACTCTCTTCTTCTCTTTCTTCTATTTATTGTATTTTTTTATTTCACTATTCTTTCAACCGGTTCTTGAGTCACTTTACTTTTGTTCTTTCTCTTTCTTTGTTCTTTCTCTTTCTTTGTTCTTTCAATCCCACTCTCCAGAGTATTCCTTATAAGAGAAACCCTCAACTCATGGGTTTGCCATGAGTCAAAGTGCACCATACCCAAAGTTGGGCCAGGGCCAGGAAAAGGTTGTTTACTGCATTAGCCACCCTCAACTTATGCTCTTGGTATTATCTGAGGTGCACATGTCAAAGGAGGAACCAGGGCCAACACATTATTCCCAGAAAAGATCTTTTGAGGTGAAAAAGAAAGGTCTATTTTAATCTCAAATCATTTGGATCAAAGAGGGATTAATTTCATTCGGGTTTTTCTTAGGCTAAAAATTGGCTATATTGAACAAGGGCCTATGATCCTTTCCTAATTGTTTATTACAACTTACTTTTAGTAGGACTAACCAGGAATGTTCTAGCTCAGTACAAATAGTGGACTATTCAAATCTTCCTCACACTCACGTGACATCTCATTACTCTACCAGATTATCACACCTAGTTCAAATTTTGGACTTAGGGTCATGCAGTGTTGTATCTCTATGTCATGCGTAGAGCCACACATTTATAAATTACTATGCCTATTCATGAATCATTTTCATTAAATAAGGATATCATTTTAGCCATCTTTCCTCAGAGTTAAACTACGTACACTAGATATAGACATGCCAGTTAAGCAATAAAAATAATGAGTCTCTTGGGGAAGAAGAACACAGGCAAGAAAATCCCAAAAGAGGATAGTGAATTGGGCTACTCAGACTTTACCCTATCACTCACTTTCCATTTACCACAACCCCAAAAAAAAGATATGCCATGGTCCCCAATGCATAAAAAATTGAAATACAAGAGTGGTAGGTGAAGCAAACCTGGGGCGCAAAGCGCCCACGATCATCAAGCTGGTGGGTCCGGTCCCCCGAAACCCACTACCTCAGTAGTCTAGACACCCTCAGTAGTGTCCTCATCAACAACAACACTATCAGCAGTGATTCCCTCTATCGCCACATATCTGGATCTAGATGCCCCATCTGCTGACTCTACAACCCTGATCTGACACGCCTCCTCATCAGCAAGCTAGGCTCTCCTCGCAGCTTCCATCTCACGACACTCCTTCTCCCGTGCCCTAGCCTCATCCTCATCTCGACCCTTGTGCCTCTTGGCATGCTTTCTAGGGAGAGGTGGTGGAATCTCTGAAGTGGTGAATAAGGCTGCCATCACTGTGTCCTCATCAGGCTCTGCAGAAGAAGCCTAAGGCTCAGGCACCCTTACCTCTAGGATCATATCAATGTCAGCTCGCAGACTCTCAACCACAGCCTGAAGGGTTGACACATCCACCTGAGGGGCTGGCTTGGCTAGCACCTGCAACTCAAAAGGGTCCAAGCGTTGATGAACCACAACGGTCATCCGCTCTGTGTGCTGCACCATTTTACGCTCCAAGCGCTCTTCTGCCCAGCGGAGTCTTGAGCTGATCAATGTGCTAGATGGACACACCTACGGACTTGCATAAGAAAGATATCATGCAAGGAAAAGGGTAAGTAGTGGTGACCTTGAAATCCCTCTAGTGAATGACTGCCTATAGAATCCATGAAAAGTCCACCTCAAACCCGGCTATCATCGCCGCAATCAGAACTGCACGTTTCCATGTGAGGATATTATCAGTGGCCGTGGGGGAAAGGTAGTGGTGGATAATCAACCAGAAGACCTTAGCCGTGAAGTCAAGTTAGACTTCTTGATGGCTCCCTTTGGCCCTATTACCCGGTCGGCACCCTCTTCATAAATAGACAAGTGCAGGGCCACCCACCTCTTAGTGGTCTCTCTCAGCGATGGCTCATGCAAGAATTGGACATATTTTAAAATTTGCCACCGGTAGTCGAACTCGGCGGTGAGAGGTGTCCTACTGGCATCAACATCCTCACTATATATACCGGTGGATGGAGAGTAGGAAGACGTCGACCTGAATGCCACCTACTCAGGCATGCTCAAGTGGAGACTTTTTGGTGGGGGCAGCCCGCCTAGCTATTTGTGATCTGAGAGTAGCCACGTAAGAGGCGTAGAACTCTTGGACCAACTCTTCACTATAAAAGCCTAGATAACTAGTTGTCCACTCCAACCGGTGTCTGGTGAAGAGATTGTGGATTTCTAGCATGGTGGGGAGACTTCTCGTAAGGATCTGCCTCTCCAGTGTAAGGGTCCGTGTCATGACGCCTTTATCACTTAGAAACTATAAGTTGGAATACACTTGATATTGATTGTCGACACACCATCGGTTGGGATGGTCGGCAACCGAGGTAAGAGCACAAATCGGGGAGACTGTATTGGAATCACCACTATCAGCCTCATCAGACGAGGCAGATTATGCAGATGAGGCGAGGGCAGGGACTTTGGCGGACCCGAAAGCTTCCTCCGATCACGAAACTCCTAAGGAGCCAGACGATCCTTTTTCATCTGTAGCTGACCCAGAAGATGTGCAGGTTAGTGTGCGCTCCTCATCAGATAGGGAGGAAGCGACTACGCTGGACGCCACCTTTTTGGGCGTAGCTCTGCTAGCACGTGTAGCTCGTGACGGAGTGGCAGTACATTGGGGCACGTACGCGGGGTCATGCTAATCCCAAAGACTATAGCCAGTCGGGCAGACAGGGGGACAGACTTTGAATGCCCACATGCGTAAACACGATCTTGTTTTGGTGCCATTGCAGATAGTACCTCTAAAGAATCAATATTTGTACGAGAAGGAGCAAACAAGACGAGCAAAAACGACACAAAATAAACATAAGAGCTAAGATGTAATGACTTTTCTGCAGTAATAGTGAAACATGACGGACCACGTGACAGCTTGTCGTGAGTACGACAGACCGTCGTGGGGTCCTTCATGCCTAACTTCAACTATGTTGATGTGGAGACCCTTGAAGGAAAGTCTATGACAAGTATGACGGCTCCGTCATCGATTTCCGTCGTGGGGTATTTAGATAAAAGTATGGAGACCCTTAAGAGAGGGGTCTCTGACAGTTACGACAGTTGTGCAGGATGGACCGTCGAGGGCATGACGGTCCATCGAAGAAGTCCGTCAGAGGACACTTAGAAAAAGTGGGAGACCTTTAGGACAAGGGTATCTAACAATCATAACGGTTGTGTAGGATGTATCATCGTTGCAACGACGGTCCGTCATAGATGTTCGTCAGAGGTCAATTAGAAAAATTATAGAGACCCTTAGGAAAAGGGTCTCTCACAACCAAAACGGTTGTGCAGGACGGACTGTCGTGGGAACGACGGTTCGTCCCATGTATTCGTTCGTGGACACTTAGAGAAAATGAATAGTGTGATGTGTGAATAGACCCTATGACGGTCTGTCGTGGGTACAACGGTCCGTCATTGGGGTCTTGTTCTGTTTTCAGTGAAAGAATTGGGGATACCAAAATCATCCCCGATGACTCAAATGGAATTCTTAGTGTTAACCTACATGTTTCTAACTCAAATACCTAGAAAACTAGCAATGTTAAGGCACCTATTTCTGGAGTTTTAAAAATGCAATTTAAGGATTCTCAAACTAGGTCAGACAAAATTGGATCAAAGAATCAAGACCCACCAAAAAGAAATAGACTAATACGATTTAAAAAAGAAAAATACAATGTAAATGGGTAGAGATCAAAGACACATACCTGAGAAGAGGAGAAAAAACAAGCAAGAAGGTACTTTGTGATCAAGAACAGAACGACAAAAACAAACTCCGACAAGTAGAAAGGAGATATCCGGAATCGGGGAATATGGGGAAGATCGGTTGATAGATAAGAGAGGTGGGAAGTTGGAAGTTTGAAAAGGAAGGAAATATGAGAAAGAGGGAAAGAAATGGGTGAAATGAAGGGGTGGGTCTTTTAAATGTTAAATTTTTTTAAAATACTCCCAACTGGGTCGGGTCGGGTACGCTCATTATTGACGCAAGGAGTCCCCAATTATGGTCCATTACAGATGCGACTAACTATCATTGATTCTTTCGCATGTGCCCTAGTTTTGAAAATAAATATATGACGTACCTGGAACGACGGATTCATGAGATGGTCCATCCCTTGCGTGACGGTCTGTCAATGTGTCTGTCAGTGGTTGTTGTAGAGTGATTTTCTGTAGAATTTCCCCGTGATGTGCTTGCAACTTTAAAACCCATTAGTAGAAAATGCAACCCTTACTAGAAACAAAAACTATAAGTATTGGGTTGCCACTTAACCAACGCCTGATTTAATATTGCAGCACAACTGAAGACACTTTATTACTCAGACTTCTTCCTGATTGTATACCTCGATCACTTCATTCGCCGATTTAGCATGCTCGAAATAGATTTTTATTCGTTGCCTATTAACCTTGATTCGCACACCCTCCTTGGTTTTCAAATAAACTGCTCCATGAGGGAATAGTTGGGTAACCAAGTAAGGTCCAGTCCATTTGGACTTGAGCTTGCCAGGTGATAAGCGCAACCTAGAATTGAATAAAAGTACCAAATCCCCAACCATAAACTCTCGTTTTTCAATTTTTAGGTCATGGTACTTCTTCATCTTTTATTTGTAGATGGCTGAGCTTTCATAATCTTTCAGGCGAAATTCATCGAGTTCATTCAACCTAGTGAACCGTTGTTCTACAGCTTTGTTCTAATCCATTTTCAACTTCTTCATAGTCCACATGGATTTATGCTCTAATTCAACAAGAAGATGAAAAGTTTTCCCATATACAAGTCATTATTGGGACATACCAATGGGAGTCTTATACGCTATCCGGTAGGCCAAAAGAGCATCATCAAGCCTCCTTGACCAATCCGTTCTACTACCGTTCACTATTCTTGACAATATATGTTAGATCTCCCTATTTGACACTTCAACTTGACCACTGGTTTGAGGATGGTAAGGAGTGGCCACATTATGGTGAACCCCATATTTTTCCAATAATCCCTTGAACAATCTGTTGCAAAAGTGGGAGCACCCATCACTAATAATTTCCTTAAGGGTGCTAAAAGAGAGAATATATTCTTTTTTAAGAACGCATGGACACTCTTCCCTTCATTGTTTGTGAAGGCGATAGCTTCCACCCATTTAGATACATAATCAACTACTACTAAAATATACTTCATTCCATGTGAAATCACAAAAGGACCCATAAAGACAATACCCCAAACATCAAATAACTCAATCACAAGAATGGGGTTAAGAGGGAGCTCTTGCATTCTTGAAATGCAGCCATCTCTTCGGCATCTATCATATGCTTTAGCAAACTCCTGAGCATCTTGATGAAGAGTTGGACAAAAGTAACCACATTGTAATATATTATGAGTGGTTCGGATACCACTATGATGTCCACCAACGGGTGAGGAATGGAATGCCTATAAAACACTAAACATCTCACATTCTGGCACATAACGCCAAATAAGCCCGTTGGCACAACTCCTATATAAGTATGGTTCATCCCAAAAGAATTTCTTCACCTTGTACATGAACTTTTTTCTTTGATAAAAGGACAAGTCAGATAGATAATATCACTAGCCAGATAGTTAGCGAAATCTACAAACCATGGAATCAAGTCTTATGAGGCAGCCAATACATGCTTATCGGGGAAAGTCTCATCAATATCAGTCTTATCCCCTGACACTCTCATAGCTTCATCTTCTAGACGGGACAAGTGATCGCCAACTTGATTTTTGGTCCCTTTTCTATCCCTCACTTCAAAGTCAAATTCTAATACCCAACGAATCAACCTCGGTTTTGCATCTTGCATTGCCATCAAATATCTAAATGCTGAATGGTAAGTATGCACTATAACACTAGTACCTAGAAAATAGGAGTGAAATTTTTCAAAAAAAAGACTACTGCAACGAGTTCTTGCTCATTCACTGTATAGTTCTTATGAGCGTCATTTAGGGATTTACTAGCATACTAAATGGGGTGAAAATTTTTGTTCTTTGTTTGTCCCAATACTACACCAAGAGCAATCCCACTAGCATCGCACATCATCTCAAATGGACTATTCCAATCCGGAGAATTAATGATAGGTGTAGACACCAATTTTTCTTTTAGCTCGTCGAATTCTTTAAGACAGGATTTATCAAAATAAAATTTACAATCTTTCACCTGCCGTTTGCACAACGGATGTGCAATTTTTGAAAAAACTTTGATTATTCTCCGGTAAAAACCTGCATGCCCAAGAAAGCTTCTTAGACCTTTTATTGAGATAGGTGGGGGAAGTCTCTCTATTACCTCGAATTTAGCTCGATCAACCTCTATGCCTTTTTTTGAAATGCGATGACCCAAAACAATACCTTCTTTCACCGTTACATGGCATTTTTTCAAATTTAGTACTAAATTGCAGTCTTCACATCTCTTAAGGACCTCAGATAAATTGTTCAAACGCCGCTCGAATGATTCATCAACCATAGAAAAATCTTCCATAAATTCTATAGTATCTTCCACCATGTCGGAGAATATCGACATCATACATCTGAAATGTGGTGGGTGGATTGCACAACCCAAACGAAATTCTATTCAACGCAAAGGTCCCATATGGACAAGTAAAGGTGGTTTTTTTTATCTTCTTGTGCAATAGAAATCTGATTATACCCTGAATATCCATCATGAAAATAGTACCACCCTTTTCCGGCAAGTCTATCCAACATCTAATCCATGAAGGGCATAGGAAAATGGACACCCTCCATCCAATTATCGGTCTCACTGGAACAAGTTCATTTTTCTCATTGGGACCACATTCATTCCCCCTTTCTTAGGTACACACTAAACAGCGCATACCAAAATACTATGGTGATCAGATAGATTACTCCAGCATCCAACCACATAATGGTTTCTTTCTTCATGACCTCTTGCATAGGTGGATTTAACATATCTTGTGCTAAATACTTGGCTTATGATGGGGCATGAGTTTGATTCTATGAGAAAAAAATACTAGGAGGGATCCCAATAATGTCTGCAATAGTCCACCCAATAGCTCTTTTGAACCTTTTTAGCACTTTTACTAAACTCTCAACTCGTTGTTCTTTCAGGTTTGATGCAATAATTACCGGCAAAGTGTCACCATTTCCTAAGAATTTATACCTGAGATGAGGTGGGAGAGCTATTCGTTCTAACTTTGGAGCCTCCTCTATTGATTGTTTCGCAGGTGGAGACTCGCGATTCTTCATGTCTAAATCATATTTCTTTGGTTTAAACCTAACATCACCTCGATCAAGAGCTGCGACTAATGACTCATACTCTTCAATGAAATCGTTATCAAAATTCATTATCACTTCTGCTAACACACAAACTTTGTAGGATATAGAAAATACCGATTGGAGCTCACCACTTTGCCTCATGGACCTACAAATGTTGAAGGTCACTTATTCATTGTTCAACCAAAATTTCATCAGCCTCTTTTCCATATCAACTAAGGCTCTTTCGTATCAAGGAATGGCCTCCAAAGATTAATGGGCACTTTAAAATCAACGGCACAATCAATCATAACAAAATCTGTCGGAAATATCAACAACTTCGCTTTTACTAGAACATCGTGGAGTATCCATATAGGCTTTTTATAGTGCGATCGGCCATTAGTAGTCGCATCCCAGTGGGATTTGGATCACCCAAACCTAACTTCTTGTAAATTGAGAGGGGAATGAGATTTATGCTTGCCCCGAGATCACATACTGATTTCGCAAAATATAATAACCCGATTGTACAAGGAATAGAGAATGAACCTGAATCTTTTTTCTTTAGTACCAGAGATCTCGTAGCAATAGCACTACAATGTTGCAATCTATCATTATCCTCAAAAGTGATCGATCTTTTCTTTGTAACCCTATCATTCATAATGTTGTCATAACCGGGCATTTGTTCTAAAGCTTCTACCAAATGGACATTCATATAAAGATGCTTCAACATTGTTATAAAACGTCGATATTTACCATCCTCGGTCTTTTTCACTAATCTTTGAGGAAATTGGGGTGGTGGTCTAGGCATAAGAGTTAACTTTTTAGGCACTTCCACATCTTTTCCAATGTTATCTTCTACTTAACAATTAACCTCTACGACTTTATAATTATCTTTTGTCACCTTTTTCTCATTAGATGGCATAGGTGGGTCAATGGTTTTCTTACCACCGCGAGTAGTGATTTCCTTACAATATCCATCATTTTTCGTATTTTGGACAGTGCTGCTAGGAAGAGTGTCTGGTTGCCGTGTGTTCACAGTCGCAGATAATTGGGACAATTGTAACTCAAGCTGCTTAATCAATATTGCATGTGTATCGACATTCTGTCCAATACCTACTAAATTAGTCATCAACTCTTTACTGTGGTCATATCTAGTAGCGAACCTCCTCATCATTTTATGCATCATATCCTCAACTCGCGCCATAATACCTCCCCCATCCCTAGGAGTAACTTCACAATTTTGAGGAGGAACATAGGGCCCAATCCTACCATTCCTATTACCATAGTTACCCGTGCTGAAGTTGTTGTCGTAGTTGTAATTTTCATCTCGAACATAATGACCCTCACGGTTATAGTTACCATAGATGTGACCTTGGTTACCTTGACCTTGGCGCCAATTCTCCAGATTAGAGCCTTGGGCACTTGGTCAGAAACCCCCTGTCTGCTCATTTACCGCATAGGAATCCTCCTCATAATAGCATTTATCATTTGGTGGTGGTGGTTTAGACAAGTAGTTAACTGCATTGATCTTTTCCACACCCCTAGTGACATGTTTTAATACCAACCCAAGCTCATTTCTCATATGAGCCATCTCTTCACGAATCTCATCTATGGCTGGGTTGTGAGTCGATTGCACTACGAAGGTATTTCTCCCAGTATTTGACTTCCTAGTACTCCAAGTTTTATTATTTTGGGATATTTTCTCTAACTTTTTGGCAATCTCGGGATAAGGACACTTCCCATAAGAACCACTTTCTATTGTATCCAATACCACTTTATTTTTATCATCCTATCCCCGATAGAAGTATTTCTTCAGTGACTCATCATCTATGAGGTGATTGGGGACACTTCTCAAAAATGAGGTGAATATATCCCAAGAACTACTAACTGTCTCTCGTGGTAGTGCCACAAAGTTGTTCACTCTGTCTTTGTGGTTTAGTTTCTTGGAAATCAGGTATTAAAGTGCTAAGAAAACGTCCCTTAGTTGGTTCCAAGTGAAAATTGAGTTATAAGGGAGCTCAATGAACCAAATAGTAGCCTCTCTCGTCAGTGAGAGAGGAAAGTATCTTAGCCCTATTACATCCAAATCCAAATCAGGGCTCCCTATACACCTTTTACACAGTGCTCTTACCTTAGCTATATGGCATGTGGATCCTCAGAAGGTAGCCCTAAAAACAAACTTCTGGCAGTGAGCATTTGCATTAGACTAATAGTTACCACAAAGGTGTGAAATTGTGGTAGAGGGGTCAAGACAAGTGGCCCATCAGAGTATGCTATATTATCATAGCCTCTGTAGTATTCTTTAGGACATGGAGCGGGATTTTGTTCCTTTGTTGATTTTCACCCGGATCATCGGGTAATAACTGACCATGAACATCAACCGGAGCTGGGATGTTCTTGTTTGGATCATCATCATTAATCCCCAGGTTTCGATTCATGTTGCGTACTGCATGCTCTAATTTGTGATCGTATGGAAACAACAGTTCTCTTCCTCTCCGTGTATTTAGCATACAAGGAAGATAGTTCTGCAAGGATAAAAAACAATAAAAAAAACAAAATTACGAAAATATCGACTAAGCTTTAGTAATATGTTTAAGTTAATCTAAAAGTTACTTTTTGCGGCAGTGGCGCCAAAATTTGATACGCTCAAACTTATTTTTCAAATAATAAGTAAAGCGGTTGTATCAAGTAAAGAACCGAACTAATGAGGTTGGGATCGTTCCCATGAGGAAAATAGTTCAGACTTAACTTTAATCTATTATTACTATTATTTAGTCAATTATTTCCTTAGCAAAAACAAAAGAAAATAAAAGGAGGGTTTTTATTTCTAAATTAATGAAAAAGAATAACTAAATTAAAGTAACCAACTAACAGAATCAAATCTTGGAGTCTCATCAATCAATAAAATTAACAAGGGCTTAAGTGTTCCCCACAGGTTTCTTACTTGATAATTCTAACTATAACAATTCTTTTCTAGTATGTTGCTTAAAAAGAGATAAGTTAAGTATTTCTAAATCCTTGGTCCGGCATCTAGAAAATTTCATTTCGCACCTTGGTCCGGCTACGTATGTTTCTATACTAACCCTTACCTTTACCTCATATTAAGGATTGTATTCTATATTTGACAAAGTTATTACCTCGTACCAATAAATACTAGCCTATTAGATAGTATACACTAAATCTATGTTGATAATTCTTTTCCTATTATCTATCTTTTTGGTTCGACAAGTAGCATTAAGTCTAGGTTTAACGTTGGCCCTCCGTTAAAAAGACTTCTAAACGAAAGAATTATCAATACATGCAAAACACTATTCTAGAATTGTTATTTTAGTTAGATTTTATCTCATTATTCACCATGGTTCCCACAACCCTAGTTATGGATTTTAGTTACCCATAGTCATAATCAAAATATTCATATATGTAATATAAGTATCCATTCACTTACTTCAATGAAAAATTATAAAATCCAGAAGTTCACTTGATTAATCAACATACACACCAACAATAAATTCCAGAAAAAGTGTCTCAATTATATACATTAATTGATGACAAAAGATTTTCTGAAGGTCTAACAATCAAAAAGTCTACTAACAAAAATTCTTAACCAAAAAATGAGGTTTTTCCAACTATTTATAAAAAATCCCTAATTAAATAAGGACTCTAATTGGTGAAAATCTGTCAAAACGCGACCTAGTCGACAGACCTCGTGACGGGCCGTCATGGTCACGACGGGCCATCATGGCCTCTGTCATCCTATACTTTACAAATCCTTCTGGTGCTTTTTTCATTACCCTCGACGAACAGGTATGACAGACCATTCCAAGCATGACGGTCCGTCGAGGTTCTGCGTTCCATAACACTTACACTTTTTGGAATTTAGGTACTGCGACTACTTTCTTATCACCATGACGAACCAGCAGAAAGAATCATCCTGGCTATGACGGTCAGTCATGAACTTCGTAATCCCAAACTTAGGTCAGACTTTCCCATCTTCCTTCAGCACCTTTACTACGATGCCGCCTAGGGACCATCACAAGCTCAACGGACTGTTACAAGCTCCATAGGTAGTAACTTTTATGCATTTCATGCTCAAAATCTTCCGCGTTTATCATTAGATTGATTTCATGCAAATAAAGAGAAACTTACATAAAAATCAATATAAAAAGGCTTTTGGACACACACTAAACTTAAGGAAAAAGAATTAAAAATATTGTGAAACCATGATATATCAAATGCAAAAAAAATACAAAGAATGAATCAAGAGTATAATTTATAATATGAAACACTTTATAATTAAATGATAAATGTATGTAATTTAAATATTCAAGCATAAATATTAGTTTATACACAACCACATAGTAATCACCTTCCTTCCCTTCACTGTATTTTCTCAGATCATTCATAGGAAAATAAATAAAGAATAAAACACAATATAATTACAATTCAAAGAATAAACGAATATTGAAAGCCTAAATACCTTATTTCTATTCACTAGTTTAAGATAAGGGATGAAGAAGATATGAAACGATTTGAACAAAGTGGTTTGATCAGTATGGTGAACTACTAATTGACTCTATAGTTTGAGTCTCACTATAATTGGGCTAGTAATAGTTGATTGTATTTCTATGTCTTTTACTAAGTGAAGTCGACTAGGATAGGTTATAATTATGGTGGTAGTAGTCAACCACTGCTCTTGTAAATTGTATGTGTGTATTGTAGAAGAATTTTATGTGTATCAAGCCTATGATTGTACAATTCACTCCTATTTAAAGATCATGTACTCGAATGTTTTTCATCATCAATATATCCTTAATCTATCTTATTTTTTAACGTAAGTCATGGTGTCAAAGCATATCAGTTCTTTCTCTCTCTAAGTATTGAATCGAAAATAAAAAAAGAATATATGTTTCAAACTGTAGTGACCTCCTCTACCAATAATTTGTACACCTCGTCACATGCCACCTCATTGTATCTTGTTCAATTAAACATAAGCCTAGAAACTATCTCATATCGTGGACACAAATAATGAAATTGATTAAGGTGATGATACTAACCTATCTCATCATAAAGAAAGAACAAACTAAAGTAGTTTTTCCACTCGAAAGACTGTTGAGAAAGTTGTGGCTGTTAAGAAGGATGTAGAAGATAGTGGCAACATTGATGGCTGGGATGAGAAAGATCTTTTGTTAAGGAGTTTTATCTCATGAAATTTGAATAAAGAATGAATGTGCATGATTGTGGGATGCTCAACTGCTTGGAAGAAATTCATCTTCAAGAAAAAAAAATAAGGAGTCTCATCTTAACATCAACCACAAAGTGTTAGTCGAGGAACATAAAAGATTGATGACTGTATTAAAGAATTCAAGGCATATATGATGACATTGTATCCATTCACAAGCATGTGGATGAATATGGTTAAATAATAATTTTTCCTAGACGTTAAGTGCTCAAGTACTTAAGATTGTCATGATAGGTAAGGCACTATATCTCACTCTTTATTAATTTGTTAATTCTCTTAGAGGTTTTTATATGTGGAGGATGAAGAAGAGGTGACACAACAGAATCATAACATGAAATTTTCTACTTAAAGGGATAAGAGAAAAGAAAACTACTCAGAAAACAGGAACAACATCTTTAAATCCAAAGGAAGAAGCTTCAAGCCTTCTCGAGAAGGAATGGGTTTTTAGAACAACCAATATGGAATAGGTTCTCAGAACAATCAATGTTTCTCAGACGTAAACAAGGAAAGAAACATAGTAAGTCATGTAAATTTGTGGTAGGAATAATCATATTTCTCTTAATTATTTTCGCATGTGGGACTACTCTTATCAATCTGCAGATGAACTAGTATAAGATTGGTTGCTTTAAATGTACGCTACAGATGACACTTGGTATGTTTACTCAAGAGCAAGTAGTCATATGGCACATAAATCCTGTATTTTATCTGAACTTAAACACTACAATAGACTAGATAATGTCATTGTTGGGAATACATCACATTTAGACATACCACATGTTGGGAATACAAATAGATTATGCCTGAAATAAAAAGAAGTCTTGTAGTTCCTAAGATAATTAATAATATACTGGCAGTTAGTAAAATTTTGCTTTAGCATTTGAAGATTATTGTCACGACTAGAATCTAGACCATAGACGAGACCGGCATCGTTAACCTATTAGAGGTCGCAGAAAAGCCTACATGCTTTATTCATACCTCACATAGAATATGTTTAGCATCAAAGTTGAAACTTTTTGATCTTTATCATACATTATAAATACTCTTAACATTTCATAATATTTCATGTTTCAACCATCTAACATTAAAGAGATAAGAAGCTTAAGGAAATAGTTCATTAAGTATTAACTGTTGAATGGCCAAAATGACACCAATACAAATTATGGACCAAAACAGGAAAGAAACTATAATGGAACATGCTCCACTAGCTCAACTCTAAAACTATGCTAAAATGTAAAACAGTAGCATCCTCAAAAACATGAGGACCTACCAAACTTTGAATGTAGCTCTATCGCCCACCTGTGCCTTTACCTAAAATAGTATAGATGTATAGGGTTAGTACAAACTTGTACTAAGTATGGGTATATGCAAGCAAACACCAAGGACATGTATGAGAAAGAAGAACTCATTCCTAATGACATGATTTTTCAAAGTCAAGATAGTAGACTTGCCAAATTGAGATTAGGAAGTTAGTGACCTTTCCAAATTGAGTTGGGGAGGTCATGCCATGAGAGTAACATTCATCGTTATAAATATCGTATTCCACACAACACATAGCATCTTCATATAGAGCATATCATAGCACAAAACATTTAACACATAGCTCCTTTCATATCATTCATTCATATGGAATGAGACCTTGGAATCATAGACTTGACACTAAGAATCTTCGAAATGAGGGCTCAACACATGGGACCTCAACTAGGGAGTCTTTATTAAGAAACATAGAGTCTCCTTCATTCATTCATAAAACACCAGCTATACCTAGGGTATAGTTTAAGACTTTCATCGAGTTTGTTGTTCAATGATCAGGAATAACCTAATCATTACCTGGGTCTAGCTCATCTCTTTATTTTCCTATACTACCACCTTTGGTATCATTCATTTTATTATGTGCTTAATTTCATGCTTGCTTCATTCAATAATTTGGAACTTTAAATTTAACCAACATAGATCATGTGAGCATCATGAAATCCAGTATCTCCCCTACACCAAAAAGAGATGGTATCACCTGCCAAAGTGACCAAAAATATGCTAGCGTACATGGGAATTTAACCCCGCCAGATCCTTATATTATAAGTATAGGTTCAAAAACTAGGAGATGTATGGAGACCCATACCCGACAAGCGGGACAGTCTCATCTCATGAGAGTTAGGTGAACCTTCTCCCTTCCCGAAAAAGGAATCACCGCTCATAGCTATCCTATCGGTGCTCAGTATAAAGTTCCATTACATTCAACTCATACATCATGGAAGATAGCTTCTAGTATGAGGAAAACATAGCTTATTAGATGATTTCTCATCTCATCATTAGTATTAAGTGTTTTAATCTTAATACTTTCATTAGAGTGTTAATTGAGACTGGTCTCTTCATTATCTTACACTCTCATTAGTGAGTACGTATTTGTAACATTTACTTAGGCTCATTTGAGATTGGACTAATCATATACATTAGCCTCATATCATGTTGTCATCACATTCTTCATTATTAGCACCTTTGATTTTCATGGTTACTCACCTCTTATTACGTGAATGTTCAATTCATCATTTCGTGCTTTATATCATCATACGCCAATACACTTGGCAGCTTAGTGAATCTTATACACATACATACCCTCCTAGCGTTCATCATTTCATTACATACATCTTAGGTTCATTTATTTGGAACGTATGTTAGATTTATGTGTCTATACATACAAGCCATGTTGCTTAATTCATTGTTCCCTAAGTGATACTTACTTTTCCTAAGATTATGTAGTACAAGACCTACGTATCTTGTATATATGCCAAGATCTTGACTTTTTATCTAAGTAGATGGCATTATTCTTGGATATTTTACTCACGTATGACTTATGTATCAATACGGAAGTTTGAGCAAGGGAACCCAAATCTTTAATCACTTGGATATAATTTAACTTTTTCATTGATTTTATTTCTAATATTCCTAACATTAAATCTTTAAAATAAATCTCAACATTTACATTGAATGAGTAATTTTCTATTTTAATTTTACTATTAGCTAACCGAAGGGTTGGGGGTTCGAACCTACACGACCCCTTTTTAATTTTTGTTAGTCTCTTGTTGCCCATTCTTGCCTAAATTAAGAGGTTGTGGGTTAAAACCCCCACATCCTCTTTTATTTTTCCTTTATTTGTGGTTGGGATAGGGAGCGTGTGGGTTCGAACCCCCACAGCCTCCCTATTTTTTTCATTTAATTTCGCTGATGCTTGGGAGGTTGTGGGTTCGAATTCCACACCTCCCATTTACTTGATTAATTAATTTTCTCTTCATTCACCTCAAGTTCGCGAGTTCGAATCCTCTTAGCACCATTTCTCTTTCCTTGTCTCGTGAAATCAGTAGCTAGGATCGAATCCCCTTAGTCCCATTTGCCATTTGTTTTTCGCGAAAGCAGTAGCTAGGATCGAATCCCCTTAGCCCCATTTCCCTTTTCTTTTTTCATAAAAAGCAGTAACTAGGATCGAATCCCATTAGCTCCTTCACGTTTTTTTCTTTCTTTTTCAGCTTCTTTAACATGTGAGGTCTTGCGTTCAATTCCTATTAAGCTCACTTATTTTATTTTACTTTAAAAACCCAGAATTTTACATTCTTGAAGAGTACAGAAATCTGGAAAAACATAGTCATTCTTCAACTCATTTGTAGACACATCTTTCAGAAAGTTTAGTTCGCTATAAGATGGTAATTTCAATCCACGAATTTCATTGCAATGAACATCACATGGTATACACATTTCACAAATAAAATTCCCAACAATTTCATGTCTTATACGACTCCAAATAGTGGCTAAGATACTGCCAATGTGCTCACACATACCAACCTTTTCGATCACACTTTTAATATCATTTTCCTAATTTCCCTCATATAAACATGTTCAAATTTAATATGAACAAATCAAACCTGCCTAAATCTAGCAGCACAACATACCCATCCTACGAATTCGTTTGGGAGCTACAGACAAGGACATAAAAAAAAAGAAAACAACCTTAGTTTCGGAATGAATCTTTTGAATCGTAAGGGACCTCTTTGGAAAGGGACCAAGAGAGAAGAAACCTATACCTTTTGATGTTGTTCAAGTGTGCAGCTGCTGTCCAGAGACTTCTTCAAACCACGCCCATATTCTCTTAAACGAACACGGCACTCGACGAACAACCTCCCTTTGCCTTAACGTTTTTGATTACCTTGCTTTTGTTAAAACTTTTCATTTGTTTTTCAAGTGTGAAGAACAATTGTTATGAAACTGTTCTTGAGCATTCTTGTTACTCAGAGCGTGAAAGAATGAGAGTTGAGAGATGTGGAAAAGAGTTGAGAAACGTGAGGGAGAGAGTTATGCGGATTACGAGACTAAATTGAAGATTTAGTCAAAATCTGATTTAATTAAATTAATAGAAAATCTGATTTATTTTCATTAATATGTGAAAGGACCATTTTACCCTTAATGAATAGATTTTAATTGATGATTAAATCATAAACTCATTGCTCCTAGTCGGGCTCGAATAAGAGTTGCACCCAATTTAAGAAATGGGTCACACCGGGTTGCCCCAATTCAAACTTCTCTTTTAATTAAATTAATTAATTAATTTATTATTTCCTCAAAGTAATTACAATATTACCCTTGGCCTTGAAAAGACCATTTTACCCCTGGACGCTTAAAACATAAAATTTCCTCATTTAAGTCCAGTAAAAGGCTCCTTCGATTAAATCTTCATTTTTGCGAACCTTACTTGGTTGGTTCCAACCTTTTCAAGCTCAACTAACTCCCTAAGTTAGATTACTTGGTCGTGATAAGGGTTTTGAGGTCTCATTCTACACGTATCAATCTATGTGAACCTTAGTTTTATCGCAAACATTCTTGACACCCTAAGTCTTGATCCTATTCATTTTTAGGGTTGTTACATTAACCCCCCCTTAGGAACATTTGTCCCCGAATGACACTACCACTTAACATCGTAACGCCAGTGAGATCATAATAAAATCACTATTCATAGTAAACCAATATCAACAAAATACGGAGAGATAAGGAAACATAGGCTTAAGAGTAGGAAGTCTAACCTCAAGAGCTGAAAAAATAGGGTAGTGGAATCTCATGTTGGCCTCATCCCCCCACATAGCACCCTCAACAAGATGATTTCTCCACAATACCTTAACTATCGCAATCTCCTTGTTCCTCATCTGCTTGACCTGCCTGCGTAAGATCTAAACAGGTACCTCATCATAACGCAAGTCTTAACCAACCCCCAAATATTCAACATGTACGATTGATGATGGATCACCTAGGAACTTTTTCAACATAGAGACATGAAATAATGGATGAAAAGAAGCTAGTTCCGCAGGCAACACTAACTCATAGGTCATCTTACCCATACACTATAGGATCTCATATGGCCCAACATATCTCGGACTCAGCTTCCCTTTACTACTAAATCTCATCACCCCTTTCATAGGTGATATCTTCAACTAAACCTGGTCACTAACATCAAATTCTAATTGCCGTTTTCTATTATCATCATATGACTTCTACCGACTGTAAGTAGTAGCCAACCTGTCCCTACGCACTCTGACCTTCTCTAAGTCCTTATGAATGATATCTGGACCCAAAATGGATGACACTCCAACCTCGAACCACCTTACTAGAGATCTACACCTCCTACCATAAAGTGCCTCAAACGGGGCAATCCCAGTGCTGGAGTGATAGCTATTATTATACGAGAATTCTATTAAAGGCATATGGTCATCCCAGTTACCTTTAAAGTCAATAACAGACGCTCTCAACATTTCCTTTAATGTATGAATGGTGCGCTCTTCCTGCCCATATGTTTGAGGATGAAAGAAAGTGCTAAGCTTCACCTGCGTGCCCAAGCTCTTTCGAAAAGATCTCCAGAAATATGAAGTAAACTGAGATCCTCTATCACAAATAATAGACAAGGGAATCTCATGCCATGTCACAACATCATCAATATAGAGTCTTGCATAATCATCGGCTCTGTAAGTAGCCTTAACAGGGATAAGGTGGGCAGACTTAGTCAATCTGTCCACAATAACCCATATGGAGTCATGCTGCCTGCTATTTCCCGCAACACCAACCACGAAGTGCATATTAATTTCCTCCCACTTCATAGATGGAACTTCAATAATCTGAGTGAGACCACTAGGCTTAAGATGCTCAACCTTAACCTGCTAATAATTAGGACACTTGGCTACGTATTTTGCAATGTCCTTCTTTATACCATCCGATTAATAAATCTTCTTAAAATGTTGATACATCTTGGTAGAATTGGATGTATGGAATATCTTGAGCCATGAGCCATTGCATTAATCTTGGTCCACAAATCATCCACATCTGTTACACAAAGTCTTTCCTGATACCTAAGTATGCCATCATCTCCCAAAGCGAAAGAATCATTCATCTTCAATACTATTGAATCCTTCTCATCCATCACCACAGGATCTAGATGTTGACCTTGCTTTACTTCAACTAGAAAAGATGATTCAAAACTAGGATGAAGTGAAACATCCCCAGTAGTAGAGTCAACAAACCGCACACCTAGCCTTGACAGTCTGTGTACATCTTTCACCAAATCCTTCTTCTCAACCTCAATGTGGGATGTACTTCCCATGCTCATCCTGCTCATAGAATCTGCTACAATATTAGCCTTACTTAAATGGTAGTGCAGATTCATGTCCTAATCCTTGAATATCTCCAACCATCTCCGCTGACGTAGATTAAACTCCCCCTGCATGAACACGTATTCGAGACTCTTATGGTCTGTGAACACATCCACATGCACTCTATACAGATAGTGCCTCCACGGCTTCAATGTAAACACCACAGCTGCCAAATCCATGTCATGAGGGGATAATTTTTCTCATGAACCTTGAGTTTTCTGGAAGCATAGGCTATTACCTTACAATCCTTCATAAGAACACAACCCAAACAAACCCTAGATTCATCACAATAAATCTTGTAATTTTAACACACTTAGGCAACGTACGCACCAGGTTTGAAGTGAGTCTTTCCTTGAGCTCCCGGAAAATCTTCTCACAAGTCTCCGTCCATTCAAGCTTGGCTTTCTTCTTCGTCAAAGCTGTCAGTGGTGTAGCAATGGAAGAAAATCCCTCTAAAAACCTACGGTAGTAACAAGCCAATCCTAGAAAGCTACGGATGTAAGTGGGAATAAGTAGCTTTGGACAGTTCTTAATAACTTCAGTCTTCCTGGGGTCCACCTCTACACCTTGATCAGACACAACATGAACCAAGAAGGTCCCTGATCTCAACCAGAATTAACACTTGCTTAATTTGGCATAAAATTGATGTTGTCTAAGTACCTGCAAGGTTAGTTTAAAATGTTGTTCATGCTCTCCCTTGGTCATACAGTAGATGAGAATGTCATCAATGAATACTATGACGAAAGAGACAACGTATTCACAGAAGACCCTGTTAATTAGATCCATAAATGCAGCAGGTGCATTCGTGAGACCAAATGACATTACTAGAAACTCATAGTGACCATTGCTGGTACGAAAGGTTGTCTGTGTGATATCTTCATCCCTAAGTAGATCTCTTGAAGGGGAGGGACTCTAGACAAATCTTCAGGAAACATATCTAGGAACTCATTCACTAAAGGCGCTGAGTCTATGGAAGGAATTTCATGATCTAAATCATTAACACTCACAAGATGACAGAGTAACACCTTAAAAATCATTTTATTGGCCTTAATATTTCAAATCAAGGGATTGGGACGACTCGAATTGTACCCCTCCCACACTATCTCTTCTTCATAAGGGAAGCGAAATTTAACCACTCTACTACGACAATCCAAGCAAGCATAACAACTGTGAAGCCAGTCCATGCCAAGAATAATATCAAAATCATGCATGGGTAACTCAATCAAGTTTTCACACATAGGCTTACAACATACAACTATTGGGTAATCCTTGTATACCCTATCTGTTCCTACATGTTCTCCTAAATGCGTACTAACAACGATAGGATCATGCAGAACTTCATGTAATACTTCAAAAGTAGGGCATGTAGAGCAGTTACAAGTGAAAGTGTAGACCCTGTATCAAGTTAAGCATAAACAAAAGTTCAAAATACTTGCGACATACCTGTAACCACACTAGCTGACTTCTCTTGCTCTTCCATTCCCTTCGGGGCATGAAATCTGTTCCTCATGGGAGGATCGGCTGCTGTTGCACCTTATGGGTTAGGCTTAGGCAGAGCATTACCTCTAGCCTAACCTCTGTTCTATGGAAAGTCTATGACCATGTGTCCACTCATACGAAAACAGAAGCAGGCATTTGTTCTCTGTCTGAACTCTCCACTGTGATCTCGGCCACACTTAGCACAACTCTTCTTAGGACACTACATCTCACCTTTATTGCCCTTGTTAATCTCACAACTGCCTCTTCTAGGTGTAGCACCCCTCTAAGGTTTAGAATTCCCAGAACTCTGCTGCCCCTTTTTGAACCTCGGCTGCTCACAGATGCCAAAGTTGTTTCTGTGGCCTCCATGGCTAGGACCTGCCTGATCTTGAGGCCTAGGCCTCCTAACATCACAAACACCTCGCTTTCTGCGGCTATCCTCTACTTGATGGATATGTATTATCAACCTTGAAAGATCAATATTATCATGGAGCATCGCAGATACACAATCCTCCTCCAGGTGTTCATTGATTCCTGTAAGGAACCTGCTTATCTCATCCCTACTATAGGCAACCAGGGAAGTAGCATACCTGGATGATTTCAACAAAGCTCAGTATTGTCTTAATTCTTGCTATTAAATACTAGGGAAATAAACATTAATTGATAGCTTAACACATCAGGTAGTACTCCATGACTATCATAGAGCCTTGTCTAAGGTTAATGAACTCCTCAACCTTGGCCTCCTTCATCTCTCTAAGGAATAATCTCTCAAGAAATGCTCTCTTGAACATCTCCCATGTGAATGACACTCCACCTAGACACGACTATCTTGAACATCTTGCACCAATCCTGTGCAACATCCTTGAGCTGATAATAATCTATCTCAGCCTTATCAATATCAGTAGTCCCTATAGACATGAGGATCTTATTCACCTAATCTACCAACTCTTGAGGATCCTCCGATGTGTTAGCCTTTATGAATATAGGAGGATTCATCCTCGTGAAACCTCACAAATTGTCAGCCATGCTGCGAACCGGTGGGTTCTCCCTCTGAACATCTTACCGATTGACATGGGAAGTCATAGCCTAAGCCTGCATCGTAATGGCCTGTGCCATCTGTGCTTGAGTCGCCCTCACCTCAGCATCAGTCAACCCAACTGGGTTAACTGGCATGACCCCTCCTTCAGCTGGATCTTGGGATGGATTCTGATTACTCCCAACAGCTGCTCCCCTCTCACCCGACCATTATATCTACTAGTGGTCATTCTATATAAAACAAAAATGGTTGATGTTAGACACGCTCATAACACCAAAAATTCATACATTAGAAAAACCACAATAAGATCAGAAGAAGGAAAATCTTCCTAAGCGTCATACAGTCTTTAATCAAGGATAGTGTTGCACTTCACTACCATGACTTAAAAACTGCTCAATGTTGTTGATGTCAACTTATATTTCTCGGAATTCAACTAAGATCTCTGATACAAAATTTTTCATGGTTGTAATCTACACTTAGACGATAGCGACGTCGTTAACTTCTCAGAGGTCGCAGACAATCCTACATGCATTATTCATACCTCACTTAGATTAATTTTAGTGGAAAATTTTAAACTTTATGATCTTTAACATACTTGCTAAATAGTCTTAACAATTCACAATCGTTCGTCATCAACCATCAAACATTAAAGAGATAAACAATTGAAAGACATAGTTCATTAAGAACAATTGAAAGACATAGTTCATTAAGTATTAATGTATAATGGCCAAAATGACACCAATACAAAGTCTGACCCAAACAGGAAAAAAACGCTAGTGGAATATGGTCCACTAGCTAAACCCTAATACTATGCTAGAGTGTAAAACATTAGCATCCTCGAAAGCATGAGGACCTACCAAACTCCGGATGAATGTTTACATCCGGATAGCTGCAACAATAATCCCGTAGCTCTAGCGTCCACCTTTTCCTGCACCCAAAATAGTATAGATATATAGGGTTAGGACACACTTGTACTAAGTATCGGTATATGCAAGTACACACCAAGGACATGCATGAGAAAGAACATTTCTTTCCTAACGACATGATTTTTGGAAGTCAAGTCAGTAGACTATCCAAATGGAGATTAGGAAACTTAGTGAACATTCCAAAATTATTTAGGGTCATGCCATGATAGTAACATGCATCATTATAAATATCGTATTGCACACAACACATTAAATCTACATATTTCGTATATCATAGTACATAACATACAACACATAGCTCCTTTCATATCATTCATTCATATGCCATGAGACCTTGGAATAATGTACTTTACATTAAGACTTTCCAAAATGAGGGCTCAACACATGGGACCTCAACGAGGAGTCTTCATTAGCAAACACGGAGTCTACTTCATTCATTCATACATACTTCATTTCATTTCTTTCATAGGTCAGTGAACAACAATTATACCTAGGGTATCGTTTAAGACTTTAATCGGGTTTGCTGTGTAATGATCACAAATAACCTAATGTCATTACCTTGGTCTACCTTACCTCCTTATTATCCTATCCTAACACCTTTGCTGTCATTCTTTTCATTATGTGCTTCATTTGACGCTGGCCTCATTCATTCATTAGGAACTTTAACTTTAACAGACATAGATCATGTGAGCATCATGAAATCTAGTGTCTCCCCCACACCGAAAAGAGGTGTTATCACCGGCCAAAGTGACCCAAAACATGCTAGTGTACATGGGAATTTAACCCCGCATGATCCCTATATTGGCCATAAAGGTTCAAAGACTAAGAGATGTATGGAGACTCATACCTAGCAAGCCGGACCGTCTCATATCATGAGAGTTACGTGAACCTTCGCCCTTATCGAAAGAAGGCATCACCACTCAAAGCTAATCTATCGGTGCTCAATGTAAAGTTCCTTTACATTCAACTCATACATCATGGAAGTTATATTCTAGTATCAGGACAACATAGCTCATTAGATAATTTCTCATCTCATCATTAGTACTGAGTGTGTTAAGCTTAATACTTTCATTAGAGTGTTCATAGAGATTTGTTTCTTAATTGTCCTACACTCTCATTTGTGAGTACGAATTGGTAACATTTACTTAGGCTCATTAGAGATTGCTCTCATCATATACATTAGCCTCTTATCATGTTGTCACCACATTCTTCATTATTACCACCTTTGCTTTTCGTAGTTGCTCATCTCTTATTATGTGAATGTGTATTTCATCATTTCATACTTCATCTCATCATATTCCAATGCACTAGGCCATTTAGTGTATCTTTCACTCATACATACCCTCCTAGGGTTCATCATTTAGTTACATACAACTTAGGTTCACTTAGTTTTGAACGTATGTTAGACATGCTTCTATACATACAAGTCATGGGTCTTCATTCATAATCCGCTAAGTCATTCTTAGTTTCCTATGATTGTGCAGTATAAAACCTATGTATCTTGTATATATTTCAAGATCTTGTCTTTTGATCTAAGTAGATGAAATTAATCTTTGATATTTTACTCACGTATAACTTATCTATCAATACGGAAGTTTGAGCAAGGGAACCCAAATCTTGAATTACTTGGATATAATATATATTTTTCATTGATTTTATTTCTTATATTCCTAACATTAGAAGTCTAAATTAAATTTGAGTAATTTTCAATTTTAATTTCACTCTTAGTTAACCAAAGGGTTTGGGGTTCGAACCCCCACAGTCCTTTTTAAATTTTTGTCAGTCTCTTTTTGCCCATTTTTTCCTAAACCGAGAGGTTGTGGGTTCAAACCTCCACAACCTCTTTGATTATTTCTTTAATTCTTGATGGGATAGGGACGTTGTGGGTTCGAATCCAATGGCTCTCATATATTTGATTAATTACTTTTCTCTTCATTCACCTCCTGTTCGCGAGTTCGAATTCCCTTAGAACCATTTCCCTTTCCTTATTTCGTGAAATCAGTAGCTAGGTTTCAATCCCCTTAGCCCCATTTCCCTTTTCTTTTTCGCAAAAGCAGTAGCTAGGATTGAATCCTCTTAGACCCATTTCCCTTTCCTTTTTTAGCAAAAGCAATAACCAGGATCGAATCCCCTTAGCTCCTTCACATTTTTTTTCTTTCTTTTTAAGCTTCTTTAACATGTGAGGTCTTGGTTTCAATATCACTTATTTTATTTTACTTTAAAAACCAAAAATTTGACATTCTTGAAGAGTACACAAATTTGGAAAATTTTAGTCATTGTTCAACTAATTTTTAGACACAATTTTCATAAATTTAGTTTTCTAAAAGATGGTCATTTCAATCCACTATATTTCATTTCAATGAACATCACATGGTATACACATTTAAAACATAAAATACACAAGAAATTCATGTCTTATACAACTCTAAACAATGGCTAAGGCACTGCCAACGTGATCACACACACCAACTTTTTCCATCTCACTTTGAATATGATTTATGTAATTTCCCTCACATAAACATGTTCACATAGAATATAAACACATCCTTCATGCCTAAATCTAGAAGCAAAACATACCCATCCTACGAATTCGGCAAGGACCTATGGACAAGGAAATAAAAAAAGGGAAACAACCTTAGTTTCAGAATGAATCTTATGAATCGTAAGAGACCTCTTAGGAAAGGCACCAAGAGACAATAAACCCATACCTGTTGATGTTATTCAGGTGTGTATATTCTTCCCAAAAACTCTTCTAAATCAAGCCCAAATTCTCCTAAATGTACACGACACTCGACGAACAACCTCCCTTTGCCTTGATGTTTTTGATTACCTTGCCTTTATGAAACTTTTTTGTGTATTTTTCAATTGTGAAGAACAATTGTTATTAAACTGTTCTTCAGCTTTCTTGTTAGTAAGAGCGTGAGACAATGAGCATTGAGAGACGTGGAAGAGAGTTGAGAAACGTGAAGGAGAGAGTTATTAGGATTAGCAAACTAAATTCAAGACTTAGTAAAAATAGGATTTAATTAAATTAATAGAAAATATTATCAGTTTTAATTAATACATGAAAGTACCATTTTACCCTTGATGAATAGATTTTAATTGATGATAAAATAATAAACTCATTGCTCCTAATGGGGCTCGAACCAGAGTGGCACCCCATTTGCGAAATGGGTCACACTGGGTCGCCCCTATCAGAATTGATTTTTTAATTAAATTAATTAATTAATTTATTAATTTCACAGAGTAATTACAATATTACCCTTGGCCTTGAAAAGACCATTTTATCCCTGTACCCTCAAAACTTAAAATTTCCTCTTTCAAGTCCGGTAAAGGCTCATTCAATTAAATCTTCATTTTCGCGAGCCTTACTTGGTTGGTTCAAAACATTCCAAGCTCAACTAACTCCCCAAGTTAGTTTACTTGGTTGTGGTAAGGTTTCTGAGGTTTAGTCGCAAGCATTCTTAACACATTAAGGCTTGATCCTATTCATTTTTAGGGTTGTTACAATTATGACATGGGGGTATACTTGGTTTTTTCCCACTAAAAAGGAAATCTGAACTTTTTAAAGTATGTGTAAAGTTTCAAAAAATGGCAGCAAAAAAGTTTTCTAAAGAAATTAAGGTATTTAAATGTGATATATGTGGTAGGTTCATTAACATACACTTTATTAATCTTGCAGATTATTATGGTATTGTAAGGAATATTTCATTTCCTAAAAAACCTGCAAAAAATAGCGTTTTACAAAGAAAACATAGGCATATTGTTGATATTGGATTAACGATGTTATTTCATGCTAAGATTCCTTTATTTCTACGGGTTGAAGCATTTCTCACTGTAACTTTTCTCTTTTATGTTCTCTTTAAGGACCCAACATACATATTCTACTCTAGTGAGAGAACCAACGCCTAAAGCTAAAGGTCAGTCAGACAAGGGTGGTACAAATTCTAGCAATGGGACCACAATTTAGTAGAGTAGGGGTAGAGGTACAATTTAGACTTAAAGGGAAGATAAGGTCATTGTTATGCGTTTCTAGGAAGTCCATAGGTTGAGAGTTTTGATGTAGTTATTACAGATATCATCTAGTTTTCCATCTATGTATATATGTGTTATTTCATAAGAGGTCTACATTCTCTTATGTGTAGGTATGGTAGAGTTTGATATCTTCATGGGTTTGAATTGGATCTTTCCCAATCATGTTATTCTTTACTGCTATGATTGTGAACCTGCGATGCTTGGTGTTTCAAGGTTTGATTTTTGGAGTTTTGTGGGGCTGGTAAGCTACTACAGATGTCTTGTTTAGAGTTTCTCTCATATCTCATCCCCATTGCCCAGATTGACACAATAGAGTGTTAACTTTCAGTGGTTCGGTGAATGTGAGAAATTCTTTCAAAATTTCAATACTTTGTTGACTTCGACTCCATGCTGATTCTACCCGGAGATGATGTGGACTCTATTATTTATTGTTGATGGTTTTTTTTACTTAAGTTATGGCATCACTATTTCAATGGGGTGAATTTTCAAGTCTTCACCAACCATTAAAGTCTTTAATACATCTTGATTCAAATATATCTGAACTCGGGGAAGCTTAGTTTGCTAGAGTTGTTGAAGGACTACGACGTGAATATCCTTTATCATCTTAGAAAGGCCAATATGTTGACCCATGTTTTAAGTAGGAAAACTTTAACATAGGGAGTTTTGTCACGATCAATGTTAAAGAGAGACGATTAGATAGAGGGTTAGCCATAAATCTTTCCTCTTTGTAAATTTTTAAGGAAAGTGGTGGTTTATTATTCATCGAGGCTCGATATTACTTTGTTGAGCATATTTGAGAGGGTTAGTTTAATGAATATAAATAATTTCTTATTCAAGACAAGTTGTTGAGGGAAATCCAAGGAGATATTGCTTCATTATTATGTCATATTGAGGATCAGAGGTGGGACTCGTTTGACCATGGTGGGTCAGTTGGTTAGATTGATTCTAGAAGAGGATCACTATTCGCAATATTCTATCCATGGACATATGTATCACAATCTAAGTCAATATTATTGGTGGTATGGCATGAAGAATGATATTTAAGAGCTTTTGTCTTGGCATATGACATGTCAAAAGGTCGATTGTGAGGACCACTGGCACCCAGGTGTTTCTTAGAAGATGATCATTCCTATTTTGAAATGGAAATGGATCTCCATGGAATTTTTTGTGGGATTAACTACTATTGTGGGTAGTTATAACACTATTTTCGTAGACGTTAAAAGGCTGACCAAATCTTCTTATTTCATTCAAAATTGGTTGAAGTACACGGTGGAGATATTATCTTAGCTTTGTATAACTCAAATTAATCGTATTCATGGGGTACCTATTTCTATTTTCTTTAAATGAAATGGACTTTTATTATCACTTCTAGAGATATTTGGTGCTTATTAGGATTAGCACTTGCCTATAGCAAATAACAATATTTATCACACTAATATTTAGTTAGATCCATCCGAAGCATTATATTTAGATAGATCTATCCGAGGCATTATATAGTAGGCATTGAATACATACTTAATTAGAGAGGCCATAGGGTAAATACGTATTGCTCATGATAGGATATTTATGGCTCAAACTTGACAGAAGAGTTACGTTGACACGAGAGTTTGATCCTTGAGTTTATTGAGGGTGACTATGTTTGGCTCCAAGTATCACCCATGAAGGGTCTGATCAGCTTCGAAAAGAAGGCATGCTTAGTCCTAGATTCATTGTTCCTTTTTAGATTCTGATTCAAGTTGAAGAGATGGACTACAATTTGGCTTTTTCGCCGAGCAAATAAATTGTGCATTATGTATTTCGTGTCTCTGTGCCTTTGGAAGTATGTGTTGCATCAGATTCATATGCTTTTGCTTGATTTTGTCGTGTAGGGTCTAGAAATTTCACTTTATAGTGAACCTATTTGTATTCTAGATAGGTAAGTTTGAAAGCGTATAAGCAAGGATATTATTTCAATGAAGATGTAATGGAAGCAGCATTCAATTATAGACGTAACTTGAGAGACCAAAGTAGACATGTATGCCACACATCCCCAACTTTTCAGAGCTTCGTATCTCAAACTTTTTGAGGCTTCATGTAAGTTATTTTAACTTAAGTTTAAGTATGAATATGTTTTTAACAATGCATAATGGAATCACCCAAAAATCATTTCTAGAATTTTTTAAAAATTTACCATTTTACACTCTCTTAATAATTGCTCCAAGTTATTTCTAATAGGTTTGTAAGTATGGTTTTGAAGTTCAATAAAAAGTAGTGGTATTTAAAAATTTTCAAGTTTTGAAAGGCTTAAGTTGATTAAAAGTGTTTTCAGAGTCGTTTGGCATTTCAAATCTCAAAAATGGGGTTCTGTGTTCCATGAGCTCTAGAATTTGGAATTTGGTCTAAAAGAGTTGCCATTTTCTTATTTAGAGGTATTTTGTTGGTTCGAGGTATTATGTAGAAAGTTTAGGTAATTTGAAACTTTTACTTGACTTTGGTCGCATTTGATATTTTAATGCTTCGATAAAATTTTTGACAGTTTTATTGGATTTGGAAAATGACTTTAAGCCTAGGAGAGGTATTGGTTAAATTTTAAGAGGTCCCACGGTTAGGTTAGTATTTTTGAGAATTGAATTTGTTTATTGCAACTTTCAAAGATTTTGAGTCAAAAGGGAACTCAGATTCATATGTGTTTGTTTCATTCAGACTAGAACATTGAGTTTAGATAGTTAGCATATTTAGTTAGTGTATATGGGCTCCGGATAAATCCTGATGGTCATTTTGAAGGGATTTAACTGGCTGAAATGGTTGATTTATGGTGTATGCATCACCTCGTGTTCATGAAGGGACATTTCATTCGCGATGGTCCCGTTATCTAAGATCAACTCATGTTTACAAGGGCTTGAGCCTTCAGATCCTACTATTAGCAAAGACCTGCTCGCGTTTGCGAGAGGTAACTTAGGGGGATTGTATTCGTAATCAAGACTTCACATATGCGATGCTCGCATTCGCGAACTTGATCTCGCATAAGTGGACCCTGATAGTACGTTTTCAAACATGGTGTTTAAACCCTTTTTTTCTATCTTCAAACTTCGAAAACTTCGTATTGGCGATTTTAGTGGAGGTTTTAAAGATTCATTGATTGGGTAATGATTTCAAACTGTGTAACTCATCTATCTATTATTTAAATATGATTTATACGATCAAATAAAGGTTTTTAGAAAATTTGGGGGTTCTTAAAGAACGCAAGATTTTTGATAAATTAGTGAATAAGGGTCAGTATAGATCTATTTTGAAAATGCGTTTTCAGCAATTATTTCCAAATTCTTTGGGTAATGTATTTCTGTAATATTTATTATTAAAACTTATTCTCGGAATCTTGTTTTTTATTGTTGATGTCGTTTCCAAATTACTTGATATATGTGTTGTTAGTTTCATAATCTTATTGTGATTACTTTATTGAGTAGATTGTGTTCATTTGCATACTATTTAAAAAGAGGTGAAGTTCCAGTCCCACAGTAATTTGTTGATTGAATAAGTCAAGTGAACTTCTGAGCCTTTGTTAACCTTGTAGAATAATGTGTTTTCCTTGTTGTATATCTTAGGGAGTAATGAGAATTGGTGATAGGTTGAATTTCTCAAATTAGCTTATCTTATTGAAAACAAAGGGGACGATGAAAAGGAAATCTGATGGTAATTGTTATGTGGTATATTATGAAAGACTTGAACGGTGATATTCATTTGGATATTGATGAAATTCCATAATGGTGGTGGCTTTATTGCTTATTTTTGTGGATTTGTAATCTTTAGATTATTGTGTCGACATGCATATTTGCATTGGTTCTAAAACATGTGACAATCTTTAAATTATGGTTATGTAGAGGTCTCTACTAGTGGGTGATATTGATGTTGAGGTTCGATTGATTAATGACATTGATGTCGAGGTTTCTTGCAGTGGGTACATGGATATAGTGAATCCTCATGGACTTTGGTCTGATATTCAACGGATATTATCATAGGACAAATATGCATCACTCTATATGAAAGTGCAGTACACATTATTATGATTATTGGTTCTATGTAGTTCGAAACTCATGATTATGGAGTACAAATTGTTGAGTATTTTGGTAAATGAATATGTTACTTCATTGGGATTGACCTATAATTTTTGAAGCATTGTTATTAAATAATGTGTTACATAAAAATGTGAATTGCTAGGTTGGGGCTGATATCTTTGGAGGTTGTTGTTTGTGGAGGTCTTGTTGGGATTAAAATATAAATCACTTTCTATTTGTTTTACTTTGTTTAATGTTTAGATTTCTAAGTACTGTGTTGCTTGGTACTTATACCTTTACATTTGAGTAGACTATGAGCCCTGTTATGGGCAATTCTTCTTCTTGTCTACTTCGTTCGAGGCTTTATAATGGAGACTTAATTGGCAGTTGACTTTCACTTCAGCAGTCCCTCTTGTTCCTTATTTATATTATTTTTTTGTTTTCGAAACAATGACAATGGGACTTGTAATTATTTGAATTATGTTGTAATACATTAGTGGATTTTACACATGACAACTAGATTTTAGGGCTGTTTATGAGATTGGTTGAGTTATCGGCAATTTATGTTACAGTTAAATTTTAATATTTACATTGTTATATGTTGAATTTTTCTTAGACTTTTCTTTTTGGTATAGATGAGTGTCGTCGCACCTATTTTTGGGTCATGAAATAAACCCTAGTATTTGAAAATTGATTTTTAGGAAGATTTGACCTACTTTACAAAATAACTGATATGGGTGTTGTTGATTTCAAATTCTTATTATGATTGCATATCTTAATAGATTATGTTGATTCAGAGACTTTTCGAAAAAAGAAGACCCTATTACCGAGAGATTGTTTGATTTTCTTAGGCAAGTACACTTCTTAACTTTTTGATAAGTATATTAACCTTTTATGTCATTGTGTGATTGGAGTAATGAGAATTGGTGAAGCGTTTCATATATGTATTGTGTATATTATTAAATTATGAATCACTCTTGTCATAACTACTTGGGGTGAAAGTGAGAATCTTGTTTGTTTGTATGATTTCATTATATTGTGGGTAATTGGATGAATTTGATGATTAAATTGATTATATCTTCGTACTTGATCATTGCAGATATATGTTTAATTGGGTTTGTACCACTGCTATAATGAAACTTTATGAGGATGAAAGGAAATAAGAAATTCCCACGTCCATGGCGAATTCATTGAGTAGAAATAGAGAACAGGCCACACATATGTCACGCCCCGAGGTTACACCCTGAACACAGACGTGGACACGGAACCTAGGATGACGATTGACCCTTAGCAAACCCTACAAGCATATTATAAGCAAACTAAAGTAAATTAAAGCAATAAATACTAAGTCGAAGCTAATAATGAGATAATTTGAATGACGGGAAAATACCTCTATACTATCTGAATAAACAATTTGATAAAATTTTAATAACAACTAAAGATGAAACTCAAAAGTAAGACTAAAATTATTTATGACTAAAACAAACCTATAATTGACTAGAAGTGTTAGGACATGTCCCAACTATGTCTAGGAACATTGAAAGTACAGCTAAAACCAAAAGGAAACATGTTTTTCATCTTCGGGAAATGAGTACTCGCCACTGACGTTGTTGAAATTGAGATCATGAACTGATATATGCATGCTCTAGAAGCTGAGAACCTGAACCTACATCACGAGAAGATTTAGCACAGAGTATACGCTAATATTTTAAAGGTACATAGCATGCAGGATAGAGTATATCTAAATAATAATCATAACTGAAGTAAAGTATATACTGATCAATGATATGATATAAGCATGATGCTATACAAAATCATGAAATAACTGAATGCAATGACCAAGTTCATAAAATATTGAGAATGAATGCTAAACTGATAACATGGTAAATGCAATAGAATCTAATTGAAATGTGGGAGCTATTAATGACCAACATAAAACTGCATGACCTAAATGTGGACTCTTATGTATACGCCACATCGATAGGAACCAATATACCCTGCAGAAGGCATAGAGGCATGACTAGCGTGATAACAAAAATGTTTCCCACAGAACTACATGGCACGTAGTTTTGGGGCATACGATTGACTAACCTAGTTGACTCGTATTAAATCTTCTTCCAACTGATTATGTAATTCAACAATTTATAATTGAAATGCTGAAAATTATGGATAGCTTAAATACTGACATGCTAATAGAAAATTCAACATTAATGTACTAATAATGAAACATTTATAATTGAGCATGTATAATTGTTTGATCTAACCTTGCAATTTATGAACTAATATAACTACATAACTACGGTTTATAGTAAAACATGTTGAACATCATGATATACTAATTAGAAATAGTAATGTAACTAATTCATGATGATTTTCTGGAATTCTAGAAACCCAAGGTCTAGTTTATAATAACGGAATTAAGAATTTCGTTGATTTATAGGGACCTAATGGGGGAAGGGAACCCACTAGTGAAATCCGATATACCTGGTGATGAATTCAACAAAAAAATCAATTTTGGGGATCTAACTGATGGAAAATTGATGTATTCTTGGTAAGGGTTTGGTTGCCTCTTACTCCTCCTTGCATTCTAATTTTTAGGATTTGGGTGCATGCTTTGCTTATGTTTCTAGGCTAACACTTACCAAAACTTCATAGTTTACGTGTTAAACAACATAGTTTAGGGGTCCAACACATAGCGAAAAACCAAATGACCCTTGACTTAACTATGGGGTGGTCACCAACAGACCAGACCGACAGACTTTCAATGGAACAATGGTCTATACTGGTGGACCATCATTCAGTGATTGGACTTAAATTTGGGGTATCGATCCATAGACTAGGACCGAGGGTTGTTGCCTGGACTACGGTTTGTAGGTCTAGTCGTGGTCAACACTTGAAAATTTTTTTGGATTATTTATGGAAGGGCTACAAATGTCCATCAACGGACCACCAGCACGGACCGTAGGTCACCTTAGAGTCTGTAGGTAGTTCCCAACTGTGGCACCTATATCTTTTAGAATTTGCATGTGCTTTGTCTATGATACTAAAAATCTTCATGGAGTGAAGACTAAACTATTTAAAATGAAGGGAAAGAGTTGAATCCTACCAGAAAAAAAAAACAGTAAAACTAACTAGTAACTTAACTAAGCTCTAAGAACATATAAATAAGTTACATTGCAAATACAAACTGAAGGAACTGGATACTAAAGCTGAATTTACACATAAATGACTGATAAATTAAAGAGGAACTATTGCCTAAAGTTGTAATGTAATCTGAAGGAAAAAGGTGAGGATATTTAGCCTTCATGACTTCATCTTCTTCTTAAGTAAATGAAGCGACTTTTTGTTTCTCAATCTTTTAACATGACGATAAAGAATATAAAACGGTACATCCTTACGAGTGAGATATCTTTTACAGCCAAACTTTCTCAAGTTCAATGGACAATGGATCACCTACACACTTTTTCAGCAACGAAATGTGAAAAATTGGATGCACTACTGCTAGTTCTGTTGGAAACACTAACTCATAAGCCACATATCCAATCATTTTTGGAATATTATAAGGGACTATGTATTTAGGATTAAGCTTCCATTTCTTGAAAAACCTCATCACCCCTTTCATAGCTTATACTTTCAGGAAAATTAATCATCAACTTGGAACTCTAATTATTTTCTCTTTACGTGTGCATAAGACTTCTGGAGACTCTAAGTTTTCTTAATATATCTATAATGTGTTGCACTTTCTCCATAGCATCAGTAACTGAATCAATCCCTATCATGGTTTATTAACCTAATCATCAACCTTAGGAACACATAAGCGACCATCTCCCCCCGGGAGAAACCTCTTCTTTATACCGATGAACTACACCTTTCAAACTGAAGCAGCTTAGGATCACTGTCTTGTTTTTTTTCAACCTCCTCTACCAATGAATACTTTGATCTTCCGGGGTTATTGCACCACCATCTGGCATATTTGTAAGACAACTCCTAAGCGAGCAAGATGATGAACAATCTTTTCCTGATTTATTTCTTTCTTCCTCAACATATACTACACTACCTATATATATCATCTTTCTGGTCTTAAAGTAAGAGATAAATTGACCTAAATACTATGAGTTAGTGCCCTTCCATTCTAGATTGGCTCGTTTGGAAACAAATAGTGAACGATCCTATTTCTATAATCGACTAAGCCATAATAGGACGATAACCAATCAATGCCTAGATTAATATGGAAATCTACCATTTCTAACATTACAAGGATTAAGGTGTTTTTCAGAGAGACTCCGAAAGGATAATTTATCTATACCCGTCTACCAATAACTGGATCAGTAAATGGAGTAGAGACTAATAAGGGTTCTAAAACCTTTTTTAGGCATACACCTAAGTTTATTTCTATATAGGGAGTTACAAAAGAAAAAGTAGTCCATGGATCAAACAACACATAAATGTCTAAAAGTGAGACTTGTAACATACTAGTGACCACATTAGGAGAACCTTTCTAGTCATGGCAAGCGTGGATAGCATGGAACTTGTTCTGTCGGTGACTACCACCTGTACCATATGACACACCCTACTTATTTGGGCGATTTACTGGTTTTGTTGAAACTGTAGACTTAGCCCTATTATTATTACCTTTTTGAACCTTATTGGCGAAAGGACAATTCTTCACCTTATAGCCATACTAACCACACCCAAAGCATCATTCCTTGCCTGCAATACACTCGCCTAGATGGTTTTTTTACCACACTTTGGACAAGTTTGGTAGGTCATTTTTTTCTGAAACACTTCCTTGAGACTTAGAGACTAGTGCCTACTATTCCAATCTTTTAAAAATTGTAAGTGATGTCCACAACCCGATTTCGTCTGAGAGCACTCATGGTTCTCTGTTCCATCCTTCATGTTGACCCTAAATATTTTCCCTAAGCTTATATCCCTCAATCCACTGATTGTTCTAATAAGTCATACTCTTAGCCAAAAGTAAGATAGCGTGTAGAAGCTATACATTTGAAACCTCATGGTATCGAACTGGAAGGACTGCGTAAGTGTTACATGCATTATCATTCCGTGGGTAGTAACTATGAAGATGCATGATTTGAATCACATGACATAGTGTTTGTAACAAGAAGTTGGATCATATCTCATGCATGATAAGAGTAGTAAAAAAGTGAGGTTTTGTTTAAACACCTCATATCCTCCTTCTCAATAGATGTGGTGCAATTTACACCTATAAAAATGACTATGCGTGTAGTTTTCCAAATATCCTAGGACACTAAAACCTAATGTTTTGATACCGACGCGGTCACTTGACCTAAGATCACGAGTATTTTTAAAGTGATATAACAACAATACAAGAATCTCTTTTTTATCAAATAAAGTTTATTCGCGTAGACTTATATTAAAATCTAAGCCTTACAAGTGATTATCAATTTAACTTTTCCAAGCCCTTAGAGCTTGTTTTAAACAATAAAGGGTTTTCTTCAGTAGATACACTTTATCGTCATGTCCCATTACATAAAAACCTTGAGGTTTCTTCGCCTAATTTTTCTCCCGTCAAAAACCATTTAAAAATCTGACTTGACAACTAATAGGAAGATTTTCCAATATTTTGAGCAACAATAACTAGTAACCGCCTTATGGTATAAAGCCTAGAAACTGGAGCAAAGATTTCCCAATAATCAACTCCCAATATTTATGAGTGACATTTCACGACACGCCATTCATTAAGCTTGTTAAAAAATCCATCAACCCACTTCACAACCAATGATCTTCCTAAGTTGTGATTTTTCCACAAGTTTCCATTTCTCTCTCTTCACAATCATTGCAAACTCCTCCTACATTTCATCTCTCTTCTTGGTATATGAAATTATTTCTTCAAATCTATAATGCTCTAAATTGCCACATTTCATCTCTTGTATATGTCCAAGAGTGATATTGTTCCTCGCACAAGTTGATCATCAATGTTTTCATCTGAATCTCATAGATTTCTTGTGATATTCATGTTGTAACTTCTTTCCAGTTCCATTTCCATTATCCATAAAAAAATTAAATGTATGCTTACCATAATTTTTCCTGTATGACGCTGAAAATTTCTGTAAGTCTGAGCGATGTACTATGATCAATAGAGACTCCAGATTCAGCGTTCTTATATAACTTGTCCCTCTTAACCTATGGTATTTAAGATATACACAAACAACAAAAGATTATTAAGTTTTGTAAGGATGTCTTATACCCGTGCTATGCCTCAAAAGGTGTCTTTTCTATCACGGCTTTTGTTGGAAACTTGTTCAGAAAAAAATAAGCTTTTTAGCTGCTTAGATAAGGTGATGCTACCGAGTACACATCTGATCGGCTTTGAAAATTTTTGTGAAAATGTAGAAATTAAGCACCAAATCACTTTTCCATATGCTCCATAGCGAAATCTTGTCAGTGACAGGAAGAACATGTAGATAATGGAGATTTTGAGAGGATTATGGTATATTTAGGGCCTGTGCAGAAGCAGCTAGCAGTGCAGTTTTGTTATTGAAAAGGTTTCGTACAAAAGCAGTAAAGAAAAAGAGACCTTTTGAGGCATGGCACATGTATAAGACGTCCTTACAAAATGTAATAATCTTTGGTTGTTTTTGTTTCTCTCATGTTCCACGGGTTGAGAGGGACAAGTTAGATAAGAAAGTTGAATGTGGATTCTTTGTTGTTTATATTACAATCTCCAAAGCATACATAATTTTTCAGCCTCAAACAGAAAAAATTATTATAAGCACAGATGTGTTTTATTATGGATAATGAGCATTGGAAATGGGAAGAATTTAACTAAAAGCACAAGAAATTTACTATATTCAGATGAGAATATTGATGATCAACCTGTTAGAGGAACAGTCACTCTCTGACATAACCAGAGATGCAATTTGGCCATTTTGGAGCCTTCTAGATTTAAACAAGCAGTTTCCTATCCCATCTGGAAAGCTTCGATGGAGGAGGAGCTTGCAATAATTGAGAAGAACAAGACATGGCAGCTTGTTTAAAAACCACAGCATAGGAAGATCATTGTGTAAAGTGGGTTTATCGCACAAAATTGAATGTTTATGGATCTGTTAACAATCTTAAGCCAAGACTTGTTGTGAAAGATTACTCCAAAATTTTTGAGTTGATTATTCAGAAACCTTTTCTCCATTTGTTAGGCTTGATACTATAACGTTGTTATCATCTGTAACAACCCTAAAAATTTATAAGATAAGTAATGCTTAATGTGTCTAGAATGCCTACGATTAGACCGGGTTCACACGGATTTATGCATGTAGAAGAAGACCTCTGAACCCTTGCTATGACAAATCAAAAATAACTTGGGGAGTTAGTTGAGCTGGAAAAGGTGATTTCCAGCCATGTAAGTCTCTCGAAAACGATGATTTACTCGAATGAGTCTTTGCCGGACATAAAAAGGGAAAATCTTAGGTTTGGAGGGTCTAGTGGTATATTGGTCTTTTTTGGGCTAATGTTAGTATCTTAATACCCTAAATATACAATTAATTACTTAATTAATAAGGTGGAGGGGTATTTTGGGGAGAGAAGGCCAAAAATTGGCCCTTGAAGTGAAGTCTTGCTTCACCCGGGTTCGAACCTAGGTGGAAGAAATGAATTAAATTTGTTTATAATTGAAGTTTTTAATTAATGAAATCAAATTATATTTATTATTTATAATCTGATTTATAAATAAAAGGAATTCAGATTTTCAATAATTAAATTAATCCTTATTTGACAAAGTCCTAATCTAAACTCCTAAGCCTAAGAAAACTCTTCTCTCTTACGCTCATCTTTCTCATACACTTCTCTATCACGCTCATTCACGATATCTCTCTGACAAATTAAATTTCAAGAACATAAAAATAAACAAAGTTCTTCACACATGAAGAACTCACACGAAAGCACAAGAAAGAAAACGTTAATGACAAGTTAGGCAAAGGGAGGTTGTCCATAGAGTCGTGTTGACATTGAGGGGACTTGGACATTATCTTGGGTAATTTTTTGGGAAGAAAGTCTAGGGTTTAGTGTCAAAAAGGTATGGGTTCTTTTCTCTCTTGTCTCCTTCCCTAAGAGACCCCTTAAGGTTCAGATTATTCAGTCCGAAGACTAGGAATGTTTCCCGTTGCATTCACTATCACTAGCTCCAAACGATTTTTAGGTTGGGTATGGTTGATTGTAGATTTAGGTGTATGTTGTGTTTACGTGATGAATATGTTTATGTTTGTGTATTTTAAATCTTATGAATGACAACCTATGTGTTTTCGCAACTATAAGCATGTGTGGGCAAGAATGTGACGATGATTAGTGTCTCGTCTTGAGGTTAAAAAATGTGCAACGTTAGGGTTGTTATTTTACGTGGATAAACCTATGTAAATCATCATGTTCATAAAAGATGGAATCTGGCTGATTTAAGTATCAATCTCTTGGCTAAACGAATCTATGAAAATGCACTTCAAAACGTCTTACAATGGTCTACGAATTACTCTATGAGTTCACGTGAAAATATTGATGAAAGTGAACTGAAATGTTACCAAATTTCTAGCAATTAACATGATTAGTTTTGGCTAACTGTAGATGAAAAAATCTTGAAAATTAATTGAGTGAAAAATGAGGTGAAGTCACCAGCATTTGAACCCGCAACCTAACCCGTATAATGCATTAAAATCGCAAAAGCGCAATGGGGGTCAAGGAGATTCCATCTCGGGTGTGCTGGCTTAAAAGTAAAGTACAATAAAGGGCTCGATCTTAGGTCCCCAAGTTGTGTGGACCAAAATAAAAAAAATGTATGTGTTATCTAAGGGATTCAAAATTGGGTTCCTTTGCCCAAATCCGAAATCGAGATCTTGGCATACATACGAGATGCATAAGCCTTGTACTACATAATCTTAGGAACATATGAATTACTTGAACAAACGATGAATGAAGCCTCATGGCTTGTATGTATAGACCCATAAGTCTAGCATATATTTAAAAATAAGTGAACCTAAGATGTAAGTAATGAAATGATGTAACCCTAGAAGGGTTAAGTAAAAGTATAAAACACACTAAATGGCCAAGTGCATTGCAACATGATTAAATGAACAAAGAAATGATGAAATAAACAAAGAAATGATGAATCGAACAATGAAATGATGAAACCCTAAAAGGGTTAATTAAGAGTACGAAACACACTAAATAGCCAAGTGCATTGGCATATAATGAAATGAATATTTACGTAAAATGGGGTGAGTAATTATGAAAATAAAATGTTCTTATGTTAATAAATGTGGTTACAATATGATATGAAGCTAATGTAAAAGATGAGAGCAATCTAAATGAGCCTAATTAAATTTTACCAAAACGTACTCAGCTATGAGAGTGTAAAGTTAATTAAGAGACCGGTCTTTATGAATACTCTAATGAAAGTATTGAGATTAACACACTTAATACAAATGATGAGATGAGGAATCATCTATTGAGCTATGATGTTCTCATACTAGAAGCTAGCTTCCATGACGTATGAGTTGAATGTAATGGAACTTTATATTGAGCATTGATAGACTAGCTATGAGTTGTGATGCCTTCTTTAGAAAAGGGAGAAGGTTCACCTAACCCTCATAAGATGAGACTGTCCGACATGCTGGGTATGGGTCTACTTATATCTCCTAGTTTTTGAACCTATACTGTCAATATAGGGATATGGCGGTGTTAAATTGCCATGTACGCTAGCATGTTTTGGGTCACTGTGGCCGATGATTCCTCCTCTTTTTGGTGTAGGGGAGACATTGGATTTCTTGATGCTCACATGATTTATGTCAGTTTAAGTTAATATTCCCCATGAAGGACCCAGCCTCAAATGATGCATATTAGGAAATGAATGATACAAAAAGTGTTAGGATAGGAAAGTCAAGAGGTGAGATAGACTTATGTAATGACACTAGGTAATTCTTGATCATTGTACAACAAACGCCATGAATGTCTTAAACTACATCCTAGGTCTTTCTTTATCATTGCACAACATACCCGATCAAAGTCTTAAACTACATCGTAGGTATAGTTGGTGTTTACACTAGCCTATGAGTGAAATTAAATGAAGTACGTATGAAAAAATAAAGCACACTCTCTGTTTGCTATAGAAGGCTCCCTAGTTAATGTACCATATGTTGAGCCCTCATTTTTGGGAAGTCTTAATGTCAAGTCCATGATTCGTGATGCTACGAGGCCTAAGCCTCAATATCAGGCAGATCCCATCCATGGAGACCACATAAAAAAATTTGGCGTCCGTGAGCAGCCCAGGTTCTGAAAGGGGCAACAAAGTTCTGGGAACTCTAACTCTCATAGGAGTACAACACCTAGAGAAGGAAGAACCGAGATTAAGAAGGGAAATAGAGGTTAGATGCAGCGTCCCAGAAAGAAATGTGCTATGTGGGGCCGGGCTCACATTGGAGAGTGTAGATAGGGCACTAATGCCTGCTTCAGTTGCGATAACAGTGGCCACATGGTTAGAGACTGCCCACTAAACAGAGGTCAGGCTGGAGGTAATGCTCAGCCTAGGTTTAATCCTCAAGATGCGGCAGCAGCTGAGCCTCCTAAGAGGAACAACTTCTATGCCCTGAAGGTAAAAGAGGAACAGTATATGTCCGCTGATGTGGTCATAGGTATGCTTCATATATTCTCAGCTTCTGTTTATGCTTTCCTTGACCCACGATCTATTCTTTCCTTTGTAACTCCTTTGCTTGCTCTCACTTGTGAGATATTTCCTGAAGTTATGCATGATCCTATAGTGGTTAGTACACCTTTAGGAGAAAATGTAAGGACTTATAGAGTATACAAAGATTACCCAATAGTTGTATGTGGTAAGACTATGTGTGCAGACCTAGTTTAGTTACCAATGCATGATTTTGATGTTATTCTTGGCATGGACTGGCTTCATAGTTGTTATTCTTTCATGGAATGTCAAAGTAGGGTTGTGAGATTTTGTTTCACTAATGAAGAAGAGCTAGTCTAGGAGGGGTACAACTCGAGTTGTCCTAATCCCTTTATTTTGAGCCTTAAAGCCAATTAAATGTTGTACAAAGGGTTATTATTTAATCTTGTGAGTGCAAATGATTTATATCATGACGTTCATTCCATGGACCTAGTGCCTGTAATGAATCCAAGATGTATTTCCTGATGATTTTCCTAGAGTTCCTCCCCCTTGAGAGATTAACTTTGGTACCGACTTAGAACCCGATGCAAAACCAATTTCAATTCCTACTTGCAGAATGTCTCCAGCTGAACTCAAAGAATTTAAGCTGCAGTTAAAAGATCACACTAATAAGGGTTTCATTTTGCCGAGTATCTCCCATTGGGGCACTCACGTGTTGTTTGTGAAAATGAAAGAATGAACCCTTAGAATGTGTATCCATTATCGACATCTCAACAATGTCAGTGTCAAGAATAGGAATTCACTTCCCACAATAGATGACTTTTTTGACCAACTCCAAGTGTTTAGTTTCTTCTCAAAGATTGATCTTCGTTCAGGGTACCATCAACACAGGGTTAGAGATGAAGATGTTCCAAAGATAGCCTTTCATAACGGTTATGGTAATTACAAGTTTTTAGTTATGCCATTTGGTCTTACCAATGCACCTGCTGCATTTATGGAAGTCATGAATAAAGTCTTCCTAGAATACCTTGACTCTTTTATCATTGTATTCATTGATGACATTTTCATATACTCTAAGATTAAGGAAGAGCATGAACAACATTTGAGACTAATCTTGCATGTACTCAGACAACATCAGTTCTATGCCAAAATCAGCAAATGTGTATTTTGGCTTAGATTAGTGACCTTCCGGGGTCAAGTTGTGTTCGACAAAGGTGTGGAGGTAGATCTTAGGAAGACTGAAGGCTTTAAGAACTGGCCAAAAGATCTTATTCCCATAGATATTCATAGCTTCTTGGGATTGTCTTGTTATTATCGCATGTTCATGGAGGTTTTTTCTTCCATTGCTGCCTCACTGACAACTTGGACTATGAAGAAGGCCAAGTTTGAATGGACGGAGGCTTTTTAGAAGAGTTTCTAGGAGCTCAAGGATAGACTCACTTCAGCCCTGGTGCTTATTTTACCTAAGTGTGGTGAAAATTATACTGTTAAGTGTGATGCATCTATGGTTGGTTTGAGTTGTGTTCTTATGCAGGGTGGTAAGGTGATAGCTTATGCACACATACAACTCAAGGTTCATGGGAAGAATTATCCCACTCATTACCTGGAGTTGGCAGCGGTGGTGTTTGCACAAAAATTGTAAAAGCATTACTTGTATGGAGTGCATGAGGATGTGGTCACAAACAACAAAAACCTCTAGTACGTGTTCATATAGATGGAGTTGAATCTACGTCAGAGGAGATGGTTGGATCTGTTAAAGGACTATGACATTAATGTGCACTACCATCCAGGTAATGCTAATGTTGTAGCTAATGTTTTGAGTAGGATGATCATGGGAAGTACAATCCACGTTGAGGATGAGAAGAAGGAATTGGTGAAAGATATACATAGACTGGCAAGAGTGGGTGAGCGGTTTGTTGACTATACTAGTGGGGGTATTTCAGTTAATCCTAGTTCTGAATCATGAAGTGTAGTTAAAGTTAAGTAGCGCTAGCATCTTGATCCTGTGTTTATGGAGCTGAAGGACTCAGTGTTGGTTAAGATTGATTAGTCTTTTGCTTTCATATTTAGGTATCAAGACAGGTTATGTGTACCAAAAATGGATGATTTGCGGACCAGGATCATTGTAGAGGCCCATGGTTCTAGATATTCCATACATCTAGGTTCCACCAAGATGTATCATGATCATAAGCAGATCTATTGGTTGGATGGCATGAAGAATTACATTGAAGAATATGTGGCCAAGTGACCTAATTGTAAACAGGTTAAGGCAGAACATCTTAAGCCTGATGGTCTTACTCAGATTATTAAGGTTCCGACTTGGAAATGGGAGGCTATTAATATGGACTTCATAGTTGGTATTCCAAAGAGTAGGAGATTAGCATGATTTCATATGAGTTATTATGTAAAGATTGCCTATGTCAACCCACTTTATCCCTTTGAAGTCTACTTACAGAGCCGAGGATTATGTGAAACTCTACATTGATGAGATTGTGAGATGGCATGGGATTCCTTTTGCTATCATTTCAAATAGAGGAGCCTAGTTCATTTCATATTTATGGAGATCATTTCATAGGAGCTTAGGCACACATTTGAAGTTTACTACTTCCTTTTATCCTCAGACTGATGGGCAAGTAGAGAGCACCATTCAAAAATTGGAGGTCATGCTGAGGCGTGTGTGATTGACTTCAAGGGTAGTTTGGACGACCATCTGCCTTTGATAGAGTTCTCGTATAATAATAGTTATCACTCCTATATTGGGATGGCAACGTTTGAGGCACTCTATGTTAGGAGGTGTAGGTCTCCAGTTGGGTGATTCAAGGTTGAAGAGTCATCAATTTTAGGTCCATAGATCATTCATGAGGCCTAAGAGAAGGTCAAAGTTTTAAGGGACAAGTTTCTACTACTTAGTGTTGGCAAAAGTCTTATGCATACAATAGAAAACGACCCTTAGAGTTTGATATTGGTGACCAGGTCTATTTCAAGATATCACCTACCAAGGGGGTGATAAGGACTTGCATGAAGGGGAAGTTGAGTCTGAGGTATGTTGGGCCATATGAGATCCTACATCGTGTGGGTAAGGTGGCGTATGAGTTTGCATTGCTTGCGGAGCTAGCTTTTATTCATACAGTCTTTCATTTATCTATGTTAAATAAGTGGCTAGGCGATCCAACATCGATTTTACTTATTGAAGGTTTGGGGGTTGATGAAAATTTATCGTATGTGGAGGTACCTGTTGAGATTTTCGACAGACATGTCAAATGGCTGAGGAAGAAGGAGATTGGCACAGTGAAGGTATTCTGGAGGAATAATCTTGTTGAGGGCGCTACGTGGGAGGTCGAGGACTATATGAGATCCATCTACACCCATCTTTTCAGCTCTTGAGGTTAGACTCCCTACTCTTAAGTCTAAATTTCCTTATCACTCTATTCTTTGCTGCTATTGCTTGATTGTGCATAGTTACTATCTTATGATCTGTTTGGCATTACGGGAAATAATTAGTAGTGTAATACGGTAATGAATGGTCCTAAGGGGGTATCATGTAACAAGCCTAAAAATGTATAAGATAATTAATGTTTAATGTGTCTAGAATTCCTACGATTAGAGCATGTTCACACGGATTGACGCACGTAGAAACCTCTGAACCGTAGCTACGACCAAGACAACTAACTTATGGATTTAGTTGATCTTGAAAAGGCTTCGTCCAGCCATGTAGGGCTTATGAATACGACGATTTACTTGAACGAGTCTTTACCGGACATAAAAAAGGAAAATTTTAGGTTTGGAGGGTCTAGGAGTGAAATGATCTTTTTCCAGGATAAGGGTAGTATCGTAATAACCCTACATATATGATTAATTATTTAATTGATAAGGTAGAGGGGTATTTTGGGGAGAGACGGCTGAAATTTTGGCCTTTAAGTGAAGTCTTGCTTGACCCGGGTTCAAACCTAGGTGGAAACAATGAATTAAATTTGTAATTAATTTAATTTGGTAAATTAATGAAATTAGTTTATATTTCTTATTTATTACTTCATTTAGAATTAAGGGAAATAATATTTTCAATAATTAAATAAAACCTTATTTGACTAAGTCCTAAACTAGACACTTAAGCATAAGAAAACTCTTCTCTCCCACGCTCATCTCTCTCTCATTTCTCTATCATTCTCATTCATGATCTCTCCTTGAAAAAGTACCTTTAAAGAGAATAAAAATAAACTAAGTTCTTTACACTTGAAAAACTCACACGAAATCAGAATAAAACAAGCGTTAACCACACGTTAGGCAAAGGGAGGTTATCCATCGAGTGTTGTTAGCATTGAAGGGACTTGGCGTGATCTTGGATTAAGTTTTTTGGTCAGAAAGTCGAGTTTAAACATTAAAAAGGTATGGTTTCTCTTTTCTCTTGGTCCCTTTCCCAAGAGACCCCTTAGGTTCAGATTATTCAATACAAAAACTATGGTTGTTCGTGGATTCATGTCCCTGTCACTAGCTCCTAATGATTCATAGGCTAGGTATTATTGCTGGTAGATTTAGGTGTATATTGTGTTTCCTTGATGAATATGTTTAGTTTTGTTTATTTGAAATCATATGAATGACAACCTATGTGTTTTCGCAACTATGTGCATATGTGTGCGAGAATGTGACGATGACTAGGGTCTCTGCTTGAGGCTCAAAAATGTGTGACGTTATGGTTATTATTTTACATGCATAAACCTATGTAAATCATGATGTCATAAAATATGGAATATGGCTTGCTTATTTAACAATCTCTTGACTAAATGAGACTATGAAAAATGTACCCCAAAACGTGTGAAATGGTCTACGAATTGCTTTATGACTTCAAGTGAAAATATTGATGAAAGTGAGCTGAAATGTGACCATATTTCGATAAACTTACATGTTTAGTTTAGGATAAATGTAGATGAACAAATCTGGAAAATTAAATGAGGCAAAAATGAGGTGATGTCACCGGGATTCAAACCTGTGACCTCACTCGTATAATGCCTTAAAATCGCAAAAGGGAATGGAGGTCAAGGGGATTCGAGCTCGGGTGTGCTGGCTGAAAAGTAAAGTACAAAAAAAAGGTGAGGCGTCGGAATCGAACCAACAACTTCTAGGCAGCGAATAGGAGTCAAAGAAAAATGAAAGAAAAAGAAATAGGAGGCGTTGGAATCGAATCCACGACCTCCTTGGCAGATTCAAGGGGGAAAATTTAAAAGAAAATAAAGTAGAGATAGAAGGGGTTCAAACCCACAATCCTTCGGCAAAGGGAGAGAGAGTTTAAAGAAAAATATTTAAAAGAAAATGAGGTTGTGGGGGTTCGATCCCACATCCTCTTAATCCCATTGAGTGAAAAATAAAAAGTAAAACTATGGGAAAATTTAAAAAAAGGTGTTGGGGATCGATCTTGGGTCCCCAAACCGTGTGTACCAAAATAAAAAAAATGTAAGTGTTGTCTAAGGGATTCGAAATTTGGTTCCCTTGCCCAAATTCCGTATTGACTCATTAGCCATACGTGAATTAATTATTCAAGAATAATGTTTCCTACTTAGATCGAAATGGAGATCTTACCATACACATAAGATGCATAAGTCTTGTACCACATAATCTTAGGAATATATGAATCACTTAAAATAATGATGAATGAAGCCTCATGGATTGTATGTGTAGACCCATAAGCATACATTTAAAAATAGATGAACCTAAGGTGTATGTACTATAATGATGTAACCCTAGAAAGGTTAAGTAATAGTGTAAAACATGCTAAATGGCCAACTGCATTGGCACATGATGAAATTAATAAAGAAATGATGAAATGAACAATGAAATGATGAAAAACTATAAGGGTTAAGTAAGAGTGTGAAACACACTAAATGGCCAAGTGCATTGGCATATGATGAAATGAACATTCATGTAAAATGGGGTAAGTAATTATGAAGAGCAAATTTGATAATGTTAATGAATGTGGTGACAACATTATATGAGGCTAATGTAAAATATGAAAGCAATCTCAAATGTTACTAAGTAAATATTACCAAAACGTACTCACCTTTGAGAGTATAAAGTTAATGAAGAGATCGGTCTTGATGAACACTCTAATGAAAATATTGAGATTAACACACTCAATACTAATGATGATACGAGAAATCATCTATTGAGATATGATGTCTGCAAACTAGAAGCCAACTTCTATGACGTATGAGTTGAATGTAATGGAACTTTATACTGAGCACCAATAGACTAGCTATGAGCGGTGATGCCTTATTTCTTGAAGGATGGAGATCCACGTAACTCTCATGAAATGAGACTGTCTGGTATGCAGGGTAATAGGTCCTTACACATCCTAGTCTTCGAACCTATACTGCCAATATAGGGATCTGGCGGGGTTAAATTCCCATGTGCGCAACATGTCTTGGGTCACTTTGACCGGTGATTCCACCTCTTTTTTATGTTGATGAGACACTGGAATTCATGATGCTCACATGATCTATGTCTGTTAAAGTTAAAGTTCCCCATGAATGAATTATGTTAGCCTCAAATGATGCATATAATGAAATGAATGTACCAGAGGTGTTAGGATAGGATAATGAAGAGGTGAGCTAGACTTATGTAATGAAACTAGGTGATTCTTGATCATTTCACAGTGAACCCGATGAAAGTCTTAAACTATATCCTAAAACTTGGTGTTTACACTAGCCTATGAATGAAATGAAATGAAGTACGTATGAATAGATGAAGCAGACTCTGTATTTTCTAAAGAAGACTCCCTAGTTGAGGTCCCATGTGTTGAGCCCTCATTTTCGTGATGTCTTGATGTCAAGTCCACAATTCCAAGGTCTCATGGCATATGAATTAATAATATGAAAAATGTTATGTGCTATGTGCAATATGCTATGTGCTATGTGCTAGATGTTGTGTGTTGTGTGCAATGTGATAATTATGATAATGCATGTTACTCTCATGGCATGACATTCCTAATCCAAATTTTCAAATGCATGTTACTCTCATGGCATGACTTTCCTAATACAAATTTGGAAAGTTCTCTCACTTTCCTAATCCAAATTTGGAAAGCTCACCAACATTCCTAATCCCAATTTTGCAAGTTCACTGACTTTATTTCCATAATCATGTTGTTAGGAAAGAGCTATTCTTACTCATCCATGTCCTTGGTGTGTGCTTGCATATACCCATACTTAGTACTAGTGTGTACTAACCGTATACCACTCTACTATTTTAGGTGTAGACACAGGTGAACGCTAAAGCTATAGGTTGATGCTGAACTATTCAGACGCGGAGCATTAATCCGAACTTGGTAGGCCATCATGCTTTAGAGGATACTTGCACATTATATTCTAGCTTAATTATAGGATTGAGATAGTGGAGTATGTTCCACTAGCATTTCTTTCCATTTTGTTCAGAAATTGTATTAGTGTTATTTTTGCAAGTATAAATTTAATGTTATATTAAACTATTTCTTTCATTTGATTATCTTAATGTTAGATGGTTGATGGTGAACAATTATGAATCTAATAGAATGATCACTATATATGTTAAGAAACAAAAAGTTTCAAATTTTCTGCTAAAATTAACCTAGACGAAGTAAGAATAACGTAAATAGGCTTGCCTGCTACCTCTGAGAGGTCAACAACGTCGGTCTCGTTTGGTCTAGACTCCGGTCGCGACACTAACAATTCCTACTCAAAAGGGTTGCAAAATCTTTCAATTAGATGTCAATTATTCTTTTTTAAATGGTTTTCTACATGACAAAATTTATGTAAAGAAACCTCAAGGTTTTTTTTGTAAAGTGACACGATGAGAAAGTGTATCTATTGAAACCCTTTATGGTTTAAAACAAGCTCCAAGGTCTTGGTATAGTCTGTTTGGTTATTATTTTCAAGGCTTAGAATTTATGAAAATCCTAAGAAGATCAACTCTCTATTTGTTAAGAAAAGAGATTATGCTATTGTGGTTATATACATAACTTTGTGTTAATGATCTTCTTGTAATAGGAAATAACCTTAAAATGATAGATGAATTCAAGGAAGAGATGAGGAAAGTGTTCGAAATGACAGATTTGGGAGAAATGTCTTACATTCATTGAATGTATATTTGTCAAAAGAAATATATAAGGGAGATAATGAAGAATTTCAAAATGGAAGATTGCAATCCTATGAACACTCCAATGAATAAAAAAGAAAAGCCCATTAAAGATGATAGTAGTGACAAGGTTGACGAAGAAAGATATAGAAGTATGGTTGGATGTCGCACGTATTTCTCTCCCTAGGAGACCCAACATTCTTCAAGGAGTAAGTGTCTTCTCTAGATTTCTGATTTGTGTAAGTAAAATACACATGAAAGCAGAAAAAAGAGTTAAAAGGTATGTCAAGATTGGTAAAAGTCAAAACTTCAAGTTGCAAGGGTATTCTAACAATGATTGGGTTGGGTCAGATGATAACATGAAAGACAATTCAGGTTATTGTTTTAGCCTTGGTTCAAGATGTTTTTCATGGTTCTCAAAGAATAAAGGTACATTACCTAAATTCACGCTAGATGATGACGTAGGGAAAAAAAATGATGAGGAATTGCACACAAGATAAGTTGATTATTTCTAGTCATTTTAGTTTTCTAGTGTAATTAAAACTCTGTTAGCTACTGTTAAGGATTAGTTCCTCAATTTCAGCAAGAAATAACTTAGTTTTAGCAGATATTTTAGAATTAATTTACATCATCTTTGTTAATCTAAGATTCATTTATTGTGTCTCAAATTAATCAATAAAAACCACTTTTCCTTTTTCTTTTTTAAATAACTCTATTCTCCTCTTTAAAACACTAACAACATGTTTTAAGCCTACCATAATAACATGTTTATGTTTACAAATTTTTCCCACACAGTACATTTTGTGTAATGATTCATACTTCTACCTATATTATCTCATTATATATGGTCTGATACTTCTTCTCCACCCGTTGATTGCTTGCTTGGATTGCTAATAGATATTGGATTGAAGAGTCCTAATACTCCAAGCGCAAATCGATGTAGACCATTTATTGCTTTTATTCTTTACTCAGGAGAATTTTTACGTAGTGTATGGGTTATGCTCCAACAAATCCTATGTTGTTTTAAAAGAGTTCGTCAAGACATAATTATGATTCTCAACTTATGTTCAAACTCCCTTTTATTGTTTGACACGATTTTTTTAAACCGTCTTATTGTACATTCTATTGTGTTTCATATAAGTCAAGTAGCTTGTGTTGGGCCTCTCTGGGTAATATATACCAAGTGACGTCTAGGGTTTACTTTGGATTGTGACATGATTAACTATCATGTTGTGAAAGGTCACCAACTGTGTCTCTTTCTTTGGAACACAAGATTAAGCAATCATATTACTACCTTAAAAGCTTTTGCAAAATCAAAAATTGATGTTTTACTTCCATTCATCTCCAAAACAAACAAAGGCTTTGTGAAATCATCAAAGCTACAAAAAATTTCCTCAATATGGAAATTTAAGCTCATCCACATCATGGGCTTTGATACCTACCCATCTGGTGTCTTGGACATAAACTATATTTATCTACATTTTTTTAGAGTGACCCTATCTTCAATGATCCTATATGTTCATATTAGGAAATTTCATTACCAAGTTACCACTACTTCCCCATGCCCATGGCCTGAACTAAAGCCATGACCTTACCAAAGCCACTAGGAATATGTAGATCTAAATAAGATGTAAAAGATATAGAAATCTCTAGATTTGCTTGAACAAGTGTAGAGTCTAGTGTTACGGAATTAGAGTATTATCTAAAACTCCGTCCGACACTTGATAACTTACTCATGAATCTTTAACGATCTTGTAAGCTCGAGTAAGACTTTTATACTAAGATTGCTAAGAGAATGAAAAGAAGATTTAGAGAATTGTGGAAGATGGTTTTTGTATTATGCTTGGAGAATACTTACAACTTTGCTTGGTGATAGTTCCACATAGTCCTATCAAGCTCAATTGCGTCGTCTCTACGCCTTTTCCTTGATCTAGTTCATCCTTCTCCTTCCGCTATTTCAAGATAGCACCAAGGCTCTTTAATTCAAGGAACCTTGCATAGACATGTGGCCCACATCATATGTAGCAACAACAACTTTTGATGACCTTTGTCTTTCTCTCCGTGTCTCCATGACGTATAGACTTCTTGCATCGGACTTATAGGTATTCTGCTTTTTAAGATGTGGCCACTGCTCTTTACCTTTGACATGATCTCCCCCACCATGATCATGACTACCGCTCCTCTTCTCTCCTCTAACTCTGTCAGCCTTATCGTGCCTGAAGTCTGTCAAAGATTTGGCCTGCATGATGGCTTCATCAATAGTTCTTACATGTAAGCTTTCCAACTCCGTCATGGCCCAATTCCGAAGCCCATCCATGAAGTGGAACAACATATCTTTATCCTTTAGGTTAGGAATCTGAAGCGTGAGGGTCGCGAACTCCTTCACGTACCCTCAAATGCTTCCCGTTTTCTTCAATTCACTAAACATGCACTTGACCTCATAGATGACATTGTTAGGGAAAAAGGATGCCTTGAACTCTCCATGTAATCGCTACCAAGTTTTGATGGTGCACGTCTCTTTCCAAATTTCGGTCAGTATCGACTCCACAATAGCATGCCCATCTCCGAAAGGTACAACACGGCGGTGTTGATCTTACTCTCCTCGCACTTCATTCTGTTACACTTTATGTAATTCTCTAAGTGACGTAGGAAATTCTCTACCTCTTGCGCATCACAAACGCCTCTAAACATAGGTGTCTTGGGAGCCTCGACCTTGGCCTCCCTATCTTGGTCAAGCGGCGATGATCCTCCAACTTCCACGCATTCCATGAGTGCATTTATCTCGTCCTTCATGGTTTCAGGTATGTTCATCGCCTCCATAAGCCGATCCAAGAAAGTGGTAACCTCCTCCATCTCAAAGTCACCTCGCAGGTGCCCCTCCAGCTCTTTACCGCTAGAGTCGGTCTCCTCGACGGTGAAGTCTTCAAGGGTCTCGAAATTGCTATAAGCCACTTTAAAACACCGTACTAATATCTCCACGGCCTTCCTCACCGTTTCAAAAATTGCGATCCAATCCTCCCAACAATCCATTCTAATGTTGGTGGTGCTAGCGACATTTACGTTTCCTGCATTAGCCATTCCTTTAGTACAAACCATTGCTTTGATACAAGTTTATCAAGGACTTAGAGTATTTGCTAAGACTCCGTGTGGAACTTGACAACTAACTCACGAATCTTTCACAATCTTGTAAGCTCAAGTAATCCCTTTTATACTAATATCACTAAGAGAATGAAAGGAAGACTTAGAGAAAGTTGTAAGAAATATTCCAAAGTAATACAAGCGTTCTTTCAAAATTCTCTAAGTCTTCCTTTCATTCTCTTAGCGATCTTAGTATAAAAGGGCTTAATTGCGCTTACAAGATCGTGAAAGATTCTAGAATAAGTTATCAAGTGTCTCACGGAGTGTAAGAAAAAACTCTATGTCCCTGACACTAGGTTCAATTTACTAGAAAAACAAGAAATATTATAATGAATGAATAAAAGAATCATCCCTAGAATATGTGTACACCCAATATACTAACACAAGACAACTCAAAAGATTTATACAATATTTGACACTATGCAGAAAGAGACAATAAGATATGCAATGGTATAATAACACAAGAGATCACCAACTAGTCAAGAAATATATTTGAAATAAATCAAATATCAGAGAATATTTGGACAAAGGGGTTATGAAAATGAGTCTTAATACTAGTAGAAAATAGACCATTGTAATAAAGAAATAAAATTATGAATAGTTGTTGATCAAATGTAAAAATACAATAAAAACTGGAAAGGTAAATATTGGGTCGACAATATTATGTAAGAAATGAAAATATTGCAAGATCTCAATAAAAACCTTTTTTGTGTAGCAAATGTAGAGGAAACAAGAAACCTTATACTTCCTTCTTGCCAGAAGTCACCAGAAGTTTTCCGAATGTCTCTAAAAGCCAATATTCTAGTTTTATCAGAACCTTGTTTTGGCTCGAAAGATTACCTTCAAATAGAGTAGAAATTGAGAAAAAAAGACAATCAAGAATAAGGAAAGGGAATCCCAAACAATGTAGGTCACATGAGATACAATGAAGGTCATTGGAATAAGAAGAAGAAGAATCCAAGTAGTAAAATTAGTTATAGTTACTAACAACAGATTTGATTCTTTAACACTTCTATGTATATCATTGTTAGGATCAATTCACGCACACACACTATATGAATGAAGAACACAAGAACTTTCAAGAGAATGAGAGATCTAGAGAGAGAAAGAGAAAACCCAAATATTTTATGGTAACACCCCGTGACTAAACTTCAACGGCGGCGAGGTATATTTATATTAATAAATCAGAGTATTTTTTGTTACAGAGAAAAAATAGAGAATAAATAGGAAAACCTCAAATTAATCAGGCTCCACTACCTAACAAGTGTCCCACTTGGAGACTGACTCAGTCATCCAAAAAATATATTCTCAAAAAAAATCTCTTCATCATAAACATATTTACCGCACCGCAACATCTGTAGCAACAACTATAGAAGACCAACCGAGGTTTTACATAACCTCAGTTTCCCAACATCAACACATTTCGTCAACATGTCAATCGGGTTCTTTGCACCCTCTATATTCTCCAAGCACATATCACCATCCTCCACTGCCTACGAGTGAAATGGTATCGCCTTGTGATGTGCTTTGACTTCGAATGATAGACTAGATTTTTCACTAATTGTATGGCACTCTGGATATCTGAGTAAATAATTTTCTCGCTCTGCTTCTTTCCCAACTCCTCAAGATAATCTGCCAGCCATATCATCTCTTTCCCAACATCAGCTATTGCCACATACTCAGCTTCAGTAGATGAAAGAGAAACACACTTCATAAGCCTGGACATCCAACTCACTGCTATTCAACCTATGGTGTAAATGTACCCGGATGTACTCTTGCTCGAGTCAACATCCCCACCATGATTATCATCCACAAAACCCTGTAGAGTCACATTGCCTTAGACAAAACAAAGTGAAGTACAGGATGTACCTCTTAGATACCTCAGAAGCCACTTCCCAGCTTCCCAATGCTCTTTCCCAAGGTTCGCCATGTACCTGCTAACAACTCCCACTGGATGTGCTATATCAGGTCTAGTGAAGACCATAGCATACATCAAACTACCAACTGCTGAAGCATATGGAACAAGTGCCATGTGATCACGCTCCTCGACAATCTTGGATGACTGCTCCTTTGAGAATTTAAAGTGATTTGCCAATGGAGTAGTCCTGGGTTTAGCATCATCAACCCTGAATCTGCTTAGAAACTTTTCAATGTACAACTCCGGAGATAGATTTAAAGTTTAAGCAGATCTAGCCCGAGAAATCTTCATCCCCAAAATCTGCTTTGCTGGACCCAAATCTTTCATCTCAAACGCTGCAGACAACCTTGTCTTCAGATTGTTAATCTCCCTCACACTAGATCCTGCAATCAACATATCATCCACATACAACAGTAGAAAGACATATGAATCAGTGTATTTCTTGAAGTAACAACAGGGATCCTTTTCAGCTTTGCAAAATCCACTGTTGGTCATAAAGTAGTCAAACTTCTTGTTCCACTGCCTTGGTGCTTGCATTAGTCCATACAAGCTCCTGGTGAGCTTGCACAACATCCTTTCCTGGAACCACAGATATGCAACAGAATTTGAATAGAGGTTAACTTCATAACAGGAGAGAATATTTAAGCATAATCAATACCTTTCCTTTGTGATTATCCTTTAACCACTAAACGAGTCTTGAACCTTATTTTGCCATCTGGTTCAGTCTTAATTATGAACACCCACTTTTTCAGCAAAGCTCTCTTTCCTGCAGTTAACTCAGTCAACACCCATGTGTCGTTCTTCTCAAGTGACCTCATCTCATCATCCATGGCTTGCTCCCACTTGATCGAATCCTCTAATTGTAGGGCCTCATCAAAAGTCTCGGGTTCCCCCTCATCAGTCAGCAATAGATAGTGTAATGAAGGTGAATACATATCGTGTTCTCTGATGGATCTGGATGATCTCGTTAACACCTGCTCAGGTGTAACTTGCTCCACTTCAGATTCTTCAGTAGGAGTTGGTTTAGTATCTGCTTCGACATCTCTGGGGTTACTCTTCTCCAACTCAACCTCAACTCCCACTTGCTTTGTAATCTCTACAACCTTCTTCTTTCTGTCCTTGTACAGGACAGACTCATCAAATGTCACGTCACAATGTCTCAGGATCATTCTGTTCTTGTCATCCAAAAACCTGTAACCAAAAAAATCAAAACCATATCCAATGAAGTAACACTTCAAAGCCTTGGCATCAAGCTTGTCTCTCTTTTCTGGATCAACATGAACATAAGCAGTGAACCATAATGAAACAAATATAATACAGAAGACTCAAAATCTTATTAATATAACCAGTAAATAAGCTTCTAAAATTTATCAACTATAATCCTCAAAATCTCGAAGTCATCACACCAAGAACATCTATCCTCAAATTTCTATATCTAAGAGTATTTAAGAAGCTAAAATAAGAAAAAGAGAGGGTCCATGTCTCGAAACCGAGCTAAGAATAATAGCTCACCCTGAAATATGATATGCTGGAGACTTGCTAGAGTTGAGGGCGAGTCGAAGTCGATGGCACGTTTGCTGCACTCCACAATTAACAAAGAGAAAAAAAATACAAGTAGGGGTCTGTACAAGGAACATGTACTGAGTAGGTATCATCGGCCAACTCAAAATAGAAAGCAATACATATCGAATAATAATATAAAATCAACTACAACACTTAACTGGTGACAACAACAAGTACAAGAATCATTGGCAACCACACCAAGCACACCCATGAGGACTCAAGCCTCCACACCATACTCATTTAGGAAATAGGTTCTTTGAAATTGAGTATATTAACATGATTCAAGATTCATCCTTTTCTTTATTATCGTGTCGGAACGTGACACTTCGATCCCCTAATACTACCGTGTTGGAATGTGACACCCTATTCCATAATACTACGTGTCGGAACGTGACACTCGATTCCCTAATACTACATGTCAGAACGTGACACCCGATCCCCTAGTACTGCGTGTCATAACGTGAAACCCGATCCATTTATCTCATTATTTTAATTCATAAAGATTCTTTTATGTCAATGCATCATCTTAATAGAGAGGGCTAAGATTAAAGATTCCACAATCACAACATGCAAACACACAATCATGCATATAGAAGACCTTACAATACTACCCAACACATATCGATCGCTATTTAGAGTTTATCTATCAGATAGAAACAAACCATAACCTACCTCCACCGAAGAATCGTGATCAATCAATCTACTTGTCAATGCCTTTGCTTTCTTCCTCGTTCTCTCTCTCCCGCTCGTTTCTTTCTCCTCTGTTCTTTTTATTTTTCCTCTCCAAATTCTTTTTCTTTTACCCTAATTATCATATAATCAATTATAAAAGATGATAAAAGTAACCCACTATTTATTTCCTTATTAACTTCTTTAAACCCCAAGTAAATAAATTATTAAACTTACCCCACTAATTCCATAATTATAATCATGAATAGTCCAAAACACCCCTTAAAAACCTTTAGCAGAAATCCGACACAGTCGGGGTTACGCAACTCGTGACGGTCTGTCGTACCTGCGACGGTCCGTCCTGTAGATCCACAAAGTTCAGAGGTTCAAATTTAGTAAGGAGGTCTGTGACGGTACGTCGTGCCTACGACGGTCCGTGCTGCAGTTCCGTCGTGAAGTTCAGAGAGTTGATCCCAGCACCCTGATTTTCGAGTTTAAGTGTTTTGGAACGGAGATCCTCGACGAACCGTTGTACTTATGACGGTTCGTCATACCTGTCATCGAGGGAAATGAGGAGAGCAACAGGAGAATTACACAAGTGTGGGACGACGGAGTCCGTCACGGTCCGTCGAGACCATGACGGTCCATCGCGTGATCCATCGACCCAATCAGTTTTTATCAAATGTAATTCTACTGCTCGAAACGACTAAACAGGTTGTTACACAAAAAAATAAAAAGATATTTTGATATCTTAGGTTATTACATATTTTAATAAAATAATACATCAACAAGAAAAAACTTTGAAGAAATTTCAAATTTTATAATCCCATCTTGACATGCATCATTTGTGTTTCTATATATTCATCATCGTCGTAAAAAGATAAATCCAGATGAAATATTATCGAAAAATTAAAATCTATTTTGGGGATCGATACTTATAATCTTATAACTTAGATGAGACATTTGTACATTGAATAACTGAAGATGGCATCACAACTAACAGATCTGGAAAAAAAAAACCATGGGAGGTTGAATTGAAACTAAAAATGTAAAGAGGAAAGCAACATCGAAGCGGTTCTCCATATCAATACTATGAAAGATAGAGAAACTGCTGTATGTTTTGTTCAAATATATACTTGCATTATGTTGGGCTAGGATTTTTTAAGGTCTGATCACTATTTTATCCTGCTTTAATTGTGGACTGGAATATTTAGGCCCATTTTTTGTTACATTCTTTTGTTGTTGTTTTTTTATCATTAATTTTAGGGAAAATTTTCAAAAAAGCAAAATTTTAGCTTTTAGTGGAGCAACAGTTTCGTTATTTATTACAAATTTCATTATAGTAGTTTGATAAGGAACTAGATTTTATTTATTATTTAATTTGAAAAAAAAACACAAATAATTAATAAGAGAAAATCATGAAACAAAAAAAAATAAAACAAGATAAAAAAGATTTTAATTTAATAAAATACAATTAATTAATAACAGAATGGAGAAAATCAAGGAAAGTAATATTTCATCTAAGGTAATTTTTGAATTTAAACCAACAAACTAATGTTACCATAGTTACTAATTATAACTTTAGTATAATTTTAAGCATGCCTAATTTTTTTCCTACTACTGGTAAGTCTTCTCATTTTTTATTTTTAGGGTTAAAATTTTCAAAATTTATAGTCTATTGTACGTGTTAGGTTTCATAATCGACATTAATTTTCACTCCCTTATTCCTCAAATTTGCAATATTAATTTTTAACACATCGTTAGAAAGTACTCAATCGATATCCTATTGATGCCAGTTGATTTAAGATTTCGCTGGCAGTGAAGAAGATTGTAGGATGAAAAAAAATACAAATAAAAAAATTGTCGGCAAACAAAGTGAGATTGAAATAAAATGTGAGCACAAAAAATGTAAATTTTGTTGGCACACATTTAAAATTGATATAAAATAAATAAAGAAATATCAAAACTTGTTAGCATAGAAAGTGAAAGTGAAATACAAAAGGATATTGAAATAGAAAGTTAACACAAAAATAATACAAAACTTGTTGACATAAAAGTGAGAATGAAATATAAAATGATATTGAAAAAAAAAAGTAAGCACAAAAAAAATTTAAAACTTGTTGGCATAAAAAGTAAGAATGAAATAAAAAGTGAGTTTGTAATACAAAATGATATTGAAACATAGAGCGAGCACAAAAAAATTACAATTTTTTTGGCATATTATTAGAATGAATACAAAATTAAAAAATACAAAATTGTATGAAGCCTAATTTAGAATAACAGACAAAATTCTATAAAACTATTTATCTACTGTCCTATAATATAATACAAAATTAAACATATAAAAGTTTTAAATGAATACCACCTACAAAATGAATACATGGTAAACCTACAAAAATTCAAATTTTAGTATGATTCTACATGAACTTTGTAATTAATACAAAATGCAATCGACTATAAAAATAATAGAGAATACAATTTGATAAATTTTAATATAAAATGCAACATATCATAATGTTATTTTCCATCACTTTAATATTTAAAAATTTCATCAACTTCTTCAGCACCCATAATTCTTCTTCTTCTTTTTGAATGGTTGTATTCATTAGTCGGGCGGGTAGGACCATGTTGAAATTCAAATTTTTCCTCTTCACAACAATATTCTACAACATAATCAACTATTTTAAACAGAAAATTAAAATAAATCTCAGTAAATAAACGGAAGTACCTTTGTCACTAAACAAATCTCTTTAATTAAACTAGAGATTTGTTGAACAATTTGAAAGAACCTTAAAGAAAGAGGAGTTAGATGAAAACATGAAAGGTGGGGGAAGAGAACTTCAAATGTGGAGAAAGAAGGTTGATGGATAGTGGTTTAATTATTATTATTTTTTAATGTTTATTGGTATTAGAATTTGGTCTAATGTAGGAATGTAGTGATAATTAAAAGAAATTTAAATAATAAAATTTGAAAACAAAATATTTTCTCAAATATCATCATTCTTACATTTTGATTAAATATTTTAAAATGTTATTTTTTTTAACTAATTATGTTATGTATTATGACTTGATTTCTATTTTTTTCCTAATTTTAATACACAAAAAGTTGGTCCATGAACCATATTTAATTTCGAAATTATCTCAAATTTATATCACAAGATGATTATAGGAAATTATTAATTCCCAATACTCTCATTTCAATAGTACATTACACGCACATTACAAATCCCATAATATTTATGGACCGAATTTGTGTATAACCATCAGTATACTATAATTATTATGGTTGATAATGATTTTCATGAACCATTTACATAAGTGAAGATACATCATATTATCAAGTTTATCGATTTCGATAGATACAAGATTCAAAAGCATTATTACCTTGAGGTTGTTATCACAATGAAAAAACCTAGCAGTGCATGATATATTTCTCAATTGTATCTTTCTTAAAATATTATTACCCTTCACCATCAACTACAATTATGCAGACATTTTATAGAAAATCTTTAGTACTCTAATTGCTCATTTTTTGTATATTTATGCATGTTTTCTAATTCAATATATATATATATATATATATATATATATAGATATATATATATATATATATATCATGCATATTTTTTAAAGTGAAAATAAAAGTTCATAAATTTACGTAACATAGTGGTCAATAAACTGCTAAAAGAAGTTACTAGGTATTTAAAATTACTCTAAGTAGTAAATCTTATATAGAGGAAATATTCCAATTTAATAACATTTATTGATTGTATTATCGTTTATTAAAAGATTTGGTGACTCATTAAATTCAATATTATGTTAATGAACAAATTAAAAAACGATCCAACACATAATTTTAGTAAATTTGGAACAGTTTGTAGGTGACAATTAACATGGAGCATTTATTTAATATTAAAGAAATCTTGAATATGATGTAAAAATAAGTTTAAAAAGGGAGAGAATTAACACAATTATTGGTGAATATCAACGGAAATTGTTTTTGAAAAGATTTTTTTTTCTGAGAATGATACACTACAAAAGAATTCGATACTTTGAAATATGAAAAGATTATAAATAACTTACTATTTTTGTACATAATTAGATTTATGAAATTTAAAATTATATCTAATTTGTAAATTGGTCTTCCCTTCGTGCAATCATAAGAAAACTATTTTTTATTATGTAAAAAAGATATTAGTCCATAAGACCCAATTTATCCTTTAGGTGAAACCATATATCTCTTTCAAAATTTATGTTATCACTTTATTCTTTCTTTTTATTTATTCCTCACTTATACACTTCAAAATGCCAGTTTGTTTTGTTTATTTTCCAATAATAAAAATAAACGAAGAGACTGAAAAGCATAGCAAATGTATGTAAATAATGAGTCTCAAATCGTTTATACGGTCTACAATTAATAAAATTAATTGAAATTATATTTTATGCATTTTTTAAACAAAATATTTTGAATAATAGCCTTGTCATATATATCAAAAAGAAGATATAGGTACCACGAATTAAAATATATTTATAGAAAAAATTAAAGCATTCTTTCTACAAACATCAAGTTGTACTGTATATTCCAACAATTTTCGTAAAGTCAAGGATCAACACATAGCTAAGAAACTAATGTTCCAAAAGAAGAAGTCTTAGATTGTTTTCTATCTATTAATCCATGTTTATAGATAATGTAAACCAGATTTGAAAATTGTCATATGTAATGCAAAAAAAAAGTATAAAGAATTAATCAAGAGTATAATTTTTCAATGTGAAATACTTTATATTAAAAAATAAGTGTATGTAATTAAAATATTAAAGCATATATATAAGTCTATACATAACCACATAGTAATCACCTTCCTGCCTTTCATCGTATTTAGACAGATGATTCATAATAAAATAAAGAAAGAAAGAAACAAAATATGCTTACAATTAAAAGAATACATGAATATTGAAAGCCTGAATAACTTATTTTTATACACTTGTTTAAGATAAGGGATGACGAAGATATGAAACAATTTGAACAACATCGTACAATCAGTGTGTTAAACTATTAACTGACTCTGTAGTTTGAGTCTCACTATAATTGGGCTACTAAAAGTCGATTGTATTGCTATGTCTTGTACTAGGTGAAGTCGACTAGGATAGGTTATAATTATAGTAGTAGTAGTCAACCACTACTTATGTAAAGTGTATGTGTGTATTATAGTAGAATTTTAAGTGTATCAAGCATAGGACTGCACAATTCACTCCTATATAAAGAGCATGTACTCGAAAGTTTTCATCACTAATATATCCTTAATTTCTCTTATTTTTTAGTGTAAGACATGATCTCAAAGAATATCATTTCTTTCGCTCTCTATGTATTGAATCTAAAATAAAAAATGACCATATGTTTTAAACTACAGTGACCTCCTCTACCAATACTTTGTAAACTTCCTCACTTGCCACCTCATTGTATCTTGTTCCATTAAAATAAAGCCAACAAACTATCTCATATGGTGGACACAAATAATGATGATACTAACCTATCTCATCATAAAGAATGACGAACTAAAATAGTTGTTCCACTAAAAAGACTGTTGAGAAAGTAGTGGATGTTAAGAAGGATGTAGAAGATAGTGGCAACATTGATGGTTGGGATGAGAAAGATCTGTTGCTAAAGAGTTGGATCTCATGTAATTTGAAAAAACAAAGAATGTACATTATTGTGGGCTGCTCAAATGCTTGGAAGAAACTCATCATCAAGCAATAAAAAATAAGGAGTCTCATCTTAACATCAACCACAATGTGTTAGTCGAGGAATATAAAGATTGATGACTGCATTAAAGAATTCAAAGGCATATATGATGGTCTTGTATTCATTCACAAGAATGTGGATGAAGATGGTTAAGTAATCAATTTTTCTAGATGTTTATAACTCAAGTACTTAAGATTGTCATGATAGGTAAGGCACTGTATCTCACTCTTAATCAATTTGTTAGTTCTCTTAGAGGTTTTGATATGAGGGAGTATGAAGAAGAGGTGACACAATAGAATCATAACATGACATTTTCTACTTAAAGGGATAAGATAAAAGAAAACTACTTAGAAAAGAGGAACAACAACTTCAAATCTAGAGGAAGAAGCTCCAAGCCTGCTCGAGAAGGAATGGGTTTTTAGAACAACCAATATGGTATAGTTTCTCATAACAATCAATATTTCTCAAACGGAAAAAAGGAAAGGAACATAGTAAGTCATGTAAATTTTTGGAAGGAATAATCATATTTCTCTTAATTGTTTTCACATGTGGGACTACTCTTATCAATCTGTAGATGAACTAGTACAAGATTGGTTGCTTTAAATACACGCAACATATGACACTTTGTATGTATACTCAAGAGCTAGTAGTCATATGGCACATAAATCTTATATATTATCTAAACTTATTCACTACAATAGACTAGATAATGTCTTTTTTCGGAATATAACACATTTAGACACAGCACATGTTCGGGAATAGAAATAGATTATGCCTGATATTACAAGAAGTCCTTGTAGTTACTAAAATAACTAAGAATCTACTCGCAATTAGTAAAAATTTTCTTTAGCATTTGTAGATTATGACAAAGGGTATACTTTGTTTTGTCCACTAAAAAATAAATTTGAACTTTTTAAAATATTTGTTAAATTTCAAAAAAATGGTAGCAAAATAGTTTTGTAAAGAAATTAAGATATTTCAATGTGATATATGTGGTAGGTTCATTAACATACATTTTATTAAGCATGCATATTATTATGGTATTATAAGGAATATTTCTTGTCCTAACAAACCTGCACAAATAGAGTTTACAAAGAAAACATAGGCATATTGTTGATATTGGATTAACTATTTTTTTTCATGCTAACATTCCTTTATTTCTACGGGTTGAAGCACACTGTAACGTTTCTCATTTATATTCTCTTTAAGGACCCAACTTAGGTATTCTATTCTAGTGAGAGAACTAACGCCTACAACTAGGGGTCTGTCAGGCAAGGTTGGCAGAAATTCTAGCAATGGGACCGCAATATTGCAGAGGAAGGACAGACATACAACATAGAATTAACGAGTATATGAGTTCATTGTTATGCGTTTCTATGAAGGCCATAGGTTGATTTATTTCATGTAGTTATTACAGATATCATCCAGAGTTCCATCAACGTATATTTGTATTATTTAATCGGAGGTCTACATTCCTTTATGTGAAGATATAATAGAGTTTGATATCATCTGGGATATAGATTGGATCTTTCCTTATCATGTTATTCTTGATTATTATGATAATATTGTGAACTAGCGATGCATAGTATTTCAAGGTTTGAGTTTTGTGGGTCTGGCAAGCTACTACAGACGGTTTGTTAAGAGTTTCTCTCATATCTCATCCCCATTGCCCAGATTGACACGATAGAGTATTAACATTTAGTTGTTTGGTTAGTGTGAGAAAAATTCTTTCAAAATCTCAAGACTTTGTTGATTTCCTCTACTATGTTTGTTCTACCTGAAGATGGTATGGACTCTATTATTTATTTGTGATGCGTCAAGAGATTATTTTGGTGGTATTTTAATTCAAAAAATTAAGACGATTGCATATGCTTCATGAATGTTTAAGACCCACGAGTAGAACTATCTTATTCATAATTTGGAGTGAGCGGTCATGGTTTTTTTGCTTAAGTTGGGGTGTTACTATATGTATGGGGTGAATTACCACGTCTTCACCGACCATTAAAGTCTTCAGTACATCTTCATTCAAATATATCTTAACTTGGGGCAGCTTAGTTGGCTAGAGTTGTTGAAGGACTACAACATGAATATCCTTTATCATATGAGAAAGGCCAATATATTGACCCATGTTTTGTGTCATGCCCCGAGCTACCCCAGAGACGCAAACACGGAACCTAGGACCACAAGTATTCCCAAGCTAACCATACTAGCATAATCATGAGCATACTAAATAAATAAACTTTTGCGGAAGCTAAATCATACATAAGATGAAAAGATGGGGAATACCCATATTCTGTAACTGAGATATTTGAAAACAGTCAGTTTAATACCAAAGAAATGTTAACTCAATACTAAGCTGAATCTAACTATGTCTCAAAAATAGCCTTTAAACTAGACTAGAAATATTGGGACAAGACCTAGCTAAATTTAGCAAAAACTGAAAGTAAATGACTAAAGACTGAAATGAAACTCATGACTGTTGTCCTCAGAGAATGAGGACTCACCACTGAATCTGCTGAACTGGAGATCGGAAATTGATCTATGTGTGATATGGATACTGAGAACGTGAACCTACATCACGAGACGTTGTAGTGCACGTATGTGTTAGCACTTGAAAGGTAAAGAGCATGGAGGATAGAGTAAAGCTGAAATAAAACAAAACTGAAAAAATAAAAAAAACAATATGTACGTGATGTGTTAACTTCTGAGCTAAATGGATGCAATGACTAATTTATAACATGCTGAAACTTAATACTTAGTATACTGATAAATGGTCAATGCAGACAGTCTTACTGAACTGTGGGAGCTACTAATAACCGATAATAAAACCACATGAGCTAAATGTGGAGTCCGATGTATACTCCTCATCGAGAGGACCCAATATAACATGACAAAGGTATAAAGGCATGCTTGCGTGATCACTAAACTGATTGCCCACAGAGAGGACTTACAACCTACTCAGCTAGTAGTTCTTGGACTATTGGCTACGCTAAACCCTAGTCCAACTCGGTATTATGCTACTCTTAATTAATTATTTAAATTAACTGATTATCTCTGATTTTTTTGTATATACTGGATAGCTCGAAACTGAACATGCAAACCGAGAATGCAACATTAATCTAGTAATTATACATTTATAACTAAGGCATGTAAATCTGAAGTGTCTTAAATATGTGACCTAGCATGTATAATTCAAGAACTAAACAAATACAAAGCTAGGGTTTTGAAGTTCATTCGATAATCTGAGTAATAACATGATAATCTGATTTGGAACATATATTTAATAAATTCATGAAGTTATATCAAAGTTCTAGAAACTCTATGTTTAATCACGATAAGAGAATAAAGAATTGAGTGAAACTAAGGACCCAATGGGTGAAAGGAATCCACTAGTAAAATCCCACATTGCTGGCGAAGAAATCAATGGAAAAATACTTAATTTTTGGGGCTGGAACTGTTGGAGCTTGTGGCATTCTTGAACTAGGGTTCTTGAGCTTTTTTCTCCTCTCTTGCTACTAATTTTCTATGTTTTGATTTAAGGATTTGACTTGGATATGATTAAATTATATTTCTAGGCTTAAACAGACTTAAATCTGATGATTTAGGGTAAAAACGACGTAACTTAGTGTTTAAAAGGGGTGGGAAAGGTCAAAAAGACCCATGGGAAGGTCGTTGTCAGGATTCATGACGGCCAGGAATGACGGTCCGTCGTGCGCCCAACGCCCCATCGTTGGGTACGTTGTGAGGTTCTGTTCGACAGTACTTTACTAAAATGGGCATAAATTTTTATTCGAAGGTCTGCTTTTAGAAAGATCGGTAGCTATGGAAAGATAATTCAATTATCTATATGTGGGTGGGTCATGGGAGACCTGATTAAGTTTTTTCTATGATTTATGATAATATTAAGTTTACCCAATTGAATTTCCCCTTGACTGGCTGCAAATTTTCCACCTACTTACCGTAGGTCCACCTACGAACCATTTTGGTCATCCATATCCCTTGTCATTGAGTGTTTGAAGGGAGTCTTGATCGATGGTGATGGACTACGGACCATTGTTTGTCTTACGGACCGTAAGTCCATCCGTCGTACAAGACTTAACAAATTTTTCTAGGCTGAAATTTTTGGGAGTTTCTGATCCCCTTAACAATTGTGCAGGACGGATCGTGGTTCAGGATACGGTCCGTCGATGCCATAGTTGGTAGCACTTGAAGATTTTTCTGAAAAATTGGTGATTAAAGGTTGATTGTAGATCCATTTTTTATTATAGAGGCTGGGTCACCCACGCACTTCTTCAAGAGTATGATGTGGAAGACCGTATGCACTGCTGCTAATTTTGCTAGCAACTCCAACTCATATGCCACCTTGACAATCCTTTTCAAGAGCTGGTAAGGGCCTACATATATAGGACTAGCTTCCCTTTCTTTCCAAAACTCATCACCCCTTTCATAGGTGACACTTTCAGAAAAAACTCAATCATCAACTTGGAACTTTAGTTCCCTTCTCCTTACATATGCATAAGATTTCTAAGGACTTTGGGCCGTCTTAAGTCTATCGCTAATGAGTTGCACTTTCTCCATAGCATAAAGAACTAAATCTGGCCCTATCAAAGTTGCTTCACCTATTTCAAACCAACCTATAAGAGATCTACATCTACGCCCATATAAAGCCTCATAAGGGACCATCTGAATGCTGGAATGGTAGCTATTATTATAGGCAAACTCAATCAGAGGAAGCTGATCATCCCAAGTACCTTTGAAATCGATCACACAAACTCCCAACATATCCTCTAAGGTCTGAATCGTACGCTCTGCCTGCCCATTCGTCTGTGGATGAAATTATGTACTAAGGTTAAATAAAGTACCAAGACCTTTTTTAAATAACTTGTAGAAATGAGAGGTAAACTGAGGACCTCTATCTGAGATGATAGACAAAGGAACCCCATTCAACCTCACAATTTCAGTAAGATAAAGCTTGGCATAGTTCCCTGCCAATATTTAGTTTTCACTGCCAAAAAAAAGCTAGAAGATTTAGTCATCCTATTAACTATCATCCAAATTGAGTCATGCTGTCTGCGAGTACGAGGTAACCCTGTGATTATATCCATATTGATCACATCCCACTTCCAAGTAGAAATACCGATCTCTTGAGTCATACCTCTTGGTTTCTAATGTTTTACCTTGACTTGTTGGCAATTGGGTTGCTTACACACAAGTAAGATATATCTTATAGACTTCCCGGAGATGGAAGTACATCTTAGTGGCACCTGGATGAATAGAATACTCAGAGGTATGAGCTTCTACAAGTATATGCTGCCTCAACTCTCCCACATCAGGAACACACAATCTACCTTTGTAGAGAAGTACACCATCTCCCCTTAGGAGAAAACCTCCACTCTCTGATTGTTGACTACACCCTTTAGTTCAAGCAAAATCGAATCACTATCTTTCTTTTCTTTAACCTCCACTACCAAAGACAATTCTGCCCCATTCTGAACTGTTAAACCGTTGTCTGATATGCTCATAAGGCAAACTCCTAAAAGAGCAAGCCTGTGAACATCCTTCACTAGCTCCTTTCTTTTTTTCCTCAACATGGGCTACAATACTTATAGATAATCTATTAAGAGCATATCTCCTATCCAGTATGATAATGCACACTCATATCATAATCCTTAAGGAACACAAGCCATCTCCTCTGGCGAAGATTCAACTCTTTCTCGGTGAACACATACTGAAGGATCTTGTGGCCGGTGAACACATCTACATGAACACCATACAAGTAGTGTCTCCATATCTTGAGTTCAAACACCACTACTGTAAGCTCGAGGTCATGAGTTGGATAGTTCTTCTCATGTACCTTAAGCTTTCTAGAGGCATAAGATATAACCTTATGTCTTTGCATCAACACTTAACCAAGGCCAATTCTGGATGCATCGCAATAGATCACATAACCATCTTAAACCTCTGGTAGTATCAAGACAGGAGTTATAGGCAATCTAGTTTTAAATTCTGCGAAAATTTTCACACAATCATTTGACCATTGGAACCTAACCATCTTTTGAGTCAACCTAGTCAATGGTGAGGCTATGGATGAGAATCCTTCCATGAACCTTCTGTAATAACCTGCTAGCCTAAGAAACTTCTGATATCCGTAGCAGATGTAGGTTTGGCCCATTGTTTCACTGCTTCTCTCTTTTGTGAATCTACGCGGATCCCTTCTCTAGGTACAATGTTACCAAGGAAAGAAACGAATTGCAATCAAAACTCATATTTACTAAACTTAGCAAATAACTGACGATCTTTGAGAGACTACAAAACAAATCTCAAATGATTTGCATGTTCTTCCTCACTTCTTGAGTAAATGAGGATATCATCAATTAAAACGATAGCTAACAAGTCTAAGTACTGTTTGAACACTATGTTCATCAAATCTATGAAAGCTGCAGGAGCATTGGTTAGTCCAAAAGACATAACTGCAAATTCATAATGACCATACCGAGTTCTGAAGGCTGTTTTCGGAATGTCACTATCTCTAACTCTGAGCTGATGATAACCCTATCTGAGGTCTATCTTTGAGAAATGACTAGCACCCTGAAGTTGGTCAAACAAGTCATCAATCACGGGGATGGGATACTTATTCTTGATTTTGAACATTTCAACTGTATATAGTCAATGCACATTCGGAGAGAACCATCTTTGTTCTTTACGAACAATACTAGTGCAACCTATGGTAAAATACTAGGTCTGATGAAGCCCTTATATAAAAGGTCATTCAACTGTTATTTCAATTCCTTAAGCTTTGTTGGAGACATTATGTAAGGAGTAATAGAAATAGGATGGGTATCTAGAAGGAGATATATTATAAAGTCGATTTATCTTTCTGGAGGAACACCAGGAAGATCTTTTGAAAATAATTCTGGAAATTCACAGACTAATGGAACAGACTCAAGAGTTAGGGTTTCAAGGCTAGAATCCTTAAGTAAAACTATATGATAGACATAACCCTTAGATATCATCTCTCTGGTCTTAATGTAAGAAATAAATCGACCCATAGGCGCTAGGCTATTACCCTTCCATTCTAAGATTGGTTCGTCTGGAAACTAAAAACTAACAATCCTTGTTCTACAATCGACTAAGGCGTAACTTGAGTGTAACTAATACATGCCTAGAATGATATCGAAGTCTACCATTTCTAACTCTAATAGATCTGTTGAGGTGACTTTCTGAGATACTATGACAGGGCAATTTCTGTATACCCGTCTAGCAATAACCGGATCACCGACTGGAGTAGAGACTGAGAAGGGTACTGAGAGAGTTTCTCGACTGACACTGAATTGGACTACTATATAAGGAGTTACAAAATAAAGAGTAGCCCCACGATCTAACAATGGATAAACATCAAGGTCAAAGACTCGTAACGTACCAGTGACTACATCCGGAGAACCTTCTTTATCCTAGCCATCCAGAAAAGCATAAAGTATGTTCTGGCGCTGACCGCCACCTATACTAGATGAGTTACCCTGCTGAGTTAGGCGACTTGCTGGTGCTGCTAAATTTGTAGACTGAGCTCTACCATTACAACCTCCTTAACCCTATCTAGAAGGACAATCCCTCAACCAGTGACCAGACAGACCACATAAAAAACATCCTTCGTTTCCTTCAAGACACACGCCTGGATGGTTCTTACAACACTTAGGGCAAGTGGAGTAAGTGTTGGTGCCTGAAACAGTTCCCTGACACTTGGAGCCTCGGCTCTGCTCTTCTGGTCATACCTATTTTTTGAGGATGCAACACTAGCTAATGAAGGGGCTAGAGTTGAAAACTTCTATTGACCCTGCGAGCAATTTCCACCACCCGATTTCTGCTAAGAATAGTCATGGTTCGCGGTCCTAGCCTTCTAATTTTCCTTAGCCTTGTTCCCTAAGATTATCACCCTCTACTTGGTGAGTATGAGTCATAATCCAAGAGTTGCTCATATTTCCCAACAACATAGCATTTCTGCACTATTTCTTCACCAAATCTGATACTCCATACAAGAACTTATTCATCTGAGGCCTGGAGTAAGCAACCATGTGAGGAGCCTTCTTGGAGAGTTGGTTAAACTTCAGTCCATACTCATGGACTGTCATGTTTCCCTGCCTCAATTTCATGAATTCTTGGGCCTTTGCTTCTCTCAACTCTATTGGGAAAAACCTATCGAGAAAATTCTCACTGAAGCATTCCCAAGTAATAGGAGCTGCATTTGAACCCCTATTCTTCTTCAATTGAGTGTACCAGATATGAGCCACGTCTTTCAGCTAGTATGACGCCAACTAATCCCAATAATTCCCATTAACCTACATCACCTCAAAGATCTTCTTGATTTCGTACAAAAAATTCTAAGGATCTTGACTAGTCTGCGATCCTAAAAACTCAGGCGGATTCATCCTAACAAAGTCACGAACCCTTGTTGCTACTGATCCACTATTTTAATTCATAAGATCATGAACCTGATTATTTTGGTGGGTCATACTCTGAGCCAACATCTGTATGGCATTTCTGAACTCAGCATTGGAGACTTCTTGATCTGGGATTGGAGGAGTTGCGTTTGCATTCCTGGCATTCGCATTCCTAGTGTTAGCTCTACGAGGAGGCATGATATGAAATGTAGAATGGTACCTTAGAGTGGAATAAGATCATACGTTACGCACGATAAGAGTAACAAGAAAGTGAAGTTTTTCCTAAAACATTTTATAGCCTCCATAACATTAGATATGGTGAACTTCACACCCATGAAAGGACTCTACTGAGTGCGGCTTTTTCAGACATATTAGGACTATTGAACCTAGTGTTTTGATACAAACTTTTGTCCTGCCCCGAGCTACCCTCGAGATGCGGACACGAAACCTAGGACCACAAGTGATCCCCAGCTAACCCATCCTAGCATGATCATGAGCATACTAAATATAATAAAATGTTGCGGAAGCTAAATCATACTTAAAATGAAAAAATGGGGAATACCCATATTCTATAATTGAGATATTTGAAAATAATGAGTTTAATACAAAAGAAATATTAACTCAATACTATGTTGAATCTAACTATGTCTGAAAATAGCCTCTAAACTAGACTAGAAATACTGGGATAAGACCCAGCTAAATCTAGAAAAAACTGAAACTAAATGACTAAAGACTGAAATGAAACTCATGACTGCTGTCCTTTGATAATGAGGACTCACCACTGAATCTGCTAAACTAGAGATCGGGAAATCAATCTATGCGTGATTCGGATGCTGAAAACCTGAACCTACATCACGAGATGTTTTAGCGCACGTATGTGTCAGTACTTGAAAGGTACCGAGCATGTAGGATAAACTAAAATTGAATTAAAACATGACTGAACAACCACAAAAACAAGTATAAAAATATAAACGTGATATGCTGATTTCTGAACTAACTGGATGCAATGACCAATTTATAACATGCTGAAACTAAATACTGAATATACTGATAAATGGTCAATGCAGAGAGTCAGACTTAACTGTGGGAGCTACTAATAACTAATAATAAAACCACATGAGCTAAATGTGGATTCCGATGTATACGCCCCATCGAGAGGACCCAATATACCCTCTCAAAGGTATAAAGGCATGCTGGCATGATCACTAAATTGATTGAGCACAGAGGGGACTTACAACCTACTAGTCTAGTAGTTCTTGGACTATTGGAAACGTTAAACCCTAGTCTAACTCGATATTATGCTACTACCAATGAATTATGTAAATTAACTAATTATATCAGAATTTCTTTGAAAACTAGATAGTTCAAAACTGAACATGCAAACTGATAATGCGACAATTAATCTTGTAATTATGCATTTATAAATGAAGCATGTATATTTGAAGTGTCAGAAGTATATGACCTAGCATGTGTAATTAAAGAACTTTAGAAATACAAGGCTAGGGTTCTTAAATTCATGCGATAATATGAGTAATAACATGATAATCTTATTTGGAACATTTATTTAATAAATTCATTAAGTTATATCAAAGATCTAGAAACCATAGGTTTAATCTTAATAAGAGAATCAAGAGCTGACTGAAACTAAGGACACAATGGGTGAAAGGAACCCACTAGTGTATTCCCACATACTTGGTGATGAAATTCACGGAAAAATACTTTAGTTTGGGGCTGGAATTGCTGGAGCTTGTGGCATTCTTGAACTAGGGTTCTTGAGATTTTTTCTCCTCTCTTGCTTCTAATTTTTTAATTTTTGATTTAATGATTTGACTTTGATATGTTTTAATTATGTTATTAGTCTTAAACTAACTAAAATATGTTGATTTAGGGTCAAAACGACGTAACTTAGGGTTTAAACGGAGTGGGAAAGGTAAAAAAGATCCTTGGGAAGGTTGTTGTTGGGCCTTAGAATTACCTGGACTGACGGTCCGTCGTGCGCCTGACGCCTCGTCATTTGTTCCGTCATGAGGGCTTGTTCGATAGGACTTTACTAAAATGGGCATAACTTTTTACGAGGAGGTTTGAGTTTATAAAGGTTGGTGGCAATGGAAAGATAATTCAGTTATCTATTTGTGGGTACGTCATGGGAGGCCTAATTCATTTTGTGCTAAGAGTTAAGATCACTTTAAGTTGACCCAACTGCATTTGCCTTTAAGTGGCTCCAAGTTTTCCACCTATGGTCAGACCTACGGAGCGTAGGTCCACCTAGGAACCATGCTGGTCATCCATAGATCTTGTTAGAGAGTGGTTGAAGGGAATTTTAATCGATGGTCACGGGCAACAAACCTCGTGTGACCTACGGACCGTAAGTCCTTCCGTCGTCCAAGACTTAACTAATTTTTCTAGGCTTAAATTTTTGGGAGTTTCTCATCCCATTAACGATTGTGCTGGACGAACCGTGGTTCAGGCTACTGTCCGTCGATGCCACCCTTTGTAGCACCTGCAGATTTTTCTGATTCCACTCTAGCTTGAGGTAATAGTTCCACTGTAGTTTAACAATCATTCATGCGTAAATTCAGTTTTAAAATCATATTCCCTCAGTTTGTACTTTCATTTTTAGCGTAATTGCATGTACTCAGAACTCAATCCAGTAAGAACTCAGTTCTCATTGTTTAGTAGTGGGGTTTGCATCTCTCTCCCTGTATTTCAGCTAGTTTTGCCTTCATTCGAGGACGATTGTTCCCAAGGGGGAGATAATGTAACACCCCATAGAAAAAATAGACCAACAATTAGGTTTTAGGAAAAATCTGCAGGTGCTATCAACAGTTCCATCGGCGGACGTAGCTTGAACCACGGTCCATCCTGGAAAACCGTCGATGGGATCAGAAACTCCCAAAAATTTCAGCCTAGAAAAATTAGTTAAGTGTTGGACGACGGACAGACATACGGTCCGTAGTCCTTTATCGTCGATCAAGAATCCCTTTAACCACTCTCTAACAAGAGCTATGCATGACCAACATTGTTCGTATGTGGACCTACAGTACATAGGTGGAAAATTTGCAGCCAGTTTAAGGGAAATGTAGTTGGTTCAACTTAAAATAATCATAACTCTTAGCACAAAAAGAATTAGATCTTTCGTCACCTCCCCACATATAGATAATTGAATTATCTTTTCATAGCCACAGACTTTGCTAAAATCGACCACCGAGTACAGAGTTATGCCAATTTTAGTAAAGTCCTGTCCAAAAGGACCTCATGACGGACCCAATGACGGGCATCGGGCGCACGACGGACCGTCAGCTGTGAGGCCCGACAGCAACCTACCCATGTCTTTTTAACCTTTCCCACTCCGATTAAACCCTAAGTTACGTCACTTTTACCCTAAATCATTAGATTTTAGTCATTTTAAGCCTAGAAACATAATTAAAATATATTCAAATCAAATCATTAAATCAAAACTTAGAAAATTAGAAGCATGAGAAGAGAAAAAAGATCAAGAACCCTAGTTCAAGAACGCCACAAGCTCAAACATTTCAAGCCCCAAAACTTAAGTATTTTTCCGTGGATTTCATGGGCAATCAGTTTAGTGATCATGCAAGCATGCCTTTATACATTTGGCACTGTATATTGGGTCCTCTCGATGGGGCGTATACATTATACTCCACAGTTATTCATAGCTCCCACGGTTCAGTATATTCAGTATTCAGTTTAAGCATGTTATAAATTTTTCATTGAATCTAGTTAGCTCAAAAATGAGCTCATCACGTTCAGATTATTATACTTGCTTTTGTGCTTGTTCAGTTATGTTTTATTTAAGCTTTACTCTATCCTACATGCTCAGTACCTTTGAAGTACTGACCCATACGTGCACTACATCTTCTCATGATGTAGATTCACATTTTCATCATCCAGATTACGCATATATCGTTTGGCCGATCATAAGTTCAGCAGATTTAGTGGTGAGTCCTCATTGTCCGGGGACAACAGTCCTGAGTTTCATTTCAGTCTTTAGTAATTTAGTTTTAGTTTTTGCTAGATTTAAGTACGGGCTTGTCCCAATATTTCTAGTCTAGTTTAGAGGTTATTTTAAGACATAGGTTGATTTAGCTTAGTATTTAGTTAATATTTCTTTTGTATTAAACACATTGTTTTCAAATATCTCAGTTATAGAATATGGGTATTCCCCATCGTTTCATTTTACATAGATTTAGCTTCTGCAACAGTTTATTATCTTTAGTATGCTCATGATCATGCAAGCACGGTTAGCTAGGGATCACTTGTGGTCCTAGGTTCCGTGACCGCGTCTCAGGGGTAGCTCGGGGAGTGATATAACTTAAAACAGAACCTTAATGTAGTGATTATGAAACCTTTATAACTGGGGCATGTGTAATTGTTTGCTATGACATAGAATGTGTAATTCATTAACTTGATAAACTACATAGCTATGGTTCTAAAATTATGAAGGAGTTTATAATGAGACATGTTAAAGATCATGATTTGTTGATGAGGAATAGTACAGTAACTAATTCATAATAATTTGTTGAATTCAAGAAACCCTATGTCTAGTTGATAATAAGGGAATCAAGAATCTTGCTCAATTTAGGGACCTAATAGGCGAAAGACACCCACTAGTGAAATCTCACATAGTTGGTGATGAATTCTACTGAAAAATCATTCAATTTCGGGGCTAAAACGGATGGAAACTGATTGCATTATTAGGAAGGATTTAGTCGCCTTTTCACCTCTTTGTGTGCTATATTTTATTAATTTTGGTGAATGATCTAACTTGAGAAAGTTTTACTTATGCTTCTAGAATAAAATTGACATAAACTATGTAGTTTAGTGTTTAAATAATGTAACTTAGATTTGCAACTACGGAAAACCCAGAACGACCCCAGACTTAACTATTGTTGGGGTCACCGATGGTCTCTGCTTGTCGGACATCGTTCGGAGACTAGGACTGAAATTTTGGGTATCGATTCATGAACTAATACCATGGTATGTGGCCTAGCTTACGGACCGTAGGTACGGCCCTAGAGAAATTTTTAGATTGATTCTAGGGAGGGCTACAAGTGACCATCAATGGACCACCAGCACAGACTGTGGTTCACCTATGGTCCATGGTGGTGTCCGTCGGTGGCACTTGTAGCTTTTGAAATCTGCAATTTGGTCTATCTAGGATATGTGGTGTTATAACATCCATGTAGTATTCATTGAAATAAAATAAGGATTGACCATATGCCCATATCAGAATCATGGAATGAAGAGTTCCTCATGAGTTCTAGATTCAGAGACAAAAAATGTTTATCATTAGGACAAACATGCATCACTCTATATATTATTGCACTGCATTTGATTCTCGTCGGTTGCGATTGTTGATATATTAATGTGGCTATTGTATTATAAGAAACAATGGTGGCTTCGATTATTCATGTTCAGGTGAAAACTTTATGTTCTTTATGATCTTAGTGGTATGGAGTGAACATTATTAGATTGGGCTAATTGTTTCTTCCAGGTTGTAGTTGAGGAGGTTCCATTAGAGTGGATTAGTACTTTGGTTCAACATTGTTTTACTTAGAGTTAGTTGTTTGCTTGATCAGAATTGTGTTTTTTGGTACTCACTCCCTTTCTTCTACATTTGTGTAGGTTGCGAATATGATCACCTTGATTACTTTTTTTTTCTCCTCTATGTGTGAGGAGTCAGTTGGAGAGTTTATGAGCTAGGTTCTTGTAATTTCGACGGATACCTCCTACTCTTTTAGTATGTTTTTGTTCTATTATAGAAACAAAGACATTCATACTAGTATTTCTTACTTAGAGGCATGTACAAGTGACTACAAGGTTTTGGAGTTATAATTGAGTTATGTTATCCACGTTGTGTTGTTGAGATTACGTTAATTTTTTATTCTGATTACTTTCCCATTTATCTCTTAATTTTAATTTTAGGCTGACTATTCTTGGTGGGATGAAACAAGTATCATGACGTCCATTTTGGATCATGCCGCTCAATCTTTTCACATTGATATTAAAAAAATTGATGAAAATAAAATATTGGAAGTTTAAATTCTTACCAAAAAGGAAAGCAGCCGCCAAAAAAAAGTTATTACAACATATGAAAAGACCACTAATTAGTTATTTGTATGGTTACCTTATATTCTTTGCCATAACTAATGTTATAGTGTGTTCTGAAATTAGCATATTAGAAGAAGAATAAAGTAGAAAAGGAGAGATTTTGAATAATAAATTTGTAATTAAGAAATTTTTTCTATTTTTAGAGTCAAATTTTAACAGTTTTTACTAACATTTCAGGATTTAGTTTTTCATTATATTAATATGCAAAAGATCATAATTTGTAGTACTTTTCATATAGTTTTTGAGTATCTAATTCTTTTGTTTAAAATATTGAATTAATATAATCTAATTTAAGTCTAAAAATTAGTCAAATTGACTTTTGAAAAATGTAACATGACAAATAAAAGTGTACGGAGGAAGTTATGAATATACTATTGAACTTTCCAAGGGAAAAAAGATAATTAGCAATAAATTCAAAAGACCCGTGGAAGTTAACTCCCATTAATTTTTGAATTCTTAAATATAAAATTATATTTACATTTCACATCACCCATAAATTAGTGTTAGACCTCATTTGTTTCCATTAAGATTAAGAGGTTTGAATTTGAATACACATCTGAAATTAAGATTTGAGTGTTTTGATCTCAGTATATATCTTAATATTAATATGTGGTCTTCAAATCTTAACACTAAAAAATAATGTTGTTTGTTTTTAATATTTGAATGTGCAAGTGAAATTGAACATTATATTAATAAATATTATAAAAAAATTCATTTTAACAAAATAAATCACTTTTGATTAAATTTTTTTTTAAAAGTTTCAACAATCATGATTTGTAGTACTATTTTTTCATTAAAAAAAACCTTGATAAATAACAATACACCAAAAATATTACTGCAACCAATGTTCTTGACACACGTCAATACACAAATATTATTAATATAAAAAATTTGTTGAAAGAATTTTCGAAAAACTTGCCAGTTCAAGAGGGAAAATGGTGTTTGATTGAGAAAGGAGAAAGAACATTTCTAGTTATGATATAAAAACGCACACCCAAAGTAGAGAAGCGATAAGAAATTGCTATGGCTACCTGATTATCCACAAACACGTGATTTCTTTTTGCTCAAAATCAAGATCTAACGTAATCTTCCTTACCCAAAGAGCTTGATTAGCAGTTCCAACAGCGTTGTAAATTCAGCTTCGACAGTTGACTATGCCACGATACCTTTCTTTTTGAGCACCATGAAAAGCATCCTGAACTAAAGCTAAAACAATAACTTGAAGTGCTTTTTCATATCATCATCTGACCCAGCCCAATCACTATCAGAATACCCTTGGAACTTAAACTTTTGACTTTTCGCTAATCTAACACCGTAATCCAAATTCCCTTGACATGCCTTATTAATATTTTTGTTGCTTTCTTGTGCATTTCACTTTCACAATTCAGAAATATAGAGAAGATACTTACTGGTGTAAGAATGTCAGGTCTGATGACAGTTAGATATACGAGACATCCAACCCTACTTCTATAACTTCCCTCGTCAACCTAACATCGTAATCCAAATTCCCTTGACATGGGTTTGCAATATTCCATATTCAAATTCTTCATTGTGGATTTTACAAATTTACATTCCAAGAAAGTAAGACATTTCCCACAAGTCTTACAATTCAAAAACATTCTTCATCTCAACCTTGAATTCATGTATCATTTCAAGGTTGTTTAATGTTACAAGAATATCATCAACATAAAGTGATATAACCACAATACCAGAATCTCTTTTTTACTAAAAAGAGTTGATTCACATAGGCTTTTCTTAAAATCAAAGCATTACAAGTGATTATCAATTCGATTATTCCAAGCCCTTGGATCTTGTTTTAAGCAATAAGGGGCTTTCTTCAATAGATACACTTTGTTCTGAATATCCCATTAAATAGAAACCTTGATGTTGCTTCACATAACTTTTCTCCCGTAGAAAACCATTTGAAAAGCTGACTTGACATCTAATTGGAAGATTTTCCAACCTTTTTGAGCAGCAATAACTAGTAACCGCCTTACAGTATTTAGCCTAGCAACTAGAGAAAAGTTTTCTGAATAATCAACTCCAGCTATTTATGAGTGACATTTCACAACAAGTCTTTCATTTATCTTGATAACAAATCCATAAACATTCAATTTCGTGCGATAAACCCACTTCACACCAATGATCTTCCTATGTTGTGATTTTTCCACAAGCTGCCATGTCTCGTTCTTCTTAATTATTGCAAACTCCTCCTACATTGTAATTTTCTACTTGGTATATGAAAATGCTTCAACAAATCAAGAAGGATCTAAATTGATGCATTCCATATCTTGTATATGTCAAAGAGCGACCTTGTTCCTCTCACAAGTTGATCATCAATGTTTTCATCTGAATCTATTAGATTTCTGGTGATATTCTTCAAATAATTTTCTCTAAGTCCCATTTCTCATTCTACATAAAAAACAATTACAGGTATTCTTACAATAATTTTTCCTGTATGAGGCTGTAAAATTCTGTAAGCTTTAGAGATTGTACTATGATCAATCGAGACTTCATATTCAGCGTTCTTATCTAACTTGTCCCTCTTAAACTGTAGTATATGAGATATACACAAAAACCAAAGATTATTAAGTTTTTTAAGGACGGCTTATACCCGTGCCATGCCTCAAAAAGTGTCTTGTCCTTCACGCCTTTTCTTGGCAACCTGTTCAACAAAAAGAAGTCTTGTTAGGTATTTTTTTCCATAACTTTTCTGGTATGCCCTTATCATATAATATGCATCTCGACATGTCCATTATCGATAATTTTTTCCTTTCACTTACACCATTTAGTTGTGGAGTATATATAACAGTGAATTGATTCTTAATTCCTGAATTTTCACAAAACATTTTAAATCAATCATATGTGTACTCGGTAACATTCTCTGATCTAATTTTGAATCTATCAACAACAATAGTTTTCCACCAAAGGTTTAAATATCGAGAACACTTCAGTTACTTTATATTGGAACTTGAGAATATAAATCCAATACAATCATTTCATATCATTAATGAATGCTATAAAATATTTACTTCCGTTAAGTGAGCAGTCTTATGTGGTCCACAAAAATCAGTATGGACTAATTAAAGCTTTACTGATGCTCTAAAGTTTGACTTAGAAGAAGGCATCCTACTTTATTTTCTCAATTGACATGTGCTGCAAGCTGCGTGTTCATCCTCCATAAGTGGTAGTCCTCGAACGATATCTTTCTTCACCGAGTAGAAGAGTGTCCATGATGGAAATGTCCTAGTCTCTTGTTTCATATCTTTGTTGTCATCTCTTTGTTTGGTAGTCCTTAAACGATAGCTTTTTTTAGCATGTAGAGGACAGAGCTTTTCCTTTTATTCAATGGATGAAAAATTGGTTGCCTATCCGACCCAAGAGATGACAACTAATATATGGAACAAGAGACTCGGACATTTTATAATAGGTCACTCTGGTACATATCAAAGAAATATATGGTTTGAGAACTACAACTTATGGGGGATGAACACACAGCTTGCAGCACATGTCAATTTGGTACGCAATGTAGGATGCCTTTTGTCAAGGAAACCTAGTGAGCATCACTGAAGCTTCAATTTGTACATACTGATTTTTGTTTTGTTGACCACATATGACTGCTCTCTTAACGGAAGTAAATATTTTATAGCATTCATTGATTATATGACACAACTGTGTTGGATATATTTTCTGAAGTTCAAACCTGATGTACCCGAAGTGTCCTCGAAATTCAATGCATTTGGTAGAAAATCAAAGTGGTTGCATGATTCAAATGCTTAGATTAGGTAATGGTACCATCGATTTCGAAAAATTTTGTGAAAATGTAGGAATCAAGCATCAAATTGCTTTTCCATATACTTCACAGCGAAATGGCGTCAGTGAATGAAAGAAGAGATCGATAATGGAGATGTTGAGAGGATTATTATATGAGAAGGGCCTGTGCAGAAGCAGCTAACACTGTTGTTTTTTTGCTGAACAGGTTAACTAGAAAAGTCGTGAAGGAAAGGACACCTTTTGAGGCATAGCACGGGTATATGCCGTCCTTACAAAACTTAACAATCTTTGGTTGTTTGTGTTTCTCTCATATTCCACGGGTTAAGAGGGGCAAGGCAGATAAGAAAGTTGTATTTGGAGTCTTTGTTGTTTCTGGTACAATCTCCAAAGCTTAAACAATTTTTATGTCTCAAACGAAAAAATTATGGTAAGCAGAAATGTATTTTTTATGGAAAATGTGCAATGTAACTAGGAAGAATTTAACCAGAAGCACAAGAAATTTACTAGATTCAGATGAGAATATTGATGATTAACCTGTTAGAGGGACAAGGCTCTCTCTGACATATACCAAAGATTCAATGTAGCCATTTTAGATCCTTCTGGATTTGAAGAAGAAGTTCATATCCCAGTTGGAAAGTTGAAATGGAGGAGGAGCTTGCGATGATTGAGAAGAGCGAGACAAGGCAGCTTGTCGAAAAACCACAACATAGGAAGATCATTGGTGTGAAGTGGGTTTATAGCACGAAATTGAATTCTGATGGATCTATTAACAAGTTCAAGGAAAGACTTGTTGTAAAAGGTAACTCACAAATTTTTGGAGTTGGTTATTCAGAAACCTTTGCTACAGTTTCTAGGCTTAATAATTTAAGGTTGTTACTATCTATTGCTACTCAAAAAGGTTACCAAATCATTCAAATAGATGTCAAGTATGCTTTTTTGAATTGTTTTCTACATGAGTAAATTTATGTGGAGAAATCTCAAGGTTTTTCTATAAAGTGACATGACGACTAAGTGTATCTATTGAAGCCCTTTATGGTTTAAAACAAGCTGCAAGGTCTTTGTATAGTCGAATTGGTTATTCTTTGCAAGTCTTACGATTTAAGAAATTTTTAAATGAATCGACTCTCTATTTGCTAAGAAAACAGATTACACCATTGTTGTTCTATATATAACTTTATGTTGATGATCTTATTGTAACAGGAAAAAAACCTGAAATGATAGATGAATTCAAGGAAGAGATGAAGAAAGTGTTCAAAATGACGGACTTGGGAGAAATGTCTTACTTTCTTTGAATGCATATTTGTCAAAAGAAATATAAAAGGGAGATAATGAAGATTTCGAAATTGAAGATTGCAAACCTATGAACATTCCAATGAATCAGGAAAAAAAAGCTCATTAAAGATGATGGCAGTGACAAGGTTGACGAAGAAAGTTACAGAAGTATGGTTGGATATCTCATGTATCTCACTACCCCACGAGATTCGACATTCAGAAAGCACTAATGTATTGTCTATATTTATTAGTTGTACAAGTGAAATGCACATGAAAGTAGCAAAAAGTGTAAAAAGGTATGTCGAGGGAACTTTTGACTATGGTGTTAGGTTCGGTAAAAGTCAGAACTTCAAGTTGCAACGGTATTCATACAGTGATTCGGTTGGGTCAGATGATGACACGAAATTTACTTCAAGTTATTGTTTTAGCCTTGGTTCAAGATGTTTTTTATTGTTACCAAAGAAGCAAGGTACATGCCAAAATTCGCGTTATATGATGACGTAGTGTAAAATAATGTTGATGAAGTGCACAGCAGAATAAATTTCTTAAACACTAACAACATTTGTTATGCCTACCTATTATCATGTCTATATTTACACATTTTTCCAAGACAGTACATTTTGTGTACTGATGCATACTTGTACCTATATTATGTCATAATATAGTGTCTAATTTTCTTTCCCCTACCGCTCATGACTAGCATGGATTTGCTAATACCTATTTGATTGGAGAGTCCTAATACTCCTAGGGCAAAGCCATGAATACCATTTAATACTTTTATTTTTTACTCTTCAGACTTTTTACGTGGTGTATCGGTTACACCCCAACAAATCCTATGTTGTTTTTAAAGGAATTGTCACAACATAATTATGATTCTCCACTTATGTTCAGATTCTCTTTTATGATTTTAGACGACTTACTTAAACCCTCTTATTTTATATTCTATTGTGTTGCATATAAGTCAAGTTGCTTTTGTAGGACCTCTCGGGGTCCTATATACCAAGTGACTTCTACGGTTTACTTTGGATCATGACATTATTAAGTATCATGCTGTAAAATGTAACCAATTGGATCTTTGTCTTTGGAACACAAGATTAGAAATTATATTACTACCTCAAAAGCTTTTGCAAAATAAAAAATTGAAGCTTTACTTCCATTGATCTCCCAGAAAAAAAGGCTTTATGAAATCATCAAAGCTACTTAAAATTGCCTCCAATATGGAAATTTAAACTCATCCACATCATGATCCTTGATACCTACTCATTTGTTGTCTTGTACATAAACTATATTTATCTTCCCTTTTTTTTAGAGTGAACCTATGTTCCATGACCCTATACTTTCATGTTAGGAAATTTCATTACCAAGTTACCGCTACTTCCCCTTGCCCATGGTCTCAACTGAAGCCATTCCCTTAGTTCACCATCATTCACCAAAGCCACTAAGGAGATGTAAAGCTTAATAAGAGTTAAAAGATATCGAAATCTACTTGAACTACTTGAACAAGTGTAGAGTCTAGGAATTATTTGCTAGAAAAGCAAGAAATCTTATAATGAATGAACATAAGAAATCAACCCTAGAATATGCACCCAATATACTAAGACAAGACAACTCACCAGATTTATACAATATTTGACCCTATGGAGCAAGAGACAGTGAGATATACAATAATATAATAACACAAGAGATAACCAATTAGTCAATAAATATATTTAAAATAAATCAAATATCAGAGAAAATATGAACATAGGGGTTATGAAAACGAGTCTTAACAGTAGTAGAAAATAGATCATTGAATATATGAAATAAAATTATGAATAGTTGCTGGTCAAATAAAAATACAATAAAAATTGGAAAGGTAAATATTGGGTAGACAATATTATGTAAGAAATGAAAATATTGCAAGATCTCAATAAAACCCTTTTTTGTGTAGCAAATGTTGAAGAAACAAGAAACCTGATAATTCCTTCTTGCCAGAAGTCACTAGAGGTTTTCCGAATGTCTCTTAAAGCCAATATTCTAGGTTTATCAGAACCTTGTTTTGTCTCGAAAGATTACCTTCAAATAGAGTAGAGATAGAAAAAAAGATAGTAAAGAATAAGGAAAGGGAAGCCCAAACAGTATGGGTCACAGGAAATACAATGAAGGTCATTGGAAGAAGAAGAAGAAGAAGAAGAAGAAGAAGAAGAAGATTTGAAGTAGTAAATTCAGTTATAGTTACTAACAAAAGATGTGATTCTTTAACACTTCTATGTATATCCATCTCTGTAATATTGCATACAGATATTTTCCAAAGAACTTTTTTCTAAGATAAGAAGTCTATGTGTAAGAGGCATACATTTCTCACTTGTCACTTCTTATTCCTCTAGAACAACACTATTAAAGTTGAATTTTCTTTACTCATATCCTAACATGCATTTTTATTTTAAGATCCTTAGAAGCTAAAACAATGTAAATATAACTCCATAAAGGAAATAATGAAAAACATTTCTAAAAGATATAACTATGAAAAAACATAATTACAAATAACTCACATATTTTCCTTACAAGTACAACTATTGATCAAGAATATTAATATAAATTATCCTCTATATTCAAAATCTCAATTTATATAATTTTTAGGCAGAGTTATGAATACTTATCTTATATAGAGGCTCAAGGATCTACCATCCATAATCTCACAAAATATAGATACTTATTGTCGTGATATTGAACACATTAAATAACTTAGCTTGACTACTGAATTCTCTCAATAATATTAGTGTTGCAATATAATGAGGGCACCAAAAGTTAATACAATGTAACATCAAATACAAACTTTTCTTAGTATTAAAGTTATATTTATAACTCATAATTCATATGCAATTTTTTTGCTATTGTAATTTTAATATTAAAGTGTACTATCTAGTGGTGAACTATGTAACCTAATATGAATTGAATCATGAAAATTTTCTTCTTTCGATTGAGAAATTAGTACATACACATGTATGTACTAAGAATTATAAATTATTCATATTTTCAAAAATAACTCAAACTAAAGCCTTTTTCATTAATCGAGAAGTTAGATTTAAGGGTTAAAAATTATTTATATACATTCTTATATTAGCTGTACTTTGAAAATGAAAATCG